>NC_140191.1:16397820-17015945 GCF_965226575.1 Pagrus pagrus
GCCACGTGGGGGCGACAAACACATAGCAAATAAAGTCATGTAAATGCACTTTTCAGTGAGGGATGTTTTCTAGGAAACACTTTCATTTGACATTCAAATAGTTGTTTTGTTATACACCATGTTCAAGTTTCCAAAAAAAGCTGTCATGTTTTTGTTTTTAAACATGAATATGAGTGATCACAGTTTGAAAGAAGTGAACTCAGTTGCTATGTAGAAGTCAGCAGCCTCTGTTAACTCGCCATTTGTCAAATGAAGGACTTATATATTTGTAGGTGTTAAGAGGTCAAAAAGCTGCAGTAACCCTGATGAAGGCCACGTGCCAAAACGCGTCGTTCGAATAATAAAGTTGTTTCATATATATTACAAGTGTTGCTGGAGCTTTCTGGCCATTTAAGATTTTTTTCCCTTCTCCATGCACCTTTAAAGTAGGTGAAGTTGTGCCAGAAACCCCTACTCTGCTTTATATTTGTAGGTTTTGCAGAGTGGTTTTGTTATATATGATCATGTTCAACCTTCACTGTGTGTGCCTCTTTGCCATTAGTGATATGTTATGGTACACTATTTCTGCTTCAACAAAAAGGACTTCCTTAAATTCATGATAACAGATAAGTTTGAATAAAAGGTCTTAACAGGTTCAACTGTTCAAATTCAAAAGTGTGCACAAACTTTGTGTGCGTGTGTGTGTGTGTGTGTGTGCGTGCATGTGTGTGTGTGTGTGTCAGAGTGAGAGAGAGGTAGAGATAGAGACAAAGACAACTGGCCCCTGGGTCATTTCCTCATCAAACTCATTTGACAAAGAAGAGAGAAGAGAGAAATTCTGATCTGAATCCTGATACAAAAAGAAAGGAAGGTATTCAATGAAAACCTCGACAACAGATCACCACAGAGATACCACCTGCTTTAACATCCTTTACTTTGTTTGCTCACAGGAGAATGAAGAAGACATTCGTATGTGATGAATCGATGATCATCACCATTCCCATCGGGAGTCTGAACGGTGCTCGAGAGGGTCAACTGATGCCGGAGAAATTTCAGTGTGTGTACAAAGATTCCTACAAGGTCTTTGCACTCAATGGGAAACCTAAACCTCTTGGAGTAAGTTGAATTGTTTCTTACACAGGTGGAGTCATGATCATGAGCTTTTTTTTGGCTTTAACTCACATAGAGATGCAGCATTGTAATGAGGTATCTCTCTCTTTCTTATTAGGCGGTTCAAGCCATCACTGGTGTGTTCATTGTCGCCATCGGTCTGATTTTTAATTCCACACACTACGACCCGCTGCACCACTATATCTACACTCTACCCAGTGTTGTGGTAAATACAGACACAAAAATAAAAATTTAATTAAATGATGATTCAGGGGAAATTCTGTATAAGGAAGGGGAATACAATTAGAAAACAATCCTTTATGCATTTCCATTGTAATTTACTGTAATTGTGTGATTTGGAACAGTATCTCTATTACGCGTCTGTAGTGGTACTTCCTTTTGCTGCTGTGACATTTCAGTAACCAGCATGCGGTCTTATCTTTTCTTGTATTCTTTGATATTCTGCAATACTCAGCATTGCTTTAGTATTATCATTTTTATATTTTATCATCATCCTAGTTTGTGGTCTCTGGTATGCTGTCCTATGCAGCTGGACAATCTCCCAACATGCATGTGGTAAGATAAAAATCTGTTCTTTGTTCTTTTCTTACGGTGAAAATTTCACAACACAGAAAAAAAAGTAAATTCTTTAACTACAATAGATGAATTAACCCTTATATTTAAAAAATACTGGCATAGGCTGGCTGGGTAGTATTAGTCTGTACAGTAGATAAAGTAGAGATTTAGATTTAGATATGCTAATCCAAACTTCTATCGCAAATGTGAAATAGTGTTCTTTTAATTTTAAATGTCTCTACATATATATATATACATATATACATATATATGTGTATGTGTGTATATATATATGTATAAATAATATGCAAAATGTATGTATATATAATACAAATGTGAAATACAGTGTTCTTTTTATTTTAAATGTATATATATATATATATATATATACACACATCATTTTGCGTATAATGTGTAAATAATTTGAATCTGATCATTTAAAACATGGTTCAAAATCATCACAAGTAGTCTGATCCTGGTTTTGTGAGAAAGATAATCAGTATTGGACTGTATTTTCTTTGGTTCTAAGTGTTTTTTACCCTTCAGACAAAGCTGTCATTCTCACTGAACATCATCAGCTTCTTCTGGTCAATTGTGGCAGTCTGTTTTTGTGGGATTAGTTTGGCATTTGGCTCGCCGGACAAGGTGAAGGAAAACAGCATTTATCTTGTATCAAGTAACCTCTGTGTCTCTCTGAAATAGCAAATTGTGTATTTACTTCTACAATTGTCTCAACGTTTTTTATAGTTCTTTAATGGAATCAAGGGACTGGTTTTGACTCTGCTGGTTTTTGAAAAGTTAATGGCCGTGTTCCTGATCTACTGGTTGAGTAAAGCTGTATGCAGACAAAGTTTCAACATGTTGGTATGTTGTTTTCTTCACACATACAATACAGTAAGAGGAATAAGATTATTTGTAAGTAATCTTGCTCATTCTCTGTTCTGCAGCCCACCATACTGCTGAAACAAACAGACTGAGTTTGAAGGCGTGATGGAGCTCAACAAACCAACGACCAACCACTTATTTACAATGTGGGGTCTCAATGTCAAACATTGTTGATCCCTCTACATACAAATGAACAATGAATGTGAAAATTAACTATTGTTTTCATTTCAGAAGTAGTCGGAAAATATGCAAACAGCAGCTTTTATGTGAGTGATCCACTTGTTGGACATAGATTATTGTTTGTATACGTCTGCCTGATTATATTGCATTGTGTAAGTATTGGTGTTTCCACACTCGAGTCCTGGAGAACATTCAGCGCTCACTTCCAGGACATTTAGATCACATTTTAAAACCTCTTGTATCCATTTTAACCAGTGTACATTATTCAAATTGTCCGTCTTAAGGTTGTAAGAGATTTTGTGCTGCTTGACTATCATTCTGCATTTTGGCTCACTTTAGTGGATTGTTGATACCCGGCTGCCGGTCAACATGGGAAATCCTGACTGCTCTTATCCTGAACAAACTAGAAAAGTTGAGACGGATGACAGATTCTTGAATCCAAGACTTAATTTAACTGTTTTAAATTTTTTATCCGTAACTCATTTAGCTGTTTTATACTTAGCTTTTTTATTTACTTAGATCCACTATTTTACAGGGGTGGAAGTAATGAATTACAACTCCTCAAATGACTGAAATTAAGTCGTTTTTTGGGTGCTTGTACTGAGAACAATTTGAATTCATATCCAAACCTTCCATCTGCATTTTTGTAGCCAATAAGACTACCCGATCAAAAACGGGCCGATGAAAACCCTGACATACGGACATTAAAACACTGAAACATTGAACATCAACAGAAAAAAAAGTAACTAATACTCCGAGGGGAGTTTGAGAAGAATACTTTGTACTTTTACTTTAGTATTATTTTAATACTAATAGTTTTACTTGTAATTGAGTAATATTTCAGTAATGTGACTGTACTCGTACTTGAGTACAGATTGTCAGTACTCTTTCCACCACTGCTGTTTTCTTTCTTTCTTTCTTTTTTTATCAATGTTTATTTTTTACTCTGTTCTTTGTGAATCAATTTGGGCAAATAAAAGTCATTATTTTCTTTATCTGTGGTTCATTTGTCTTCTTGTCGACCCCCAACACACTCCTCTACTTTGTGCAAATATTCCCTAAATGGTAAATCTGCTTTTGGTATCAGTTAGGGGGGAAAAAGGGTAACACAATTTTGCTGTAATATATATGCTACAAACGACAAATGAAATGTTGTTTGGACTCACAATACTCAAGAGCGAAAACAGAGGGAGAAAAATTAAATATCTGCCACTGCAAACTTAAAGGTTTCAGGTAATTTTGTAAATCCAAGCCTGTTCTGCAGCTAATTCAATTAAACTGATCCTTTCCCCCTATCGTTGAAAAAATATTGCTCTACCTCTATGTTCAATTTAGTTAAAGTGGAGAGAAAAACGTGTAAAATAACTTCTTAAAATGTCTCCTAAAACATCAGAAACAACATGAACAGTGGACCTTCAGACTGACCTGCTGTGAGCCGAGGATGGTTTTAGTCTTAGTGACGTGTGACGCCAGGAGCGGCCACGTGGGGGCGACAAACACAGCAAATAAAGTCACGTAAATGCACTTTTCAGTGAGGGATGTTTTCTAGGAAACACTTTCATTTGACATTCAAGTAGCTGTTTTGTTATACGCCACGTTCAAGTTCCCAAAAAAAGCTGTCGCCTGTCATGTTTTCGTTTTTAAACATGAACACGAGCGGTCACAGTTTGAGATAAGTGAACTCATCTGCTGTGTAGAAAGTCAGCAGCCTGTTAACTCGAGTCCTTGCATGGAGGTCACGCTACAAACAATCATAGCAGCACATGATGAAGGAGGGCATGTGAACTCTTCCGCTTTGGGACACTCCCTACAAAACATGCACACCAATCACAATCAAAAGTCAACTGTTTCTCTAAAGCTGTCTTCCCCTTTTGTGTCTTTTTTAACCCTCTGTTTGCTCATTCCGCTCAGCTGTCACCCCTAAGCTTCACGCTGATATCTAGCTATGTGACATTTTATGTTTATTTTAAGTGTTTCCTGGTAGCGGCGGACCCTGCTGCTGCTGCAGGATCTCTACTCTCTCGTGAGGAGCCGCCGCCGCTGCATGCTGCTGCTGCCGCCGCTGCTCTCCTGACCGCGTCCATCTATGGCGTCCGTGTACAGCGGATCTCATACCTTGAGCAAGGATGATGTGAATTACAGAATGCATTTCCGGATGATAAACGAGCAGCAGGTTGAGGATATCACCATAGACTTTTTCTACAGACCGCACACGATAACGCTGCTGACATGCACGGTGCTCAGTCTGATGTATTTCGCCTTCACAAGGTAAGTCGCTCGCAGCTAGCGCTAGCTCGGAGGGCTAGCTGCAGTTAGCCGCTCGGCTAACGGGCAGCAGTGATGCTGTGACAGAGCCAGGTACACAGGGAGGTTAGCTAGCGTTTAGCTTCTCTTTAAAGGGTTTGTGTCGCACAAAGGAGCTTTACATCCGCACACAGGCGCTGGGATAACTTTCCAGATGATGGCTGCTACATTTTGTTGTCATTCATTGTTTACCTAGGCTGATAAAAACAAGTGTTTTGTGACGTTGGTCCATTGATGAACAGTTTCCTGTGCTGGCATTAGCTGCAACAATGTACCTAGCTAGGCAATGAGTCATAATGTTACATTTAAAGTGATTTTCAGCTTTACAAACAACAATTAGCCTCACAGATCTAATATAATACAAACCCTAATGTCTTTGCAACTTGAAGATATGTGATACATTCACTTGATAAAGTATACAGTGTTTATAAAATGGTCTGTTTAACATGTCCAGCAGTCTCACTGGTGGTTTTAACTGTTTGTTGGGACATTTGTGTTTACCCTGCCTGCAGAGATGATGGAAATCCTGACAGTAATCTCTGGGTGGGGCTCATCCTGGTCATCTCCTTCTTCCTTGTCATCAGTGTATTGGCATTTCCTAATGGTGAGCTACAAAAGGGCACTCAAGTTATAATTTTGTTGTAGTTACGCAGCCCTTAGTTAGGCTGAAGGGGCTTCACAGACAGACGTGTTAGCACAGCAAATAATAATGACTGCCTTACATGACACATTTAGTTAGAGCAGGGAAGGAGCTCTTTATGAGAGGAATGACTTCAAAATAGATCGTATGAACAAATCATCGCCAGGGTCATTTTGATATTGTTCATCATTTCTCACCACAGCTCCTTCTCAAATCCCTAAATCACATCTGGCACTGCCCATGAAGCAGAAAAAGTGTCCAGGGATATGATGAGTATATGTGAAAAAATAATGCTGACAAATAGGGATGCACGGTAGATAACAGCCTGATTAATTAATGGTTTGATATTGGAAAATGTATATTATTGGCTGCATACCGATAATATGAAGCTAACTTGCTGTCATTGACACAATCACAGCATGTCCACAAGGGTTGCACAATGTGCACATGTGCAATAATCACACGACAGGATGTGCGATGACAAGAAAGGCAAATAAACTCAAACCCTTCCTGCTACAACTTTTTTGCTGCTTGAAACAAAAAGTCAAACTTACATGACACTCATTTTCCATGACTGATCTACAACAGAAGTCTGTTATATTAAATAATTTAGTCTGATTTAATGGTTCTTGGATCAATAGGAGTTTGTTGTTTGTTTGTGCAAAGTGAACTACCAGTCACAACAATCATTCTCGATCATGTTGTCAAACAAAGCAGGGCCTGCTCTGAAGTCATCCCCGTAATTCTTTCAAAATAGAGCTATCGCATTTATCTTCAGGAATTTCCTGTATGTTTTTATCGCATATAAATCACATTTTTTTCAATATCGTGCAGCCCCAATGTACACACTGGGAGTAGGTAGAGGTGTGCAACTGTTAGGTTGGTAAGTGATCTACCATTAAATTCAGAGGAGAAGAACAAGGTGTCATACTCATGACTGCTGTACCTGGGGAGAGCCCAAAATGTCATCAGCATGTGGATCTTAGCCTTTCTTACCCTCAGGTCTGCATAAACAACAGGATATCAACTTCTTTTTAAAATATGTGTGAAATTATCGGCTATCAATTATCATTATCGGCTGATAAAATATGCTAAGAAGTAAGAAATACTAGCACAATGTCGTTGATATCTTTGACATTGTATCCTCGTGTGCCTCACTGTAGGTCCATTCACCAGACCACACCCAGCAATATGGCGAATAGTTTTTGGTGAGTATTGCTAAAAGTCTCCAAGAGGGGATGCAGATTTAGTTTGGACTTCAGATTTCCATTCTTAATGTCACGTCTCTCTGCTGTTAAGGTCTGAGTGTCCTCTACTTCCTGTTCCTGGTTCTCGTCATCTTCCTGAACTGGCAGCAGGTGAAGCAGCTGATGTACTGGTTGGACCCGAACCTGCGTTATGCCAAAAGAGAGGCGGACATAATGGTGAGTGGTGTGCTGAAGTCTTACGCAGAAAGTAATTTTTAGATTGATTTGCATGTACCAGTTGTGTTCACTAGCAGGGGATTATCAATCATTATAATGAGGCTTTCTGTGCTGCTCTCTCTGCAGGAGTATGCTGTGAACTGCCATGTCATCACCTGGGAGAGGATCCTGAGCCATTTTGACATTTTTGCATTCAGCCATTTCTGGGGCTGGGGTATGAAGGCCCTGCTCATTCGAAGCTATGGGCTCTGCTGGACCATCAGTATTACCTGGGAACTTACTGAGGTGAGGGAGCGCACAGCAGATGAGGTTATCACACGCTCGGCATCCTGTGGCCTTTCACTTTCCCTCTGTCCGCCTGTCTCTTTCTTTTTGTAGTGGGGACATTTTAAGGTCAACTAAGCTGGTGATGTAAGTGGTTTATCTGGTGGAAATTGATGGGTTTTGGCCTTTTTCAATCATTTTATGTAACATTTATTAAATGTGATCGTAGTCTGAGGAGTTCACAGAGATTCAGACACGGTGTAGACTCCTAAAGCTTCCTAATGTCCTGTTCCTACAGCTGTTTTTCATGCATCTGCTGCCTAACTTTGCCGAGTGCTGGTGGGACCAGGTGATTCTGGACATTCTGCTGTGTAATGGCGGAGGCATCTGGCTCGGCATGACTGTCTGCCGCTTTTTGGAGATGAGGACCTACCACTGGGCCAGTATTAAGTATGACCTTACAGCCTGGAAATTAACTACTGACTCTGTCACAATTTTATCCAGCACCAACAGAAACATACCTATTTTATCAAGCCATTTATAGACCGAATCACTATGACACTGACAACAACAGTCACTTCCAGGTAGACAACTGGTGGCTAACTTGGCAAACATGGTGGTACAACCTATCAGACGTTTCTGTGCTGTGCTTTTTTATGTACTGTGTTGCTTTGATAAACTAAATCTACCCAACAGTGACGTGGCGCAGAGGTTTTCTACCTGCAAGTTATGGTAAAAAACATTGTGATTGGTTCTATAGATTGTGAAAATGGAAGTGGTGTTTAAATTGTGCATCAATTTCGTGGGATCAACCCTGAATCAGCAGTAATGCGTCTAACAAAGTGGCAGTGATAGATAAGAACAATCTTTTTATTAACATGCGCCATGCATTCACCCTCGGCATGCGACCACTCAGCTAGTCAGATCAAGCTGCAGCTAACCGTCAACTACCCTCAGACGAATTGGGTGCTGATTTGGTGGCGACTGCGAGGTTAGCTAGCATGATGGCTGAGGTGTGAAAGAAGAGCTAATGTAGGCACTTGAATTAGTTTATTTATTAAAAGTGACATCTTCAAACCCCCAATTGAAGAATGTTATCACACAATCGCGGCGTTCCCCTTATCGTGCAGGCTTACTTCTTAAGTGTTACTTCAGAAGTAAGTCCTTTTTAAGGAGTCTTTTAAGGAGTCTTTCTTAAGATGCATAAATTGTTGTTTGGAAATATGATCTCACATTTTCATCAAGGCGGAGTGGACTTGAATGATTGATGCGTTGGCGTTGCTTTCATCTGCCTTTGTCCACCGCACTAACATAATACTTATTGTAAATCTACCTGCAAGTCTTTGTAATCCTTCTCCTGTGCTTCCCATCCAGGGACATCCACACCACCACAGGGAAGATCAAACGAGCCGTGTTACAGTTCACCCCTGCGAGCTGGACCTACGTACGCTGGCTCGACCCAAAGTCTTCCCTGCAGCGAGTGGCGGGCGTCTACCTGTTCATGATCATCTGGCAGGTGGGTCACTGGCAAATCCTCTCCCGCCATCTCACGGTGACTTAAGTGCTGACTAGTTGGGGATCATCCCATGAGCTCTGCGTGCTAAGTCCGGGCTAATCTAATTGCCTCCTCCGTTGTTGAAATCTAAAACCTGTCTCACATGGATCCATATAATTCATGAGTGTCCTGCTGTCCACACATTAACAGCTAATCCCATAAGAGTGAAAGACAGGCTGGATTACTTGGGAGCTATTTATGAATGAGAAAATCATGGATGGAGAACTTGAGCAGGCTCCATTGCTCTCCACTGAAGAGTCAACTATGGCTGCCAGGTTTCTTACCACTGGCAAGGATAGCTGCTGTTTTTCTCATTTTCATATGATAATGAAACAACAGTGTCCTCCCCTCTCCCTCATTCAGGCGGCTCTCTTGAGGCTTTAAATAGTAATTACCAGTCTTGGAGAATTAGTTGAAGAGATGTGGGACGGCTCAGCCCTGCTCAAGCTCGGTGACAGTTTAGCTGCTCTTCACTGGGTTCAACCTAACAGGCTCCGGGCCAAATGAGCGAATAACACAGCAGCAGGCCTCCCTCTCATTATCTCCCAGTGTGGATGAGAGGGGCTTGGACAAAGTGTCCCCTTAAATGAACTGCCAGTATTGTTGCCAATTTGTTAATCCAAGTGTGACTTGCATTGTAAGAGGATCTTTGTTTGTTAGTGTCCCAACCTCAACCCAAAGCAATGAGTTAGATTTTTACAATCTATATACGGTGAACGGCCGGATTATTAAAAAGAAAAGTAGGAAAAAAGACAAAATTACAACATTATTTACCTGGAAATGACCTAGATGTAATCAAGAACGATTGTATTACTTAAAATAGGAAGTAATGACAGGCAGTCTACATGTTTCAACTACAGGCTGAAGTGGTTGACCTTTTTGAGTGCATCTGCTTCTAATAAAGCAATAATCAATAGTCACATTGCCAGTAGACCTTACTCACAGCACACCTTTTGACTTGTCGAACACAGGTGTAACCTTTAATAATGGCTACACTCCTTGTTGGTGGGCCAGTCCTGCTTATGTGTTTGTAGTCTCACTGGCATTGCTCACTGGGACAAGTAAATAGAACAGAGCTGTCATTATTTGCTGCACCTGTCCTTGTACTGCTATGACATCATGTCTGCTGTGAGAGAGATTTATGGTCACTAAAAGCAGAGACTGTATTCAAAAATACATGCTGACATACTGCCTACTACACACTCGGTCAGTATGTGCTAGGGTTGTCACGAATCTTTCACAATATTTCGGTTTAAACATATTTTTCAGCACAGCTGTTGTTAGACTCACATCTGGTTTTGTAATGATCAACAGATCATTGGTTTTACACCCTGACAACTGTCATTACATTGCTGTTAATAAATTATTTTAAATGATAGGGGTGTTTTACAACGGCTTGACTTTGCCCTTTGTCCGTAGGCTTTTTGCAGGTTAGTGTTAGGCACGTTCAAATAATATTCACCAAAAATAAAGATTCCAGAGGTCAACAACAAACACCCTTCAGTGATTCAACAATAAAGAACAAAGGATAATAAATCAGCTTGTTACAAAGTTAAGTTTCACAAATCTGTCCCAAGTAACCCCTCTTCCTAACCAAAGTCAGTAAAGGATCTCTGGCAAAGTTATCAGTTCGGTTCAGTTCAGTTCATTACCCGTGAGTAAACCCGTAGTATATACTGCACACTGTCTATTAAATTAATGATTAAGCACGCCTTTACCAGAAGACCGCTCACACTAAAGTATACTCAAGCGAGACGGTCATGTGACTGCATCACATCACATGTGAATTTATCACATGACTGTATCAATCATAACATACTGGCCTGAGGTCAAATGCAGTTCATTTTGGGTGGTTTAGTATGTTCAGTAATACCACATCACATGCTCAGAAATTCTTGCTAATATAAGATACATATCTTAGCATTTCTCCCTTACACAGAATCCACATACTATGCAGTTGGAATATACTGTATACTAAATTTGACATCATATTTAGTATTAATAGTACGTTAGTATGAGAAACTGAACATAGCCAGAGACTGCTGCATGGTAAAGCCACTGAACAGTCATCATGTGAGACAAAAGTCAGCTTATCAGAGAAGGCAATATGGTAACAGTCTGGAAATTTTCCAGCAAGACTAGCTTTAATTTCTCAAACAAGTTTTAGTATGAAGGGCGTTTATGCAAGGCGGCTTATACCATCAAAGGGCACATTGAAACTGTGAAGAAATAGTTCAGTACATGTAATTCCTGTTGGACCAGTCAGTTCCTCATGTAGGCATACCTATGGCTTGCATATATGTTCTCACTTTAGGATAACATCAACAACAACAAGTCCATTGTGTGACGTGTGACTTAAAGGTTAAATGGTGTTAAAACATCTGATTCTAAAAGCAGCTTTTACTTTCAAAACAGTTTTTAATCCTGGTACCAAGTTCAACATGTTGAAGTAGGAAAGGCACAGGTATAAATAATACAGAGAATGATGGCTGAATACCATTTAGCTGTTTCAGTTCCAGGGTCCTGGTATTGTTCATGATAAATACAACACTGACACCGTTTTTACTGTGTTGGCTCTACTTTGTACTGTACCACCTTGGACTTGAAGCTGACTTGCAGCCTTAAGGCTGTTGAAGGGCATTCACATCCATATTGGTGCACATAGTAAGAACTGTTCCCCTTTTCATACATACTGCACTGTCTATTTAAACAGTACAGCAATTAACGTAATGTAAACAAAGTCAAAGACACCAAAAGGTTTTTAGAGCCACACAGGACAATGTAAATATTGGCAAAAGGTTTGGAACTAAACATAAAATATTAATACTTTTACATGATTATTTTCTTAGTGCATGTCCATTACATTTTGGCTCCTTTAATTCGAGTACCATGTATAAAAGGTGCCAACGTTCCTGCCCTCATACTTTCAAAACCAGTGTGCTTAAGCACAGAGGCAAAGAGACAGAAATGTGTCTCTGTCCTACTTCTCTATATTATATGCATTACTCACTGTGTTATATCAGACATATGAAACATTATCCTCTCCTGTCTGTTTCCCTCTCTGTCCGTAGCTAACAGAGTTGAACACGTTCTTCCTCAAGCATATTTTCATCTTTCCTGCGAGCCATGCTCTCAGCTGGTGTCGGATCCTGTTCGTTGGTATCATCACAGCTCCAACAGTGAGGTAAAAACATTAATTTAATTCATTTATTCATCAGAAGGGAAATAATCCTTAGAAACAGATAAATCCTGTTTTTTGTTTGAATGTTGTACATTGTTACATGCTTATATCTGGTTCCTTGTTTTTAATATGAAACAAACAGACTTCAGTGAGTAGAGCTGCAGGTGAAATTTGCTAATATTTGCATTTTGTTTGCTTTTCGCTTTAGGCAATATTACGCGTACCTGACAGACACGCAGTGCAAGAGAGTTGGGACCCAGTGCTGGGTGTTTGGGTAAGTGAAACCTAAACAGACTCAAAATCAGTTGTACTACACATTATGTATCGATATGAACTGTAGTGTACCTGTGGTGTGCATACCAGATAGCCACAAACAGTGAGCGCAGATAAGAGAGGTGATGTTAACTGATCTACTGGGGTGATAAACCTCGCTAAGCAAATAGCGCTGCAGTCAGGTAAAAGCCACACAGGCATGTTTGTTTTGTGAAGGTTTGCTCCATGTGGGTCAGAGGTTTCAATTGTGTGTGTGATGGATTTTCTCCCCTCATTCACAGGGCAATCGCCTTCCTGGAGGCCTTGGCGTGTATTAAGTTTGGACAGGACCTGTTCTCTAAAACGCAGATCCTCTATGTGATCCTCTGGCTACTGTGTTTGGTAAGATCAGGATCACAGCACTGCTGCATTTCTGTCTCAGAATGATTTACCATGTACTTGTGCAGTTAGTAGAAGGCTCGTCGTGCTTTGAAACACATGAAAAACACGTGGCTGAACTTTGCTGACACTCTTTTCACATAATTTATCTGTTTTAACCTGAAAAAACATTTTAACATTTAACACTCTGTGCTACAAGTTACTGATTTTTCCCTGAATCATTTAACCGTCTCTGTCATGTTTGATCTGTCTTAGGCCTTCATTACATTCCTGTGCCTGTATGGAATGGTGTGGTTCGCTGAAAATTATGGTCCAAGAGGAAAGGTATGTTTACTGCTTCAAAGTATGTCATATATTTAATAAAAAAGTAATCTAATCTGTCTTAGTGATCTTTAGTAAGTTAGTGAGTTTATTTAGTTTGTGATGTGTTTGTTTTAAACATCAGCACAAGTGTTGAAACTCCCTCTGAACAGGCATCTAGTTGTATAAATATCGCAGCATTGTTCCAAGTTGGCCACATGTCAAATTAAACAACTGAGTCACTTTTACGTAAAAGTCAGCGGTCTTTCCAAATTGACCTTGTAACATTTACAAAACACTTCTAAGAACTGAAACACACACTTTGTTTTCCGGGCGTCGTCTGTCCATCTGTCCCATTCTCGTGAATCAATATTTTAGAAACACCTTGAGGGAATTTCTTCAAATTTTGCACAAACATACATTTGGTGGTCAAGGTCATTGTGCACCTAACAAAACAACACGTTTTTGGCCATTATTCTACGACATAACTCAGGAACAGAAGTGGAGGTTGTAAGCATATTTCATATTTGGTCTGATACTGAATGAGTGATAAGAGTCTCAGGTGATGACCTTGAAACTGTGGTGATTGTATAGATCTTCTGTGCTGCAGGGTTGAAGATGTTTGTGAAGCACACCACATTTTAGAATTTGCAGCGTCCTTGCAGCAACATCCATATTTGAAGCATTGTAGTCCAACACAAGTTAATTGGTTCTGCGGATGTTTCTCGCTGGAAATGATTTACTGCAATCCTACATGTCAACATGTACAGTCGTAACCTCCATTTCTCTAAGTACTATGCTTGATACTCTTTATTAAATTCCTTCAAAGTTTTCACCGCATACAGTATACGAGTCTGAACAGACATGGATGTAAAACAACTGAGTCCAAACTTAATGTCTCATCACTCTATGCTTGTGCGCTGTTGGACAATAGGAAGTAGGCAGCTGGAAGTCTCTCTAATAAATTATGACATTGATGAGAAAATGTGTGAAAATGGAGGAGAGCATCCCTCACATTAATGTTGGTCCTTATTTCAGGCTGCATCGGCAACATAAGCTTTAAAATCCATCAAATGAGGAAACAGCAGCAGTGACACCACCCTCTCGTGTGTCAGGTGCCAAATACTGCACCAGCATGGTGGTTTTCTGTAAAAGTCCTGCCATGTCAATATGTAGCTGCAGCAGTCATTAACATAATATGCACAATTGTTTCTTAAGCTGTCAGTGAAGCCTGTAATGTTATATGATCCATATATATGTCCCTGTACAGATACTGGCAGTGTTGTACAGGGTCTGTTAGCTGCTACATGTTCCCTGTCCAGTTAATGGTATGTGTGTCATGTGTCTGACCTCCTCTCCTCTCACAGAGCCTCTCAGAATGTGAAGACAGTAATTACGCAGAATCTGCTGACTTTTTCTCAGAAGGATTTAAAGGTACAGTGACTTTACTGTAACTTATCAACCATATAAAAAGTATACATTAATCTTCAACTGTAATCCTGTAAAAGGCTGACCCCTAGTGTTTGGTATGGTGCTGTACTCCTGGTGTCAATGTGCAAAGTTCAGGCACGTCTTTTTATAAACTCATTTCCAAGTGTTTGACCCTCGTGTTCCAGGAGAGATGGAGCTGGACGACGACAGCCCTACGATCAGACGCAGAGGGAAGACCAAATCCATCAACGGCCTGGACAGCCAGTAGGAGTTGGAGTTAAAGGCTGGTGGGTGACTCCTGAACTCACTCCAAGGAGCCCGGTGTGAAGGATCACAGGTTGGAAAAAAAAAAGGGGGTGAAGATGTAACCACTTCCTGGTGTAATTGAAGTCTAGAAAGCCCCCACTTACAGTAGAGGGAGTAGAGACAGGAGAGACTGAACAAGTCCGTGCAGTGTTAGTAGGAGTGCACAGAGGCTTGGACTACAGAGATGCACACTTAACTGTCAGCTGTAGTTGTAAAAAAAAAACAAAAAACAACTCCTAAACCACTGATCACAGGTTTGTGTGAGTGTGAAAGCGAGAGAAAGAGTGTGAATATGTGAGGGAGAGAGGCGTCAACAAAAACTGCCGATTCTAGATGTGACTGCATGATCATTGTAGCTGAGAAACTATAATTTAGAAACATTTATCCTACGATACAGTATATCATTGATGGTTAATGTGCATATGACTGGTTTACACCAGCCTTAACTCCAGTATGTTGGTTCAACACATTTCAATGTTAAAAGCCATTATGTAGAATTTATCACATTAATTGGAGCCTGTATGTTCATAGCACAGGAAGGCTGAAGTCTTTTTATTAGCGTCTGTTTTTTTATCGTCTATTTACATCACAGATGTTTGACACTTGTTTGGATTTGAATGTGGGCAGGATTTCAATGCAAAAACGCTTTAGCTTGATATCAACTGAGGTTTGTTGTTTGACCTGGAACAAAGCAAAGCACACAGTTTAAGCACTTTTCAGAATGTTTTCTTGCAAATACTGTACATTTTGTAATGTTTGAGTATTTTGTGAATCATTGTGACTTTGAGTGATTTTACTCTCCTGTCCATCTGTGGCTGCTATCTTTTTTTTTTTTTTTTTTTACTGTACTGGTAACAGAGGGCAATTACTAATATTCCTGCATGTGTTGTCAGGCTTTGTTTTGCTGTCGACCTTCTTGTTGTTGCATATGTTGCATTTGCATGGCTGTGTTAAATCAGATCAAGTGTTTTGGTAGGAAAATGTTACAAGAGTAGTCAACAGATATTTATATAACACCACACACCAGGATGCCAGTATTGTTCTTTTCATGTCTTTCACTGACATTGTAACATTTTAATTTGCTCTTTGTGCCTGTTTGCATGTTCTTTTTTTTATTCCAAACTTTTCTCAGCTTGCACTGGGACTAAATTTGGACTTTATGTCTTTGATTCTTCTGTGCTTCGAGTGCTATACTGAAGGTTTATTTTCATTTGCTCTGTCAGCATCATCTCAGTACAGATATATCCCTCATAATCCTCGACAATCCAGACGTTGACCTCTGTGGAATGGACCAGGCTACAGTAGACACTATAAATGGTACATTGTGTCTGGATTTAGACGTCATTTGCCAAAAGCAATTCCGTTGAAAATGACTTGTGCTGTTCTTTTTCACTGTGAAATAATGAAACATATTAAAATGTTTTACATTTCCTCTTAAAAATGTGAGTTGTATTTCTTGGACCATCAGAACTACATTTACACCCAACTTTCAACAATAAATCCCTTTTATTACTCAATAGATCCAATATTTTTTTTTACTGTTACAACCATTTAAGTTGGAGGCTGTTAACAATAGGAAATCATGAATGACCTTGCTTGACCCCTCAAGAGCGCCCTGCTGCAGCAAAGGAGTGCCGGATTGGCTGACTCAAGCACTGCCTGTCTCGGATCAGATTTCACTCGCTCTGCACCATGAAACTCAGACGGAAATAGCTGCCTCGTGCTGACCTATAACAAGATGTATTTGAAGATACTGTTGATGTCACTGGGAATAGAACAGCAATGCCATGTAGTCCTAAACATGAACAGTGGCAGCAGAGTTACATCTAGAAAGAGTTACCTGCAGCTGTTACACGTGAGTATTCAGGCACACTATTGTGACACCTCTCTCTTGTAATACTTAATGTACATATAAAGTAAGGAAATATGTTTTAATCCTATTTACTTCTGTTTTTAAAACGTGACAGGGGATATAACCAGCTAACTTCTCCAGCTTGTGTGTGAGTTGATTTCCAGAGGAGGGCAGCAGAGAGCCTCACTGTTGAGCAAAATGTCACGTGACCTGTTGGGCCTAGAGCACAGGACATGAGTGTGTTGACAAAAATGTTGCAGTGCTCTGCCTTCATATCCTCTTCATCGTTCTCTCCATCTCTTTTCAAATCACTAGTCTTTCTTTTTATTGGTTTCCTGAACCTCCTGCAGCCTGCATCAGCTGACTGAACAGCCTCAGTAGGTTTCAAAGAACATCCGGATATTTCAGTCATGGCCAAGAGTGCTGGCTCCCCGAAGAGTCCTGTCGGGATTCTGAGAGAGATCCAGGTCAACTTGCTGGAGTGTAAAGTCTGCTTCGAGAAGTTTAGCACTCAGCAGAAGGAGCGCAGACCACAGAACCTTTCCTGTGGCCATGTACTCTGTCTGGAATGCATCACGGCCCTGTCCCACCCTCTCCTGAGGAAGCTGGAGTGCCCGTTCTGTCGACAGCTGTGCAGCGTTGACAGCACCTCCCACTGCCAGGTTCTTAGTGACCTGCAGGAGCTGCTGTTCCATTGGAGTCCCACATCCTCTGCTCCTTCACACAGGGCCAAGGGAAGCTTTGGCTTGGTTGCAGGTCTGACATCCACAGCTCTGCACCTCTGCGCAGCTTTTGGCGGATGGGGGACTCTTATCAACCCCACTGGGATAGCTGTTTTGGGGTCTGCGGGGACAATAGTGGTGGTGCATGATGGAGAGAAGAGGGTGGTGGTATTCAGTCCGCAAGGCAAGAAGCTGCACAGTTTTGGGCAAAGAGGACGAGGCAGTGGGGAGATCTGTTATCCAGTGGATGTGGCGGTCACTCCCTGTGGTTACATGGTGGTGACGGATGCAGGAGATAAAGCTGTGAAAGTTTTCACTTCCAGGGGAAACCACGTGTTGACAGTCAAAGACTCCTTCCACATGCCCTGGGGTGTGGACACAGACAGCTGTGGGCACATCCTGGTCTCGGACATCCAGGCCGGCACGCTGTCCCAGGTAAAAGTGGACTATACTCGTGGCCTCATCCTGGAGCATCAGACAGCCATTTCAGACCTGCAGAGTCCAAAAGCAGTGACCTGCTGTTGGGTGACTGGCAACACTGCAGTGATGGAGCATTTACCTGATGACCAACATCCACCACACAGGCACCAACACACCAGGCTGAGAGTGTTTTCAAAAGACTTCCACCTCCTTTATGAGACAGACAGCTTCAGCCTCACCCTGCAGTCCTCAGTGAGGCTGAACATGTCAGGCGTGGCCTTCGACAGAAACGGAGATGTGATCGTGATCGACTCCGAGCAGGGGATGATTTGGAGTTTGGGGAAGCTCCAGAATGGACCGGCCTTGACTCCTCTGGTGGGAGACCACCTCATCCACCCAGCTGGACTGGTGTCACTGAACAACATGCTGGTTGTTCTGGACAGCGGAGATCATACAGTGAAGATTTATTCTGCTACATCTGATGCTGGGCCCATCATATAGCTCAGTATGAAACGGCCTGGAATAGCCTGTGTGAAATGTAGCTTATGATATTATAGAGTGATCAGTTGATAATACCATTTTTTAATATAAATTTAAGTAAAGTTTTGAATTGAAAACACTTTGACACCGAAACTAATAAATGTGAATATAACACAATAAGTGATTTAGGCTACTGTATGCTTTGCTTTGCACATAATGAAATCAATGTATGTTAAAAATTATTAGACAGAATACATGTTGTGCAATAATGTCAGACTAATGTTTTTGTATGTTGTCAGTGTCCCAGCTTTTAAAAATAAAATTGTGTTATTTATTAATTCATAGCTGGTTTCCCAACTTTCAAAAGGGTCCCAAGAATAATCTGAGGGGTCACGAGAAGATTAAAGGGGGTAAGAAAAAAATATATAAATAAAATATATCTGTTACATTAAACTTATCTTAATCCCAATAACACAGAAGACCAAGTGAAGTGATTTGAATACATGTTATTCTGTTGTACTGTGATTGTTGTATATCGTGTTTTGTTGCATTTTACTATGTTGTGATTTTGTATGGCTCGGCCAGGTCTCCCTTGTAAAAGAGATGTGTTTCTCAATGGGACTTCCTGGTAAATAATAAATAAAATACTTTTTTCCCTGTTTTCTTATACTGGATAGTTTCACCTTTTGGGGCTAAAAAAATCCTTCAAATCAAACAATCGTAGGGGGATAAAAAATCACTGCTAACAGTTCATGTTGATGAGGCCATAAACCTGTGATGACAGGTCGGACAAACAGATAAATAACTTCATCTTCATGGGGTCATAGGTTAAACGATTGGGAACTACTGTTTACAGAGCTACACAGAGTCCTCCTCAGTGTTTTTTCCAACAAAAATTAGGGAATTTGAGTCCTCTAAAGTGCTGTCAGTGTTGTTAAAAGTACCCATAAGTCATCCTTGAGTAAAAGTAAAGATATCGTGTTAAAACATATCTTTGGTAAAAGTGAAAGTCAAAGTAGGAATAGTACTTAAGTAAGAGTCTTAAAGTATCTGATATTAAATGTATTTAACTATCAAAAGTACAAGTAAAAGTAAATTATACATGTGTTTGCATGTACGTGTACTGTATATTGTATACCAATATTCAGCCTGGCTGATTATCAGATCAGATATTCAGTATTTTTCAGATTTTGGGAATCAGTGTTTTTTTTTTAAATTGCTGATAAAAAAATGTATTTACAGATTTGCTACTTTAGCTCTGATGCAGAATGCAATCTGCAAAGTAACTAGTTTCCCTAAGTTATCAAATGAATGTATTGGAGTTAAAAATGCAATCTGCAGTGAAGAGTAGCATGGAAATATTAAAGTAAAGTACAAGTACCTCGAAGGCACACATTATGCATTTTTAAAGGTCCACAAAGGTCATGTTGTGTGTGTGATGAACAAATAAACAGGAACATTTTTGTGTGAAGAAAAAAAAGGAATATTTAATAAATATTTGTGATTATTAACAAGATATTGAAAATATAAATAAAACTATCTACAGAAGGAGGTGGGGGACACTTGGACTCCTGCCCTCAGTATCCCTAAAAACATGGCTACGGCCCTGCTGCTACACAACATAACACAAGTGTTTAATAACACTTAGGCCTTTTATAAATCTCATTTTGATTATGAAAACAAAAACAATAGGTACAACAATTAAAAGTGTGTGTGTCAGAGAGGTAGACTGTTTAAACTTCCCTTTCTTTCTTTCTTCTTTTTTTTTCTTCTTAAATAAACCCTGTGCTCTTTGTTGTGTCTTTAAATGACACTCATCATGTGTGCATGTTGATCAACTTGTCAGACAGACTCACTTCTCTCCTCCACCGGGTTATTTCCCCCCCAACAAGCGGCGCGGTGCGTAAATCCTCTCCCCCTCTTTGGCACAGCCGTCTCCAGTCTGCCAGAGGATAGCAGTCGTGCTCCCAGTGGAAGATGGCGGTGGGGATGCTGTCTGGGGCTGGAGCACAGTGCTGGATCTGCACAAAAAGCGAACCCGGATGGATATAAAGGAGGAGGAAAAAAAATGAACATATTCCCGTCTCTTCTCCTCGAGGTCTGGACTCGATCGGGGTTGTTTAACTAGATCCCGTTGTTCCGGCAGAAATCCGGGCTTCTCGTCGGGGATTCACAGACTATACATTGATAGCTCGGCGCATAGACAAGCAGGGGTGGGCGAGAAAAGTGGACAAAAATGTCGGATACAAAGGTAAAAGTTGCGGTGAGAGTCCGGCCCATGAACCGCAGGGGTAAGTGTCTCTTCACAGCCATGATTTCTGGTTTTGCAAACTCGCATTTGTGTCTCCTCGGATTCATGCTACGTTATCATAAACTTTTTGATTTCTTCGCCATTGCTGCTCCCAGCTTGAGTTACGAGCCTGGAGTCAGCCTTGAGCAGCCTCACAGTTTGAGGAAAGTCGGGATTTATTTCAACTTTTCACACCCCCGCACTGAGCTTTCCTCTCCCAACAAACTTCTCTCTGCAGAAATTGAACTGAACACAAAATGTGTCGTGGACATGGAGGACAACCAGACAGTCCTGCACCCACCACCTTCAAATGGCAAAGGAGAGAACAGGTAAACAAAGCTGAAACACAGCCAGCAGTGTGTGTATGCAAATAACTACATTATGGCAAAGCAATAAGGTGGAGTGAGCCTGCTGTGCTGTAGCTGAGGCATCTTTCTGCCTTATTATGGTTAGTTAGAGAGAAAATGTCTCGGCAGTGCACTCGTGGGGGCTGTGGGTGTTTTGGAAATGTCTTCTAAGTGCAGAAAAATGCAGACTGCACCCTCGCTGTAATAACTTCATCCCCACTCTGGTTGTAATAGAGCAACAGTAAACATCCAAGGTTAGCATCCTGGATCACATGTCCAGCTCAGATGTCAGAAAACACATCAGAACATAAGGCAGCGTGAGCCTGACAGACAGCGATGAGGGTTAAACCCCCACCGCACACTTCTACCTTTGGATTCAAACTGTTTCTTCACATTATGAATGCATCAGGCTGCACTGCACTGCTGCTGGGGACATCATGTCTGTCACCCACCTGCTTGCAACATGATACTATGTTATGTAATTCATGTGGACTTTCCAATACTAATCACCACAGCGTAATAATACATGTACACAGGATGTGTTACCCCTGCGTATGTGATGTTGAAGGGCAAAAGAGGCGGTTGAGAAGCCTGTTAGACAGAACGGATGAATGTCAAGCCTCGGGGCAACGCCGTAAATCTTCAGAGTCAGAACGAATTTAACTTCGGTGTCTTAGAAACGGCAGGATGTTGCACACTTTACACCTTCTTTCGCAACCAAAGGACAGCGAACGCATCCTCTAGTGCTTCTCGCAGTCTGCCTGCAGAGTGAAGGTCAGCAGAAAAAAAAAACAAAAAAGCTGCAGTTTCTGCTGGCTTGTGATCTGACAAGTCATCTGGAGCCACACAACATGCAGGCTAATGATGGCTGTGTGCTCGGGAAGTCATTCAGACATCATGCCTGCTCGGAGCAGTCACAAACGCTGTATTTCACTCATCACAGTCGAAGATGTTTTTCCCTTTTTGCGCTTGAGTTGTTCGCTCTCCTCTGCTGTTGGTGTCACACATGATTAAACTGCTGACCTGATTACCCACAGGCGCAGATGAATCTAAAAAGATGCTCATTTAGGAAAAAAAAAAGCAGGACTATTTGTTTTTTCCTTTGATATACCACTCGAATGATGTTATTTCTGATTATTAGAAATGGAAACCTCTCTTCTGGCTACAGTAAAAGTCTACTATGTGAGAGATTGAGTCATGTGAGGTGAATACAATGCACAGTCAAGGCTTTCCTCATGGCCCACATCCAGTCCTGTTAAAGTGCAACACTTTCTCTGCTGTTCCACGTAACCAACAGTCAGCATTAAGTGGTAATGAGCTGGCTCCCCCCGTGCAGCAGCCCGGCTCCGCACATTAACCTGTATTTAAGGCAATTATCAGAACAGAAATTGCCACACAATGGCGTCGTTCCAGGCAATTAAACAAATCACGCTCAAAGCTAACATATGTGGCGCAGGACACATAACAACAGAATGAAAAGCTGTCGCGGGTGAGGGGTCAGAGGGTGTCAGTAAGTGTACGGAGATTCAGGCTGACCACAGCTGGAGTATCTTCTCAGTTAAGTGATAAAGTGTTTGGAGCTACCTGTTGCCATGCTGCCACGACACAAACACATTTCCATTCAGGGGAAGTTTCCTTATCAGATGTACATGTCGGTATCAGTCATGCAGAGATTCCTTTCCTGGACGATGATTTAAATGTTTCCAACTTCTGCTGAAAGTCGCTGGAACGCAGTTTATCCAAGGTCTATTCAACCTAGTTTCAAAATTTGAGCTATTTCATCAAGTGTAGCTCTTCACACATGTATTAAGGCATAGACGGAAATAATCTAATGTGTCTGACATGGTTTTTGTGGAAAATTACCAAATTAAAATCCTTAAAAATGGCACCTTTTCCTGCTCCCTTATCAAGAATTCCAGATGTGAATACCTTCATATCTCCAACCTCCATTGCATTCATTCATACTATTGGCTGACAAACAGACATAAACCCCACAAACACTGTAAAATTAGCAATTCAAAATCATAACAATGTTTTTAAGGAAAAGATACTTTTATTCCTCAGCTTTCTACAAGCTCTTTTAAAAAAAAAAATGTAACGTCTACTTAAAAGGAGGTTTCAAGTTTCCACATCACACTCGTATATGCTGAACATTCGGCCAGGATTGGCCTCTGTACTGTTCGTGAGTCACAAATCAGACGAGTAGCCCCGCCTTTTAAAATCAGATTTTCATTGGTCACAGAGATATTTAAACTTTCAGCAGATGAATGTGAAAACAGCCTTTCTCGTGTCAAACTCTGCACATACTTCATTTCACACAGCGAAGCTCAAACATTCAACTGTCGGAAAAAGATGAGAAACACGTGTTTGACTGCAGGGGGACTTTAAGTTGCTGTAAAGTGACTACAGCCTTGAGCAGTTTTGATTCAGTTTGGTTTTATTATGTCACATTTCTTCTCTATAGTGTAGTCCAGCCATATAATTAGTTGTTAACATTTCAGTGCTGGTGCTGTGTGTGTGTGTGTTTTGGGTCTATGTGTTTAGGCTGCCATGGTTTTCTTAAACCATATAATTTTCCTCTGGGCTGCTTGTGGAGCCGCAGAAGGGGATACCCTGCTCGCTAAGACTTTGCCTTGTTTTGAGGACACCTGTTCCTGTGTGTTGGAAATGTGTCAGATTTAGTGGGTATTAGCATGCCAAATATGGCTGCAGGGCCGAGATCATGGGAACCTTTTTTCTCTCATGGGAACGCTCAGGCACAGCCTCAGAAAGGAAACAGCAATAATAGATATTTTCATGTAGACACATCTGAGATAAATTGAACTCCGGTTTATTCCCTGGGCTGTGGATTTCGAAACAATGAAAAAAAGACATATTTTGGACTGGGCTTCAACTAGTTTTGCTCAATATCTAAAAATAATAAATATGACTTCAGTCTGATGAAATGAGGTCTCTAGTGGGGTGGACCTGGAGCTGAAAACCTTCCAGATTGTGTCTGTATCTTAATCAAGTTGTGCAGAGACCACACAGCACCATGAAAAAAAAAACATGCAAGTCACCTAAAGAAGTGGAAGAAATATAAGGCATTTCCTTTGATCGCTAAGCCTCATTCTTTGCACCGCCGAGCATTATAGCAACACTCGTGACCCACAGCCCCCCTCTCCTATTTCCATGAGAAACGAACAATAATCTCAGTGCTGGGCAAATGCAACACGGATTGTGACTTGAGGGCGACAGGTTAAGTTTCCTAAGTCTTATCTTTCATCTGCCTGTGTTGAGTTGGCACGAGTGGTATATTTGAAATGGGAATCTGGGAAAGCAGTTTTGTTTTCACGCGCCAGTCTGCTCTCCTTCAGGGTTTAGACACAATGAAGGTGGGGGTGGAGAGGCAGGGAAATACCTGAGGCTGCTGTCTGCACTGGGGATGAGTGGTGGAGCATCATGACAAGATGGGGCCGTATTACATCTATCATGCCCCAGCACGTCCGTCAACGTGCAACAGTTGAATACAGGACCATCAAGTTTTTTTTAAGTAAACCCCCCTTTTTCTATATGTTTCACTCTACACTGAGCTATGTGAAACCCAAAAGCTAACCACAGCTAACTTTTTTACAGAGGCAGATGGAAATCTACTTTCTGTCGGACAAAGCTGCTGTCTTTGTGTTCCTCTCATTGTAGCTGACTAAAAACGTATAGTTTTTTTAAATAAGTAGGTATTTGACTAAAGATGTCTCTTAACTTTAGTGTTCTTACCCTCGGTGCCACTGTCGCTCTGCAGGCGAGCATTGCAGATGATCAGTAAAAGGATGTCTTTATCTGATAGTGTCCGTAACTAAGCTTGTAATTTCCGCTCTAATCTCCTCCTTATCACTAATGGTTAGAGCAGCTCAGTTGGGTTTATCTGCACTTGTCTCAGTTATCTTGCTTACTTGGATATTGTGTGAAGAGGGGCTACACTCATTCTGTGCTTCCTTATCTTTAAATTGTCTTGATGAATATTTTACTTATTCAAAATGCTAATCTGTTAAAAAAAAAAAAAAAGGTCTAAAATTCTGTGAAATACACTTACTCATTCAAGAAGATTGATGCCACTCTCATGTTTGTATGATAAATATATCAAAGCTACAGCTAGCGGCTGGTTAGTTTAGCTTAGCATAAAGATTGGAAACAGAAAAACAGCTAGCCGGTCTCTGTCCAAATGTAACAAAAATAATTAATATGTTTAATCTGTACAAATACCAAAGTGTACAATTTGTGATTTTATTGTGGGCAAACAAACGACAACAGTCTGAGAGCAAAGCTAACCCAACTAAGCTAACCCGAGCCCCAATTAAGCTTTGAAGCCAATTTGAGATAGTGGCCAAAATGTGTAATTACTGTACATTGTCACATTACACACACTGACCTAAAAACACATTTTACTGCAGACTTATATTGTGAAAGAAGTGGCTACAAAACCGTGGAATCATTTTTTTTCTAAGTTAGCAGGTTTGGTCGCTGGTGCGCATGTTCTGTATCTAGTTTAATACGTCCATGAGCTAACTCAGCTTAAAGGGTCCTTCACACAACCCCTTGAGAACCATTGTTGTTAGACTTTGTACAGATTAAACAATCAAGATTAAAAAAAAATAATTTGCTCAGTTACTGGTAGGCAAACTTTGTTACCTTGGAACAGAGCGAGGCTTGCCGTTTCCCCATTTTTCCAGTGTTTGTGCTGAGCTAGGCTATCCGCCTGCTGGTTGTAGCTTCAAATTTAGCTTACATGTATTTGAACATCTGTATTCTGAACTATTCCTTTAAATTTGGTTGCACTACAGTCTGTCCCTGGTGACAAACACAATGTGGTCAACATGTGTTTCGTTAAGCCTTTACAGATAGGCTCTAATGCTGGCTGTTTGTTTGTTAGCCTGAATGATACAAAGCTGTCAAAGGCACAAATAGGTGTCGAGTAGACACGACAGTCTCCAGCGATGTTCAAGTTTTGGAGGTTATTCACACTTTCTCCCAAGTCGCACATGACCAAGTGTCATCATGGTTTCCAAAACAAGTCTTTACTGAATCACAATGCTGCCTTGTCCAATGGCTGCCCTCAGGAATGTTCTCTTTGTCTTTCCATTTTGCTCCCTGTGTGCCCTGTGATAATCAACCTTTCCATTCAGTAAGATGTTGTTCACAGAGTTAGACGGCCTAAATTACGTGCTATATCAGCCCAACCTTTCTCTTTAAGGCTGTGTTCATGCGTGTCATTGGGAGAAAGTGTTGCGTGCCGCTGATGAAAAGATTGCATTCCCTGCAGGACCGGTGCCTGTTTGTTTAGAGGGTGGGACATTGTTTACATCTTGATCCGGAATGGAGAAAAGATGGCGTCCTCCCTCTGTGTCAAGCCTGTGCCTCATTAATCTCATATGTGGCTTCTCATTCTGAGGGCAGCCTATGTAAAAATCCTCTCTCAGACATTTCTTCCATAATGATTCTGGTTTTCCTCCTCGCATGATTCTCTCAGACGAGGCCTTTTTGATGTTTTTGAAGCCGACTTGTTGTGTTTACATGAATTTAATTTCATGGTGGGACAGGCTTATTGTGGACTCACTTTCAGTCTCGTTCAGGGGAAGCGGAGCCAGGCAGCATTAACAAAAGCTTAAAAAACAAGTTTCTTGCTTGTCTCTGTTTGCAAAGAAATATTCCGCTCATTAGGTCTCATTATGCTCAAGCACATAATTAATGTAACAACCTAGTCAGCATATTTCTCTTCACATTGAATGACTTTTATATGTTTTGCACGTCATGAGCATGCTCACTCTGGCTTTTGTTGTCTATTGTCCTCAGGAGCCACATGGCACATGTGTGCAGATAAGTGACATTTTGCAAGGCGGCAGGGTCACAGGAGGTGTGTCCTGGTAGTAAATGTGTCACTTCATTCCCCCTGGGGAGGAAGCCTCGCTATATTGAACGAATTGATGAACTTCGCTTCTCTCTGGCTTGTTTGTTGCCTTTGAAACTAACCAGATTTAAGGCTTTATGCGGTCAGGATCCCTCTCTGTGGCCCGCAGCCTGCTGACCCAGCTTGTCACTGTGGTGTCAGAAATGCCAGGGAGGATTAAATTAGACCCTGCTGGCATCATATGTTGTGTTGTTGTTAACATTTGTTATGGAAACTCCACACAGAAGTCAGTGTGAGCATCATGTGTGCTGCTGCTGATGGCAGCGCTGTTCATTAAGGCTGTTTTTGAGATCCTGAGCTTGGCGTTCATGTTGGAACTTTGACTCATGAGGCTGCCCGGTTGTCTCGCCTCCATGTTTACCGCGGTTGCTAAGCGACAGAAGTTGGAGTTATGTCGATGACGTAACGAGAGATATCCTCCAGACACCCCGAATATTTTCATAGGAAGCTAATTTTAGGGTTTAGAACAATGACAGATGACCAGTGATGGAATTTAACTAAGTACATTTACTCAATTACTCTACTTGATTACACTTTCCAGCTACTTGTGCTTTATGTGGGTATTTATTCAGTATTCTACTTGATAGATCGACTTCACTACAACACAGAGACATACTAAACTGTTTAATCCACTACATTAATCTGACGGGCGTAGTCACTATTTACTTTTTTTCAGATGTAATTGAATTGAAAGAATATCAGTGGTTCCCCAGGCTTGTGACCACTTTCAGAAAAGCAGTTTCTAGCTGGTTCTGCTTGTCATGCTTCGGATGTTTATGAGCTGCTCTAAATTCGTCACATGGTTTCATTTAAATAACTGTTCAAATTATACGACATTTCGCAAAAACGCAAAAAAGAAAATTTGAAACGAAGGATGTTAAGTTAAAACAGATTTTTGTATCAGAATCTCACAAACCCTCAGATTTATCTTGTGAGCCCTTTGGAGGAGCCTGACTGCTGGAACCACAGCGCTAAACTACCAAACTGTATATAAAGTACTTAAAACTAGCTCCATTTCCACTAGCTACAGCTGTAAGATGCTGCACACACATTGGTGTGTTAGTATTAATATGTAATTCATTATAAAATATATGTCAGCAGTGGCTGTTTTAACACTTTAAGAGTATTTTTACACTGTGGTATTGGTACTTTCACCGATACGCAAGTTCAGGCATGGGAATCAGTAACGTCTCTATGATGTAACAAATTGTTTGTGTGGCAGAAGTCACAGCTGTCTCAGTAGCTTGGATCAACCCTGCAGGTCTGTTTCTGTCATCAGCAGGACAAACTTCCTTCCTGTTTTTTTTTAATACTTTTGAACGTCCTGTATGTAAACCTCGGACTTCTACCACTTGTCACGTTTACTTTCAGTTCGCTCGTGCCAATAAAAGTGACAGCGGGCCGGAGAATCTAACATTAGGCCGCATGCCTCCTTGGAGTCATCTCGAGTGTTATTGGTCAGAGAAGAGAGCCACCCCCCTCTTTACTGCTGCAACTCTGCTTGGCATTTTCCTGCTCTCTCCTGTCTGTCTGTCTCTGTGCAGCAGGGTGACCTCTGCTTTGAGTGGGTGGGGACCGGCGTGTTCAGTTCTAAACATACTGGAAGACCATCTGAAATGTTAGCTTGCCGCCTGTGAGAGCACAGTGTGCTGTAACCCAACACTCTCTCTCTCTCACACACACACACACACACACACACACACACACACACACACACGTACACACATAGACACACACACACACACAGAGCCCTGAACGTTGTGTTTGGCTCTGGAGCTTGTTGAATTGTAATTGTCTGCAGCATGTCTACAGCCAAACACCGGTAAGAGTCATACATCTAGTTAAATTGAGGTTAAAGGGTGGGGGAGGCATATTTACGCTGACATATGAAGAAGAGGAATTTGAATCTGTGGGCGATGTGCCAGGAAAAAACATTTGTAAGTGTGTGTGTGTGCACAGGGCTGATGGACACTGTGAGTGTCATCTCAATGGGGGGGTCAACCTCATCCATGTGATGTACATATTGCATTTGAGCAGCAGGATTATATCATCAGAAACTCTTGCAAAGCCTGATGAGACTGTCATATCCGTCATACTTTGGAAAATGGGGAGCTGTGGCTTGTGCGCTTCTAAATTTGGAAGTATGTCTTTTCATTTTGATTTGAAACTCATTTTCTGGGCTGTATAGAGTATAAGAACACTGACATCATCTTGGTAGCTAAATTGAACCAGTAATACATAAAAAAATGTAATAATCTGTTTGTCTGATACTTCTGTGAGTGTCCTTTTTTTTTTTTAAGGGCTGATAGATGCTTCAGTGGGTGGATGATCCTTAATCTGGTGTGTTGCCTACTGGGCTAGAAGAGCGCAGTTTTCGGTGGCATAATAACCCAGTGGCCTTAATCCAGCTCCGTAACCGCAGGGGGGATCCCGCTGCTGCTCTCCCACTTGCCATACCTTCCTTTTGGGCACCAGCACACAGGGGTCTGGCACGGAAAGATGCCACCAGTTGTGTGTGGTCTGAGGGAATCTGACCCTCAGCTATGATAATCTGAGGAGATACTTCTTACTAAAAGTGATCAGAAATAAGGATTTTACATAGAAGATCCAAATGCGCTCCTTTAATCTGCCTGCCATGACACAGGATCAGCACAGAGGGCGAAAATCATAGTAGTGTGAGAGGCCAATTTCCACCCTCGGCCAAGTTGAAATCATTCATGGGTGCCTTGGCATCAGGTAGCTGGAGGCGTGGGAGCCAGAGCGTGCCCTTGATGACACACACATTAAGGCCTGCAGAACCAGCCCCCCAACGAGTCTACAGCGTCCGCCTGCATCTGCCTCTGAGGAGGGAGGAATCTGATGCTATCTGGCACTTCTGTGCCATCCATTTGTGTCATACCCTTGTTTTTAACCACAACACAGCCATTAATAAGCCCTCGAGCCATGACTTGACATGCATGCTGATTATTAAGCAAACAGCCTGTGGGCTTCATGTGTGAATCATCTGAAGCTGCACTGTACAGCTTTTGTGACCAAGCTGGCACCGGCAGCCTTTCTTAACTGGAGTGACGAGAATTAAGATACGGTAATCACGCATAATTAATCATGTGTAATCATTGTTTATTGCATTGCAGCTGTTTTCAAGTCAAAACTCCCGAGTTTACTGTGGTTCCAGCTTTTTAACTGTGTCTGTTTTTTCAGTTTTTTTTCATCCACATGATAGTAATAACTCTCTTTGGGTTTTAGAGAGCTGCTCAGACAAAACAAGCAGTTTGAGAACATCCTCTTAGAAATGAAAATGTCCATTTTTCTCTATTTTGTGATATTTTATAGAAAACTTAGTCAGAGCTGATTTTTTTTATTCACATAGTCATCATATTGAGAGAACTGAAATAAAATGCTTTTGTTCATTAAAAGTCTTACAATCTCAGTTATCTTAAACCATAATACCTTTAAAAACTTTTTTATAGTATCTACCAATGATAAATGCTATAACATCAGTGTGAATAATGAAGGCTTTATACCACCAAATGTAACCGTTGGAATCACTGAAAGAGAGGACGTAGCTTACATGGTCTCTACAAGCAATGTACAAAATTGCTAAGAAGGACACAGATTTCTGTGCAGATTAAAGGGATTATGTCTAAAGCAGAGTGGGAGAACTGGGGCCTAATGTACTTTAACTTATTGGGGGGAGGTCTTAACATTGTGAGAGGGGGAGGAGGTGAGGAAAGGCACTATAATGCTGTGTAGAGGTGGGAAATGATTTGTCAAATTAAAATTTTCAAATTATTTTGTATTGCCAAAGCTACATCACACGGTATTGAATTAAACAAATATAGATAAGGCAGTTTCTGAGGAGGGGGGAGATGGATAAACCCACCATATAGTACAATAAGAAGTCAATTTTGGAATGAAATGAATTCCTTATGAGACCATGTGAGGAAATTGCAGCTCTCTGAAATCCTAAATATAGCCAGTTGGAAACAGTTCCCCTCATTGTCTTGTTCAGCATACAATGTACATGCAGTATATGACATAATGAGTGAGAGCCTCCAAACCGCTGCAGCAGCTCCAGAGTCCAGACTGCATGCATTCCATAACTGCGCGTCTTTTGTCTCCACGTTTAATGTGTGTGTCTCTCTTTCCGGTCTTGCCTCTGTTGTCCCTTTGTTCTCCAGAGGGTTACATCTGTTCTCCGTCTCTGTCCAGCTCTCCTCGAGGCTGTAGCTGCTGTCGGTCCATTTGTTATCATAACTCTCTCACGTGTTTTGTTCATCTCCGACGCCTCCACTTTCCAGCAATACTGATGTGCAAAGAATCAGAGTTGTTTGGATCCATAATTAAAATAAACAGATCATTTTACTTCCGTTATCTATGCTCCGGCTTAGCCATCATCACTAAAACTTTAAAAGTAGCCTCGTCTTACGTCTGTTATGTCTTACAAAATTGATACAAGCCATCATAATTGGGTTTTAAATATCAGGTTATTGACTTTTCTGAATCAAGAGAATCACGATGCATGTGCTCACTGCTGTCTAAAGCTGACACGTATCTCACAGCTCCTCATGGACATCCCCTCTTTGCTCCGCAGCGTAGAGGGCCCCGACTATAGGACGGGGCCCTGCTGCAGTCTTTGTCTGCTCTGATTAAGACAGAGTCACAGTGGCCCAGATTCAGATTCAGGGTATGAACCCAAACGAGGCCCTCTTCCTTTTTACTCGCCTACCCGCTCACTGTCTTTTCTGTCCCTGACTATAATGAGCTGGAGCACAGTTAGGGCTGGGTTTAGTCCTCAGAGGAAATCGCTTCATAATTCACACATTTTTTCCTCTACTCGAAATCACATAATGGCAGCAGTTCACACAGTCATCTTTACTTAGATACCTTTTTTTAGAGTGATCCATCTTTTTGACATTTTACAGTGTAATTATGGAGTACAAACAAAGAACAGAGGGTGTTTGAGATAAATTAAGAAAAGAAGGGCGTTTTGGGGAAATATGCATTTCGACTTCTCCCAAATTTCATGGAGAAGATGATTCTTTCCGTTACAGTGATCACATAAATGATGTCCTCTAAAGATGGGGTGTCTGGCTTAAACCATTCCTTTGTAATTGTTTTTCCGCAAGCTACACAAGTTTGTCCCAATTAAAAGTAATATTTGTCCCGATTATAATCAGTCAGTATAAACCTTATGCCAAAAAGTACTTTTCGACCATAATTCCTTTGAAGCTCACTTTCCTGTCTCATTTTTCATACGTGACATGAAAATATAAGTGCAGACAAGTATTCCTGCAGGTATTGTCAAACACTTCTCCAGGCGTGCCGTTGTTGGTGACTCAGCTCAGTTTGTGTGAGACACTTTGGTGCAGTGTTTCAGTCCTCCTAAAGCAGCCTGCCCGGCATTAGTGGCTGTGTGAAGGTGATGCCCACCTCTGACTCTGTGCCAGGAGGCGCCTTGCAGGAGGGATCTGCTGACTGTTGAAGGACGGGACTGTGGCAGATGCAGAAGCACTGGGCTGCTGTATATGCTGCTGCATCATACTGCAACATGCGTGTGCCGTATATTATAAAAGCTGTCACATTTGCTTGGCGCTTTTGTATCGGACTTTCATGTTACAGTTTTTCAGCTTTGGGGAATCCCCTCTCCTGTTAAGAGAATAATCCTACATAACTTAGTGCCATATATATTACCCTTTTGTCCTCAGTTCCGGCAGCTGTGAATGCAGAGTGCGGCTTCCCCAACCTGGCCTCTCTGTTAAGTCCACAGGCGTAAGAGCTATTTACTCAACAGAGTCAGTGGGACATTGAATCCTAAATCTCTTCCCTTCCTCACGCTCCACTGGCCCAATTATGAACCCAATCACAGCAGCAGCGGCGGCAGCACCTACCACCAGGAAATGCCACTGTGTGGAAGCGAATGAATGAGTGAATGAATGAGTGAGTGAATGAGGGAAGGAGTGAATGAAGAAGTCAAACCAGGAATTTGGGAAATGTGCAAAGTTAGAAAGGGGGTCTGAGGTTTCATAGAAATATCAAGTTGTTTTGGTTTCAATGATAAAAGCTGTTTGTGTCAACGCAGACAATGGGCCGTTTCCTACTGTGAGCGGTGCAGCTGCGTCTCACTGAGTGTGAACATGTTCTGACTGTTAAAATGCATCAATGCTAACCATGTTATTTCTTCTCTCTCTGTCTCCCCGTGGGTTTCTTCTGTTTATGATGGATTGCCCCTACCAATTCAACAGGAAACAACCTAAGGTATGTACGTTTCATACTACAAAAAAACTGAGCTGACGTGCAGTGTAAGCTGAAAACGTTATTTTCGGTGCGAGTAGCCATCTGTAGTGACTTCTCGCTGACTGTCCTGGTATCACAGAAGCAGGATGCTGCACAGGCAACACCATTCCCCCGAGGGTCTGACAGCCATCCTGCACGGGTCGATCTACTGTTGTGGCGTTGTTTCTAGGGACATGATTGAGAGTGTTTTACTAGTTTGGTTGGTCAGCAGGAGCCGGATAGATGTCCGTGTGAATGTGTCAGCGCTCTAAGATCTCGTGAACACCCACAAAGGCTCTACAATGAGAGAGGGATGAGCGCGGACACTGGGGCAGTGTGTGTGCGCATTCAAAGCTGCATTGTTGGAGTGCACCCCCACTTCCCCCCTTGACAACACGCTGGTGACTAGCTCAGAGATGTTTCACACACCAGGGACTGGGCTTTGTGCTCAGTGCACTCAGGCCGCCGCCGGGACCGGGGAGAGTGTTAACGTGGGCCACAGGCGTGCGTGGTCTCTGGGGCCCATGAACCTGATTTACCCCTGTAATACCCGTCAGCTAGACGAGCACGTGGCTGTCTGCTAAGTTATAGTGGCACTCAAATTCCCTCTCCCTCTCTCCCAAGGCAGGTTGCAGTCTGAGCACGTTCGACCAGTTTTCATCCGAGAAATGACAAAAAGGACATTGTGCCTCTCAGCTTCATCATTATTTGTACTGCTGATTAATAGTAATTGTCCAATCAAGAACAATTTGCTGCGCAGTCACACCCTCAGGCTGGACGGAGACGGACCAGAGGAGAATGAAGCCCTAGTTACCAAACCAGCCCTAATTGAGAATGATGGCACTTTTGTTCCTTTGAATGGCACCCACTCACTTGTGTGAAGTCACAAGAGGAGGTCTTGCTTTCAAAGCATCGAGTGATCTCAGTGCTTCCCATGCTGACTGTGCAACCAGTGGCTCCCTGGCCAATAGCCCTTATTATGATTAGAAGGGAGCTCAATTATTTGGGGTATTTTGTGCAAGGGAAAGTGCTTTGGCAGAGCAGCAGGACTGCACTGAATGCCAGGAGTTGTAATGTGCAGCAATGTTGTGCTTCCACTGCAGGATGACATTGCAATCTTGAAAAAGTGTCTGAGCTAAGATAAGAATATAACATATAAGTAGGAGTATAGTTACACGATGGAAATATTACTCAATTTCAGGTAAAACTATTGGTATTAAATATGTAAGTTGGTGAACCTTTAAAGAACCAGTTTGCTTTTCAATGGGCATGAGAGCCACCGTAGAGTCACATCATTCAGTCACTATATACGTCACCAATTTCTCAGCATTGCTAGGAACAACTGTGGTGAACTACGTCGACTCTTTACAAGTGCTGCTCCTGGCTTTGCATGCCTACATTGGCATCCAAACATGACTGGTCCTAACCCTGCCCCCAGCTCCTGTTCTACTGGTTGGTTCTTTGGCTGTCGAACTGCAAAGAACGTGGCTCTGAACCGGCACCTGAAACGTCTTGGTTGAAAACTAAATAGCTCAGTTAGCTGTACAGCTACACATATGAGCTGACTTAGGAGAACAGGAGCTTTGGGCCGCTGGGACGAGGAGGTTTTCAGGAACCACTACCTTTAAAGATGGCTGTCAGGACTTCATTGATCTCTGAGAGGACATCAGAGGGAAGACCGGAAAATATTTTTGCCATAATATTATCCAGGTCAGAGCCACTGTTAATCACATTGGTACAACAGTGGTGTAAGAAGAATTACACTCCCAAACAGAAAAAGTCAGACAATACAATAAAATACAAAATATATATATAACACATTTTTATATCACACTGTAACTTCTTTAAAGGATAATTTGAAGGGGACCATTAGATACATGGGTTTCCGAGCAGATTTGCAGCGTATACAGTAACAGGAGCTGGTGTGTCTCCCCAGAGAGCATCCTCTCTGTGTGTTGTCCATCCACAGCTTATGCAGGTGCCCTGGGGACACAAGGGGTCTCTGCTGCTGCTGAAGTCTGCGTTGTGAGACCCGGCGCTGAGGGCTGAGAGCCAGCCTGCGCTGCCGGGAGCAGCTACGGCCCCGTTTCCTTGGAGACAAGGGTCACCGGGTGCTGGAATTTCTTGTGGGGAGCGCTGACCCTGATTTATGAATTAATTTAACTCCAGCCGCTATGACAAAAACACGCATCAGCTAACAGTGGATTTGTGCAGACAGTCACGGCGCGGCCTTAACGAGCATTACCTCGAACAATGCTCAGTTAGACTTCATCTTACTCACTCGGACAGGCTCAGTCCTGCTGATTTACTGCAGGGTGGCATGCTACAGTACAGCACAATAAGCCTGTTTTTGTACTACAGAAGAACCACTGCTAAGAAAGATCAGGTTGTGTTGTGCTGTACGTGCTCTGACAGGTGTGAGAACTCTTGTGTTTACACTCCCTATGCTGTCTCCTCTGCAGGTGTTCGCGTTTGACCACTGTTTCTGGTCCATGGATGAGTCCAACGTTCCCAAATATGCCGGTGAGTCATGAGTGCTGTGAAACTGATCCTTTACTCATCACTAAAGAAGTCAAATCATGTCCCGTGTAAAGACCTGCTGAGCTCTGTGCAGCAGTAATGCAGGGGAACTCCCTACTTGATGGAAAACGGATTTTGCATCATGCAAAGCAAAGCATTGTTTGTGTCTTTCGTCATTTGCATTGCAAGTGAATCCATTTAGTCTTTAGATTGTCTCAAAACAATACAATTATTATGGGGTTTTGTGCAGAGCTGCAACGATCAGTATATTAAAATGAAACATATTATGCTCACTTTCAGGTTAATAATTTCACTTTGGGGTTACTACTAGAATAAGTTTACATGCTCAAAAACACATCAGCTTTCTCATACTGTCCAGTGCTGCAGCTCTGTACTCTCCCTCCGTCTGAGATGCTCTGTTTCAGCTCCTGTCTCTTTAAGGCCCCCCTCCTGAACACAGTCTGCTCTGATTGGTCAGCTCACACACACCTGACCCAGCACCACTAACAACAACAGAGCAGCTGTGCTAAATTAATTCTTACTTGCCGAACAAGCCGCTAGGCATGAATTATTATAGTGTGATGTCACAAACTCACAGAATTAAAGGCGGGACTACTGACGAGGCGTTTGAGGAGCAGTGTTTTCTTTGGGAGAGAGGAGCTTCTGTTGGTGCGGACGTTCACCTTTTAACTTTCAGGATCTTTTACATGCACAAGATCCTATATAAAACACTGAAGGAAAGGAAAAAAAATATAAAGCATATTAGGTCTCCTTCCATCGATTAGTCAATTGAAAGACCAACTATTTTGATCATTAAGTTATCTGTCAGTCATTTCTTTAAGCAAAAATGTCAAACATTTGCTTGTTCCAGCTTCTTAAATGTAAGTACTGGCTGCTTTTCGTGACGTAAAATGAATGAAGAGTCTTTGGACTGTTGGGAGCATTAATTGATAAAACTTAAAATAATCAGCAGATTAATCAATATTAAGATAATCATAAATTGCGGTCCTAGTTTTGCGTAATATATATTGTAATCAGTACTTAGCCATCACAATAACTGTGTAATAAATACTGGACGGTTGTATTTGTATCACGCTGCACTGATATAATCATCCACCATTGTTTTGTTTATTATGTGCCCACCTACATGGTGCATTCAATTTCTTCAGCTACCATTCTCTTCCTCTATTATCTCTCTAATGAGCGCTGCCCCGAAAAGGTTACGGCTACAGTTTTTGTAACATCTATAGAAAACACGTCCGAGGATGATTAACATAATAATCAACGTAGATATTTTCCTCGTTGGAAATGTCGTGCTTACATCTGCTTTGTGCTGAACCAACAAGGCAATCTGTTCAGTGAAGGGGCTGCCTCAAGGGCCCGGGCCAAGGCTTTATTTAGCTCATTAAACAGCTGTCCCATTCAGCTGGAGCACGACTGTGAGCAACACAAGAGATTTCTCTACACAGCCCAACATTTTCCACCCGGCCAGACAGGAATCTGTCACCTTTCATGAATCGTAGTGTTCACTGTTACTAGTTTAGTGGCCCTTTCTCGATACGTTTCTCTGAATTAATTTCAAGAATACAGACCAGACAGCTAAGAGTACTTATGTAACTGAATGTTTTATCTGTTTACATAATCTCCATGGTGACCGATTCTTTGTCTAAAAGGTCAAGAGGTGGTCTTCAAGTGCCTTGGAGAGGGAATACTTGAAAATGCATTCCAGGGATATAATGCCTGCATATTTGCCTATGGACAAACAGGTAACTGAAAATCCAGATGAAATCTACATTTGTTTTTTTACTGTGTTAAGTCTTTAAGTATATTCTCAGGTCGAGTTGCCTCCAGATGTGTCCGTAGAAACTTTAAAGAACAGGAAGACTTGTATTTCTGATCACACTGGTGAATCACTTTACTCATATCCTTCCTCTCCGTGAATCAAATTAGTTCCTTTATCCCACTTCCTGCCGAAGAGGGAAACGCTTTGTAAAGAGACACACCTATTGAAAAGTTTGAAGACAGGGGTACGAATATTTCAGTGTTCAGTCACCTGATGTATGTATGAGAAAAAAAGCTACAGTAGTTATGATGGGAGCCGGAGATAAATGGTATTTAGGTTGAATTTCAAGCAGTATTAGTCTAAGAAGTATTTTGAGGTGATGGAAAATGGTCAGTCGGTCAGTCATCCACAATTTTGGTCCATAGCCATGCTAACTGCTCACAGCTAGCAGCTAGCATGGCTGTAGACTTTTTCCACTGTTACAACATGTAGAGAATTTGTTATAATATGATCAGGACGACCATTTTTCTGCAGTTTAGTGAAATCATTTCTGATATCAGAAATGTATTTTATTTGTCTAGTACCTTTCAAACATAGTACTTCACAACAGCAAAAAAACAGAATCCAATAAAATAAAAGCATTATAAATAAGAATGTAGATGTAAAAATAAGTGAAAATGAATTATCAATAAGATATTTAAAAATACAACAATAGAATGTATTATTCCACATTCAAAGCAAGGAATAATCAAATAAAAGTGCATTGTAAGGTTTCAAAATAGATTTAAAAGAGCACAAAGATGTGGCTCGCCTTGTCTCCTCCTGAGTGATGTTGCCCTGATAGTAAAGGCCCAGTCTCTTCTTTTTATAGACCTCTCTCTGTAGGGGATACGCTCATGTGTGACTCTGCAATGTCCATCCAGGTTCAGGCAAGTCCTTTTCCATGATGGGGAACGGGGAGCAGCCGGGTTTAATCCCTCGACTCTGCTGCTCGCTGTTTGAGAGGGTCCACAAGGAGGAGAACGAGTCCCACACGTTTAAGGTGGAGGTGTCCTACATGGAGATCTACAACGAGAAGGTCCGTGACCTACTCGATCCCAAAGGGTGAGTCTCACGTGTGGTCTTCTCCAGAATAAGCATATGTGAATATAATGAGCTAATGATTTGGTAATGCTTTTGGCCTGGGGCGTGACACACACAGCTGGTTGCACAAACTGTGGAGTCTTGATTCACTCCAGCTCCAGCACGAGCAGTGACCTCTCCGTCAGCTCCCACTCTGTGTTAGTTTGCATCTCTGTTTATAGCTCTGTTGTGTCTAGTAGCCCCGAATGGCGGACGAATGGCGGCAACAGTATGATGTGAGTAGGAAGCTCAACCCAGTCATTTCCTGCAGAGCAGCGGCCAGCGCCGTCCTCTGACACTGCTGCATTCTTTGCCTCCGTGGTCTGATGTGGGTTGGCAGACAGACTGCAGAGAAGAGCGGACTGTGGAAGAGTGTGTTTCAGGGACATCTGTTAGTGTAGCTGGGAGCAGGAGAGCGGTCCGAGCAGCCTGTGAGCTGAGCCCCACAGAGGGACGACAGTGGAGCGCTCTGTGTGCTGCAGATGTCTGAAGATGCAGCCAGAGCCGTTTCGATGGCAACTTCCCCTCGCTTATATAACAATTCTCACACTCTCTTGATCTTTCCTGTCCATCTTCCTCAGTGATTTGTAGGATTAAACATTGGCTCTAGTATAGAATCAAGAGTAAATAGGATCTCTGTCACGCTGAGTTGGTAGTGGGTTGTATCCTCTTGTGTGCTGCAGTGGGTGGTTGATGACTAGAGTGGAAGCAGGGAACCTGGTTTCTGCCAGCCTCAGTCGTTCTGTAGCCAGGGAGAGAGGTTCACTGAGTATTACTGATATATACGATTTCTCGTAAACATCTGGCAGAGAGCCAGGTGTAGTTGAGCTTAAGTGTACCCACCTGCATCATCTAGTGAAACAGCTTTGCCGATTTTCAACCGGATGTATTAGTACAATGTGGGTAGTATGCAAATGAACAGTGCCTGCACCCAGAGCTCCCTGCTCATTTGCAGGCAAAAGGCTGCAGTCATCTGGTGGACTTCAGCTGGCACTGGGGCTGTTGTTCGAGCTACACAGTGTACGTCTGCATCTTTTATATATAAGTAAAGTGTAGAAGTATCGAAGCTGGAGTGAGATAGACAGACGACCCTCTCTCTCTTGGATCTAAAGAAGGGCGTATCATCAAACTCACACTGTCAAGAGGAGGCAGTGCTGATAAACTACGAACCAAGATGCTGCTACTGTCTTACCTATTTCACACCTTGAATGTTTTCAGACACGTATTTTAGTGCAATGTTTAGCTGTGAGGTGCCAAAAGCACTGCCCAATCAGCATAAACCAGCTGGAGCATTTATTGGCATTCTGGTTGTTGTATGTTTTCTACTTTTTCAGGAACAAGCTCGTCTTTTTCTCTGTTTTTCATGGTCGTGCAGCACCAGTTACAAAAGTCCAAATACCATCACAATATGGAAATCAACCATTACATATCTGCCAACAAGTCTGTGTTAAAAAAGCTCAATATAGTTTATCCCTCTGTCTCATACACCTCCATTGTTGTTGTTATTCACAATAAACACCTCAATATTTTGAAATCTCCTCAAAGAACTTCATTATGCTGGGGCGGGCCGACAACATCGAACATCATCAGTAATGTGGATAGAATGACTCAGAGTATGAAGACAAGTATGAGAACAATTAGAAACAGTCTGGTAGGTTCAGAAAATGACATCACTTTACCTCAATGCAGCTTTTAAAACTGGGAGAAAACAACACTTATACCATACCACGATATAACGATATCCAAAGTCTAAGAGGATATATAGTCTCATGTCACGGTAATGATATAACATTGTATATATTGCCCAGCCCTAGTAATGCTTGTTTAAATCTACAGTACTTTTTTTTTTTCAATGAAATAGCAAATTAAAGTATTTGGGCATGTTGTTAAAAATGACCATGAGACTGAAAGCCACAGGAAGGCTGGAGACGTCAGAAAGTTTGCGTTGGTCTTTTAAATAAGATCTGATTAGCGGACCTGTCCTCTAAGAAATTCAGAAACTTTTTATGAGAATGTTTACTTTCCATGTGAGGACTTGGCGTCAAACTCCTGTTAAGGTTTTATTGCAGTTGTAGTGCATGTTCATGAAGACTTAATCTCATCCCAGTCATTTCCACAAGCAGTACAGTATGGTAAGAAAAACAAATGCAGCTTTTTAAAATGAGATTTTTTATGAGGGATCGAAGTTACTCTGAAATAGGTTTGTTATCAAAGACCAACAACAGGCTGTTCCTAATTTCCCTAATAATGAATTAGATTTAATGTTCCAAGTGGAGGATAAATGAGTCTTCTCAAAACCCCGAAGCATTCAGTTATGTTTTCATTCATCCCGATCATGCACTAGAGGTCAGAGGAAATGCTTTTAGCTTTTAGCTAAGTGCTAAGAAGTGTGGCACGAAAAGGGCTTCAAACAGAGGAATATTCCTTTATGTTTTTCTTCTGTTTCTTGCACTCATTTCATTGCTTTCTCTGTTTTTGAAGGAGCCGACAGTCCCTGAAAGTTCGGGAACACAAAGTCCTGGGTCCATACGTGGATGGTCTGTCTCAGCTGGCTGTGACCAACTTTGAGGTGTGTTTTTTACCCATCTGTCAGTACACGGCGAAGCTGAATCCACCCTGTATCACTGACCAAAGGCCTCATATTTCACACAAGCACAGACATGATTTATAGCACGCAGCAGAAATGCCTTTATATCATATCCCCTGTTGTGAAGCAGCCGATTTACATTCGGAATAAGCATTTAGTTTCAAATCCTCCCAAGTGCTGAAACTCTAATGACGCATACTCCTCATGTGGGGATGCAGTCATGGGATTTCGTGTAGTTTGTATGCCAAGCCTTGGCAGGGCCTTCCTTAATTAAGTTTAGACATCTCCACCCTGTTCCTCTGTGCTCTGCTCTGCCTGATATTAGTCCAGTGCATTGCCCTCAAGCTTGGCCTGCTGCCGGCTTTGACCCAGCTAAATCACATGGCACACAGCCATTATGTCTGACTTTATTGTTGTCATAATGATTCATATTCAAGTTTTGTCTGCATCCAATGATATGTACTCAGTCTGTGTCTTTCTTCCCTCTTTCTCTGTTTAGGACATTGAGGTGTTAATGTCAGAGGGGAACAAATCTCGCACAGTTGCAGCCACCAACATGAACGAGGAGAGCAGTCGATCACATGCCGTCTTCAGTATCATTGTTACGCAAACACTTTACGATCTTCAGTCCGGGGTCAGTCTTTTCAGCCCACTTTCACCTTGAAGTCCTAGTGACCTCATTTGTGTGTGTACAGTATATGAATTTGTCCGGCTGACTGTTCCTTCATGTTGTGATGTGGTAAACAGAACTCGGGGGAGAAAGTGAGCAAGCTGAGTCTGGTCGACCTGGCAGGAAGTGAGCGAGTGTCCAAGACCGGAGCTGCTGGAGAGAGGCTCAAAGAGGGCAGCAATATTAACAAGTGGGGATTTGTTTCAATATGAGAGGCATGCAGATGTTTGAAGTCCAGTTAATCATCTGACAGGTTAACTCTGATATGGCTCTGATGGATTTTTGTGTGTGTATGTGTGTGTTTGTAGGTCTCTTACCACATTAGGTTGTGTGATTTCTGCCCTGGCTGATCAGTCTGCGGGAAAGGGGAAGGCCAAGTTTGTGCCATACAGAGACTCAGTCCTCACCTGGTTACTGAAGGTATGATACACATACTACACATATTTGTTACAGTCTGCCCAGGGCCCCTCCTTGGGCTTCACTCAGAGACACAACCCGACTACTTAGAGACTCATACTGAACACAAGGAGACACAAAACCATGACAGGGAGGCTCTAAAATGACAACAAAACGGAGCAAAATAACTACAAAGAGACACTAAACAACTACTGAGAGACGCAGAGAGATCACAAAGAGACACAAAACTATAAAGAAACACAAAATGACTACAAAGGGGCAAAACAAGCTCAAAGCAATACGACTGCAAATACACCAGAAGATCTACAAAGAGAGACACAATGACCAACTAAAAATGATCACAATGATACACATACCAACACAAAGAGATGCTAAACAACAACAAAGGGACAAAACAACCACAAAGAGACACTTAAATGACTAAATAATGGAGTAAATCATGCACAAAGACACACAAAGTGACCTCAAAGAGGAACAGAACTACAAAGATATGCAAATGACTAAAAAAAGGAGCAAAACAAGCACAAAGATATACAAAACAAGACTAGAGAGATGTGATACAACCACAAAGACTGGAACTACAAAGAGGAACAAAACAACTTACTCAAAGTAACAACAAAGAAACAAAACACTTCTGTAAAACGATTACAAAAAGACAAAATAACTAGAGAGAAATTAAATGACTACAAAGAGACACAAAACAACTACAGAAAGGGACACAACAAGCACTAAGAAACACAAAATAACTACAGAGAGAAACAAAACTACAAAATGACAGGCTAAATGACCACAGAGATGCTAAAATGACTACATACGGGGGCAAAGTACAGTACAGATAGATGCAATATGACCACAGAGACTGAAAGAGGACAAAGAGAAACAAATGGACTGACTCAAAGTGACCACAAAGAGAAACTGCAAAGAAATGTAAGGCGACTACAAAAAGAGGCAAAGCAGTCACAAAGTCTGTGTGTCTTGCTCCTATGTGGCAGAGTCAGGGGGGGTTACATATCTGTATCCTGGGGCTCGTTGTCTCACAGTCAGTCCATGGTTATGATGATGTGTCATTGGTCAAGAAATGCTGAAATTTGACACACTGATGACAAATTGTTGCTTGTTGTTGCAACCTTTGCACCAAGTCTACAGACTGAATAGAAAGATGTATTAGTTATGCCTCCTTTCAACTTGTTTTCGTGTCTTCAGGATAATCTTGGAGGCAACAGCAAGACAGCCATGATAGCCACGGTGAGCCCAGCGGCCGATAACTACGAGGAGACCCTGTCCACGCTCCGGTATGCAGACAGAGCCAAGAGAATCGTCAACCACGCTGTGGTGAACGAAGACCCCAACGCTCGGATCATCAGAGAGCTCAGGGAGGAGGTGGAGAAGCTCAAAGTTCAGCTCTCTCAGGCTGAGGTAAGAGAAGGGTTTGGGTGGACCGAAGAAGCTCGCAAATTATGAACGAAGCCATGCCAGATTTGTCATCAATCACATGATGATCCAGCTGATTGTTTTCCTCTAATGTTCCCATCAGTCCCTGAAGGCTCCTGAGCTGAAGGAGAAACTGCACGAGTCTGAGAAACTCATTCAGGAGATGACTGTCACTTGGGAGGAGAAGCTGAGGAAGACAGAGGAGATTGCCACAGTATGAGCATTAGTCATGAACAGACTCCAGAACCTTTCACTCTTAATTTAGCATATTTATACCTACAGTCACACTGTTGTTATCTGTGTTTCCAGGAACGACAGAAGCAGCTGGAGAGCATGGGCATCTCTCTGGAGACATCAGGGATTAAAGTGGGTGAAGACAAGTGTTTCCTGGTCAATCTGAATGCTGATCCTGCCCTGAATGAGCTACTGGTCTACTACCTGAAGGTAATACATATTAACTATGTGATAATGCAACAGCACAGTCCCCACTACCATCACCCTGCTGCCTTTTGTCATTAGTACATCAGGATTTATTTGTGGGATTACAAAGTCCAAAGTGAGCACACTGGAGAAATTACAAAAACAGTGACAAGCATTTATAAGCTTTTTCAGTATACGACTCAAGTTGTTGTCGCCTCAGTAGATGATGCTGACATTATCATGTCTTTCACTAGTCATAAATTATTAAAATTATTAATGACTAATTATCACAATTAAATATCTACCTCATCATCATACATGGTGAGAACTGAGGGTTTTTTGAAGTCTCTCTCTTTCTCACTCTAGAAATGATTGTATGAGTGAAGGCAATGAATGGATGGAAGGTCTTAGTGACACGTTGCCATGCTGTTTGTGGCAAATGCTGTAACTTTTTGTCGATAGTAGCTGCAAAAGTGACAAGGCCAAAGCACATGATAAAGTTTGTACAGAAGTCAAACAGGGAGGGGTTGCTACAAGATTAGTTGCAGCAAAAGAGCCAGTTAGTCACACACTCATTCATTCATTGGTGTTACAGTATATCATTAACAACACGGACCTACCACCTCGGCCCCCCACATGCCACATCCGTAATATTTACTGTCGACCCCGGTCCTGAACCCAGCACATGTGTTGCAGTGATCTGCTGCAGTGGTGACGCTGTGAGAGCTGAGAGGAGTCCAGTAAGAGCAGGGCTGGACTCTGCAAAGCACTGAAGTGGAACAAGCAACCAGTTAGCTGGACCTGTAAGAGCAGAGGCATGTGAGAAAGCAGCCTGTGCACAACAACAGGCCTTTGTCTGGCTTCTGCAGGCCAGCCTGGCATATCAGTGTGGAATGAGTGAAGTGGGTTAGTTCGCTGCGGGGTAGGACATCCTCTAGAAGCTGGGATGTTTGTTTAACAACGCCCACTCATGCAATGAGAGAGACACAAGTTTTTTTTTACTTCAGGCCTGGTTTTGCATTGCTTTCACTCTTGAGTTTGGTGAAAATAAAAGAGTTTTATGTTTTGCAACTGACTAAATACAAATTGCTTCAATAAACAGTTTGGATGTCTCGAGGTTATGACCTGACATTTGGAACAAGATGTTAGATGTAATTATTTTCAGATCTGTTTCCTAAATCTGTGCTCCACCTGTGTGTAGGAGCACACGCGTGTGGGTGCCGACACGTCTCAGGACATCCAGCTGTTCGGGATCGGTATCCAGCCGGAGCACTGCGTCCTGGAGCTCTGCCCAGACGGAGATGTAACCCTGATGCCCGTAGGGAACGCCAGGTGAGCTAATGTACAGCTACCTCCGATACGCTCCCTGTCTGCCGCTGTGTATCTCTCTGTTGTCTGTCTGCTTCATGGATGACTGGACCTCAGTGTTTCACATGACCTCACTGTACAGGAATCCTCGCTTTGATATCAGAGCTCCCTCCTGCTCCCTCTCAATTAGTTTGAAGATGAAGATCATAATGCCGTCTGACAACTTCATTAGTAGAACATTTATATCCTCTGTTTTCTGCAGGACCTGCGTGAACGGAACAATGATCGACTCCTTGGTGCATCTGTGGCACGGAGATCGTATCTTATGGGGCAACAATCACTTCTTCAGGTATGAGACTTGCCCTAGTGTGGACACATTCAAGTGTGTCATGAAATTAAAAAGTCACTGATTAGATGGTCGTGTTGCTCTGCAGGATTAATCTGCCTAAACGAAAGCGGCGGGACCGTTTAAAGGAGCTGGAGAGAGCTTCTCCGAGAGAGAGCTTCATTGAGGCAGATGTGGAGACGGCCAGCGAGGCCTCTTCGGAGCAGGACTACAGCTATGAGTTTGCCCAGATGGAGGTCATAATGAAGACTCTGGGGAACAATGGTATGATTAAGATAATCTGCCATCTCCAATCTACATTATCCTTTAGGCTTTTAGGGCCACAGCTGTATATATTGCATGTTCTGCTTAGGTTTCTGACCTAGCTTGTTCCCGCTAATAACATCTTTTAGAAATCCCATTACTGTAAAACAATACCCTGTTTTTTGTTCATCTTCTGAGGTTGAAGAGAAAAGCACAATTCTAGTGTTTACTGCAATAACCAGCTGACTGTTCTGTCAGTTTATTTGTGTTACAAAATGCAGATTTTTGTGGTCAGATGCAGCCTGGGTGGAGCTGAGGTGGGACGAACAAAAGACACCACAGCTGAGACAGTTACTCAGTTACTGCAGGGCTCAGAGTAATGTTTGTAGTCATTATCATATCATTTTGTAAGAGAATAGTGAAAAATGGACATCATAACTTCCTTGATTCCGAGTTTACATCTTTACATTGATTGTTTTGTGCCAAACAAAGAAGACTGAGCCACCAAATATTTGGCATTTGTGCTTGAAAAATGACTAAAATGACTCATCAAAACAAAATTAACCATCAGACTTGTTGACTTTTTCCTGTAAATCTGTGGAATTTTAGGTCAATCAACTAAATCATATTTAAAATATCATTTTAGCTGTAATACTTACTAATATTTCAAAAATGTCAAACTTCTTGTGGAAGAAAATTATTGATTTTGGGATAGATTTTGTGGATTTTGTCATTAACAAAGCTCATCAGAGGATCAGCACCTGTTGGTAATTATTTTATTTTATTTTAGCTCTGCCCGGCGCTTCTCCTGTAACCCATAAGACAAGACATGTGTGTTAGATTGTGTTTTTGCTGTGTGTAGATCCCATGCAGAACGTAGTCCAGGTGCTGGAGAAGCAGTACTTGGAGGAGAAGCGCACGGCTCTGGAGGAGCAGAGGATGATGTATGAGCGAGAGCTGGAGTCGCTACGGCAACAGCTGTCTCCCGAGAAAACGCCGCAGCACCACCGCAGCAGCAGCGAACGCCTCGCGTTCCCGACGCACACACCGCATGGCAAGCTGCGACTGTGGACGGAGGAGCGGTAAGTGGAGTGATGAAGGATATTTATACAAGCATTATTCACAACCTTAGCCTTATTAGATGTACCCCGTTATATGAACATGTAGAAGCCAAATGTGCCCCGAGAATATCCTAAAATACGTGAAGCATGGAGTCAGTTAAGTGTGTGAAATGTCTCAGAGGGATTTTATTGGATGCTGACTCACTCTGAGTCAGTACCCGCAGGTTTATCAGTGAGTCACGATGATATCAAGTTCCTCCTCCTCTTTAAGGGTTGAGATCAGATCTAGACAGTGAGGAGGGATCTGGAATACGATAAAGTCCTGAGATGTCACACTCATTCCTGCTCCAAGTATCATTTGAAACTGGTTTACACTGGCTCACTATCAGTGTTAAGGTGCACTGTGGAATTCAAACAGTACCCATAGCTAGTTAGCATTCGCCATTATCCTCTGACCTGACTGAGTTTTAATTGGTGTTTCTGCCAAATCTAATCAGTGACCCCCTTACTTAAACTTAAACATCACATGTTTTTAAAATCAATCAGTAACTGTGACAGGTCTTCATCTTTATGAATGAATGATCCCTGTGTTTTGTTATCTGTGTGTGTGTGTGTGTCAGGGATGAGCTTTTCCGTCAGAGCCTTTCTCGACTCAGGGAGCAGGTCGTGAAAGCCAACACTTTGGTGCGAGAAGCCAACTTTTTGGCGGAGGAGATGAACAAACTGACTGACTATCAGGTCACCCTTCAGATTCCTGCAGCCAACCTCAGCGCCAACCGCAAGGTCAGACCTCTGAACCCGCAGCAGACACACACCACCACGACACTACTCGCTACAGAAATATAGGAAATATCTAAATCTGTTAATGTGCTTTTCTATTCAGCGTGGAGCAATAGTTAGCGAGCCGGCCATTCAGGTGCGGAGAAAAGGGAAGGGGACCCAGGTGTGGACCATTGAGAAGCTAGAAAACAAACTGGTGGATATGAGAGACCACTACAGGGACTGGAAGGAAGGCACAGAGGAGACGGTAAGGAGCAGAGGATCAGAAACAGGAAAATATGAGTTAAATAAGGAGGTGAACTGGCTTATTCAGGTGGTGTTTTTTTCTTTCAGTACAACAAGGCAAACAGCAATCACTGTGACCCATTCTATGAGGCGCAAGAGAACCACAACCTGATAGGAGTGGCCAACATTTTTCTGGAGTGCCTTTTCCATGATGTCAAACTGCAGTACGCTGTCCCCATCATCAGCCAACAGGGAGAGGTAACAGGACACCAAGATACACAGATTAATACACAGATCAATTATTCATGGGGCAGCTTTCCAATATTCTTATTGCATTAGGGCCGTATGATGCGCATCTATATCTAAAAATATAACAGAGTGGCTTATTAAAGTTTAAAAATGCAAATCATTCTGGTTTTGACAATGTTGCAAAGAGCTTCACAAAAGGAAATAAAACCAGACAATGCAAATCAAATAAGAATAAAATACTGAAGATCAAAAAAATGGAAATAAATCCAGCATTATTAAAAACATTTCCACAAGCTTTCACAAAGAGAAGTGTTCTATAATGTCTCTATAATGACGTCTCCTGTGCGGACAGGTGGCGGGCAGGTTGCACGTCGAGCTGATGCGAGTCAGCGGAGCCGTACCGGAGCGCCTGTCTGGTGGAGACGACTCGTCTGAGAACTCCAGCGAGAGCAGCTGCTATGAGGTGATGGACACCAACGGGGAGATCGTCCACATGGCCAAGAGGCTCACCTGCAGGGTAAAGGGTTTATTTTTGTCTGCAAAAGTACATTCATTTACCTGGGAGACAACTGTCACAGCACATTACCTCTCAGTGACTCGACTCCATCATCTGTCTTTGCTGCAGGTGCGGATCAGGGAGGCTACAGGTCTGCCGCTCAACCTGTCCAACTTCGTCTTCTGTCAGTACACCTTCTGGGAGCACGGTGAGCCCACCGTGGCTCCTCCCATGGTCAGTCCAGACAGACCTTCCCCTCGAAGTCCAGATGCCCAGTTCACTGTCCAGTTTGATCACTGCAAGGTGGGTGAGAGGGAGCTGTTGTTTGTTAATGCAATAAAGGGAAACTGCACTTTGTTTTTAGTTTTTCATCAAATTTGAGTACAATGCTAGACCAGTGGACTGCTTTTCAAAACCTGGTGCCTACATTACCCACACTGCAACTGAGTGACATCACTGGAGGAAATATATCAGATCACATGCAGCCACAAAAGGCTTTATAACTACTTTTTTCACATATGCAGTAGTACTCCCCAAGACCTGTAAACACACTTTAATGTGTAAGATTGGTGGAGTTACCCTTTAAGTTAAAGCATTTATCAGAATACTAAATTCCTGTCAGCTACTTTTGTTTTCAACTCCAGTGCAAACCTCTCGTCTTTGTGCAGGACTACGTTGTGCATGTGACGGATGAGTTTTTGGAGTTCATATCAGATGGAGCGTTGGCCATAGAGGTGTGGGGTCACCGCTGTGCTGGGAACGGACGTTCGCTCTGGGAGTTAGATGCACTGGAGGCCAAAACCCAGACGCTCCGTGACAGGTACATTAGTTCACGGATCGGATACAGACACACGCAGACTTTGACATTTCACACCTTACTAATCATGCCTGTCTAGGTGGAACGAAGTGTCTCGCAGGATCGAGCTGTGGACATCCATCCAGGAGCTGAACGAGCAGGGAGAGTATTCATCTGTGGAGCTGCATCCTGGGAAAGACATCAGCACAGGAGGAGTCTTCCAACTCCGACAGGTCAGAGAAAAACGATGAGCAAGTTTCCCTTTAGGTCAGACTATAGAGTATAATAACAAATTATGTCATTCTGGACGGCCTTGTACATGTAGTACTTTGACAGCGCAGTGCTGGGAGCAGAACTCTGATGTTGAATCATTTGGATTTGTCCATGCAGGGTCACTCCAGGAGGCTGCAGGTGTGCGTGAAGCCGGTCCAAAACTCAGGCACTCTGCCTCTACTGGTGGAGGCTCTGCTGTCCGTCTCCATCGGCTGTGTGTCTGCTCGCTCCACCAAGCTGCAGAGACCACTCGACAGCTACCAGGTCTGTGAAACTCATACACATTTTTGCACACTCACACACCGCTCACTGTAGACTCTGACGCTATTGTGTTAAGAAGAAAAGATTTTGCATTAAAGGAAGAGTTCACCCAAAAGGGGAAATTGAGTCATATCTACTCAAAAGTTGTGTAAGGTTTCGTACTCGTAACAGTGTTGTAGCATTCTCCTGAACAAGTAAAGTAGATGGGGACTTGTTTTAAAACGTAAAAATCAACCAAATAAAAACATAAAATAGCTCCTGAAGCCCTGAATTGATTTTAAAATACATAATTTACACCCTTCTTTAAGCCACAATCTTCACTGTAGCATGCTGTTGCCACACTGTTTAAAGTGGATGCACAAGCTAAACCACGCATCGAGAGTGCAAATCAATTTCTCAGGGCTTCTGCATGCTTGAATTAAGCCTGACAAGCTGTATGGAGCCTTTTTGTGGTTGTTTTTTAGGTTTTTAAACAAGACCCCATCTACTTCAGTTTTTCTTCACCCAACTGAGTAGATATTGACTGAATGTTCGTCTTTGGTGAACTGTTCCTTTAAAACAGAAGAACACAGTGTTTTGGGAAACAGTATGCCTGTTTCATGCCAGCGATATACAATATTATGCTGATTCAGCCAAAGTATGTTTAGTCCATCTCTGGTTTCGTGCCATGACTGGTTCATCTGGACGGCTGGCAGTGAGTCTAAAGAAGACCAAGGAATGTACAAACTCATTAGTGGCCTGTTTGTTCCGTGAACATGCACTGATCTGCCCTGGTGTAGAGAGGAAGCAGCAATTTGATAAACTAGTGGTCACGGAATCCTTTTGTTTTAATTTTTCCACTTTCAGAACAATTAAAAGAGTAAATTCTGGTGCCAGGTTTATGTTTTTTTTAAATTAAATAAATATGGACGGTAATTGCTCTTTCGCACCGTTAAGTTTCCTAGAAAGTTACATGAGCAGTGAATGAGCTGTCATGTCAGTGCCTTCTCTGGTTCCCCACCTTTGACTGAGTGTGTTTTCTCCTGCCAGAGAGAGGTGGAGGACGATGTGGATAGTTATCAGGTATCAGCTCACTCTGCAGCATGAAGGAAACCCAGCTGACTGTTTTTGCGACTAGGCCTGTTTTCTGAGGGCATGTGAGGCAGGAGGCAGAGGGCTGCACCTCTACCAGCTAAACGAGTGCTTTATTAAACATCAGCTGCACACGCGGATGTTTTCTGATGCTGTAATTATCAATCACACCAACTGTTCTTTGGCAGCCCTGTGTGCAAAAGACAGTCCCGCCCATGGCTGAGCTCCCAGCCAGCAGCCAGTCTGCCAGGGATCTTGCCCAGCTCTCTCTTGCCTTTCCCCTCAGGTTGTGCACACTAATGCTACTGTTTGCTTGTCACTACTGGAGAGCTTCAGGAATAATAAGCCTCACTTAATCACACGGGCACTGCATGGCTGCATGATTACAGTACTTTGCATGGTGGAAGTGTGCTGACGTCAGAAGCATTACATGGTTGGCTTTAAGGTTTGTCGGTTACTTTGAAAGAGGAATCCGCACTCTGTGGCTCCCTCACAGAGTGATCTGCTCTGCATCCAGGTAGGACTATGGGTGGCGGCTGTGGCTGCATGTGAGGACATATTTGTGTGTGTGCATGCGAGTGTGTGTGTGTGTGTGTGTGTGTGGGTGTGTGTGTGGGTGTGTGTGTGAATGCATGTGTGTAAGTTGCAAATGGCTAAAGGGAGGTCTTATGAGTGTGTCTCTGGAGAGTTTTCCCAGAATCTCTGTCAAAAAGGCTTTGATTTTTAACACCTTGGGTTTGGGAACTGATATCAGGATTAGCTGTCACTTGGCTTGGCTAATATAATACAAGTATTAAGGAGCAGTTCCAGTACTCCCTCAGACAGACTGGCCCTGTGCACCCTCCCTCACCTTGCAGTGTTAACACCTCACTGCGCCCTGCAGCAGATTCCCTGCCTCACTGAGCCAGCTGGCACTGATCCTGCTCTCTGTCTGGTTCCAGGAGGAAGACCTCAACTGTGTTCGAGAGCGCTGGTCAGAGGCACTGATCAAACGTCGGGAGTACCTTGATGAACAAATCAAGAAAATCATCAACAAACACGGTGAGGACCAGGCACAGGCTAAGAAAAGTCATATTGCAGTTATTTTGACAGATATGATGATTCAATATGATTCACGATTAGTGGGAATGATCATTTTTGCATCACATTTTTTTTATTTTCACTGAAAAAATCTATCTTAAAGTCTATAAAGTCAGAATGATGTGACATTTGTTAGGGTTTTACTAATATTTTGATTAATTTTGCATCCCTACTAGCCACTAATTTACCTCATACCTAATCTTAGACTAGACTCAACTAGTCTAATAGCAAGGAAACACGCAAAAAACACAATTTGATCTATAAAGTTATAAACAGTCTGAAAAAATGTTGCATATATTATAAGAGCCATTTGAAACCATGAACAACATTCTTTAATAGCCGTATTTGAAATGCTGTGCATTAATATGAACATAATCCTACAAAACTTGACAACTACTACGCAACAGCATAGCAGGACTGTTATTTTAGACGCGACAGTTAAACATAAGGATGTCACGATTTCTATTCTGAATCAAAGGTGGATAGAAATGAGCTTTCACTCTCGGTCATTGAAATCAAAAGCAGGATCTGCCATTCTCCCAGTATTTTTTGCACCTACCTGCATATGTCCGCACTTCAAAGACGGCACAGCTAGCTCACCGGCAGACTGCAGCTGCTCTTCCAAAAACATATCCTGTGTGATCAAAGATGATCAACTGATGGGCACCGGAGATAGAAACCCCAACCTGCAAAATCCCACCAGCATAAAGACAAGCTATTGTTGTGAATTACCCCCATCTTTTTAAAGAAATATAGGTAAATGTAGTCAGGGCTTTGCAAATCTACATATGACAATATGATTAGATGAATGGTTAAATGATGCTGTTAACATTATTAACAGAAGCCGCATTTGGTTAGAAAGACATGATATTTCAGTGCAAGTGATGTCAATTTGTAATTGAAATGTTCACATTAAGATAGTAATAAGTTTAACTGACAAGTCGACTACTCGGAAACATCCCTGGTTGTGATTGATGTATGTTGTAATTTGTGTCTCCAGAGAAGTCAGAGGAGGATGTTGAGCGCGAGGCCCGGCTGGTGGAGCAGTGGGTCGGCCTGACTGAAGAGAGAAATGCAGTGCTGGTCCCTGCACCTGGCAGCGGCATCCCCGGAGCTCCTGCAGACTGGTAAAAACACAAACGCACCACTGTGCGTATGTCAGACTCACTTCACTTGCAGCCATTTGCTTTTTTTTCACCATTCACCTCATATCCAACCCCTTCTAGGACTCCACCTGCAGGAATGGAGGCTCACATCCCCGTGCTCTTCCTGGATTTAAACGGTAAGCAGACTCATCCTTTATATAACTGGTCTTTCACAGTTTTCTGTCAGGTTGTATAAACACTAACAGTCTTTTCTACCACCAGCCGATAATCTGACAGTGAATGAGCAGCTGACCGGCCCACATGCTGCAGGTGTTAACTCCATCCTGCCCAAGGAGCACGGAAGCCAGTTCTTCTATCTGCCCATCATCAGGCACAGTGACGAGGAGGTGAGCAAAGGGTTTGACTTGACTGCCCTCCTGTGGCCAAAAAGGGAACTCTGAGAAACACAAGTACAGATGCAAATGTAGTTTCAATGTTGTTTGTCATATGACCATCATCTTCGCAAAAATACACGTCATACAAAGATTCGTGACTGACCTTTGCTTATTTTTACTACTTTAAATTTTGCTAGAAGTTCTTTCTTCTCAGATAATCAGGGCAACCTTCATTTTTCCTACAATTATGTGCATAATTACACACTTACAGTCTTGTAATTGCAGCGTGTCATGCACGGAAACAAGCGTTTAAAAGAAAAGTCGACTTAATTTTTCTTTGATGTTGAGCAGCAGCACTAACCCCACAGTAAACACTCCCCTCTTTACTGTGCTAATTTGTGCTCAAGTGCCATGAAATGCTGATTTTTCTGCTCATTAGCCAACTGCTGCAGACCCGAAGCTACAGCCCACCTACGTGACTGTAGTCCATGTCTGTGTGCGTGCAGCTACAGCAACATTAATGAACTTACAACTCTCCTGATCCACCAGGTGTCTGCCGTGTGCTCCTGGGACTCATCCATCCACGATTCCGTTCACCTCAACCGCATCACGTCTCCTAACGAACGCATTTACCTGATCATCAAAGCCACAGTCCAGCTCAGCCACCCTGCCTCGATGGAGCTGGTGCTCCGGAAGAGGGTCGCTGTCAACATCTACAACAAGCAGGTTAACACAGATTTAATCAGAGGAAGTCAGCTCACAGCAGAGGTGGATTGTGTTTTATGATTAATATGGTTTTGATTTGATTCCTGCAGAGTTTCACTCAGAGTCTCAAGCGACGAATGTCCTTAAAGAACACGCTGTACTCCTGTGGTGTGACTTATGACATCGTTTCCAACATACCAAAGGTACAACTCCGATTCTCTGATAAAATATTCTATGTTTTTCTACCACTGTATCTGACAAAGGCTGCTTTCTGCATCATGTTCTCGCCTCCTCTTCCAGGCCTCGGAGGAACCAGAGGAGAGGGAAACCTTGGCCCTCATGGCTGCTCGTGGGGACAGCGAGGAGACTCAGGATGGAGAAACCTACATAGAGAAATACACACGAGGAGTTCTGGAGGTGGAGAACATCCTCAGTCTGGAGAAGCTACGACAGGTATTTTATACATCTTTGTACACATGTTGTTGTGCAAATCATGCATCTAGTCGGGGGTCACGTAAAGGTGCACCTCTTTTGTTTTTTTCCATGAAGGCTGTGACAGTGAAGGAAGCGCTCACTGCCAAGGGGAGACACCTAAGACGGAGTATCAGCACACCAAATGTACAGCATGTAATGAATTCATCACTCACTGCACTGACCACTGAACAGCATGGAAATAATAGTTATTGAACAATGATACACTGCTAACATGTTGTTTGTTGCTCTCCAGTCTTCATGTAGTAAAATTGACCTGACTGGTTGTGAGGATGAAGACTGTAAGGTAAGTCGGGCGTGCCTTAACAACACGTTGATCATGAAACTCATTCTGCCCACAGGTCCTTTAAATCCTCAAAAGCTTAGAAAATTAAAGTTCTTTTGATATTATTGTCTTAACATTAGTTAACAGTCTCCTTTGTGCTTTATCTCTAATTGTTGTCTGTGAGCTTCTGTAACACCTGCTAGTTGTCATTTGAAAAATTCTCAGTGTTGTATTAGTGATTAATCTTTATCAGTGTCTCCAATGATGCTGTGTTGGGTCCTTGAATTTGAGAGAATTGGGCCTGGAAATCCCATGAAACATTGTTGAAACACTGTTCTGAGACTGGGTCTGATTATGATTGATGATTTTAATATCCTTGTCAAAATGTATTATTGCTTTCCCTCTGAGCTAAATGCTGCTTGTCATAATTTCCCCGTTTATAATAGAAATCACACTTTTTAAGTTTTTCACAAGCTTGTTGATGGTTGGGAGTAAGATGTACAATACAGCAGATGAGAGTCTTCTCTGCATCTTTACTTCAACCTCAGTACAATACATATAACCTGTGTATTATTGTGTAGGACCACTGTGATCACGTGGACAGCACCATCTGCAATCTCCAGGAGGGCTCAGTTTGCACCACGCCCATCAAAAACAAGGAGAATCAAGGTAAATTACAGAAACAGCTAATTAATGCTGCATCTAATGATTAATCTTATTGTCGATTAATCTGACAATTATTTTCACAATTGATCATTTAGCCCAAAATTACTTCATTTACTACCATAAATGACAAAGAAAAGCAGCAAATCATTATATTTGCGAGGCGAATGTTTGACAATTTTGTTTGAAAAATGAAGCAATAAATTGATTATAAATAGTTGGTGCCTAATCTTCTTTCAGTTGATGAATGTGAAGCAGATGCACCGTGTCCTGACTTCCTTTTGTGTGAGAAAGACTGTTTGATTTGCTACATTAGAAACCACCAAATGTTCCCACACAGGTTTGGTTCCAGACAGCCCGACGTTTTTCAACTCCAGCCCCTTCAAGGTCCTCTCCCCTCAGCCACCTAAGTTCCTCAAGTCTCTGCTGCCTGTCAAAGAGGAGAACAAGGCGAAGAAAGCCCTGGAGGCCCGGCCGCTGCTGGGACAAGAGGTAAGGAGGAAGGAGCTGAAGTCTTTCTCAGGAGGGGGAGAATTCATATGTTTGTTTTTCTCATTGGACCTTCTTCAGTCCCACATATCCTCACTTTGTCAAACCCCATTCTTACATTTTTACCATGTCACTGACATCAAATTACATCTCCACAACATGTTATATATATTGACATTGACAAAAGTAACTAATTGTCCAAAGCTGCCTGAAGATTTTTGTGAAAATGGCTTCGCTGTTGTCTGCCTGGACAAAAACAAAAACACGGTGTTTATGTTACTGTACTGAAATGAAAAGAGCGTGACTCACAGGAGCATGACTTCAGCTGTGAATCACCATAACAATCCATTAGACAAAGCTGCGCTACAAAGTCTCATGCCTGATTTTGTTTGTGATAACTCGATTTTTCAGAGAGTTTGTGCCTGTTCCAGTCATTTTAACTAACCTTGCATATTTGTTTTCATCTTTGCTTGAAGTGGACTAAAGAAATGTGCAGGTACTTTACAAATCAAGAGCAAACTGGGTCAGTAAGCAGTTGAGTGCAGATTGTGGTTGCACATAAATAGCTGTAGCCTGGAAAAAAATGCTCTTTTGTAGGGTGTAGAAGAAGTAGAGTTCCTCGCACTTAGGACACTTCAAGCACTGTTTTTTGTGAAATATCCAACTGCATGGCACTAACTGTGTAACTGGCCTGCCCAGCTCCATGCATGCTATGTGTGTGTGTGAAGTGTTTGCTGTTGTTCTGACCCATCCGCAGAGCATGCGCTCATGTGTGGACAGCCCTGCACTGCTCCCCCCTCCCTGCCCCTGGCGCCGGCCCAGGGCAGGCAGCGAGGGCCACTGCAAGCCTTCCACCTCCACCTCCACCCTCACCTCCACCACCACCACCACTCCCACCAGCAGAAAGCTCAGCCACACACTGCCACACACTGCTGTAAGTGCTACACACACCGCTCGGAGGGTTTCTGTTAAAGGTTTTACACACGCACATACAGTAAACACCCATGAGACACTGTCACACTTTGCTTTAAGGATTTCACATGAACCTCTTCTCAACACGTCTCCAGTGAGCTTACTGTGAACCGGCAGGATTTACTTTGAGGTTCAAACACTTTCTGACAAAATTAGTGTTCCCTAGCAACAAACATACTCTGTCTACAAGTTCTATGGGTAAGTAAAAAAAAATGCAAACTAATAAAATGGTGAAAATCTAAGATGATTGCTGGCATTTTGAGCATCACTTCAAACTTAATTCCCTGCTTAAATGACTCTGGTCTTACTTTTTACACATAATCCAAATCCATATATATATATATATATATATATATATATATATATATATATATATTATATGAATCATGGAGAGAGGAGAAAAAACATGTCTCAGGAAAAAGAGACAACTGAAATGGTGACATGAAAAATAAGACTTTGCCCGTTGCTCTCAGTTGCCATGACAAGCCTGTGGATGATTTGTGTAAGTTGTTTAACTCTACTGGACTGTGGATTTCTTTGTGAAGGACTCGGGTCAGAGTTTCGCGACAGTCTAAAAGACGTGACTTTAGCTCCGCTAACAGAGAGCAACAGTAGTTAACGTTAGTTTAGAAATGGATTCTGCTTCAACACAAGTTGCACAAAGAAACTTGAATATTTAGGTTTAAAAAAGTCAGCTATTACAGTGCTATGAAAATAATATTGTACAGATTGGTACAATATGAGATCATTATTGCCCAATTAATCATTATTTTGAATTAACTTTGTATTCTGGAGCAGAATAGTTGCCCCCTCCTCACCTTAAGAAACATACAGCAGTACCTCTTTTAACCCCAACCTCACCTGTATCTTGGGAACAGTAGGGCTTTCACAGTGTCAGTCCACAGTAAAAATGCTCAAAAAATTTGTGGCTCAAATGTTTCAAAGGTAACTTTGTGCATACAGCCTCACACAAACCTATAAACGATGGTACAGCAGCACTGCAACACCTTAAAGCAAAGTTAAGAAAATTGTGGCACATAATTCATCTTCAGTGTTCATGATCCATTATCACATGTTACCCCATTATTCCATTGTCTTCTTTCACTTCAAAAACAGTGTGTATGTAGGTTTAAGCTCCATACAGGCTATCACTGACATCATGTCTGGTGGTCTTTTGCCCTGCTGCTGTTGTTTTGATCAGCAGGACTCTGAGGACGAGGACACGGATGTGGACATGACTCTAAACCTCGAACGGGGCACTCAGGACCACAGCAGCTTCCAGCCTTACATCCCAGAGGACTTTGCAAACTTTGAGATCTACAATGCCACTCTGGAGAGCCAGGAGGGGTTTCTGTCCTCCCGCTCTGACTTGAAGGGAAGCCGGTGTGGAGGTGCGAGTGGAGAGCGAGAGGTGCCTCGAAGCCCCACGGCCAGCAGCTGCACAAGCGGCTACTTCTCACACAGTGCCTCCAACGCTACGCTGTCCGACATGCCTTTCAGTGCCAGCGAGAGCTCCGACCACCTCAGCTGCGCCTCCAGAGACGCCCAGGACCCCCTCGGCTGTCCTGCTGGAAGAGGCTGCACACAAACCAAAAGTGTTTCTGCAGGGGGTGACGCCCAGCAGCCTCCTCAGTCGGCAGGTGGGGTTCAGGATCCGCCTGGCCGTCCTGCCTCCTCACCTCTCGGCATCCCCAATTGCACAAACAAGCAGCAAACATTCCCTCACAACTTTGTTCTCAGTGCCAGCCAGGAGTTCACTGACTTTAAAGGGGCTGACGACAGTATTGGAGAGGTGGATTTAGCACATTTTACAGAGGGATGGGAGCAGAAGAAACCAGATAAAGTAGAAACATGTGATACTGGCAATCAGCACTCCTCCGATACCTCTGGTATTATCAACACATCTGTTCCTGAAAACACTTCAACTGCTACATGCAAATGTCCAAATAATTCAAGCTCTGTTAGTGTAGCTGAGCCTCCTGTAACAACTGTTTGCACTTCAGTCAGAGACCCACTATCTGTGCCTGACAAAGCTCCATCTCCAGCATCACCGTCACCGGTCACACCTTTATCTACAGTCCCATCATCTGCCCCGGCTCTGCGAGCAGGAGGAGAACCTCCGATCCAGGAGCCGGCCCAGGGAGATCTGCCCCACGGGAGTCCCTGCCCCAGCCCAAACCCCAGCAGCGCAGAGCCCTCTGGAGATTCCAGCGGAGATGAGAGCACCCCTGTGGCTCAGCTTCCTGACTGGATGGCCCCCGGGGAGCAGGTGTGGGTGGGGAAAAGGAAAGGAACGGTCCACTATGTTGGAGGGGTGGAGTTTGCGAAGGGGATCTGGATCGGTGTGAAGCTTGACATGGCAGTGGGTGAGTCCCTTTAAAGATTTATACCAATGTTAGTAGAGCCTGAAAAATACATCTATATATTATGGGACAATTGTAGCTTGACATACTGTATGTTGAGGTAATTTAAAAATAGTGTCGTCATCACAAAGTTTGTCCACCAGAGAGCACTGACAAGTTTCAGAACAATCCTCTAACATCTAAATGTTAGGAATCCTCACAAATAATGTTTGTCTGATATCAAAACTGATGTCAAATATACACAGATGTTAACACCAGCCAGATTAACCCAGAATGGGGCTTATGAGGTAAAAATCTCATGGCGCCATTCTTTTTCCAAGCTCTGTTGAAAAGAACGTTCTTCATTTTTATTTATTTTTTGTGCAGGGGTCACTGTGAGGATGTTGTGTAAAATAATAATTAGAGTCATGATCGGGTAAGATTTGGATCAGATTCAGACTTGGATGTCCCAACAATATGATTTAATTTCTCTTGTGTGGACTAAGTTTAGCAGCACAAAACTACTTGTACAGCCAGACTTAATGTCAGTGATGTGCAATGTAAAAATTACATAAGGTGACACCGTATCCCTCTGCTTTGTCAGTGAGTTTTCCAACTATGAATTTACCCTTTTTATGAAATGTTCTAATGTAAATGTTATTGCCTTGCCTTGAATGCAATTCACGCAAAGCTTAAAATTCTCACTGTTCACGTAAAAGGCAGCAGATTTTGGGTAGACTGTGACAAAAAGAACGTCTCACATGAAGTACGACTCGGTACCTTACACTTGCACCAAAAAAAATCACCCATGAACATAACATCCTTCATACAATACAGGATTGCACAGTGAAATGTAGCTCTAGCACAGTCCCATCATCATCAAATATTTGAATTAGAGTAGAGTATATACAATAGAATAGAAGTTGTTAGGAAAGGAAAACTAAGTTTTATATATACACAGTATATTGTGTATGTTTATATATTCAGATATGCAGATATAAGACTGTACCAGTTCAGAAGATATTGTGCTGTTGTGCCTATTTTCAAACATGAAGACAGTAATTCATTTGGCACAGAAAACAAACTGTGTAGGAGGCTTACACAAGAAAGTTTAATCATCATGGCTTTGTTGTGCATTAGTCATCAATAGACTAAAACAGGTTATTTATTAGAAAATCTGCTATAATCACATTACTGCAAACTGAGTGACACACAATAAATAAATATGGGGCATTCAGGGCCGCTGAGGGTCTGGAGCTCCAGGATGACCGCCTGCTTTGCCTGTTTCATATTTCAGACCTCAGACCTGACTCTACTGTTTAATATACATACAGTTTTTCGAAATTAATATAGATATAAAGATATTAAAGGTCCAAATGTGACATGTTTATGCAAAATGTTTCTCTAGGTAAGCACAATGGGACTGTCCAGGGCAGAGTGTACTTCCGCTGTCCTCCAGGTCACGGTGTGTTTGTGAAGCCGTCTCGTCTCACCAGAGGACAGCCCTCCATGGACACAGACCCCCAGACTCTGATCAGATAGGACCCAAAGAAGGACCAGCTTTCTGAGGAGTGGCAGGGACCCGAGGGTGATCCTCAGATCCAGCGCCTATGGGTGAACCGCAGGCTGACTTGTCCGCTCGAGTCTCTGAGCTGATGTATTTCGTAGGCGTTTCCTGAAGCATTTCTGACTTGTGCATTTAATGAAGGTATATCCTACTTACTGTCACTATGCACATATCTGAGTTTTCTACACGGTGATATTTTTGATAGAGAACTTCACTTTTAACTGGGAGTCCATGTGGAGATATTGCCCCCGTACATTTTCTTACATTGGTTTCTGAACATTATATATGATATTTTTGTAAGACAATGCATCCTCCCCTGAGGCTCATAGTGGATTAATCTGAAGATTAAGAATGTACTACTGTTATTAAACATTGATATTTACATAAATATGATATGTCAGGGGTAACCAAAGAACTACGGTTCCATATCTGCTGTTACGATGATATTTTTCTAATGTATGTGGAGCTAAACATGATATATATCTGTGTCCAAGTAAAGCTTAGTGCCATATCTCTAGGAGTAATGCCACATACCCTGAACAGAGGAAAACCTGAGTTGCTTTCAGTGTTTGACTGCAGTTAACGTGTTAAATTATCCTGTTGAAGTACTGTAACACTGTGGAGGAAATAATCCCCATCCAGCATGAGACTGTTGCTGTTTGAATGCTTGCACTGGAAAGGATTCTTGGAGAGTTCACCGACTGTCTTCCATATTGGACTGATGAGATATTTTCTAACTGACGTGACTGAGAAACCGAGCGCCATCACTTTAACGCGGGGAACAAAACAGCTAGGCTTTGTCCAAGGCCTGGATATACTGATGCCTTAACAGCCTGTTTCCATAACGGCAGGCACATCGACCGCAGACTGCTCAGTGGACTCGAGTTCACAGAGTTTGGACCTGAAACCTGTGTATGTATATCATGATGCCCAGGCGCATTCACAATGCCATCCAGCCATGCTGACTGACTGATAGAATACCTTTTTAACTGCATTTTATATGTTAACTGACTGATATATAACACTTCATGTTAAAAGGTACTCAATAATGCATTTTTTTCACATGGAGGATTGGATGAATGGGTGATGGACAGTATCAGGTCACAGAAGAGAAGAGTTGTCCTATGATCTTATATTTTTATGGAAGTGGTGAACTGTGGAAGTGACTAGAAATTGTTCTATATTCGAGCTGTAATTTCAAGTAAATGAAACAAACCCAAGACCTTACTTTAAAGAAGAGAACAAAGCTGCTCTCCCTCATAAGGAGTTGTAAATAGAAATGTATTTGAACATAGTATTTACACTATTATAATGTACAGAATTGTATTTATAATGTATCTCAAGCTGTTTTAATTGGTACAAAATGTTCTAGAATAGAACATTTACAATCAGCGTGCTGTGTCGACTCTTTATTTGGCTCACTCAAGATGACTTTGTTTGCACATTCAAGTATTTTTTTACAAGTATAGTGTACAGCAGACACTGAGTATACATAGTATTCATTCTTTTCTGTTTCAAAGCGAGATAAAAATATATTTATAAAGGATTTCTGGTCAACTGTGTTCACAAAATACTCTTACGAAAATGGACCTGCAATTCGAGACTGAAAACAATTTCCATAATTTACTCATGTGAGGATACTGTTTAACAGATAGCGGATGGCTAATTACTCTTAATCTAAATGCAGTAATATGTCATTTTAAAAGCAATTTATTTTTAAATCCACTCTAATTTGACCTTTTTTGGTCAGAGGTTGTATTCAGGTCTTCTCAAACTTTGGTGTGTCAGTGCAAGAGCTCAGCATGGCTGATGTCAGCTGTTTTATGATTTTGGTTCCCGTCCTTTGTGGTGAAGTTTATCCAAGGTGTTATTTTAATATCCAGAATTTGACACAGCACATACACACTGATCCTTTATGAAAGAATAAATACCTTTTGCCTTAATGGGTCCTTAAAAAAAGTCCATATCTTAAGTGCACAGAAAGAGGGAATAGATCTGCAGGGTACTCCCAATATATCCTACCTTAAATGACTTTAATGGATTGTGTTTCACAAGAAAATGTTAAAAGTCACCATGGGGTGTGTTGCTTTAGCTGAGCACTGTACACGGCATAAACATCACAGTGGAGTGTGATTCTTGGATGAGTTGTCAGCGGTGGTGTCTGATCCAGTCTCTGGCTTCTCAATGTAGGGCAAAAATGTCTCCTGTCAGTGGCAGATTTATGGTCTCTTGAAACGTGTCCCGTCTGAGACTCATGCACAGGTAAACATCACTAACATGTAAACATGTTGTGCCCTCCAACTGATGCGGTCACGTGAAGGCTAGTCATTGACGGCCTCCTGCCACTACAATGAAAGCCTGTTATTTTTTCCAAATCTTGACACAATATCAGTTCTGCCAAGCAGTGTAGTTTTGCAAATGCTGCCAAAATGCATGAGCTTCACAGCTGTCTGACTAGAGGTGCCTAAGATTCATCTCAACTTTATTTATATAGCACCTTCCATTCAGACAGGCAGCCAGAGCAAGATTAACACAGCTCAGATTAAAAAGTAAAAACAAAAATAGACAACAATGGACACAATAATGCAAGGCTAAACTTACAACAACAAAACAATAAATGTTCAAAATAGATAAACATAAGGATAAAAAAATATGAAAACCAATTATTAAGACTTAAAAGCTAGGGAAACAAATGAGGAGAAACCTTTAGTAAAGGCCAGACTTTAAAGATACGTCTAAACATTTCTGTTAAAAATTTCCACAATGGCAAAAAGCTTTTGAGGCCATCTGTAGAGGATCTGAAGGAATTGCTGGGTACATATTTATCTATTCTATGACATTTGAGTCACTTAATTTTAGTGCCACCATAGGGTCAACTGGTGTATTTTTAATTAAAATAAATTAATATAAATACTAACACTTGGTATTTTACAAAACTGGATATGTGTCAGCGATAGATGGAACTTGAATGGACACAACTTGATCCACAGCAACACATGTGCTGCAGATACTCCTTTAATGTGTTGATTTATTAAGTGGCTGCTGGAAGTTTGTTTAAATGACTTTTTATGAGCTTTTTTAATCAACACTTAATAAAAACATTTAAAGAAAAAGTATACTATTAACATTACCATACAGCAGGTTATTAAACTAATGAGTGACTATAGTTATCTTTAAGGACACTGAAGTTCGGTCATTGGTATGAGCCTATTGTAATTTGTGGGTTTGAGCAACCTGGGGGGAGTTAGATTGTGCAATTACAATTAAAAACAAAAAAACAAATGATAAGTATTTTAAAGGCTGATTCCAGTATTTTTAGACTCTGTAAATTTTATATTTGACCACTTCGAGCGAATAAACATAAAGAAGAATATAGTATTTCCCACCAGTGTTTTATTCTTAACAGTGCGGAGGCTTTGAAACAGAATTTAGACTTTTGTTTTAAGAATACATTCTTTTTTTTAAAAGTAGGCTTAAAACAGCAGTTTCATACTGTTTTACTTTGTTTATATGTGGCGGACCCTGCCACCTTTCTAGCTTCAAACAGTGTTCTGGGGACTTTGTTTTCCTCTAAGAACAGCTTGTTTATTCACTTATGGAAAAGATACATATTTCTGAGTTTGTATTATTACCTCATTAATATTGTAAATATAAAAATTCAGAGTTTGAATTTCTTCTCCAAAACTACATACATGTAGTGCCCCTTTAAACTAAAAACACTGCTTATTTCTGATGTTGACTCCAAAAAACCCTCTTGTGTCCTTGCTGCCAGGTAACTGGATTATAAGAAACTTTTATTAAAAGTTTATTTTTATTTATGGTTGTGATTTAAGAGGAACATGTAATGTTAAAAAACAATATGTTGGTACAACTAAGAAGAGTCTGTTTATTTCAATGTATGTGGTGGACTTGTGGAATGGGATGGATGATGAGTTGGGGGTGTATACGTTTGACCTATACCTACTCCTTTATGGTACTTTTGTTTTGTTTGTTTTTATTATGTTGTTTTAATTTCTGTTTCTAAATAAATTCAGTCATTCATTCTAAAATCCTGTCACAGTCCTGGAAGTGATGTAAAACTTCCACGTGGCCTGCATCCTTCTCAAACTTGGACAAACATTATCAGACAGACTTTTTGCACAGTGTGGTCCCTGCTGCCACTGTTGAAGCAGCTGCGCGACAGTCGGCAGCCTGAGCTCGGTGTGGTGGTCTGGATCTGGGTGGAGTTAAGTTTCTGTGTCACACACTGACAACTGGGAAATCTCCCGTAACAAACTAACAGGTGTCCTCCTCCTCCTCCTCCTCCTCCTGCCTCAGACCCACAGTCAGTCACATCACCGGGGGGCTGCCTGTCCTGTCCGCGCCGCGCCGCACACTCTCTGCCTCAACTCCTCTGAGCGCGTTTCTCTACTGTCTCTGACCTCAACAACAAAAAAGAAAACAACTTCCAGGAAATAATTTTTCATTGATATCTACACATGATGCACTCGGCACAGAAAGACACCACGTTCACCAAGATCTTTGTGGGAGGTCTTCCTTATCACACCACCGACTCAAGCCTCAGGAAATACTTCGAGGTGTTTGGAGACATCGAGGAGGCTGTTGTCATCACAGACCGGCAGACGGGCAAATCCAGAGGTTATGGATTTGTAAGTATGACAACCTGTGAGCACTTTGCAGCTGCCATTTTTAAAGTTGCTTGCACACACGTGCACAGTCGGGCTCGATTGTAGCCTGATGTTTCTTGTTCAGTGTGACAGCCAGGCCAGAAATAGGTCATTTGTAGCTGAAATTTCAACTCCGATCTGACCTAACTACTCTTAGATGAACCAAAACATCTTTAAAATAAACATCCATAAATAAACACCTGTAACCAAAGTAAATACAGTAAGAAATGTCCTTGAGGGTCATTGAAAAATGTGCTGTTTCCTTCAGGTGACCATGGCAGACCGGGCCTCTGCTGACCGGGCCTGCAAGGACCCCAACCCCATAATAGACGGCAGGAAAGCCAATGTGAACCTGGCCTACCTGGGGGCCAAGCCCAGGGTCATACAGCCAGGTGAGGGACTGGACCACAGCTTTGACTTGGATCAACAAGGTGGCATACACAAACAGGGGCACAAACGCCCTCACACACTCACGTACATGGAGTTTATGCAATTAATATTAATGAAAGTAGATGTTGTTCTGTAGAATATGTTTATATTTATTTGGATATTTGGTTGATGAAAGCTTACTGTAGACTGACATGTCCTTGGCTGTATTTTATAATCTTATGTAAAATATCAGAAACACTCTTCAAAATCATCTCCACTGCGTCAGAAAAGCATCGGTTCTGAAAATAAACCTTTAACAAGCGTCTGCTTTCGTTCCAGGGTTTGCATTTGGTATGCCTCAGATCCATCCAGCCTTCATCCAAAGGCCTTACGGGTACGTTCACCTGCAGAACTTCTCTCCCTAAATCTTCCAATGTCTTTTATGATCTTGCGTAGTGTTTTTATTGTTGTAAACATGTCATTTTTTCATTGCCTCCACCTGTTAAAATCCTGAATGAGGACATGTGAGTGTTGATGTGTGCTCCTCTGCTTGGCGTTGACTGTGAAGGAAGTGAACATATTTGTTCCCCCCCAAGCCACTGCAGGACTTGACTTCATTGTTGTCTATCTCTCTCTGATCTGACAGGGTCGGTAACGGTTAAAATAGCTGATGAAGGGACATGATGATTTGAGGAATAGCTGAGTCTGCATTGGGCAGAGCACTAAAGTGTTACCTGTATACTCTGACATACACAAACGAACTGAAATGGTGACTAGATGCATGGAAGTCTTTTGTTTTTTTTATTTTCCAGTTTTTCCATAGTACATAGATTTGTGTGTGCCTTGTTTTTTCAGTATGATGTGGTGTTCAGCTTAACTGTGTGCTCATTTCTACTTGCAGTGGGGGGTGCAGGAGGTTTTTTTGTGCAGACTTTGTGAGTTTGTTAGGGAGCTGTAACTCTGTAATGGGGTGTTGATGATTTTCCCTTTTTAATGATTGATTTGTGCTTTAGCCTGCGGTTCACTTTTCTCTACTCCCGGTTTCTCGTTAACATCAAGTTGATCGTGTTTTGTTGTCAAAAGGGGGCTGATGATCTCTTCAGAATCGATCCCCTGCAACAAAACAAACACTGGCTTGCATGTGGGAGTTCCTTTTCTGTTTCCTTACCCATGATGCTGTGTTTTTTCTGTTTTTCTCTATTAACCCATTGCTTTCACTTGTAGCTTACATCTACAGGTACACGATACAAGAAAAAAACCTAAAATATCCTCTGTTTGGTTCTGTATTTAATCACTCCAGCGGCTGTCATTTTAGGATAAGTTCCCTCAAAAATGAAAAATTCAGCTGTAATATACTCTCACATCAATCGAAAGTTGGGTGAAGTTTCGTAGTCCACAAAACATTTCTGGAGCTTCACAGCAAAACAGGGTCGCAGCATTCTCGTAGAAGGGGACTTGTTTTAAAATTGTAAAAAATAATCATATAAATGGCTCCATACAGCTCGTCTCCAGAAGCCACATGGTCTCAAACTGATTTGGAAAGATGTTATTTACACCCTCGACTTGTGGTCGAGCTTTTGTGCCAACTTCAGAGGGGGTGTGTGCTCAGGCTTTTATCTTAGCAGCTACAGTTAAGATTTTGCCTCCAAAAAGGGTGTGAATTACATCTTTTCAAATCAATTTTGAATTTCTGGGCTTGTCAAGACTTGGATTACACTGAAAGAGCTTTATGGAGCCATTTTATGTTTTTTTTTTTCGTCAGTTTTTATTTGTTTTAAGACAAGTCCTCATCTACTTCAGTTGTTTGGGAGAAGGTTGCGACCCTGTTTTGCTGTGAAGTTCCAGAAATGTTTTGCGGACTACAAAACTTCAACCAACTTCCCGTTGGCATGAAGGTGCGTAGATAATGACTGAGTTTTCATTTTTGGACCAACTTATCCTTTAACAATACATTTAAAATGTGCAGAGGGAGTTAAAACAAACACAAATAGTGTTATCACTGCAGAAACATTTGTTTAATTGCCCTCATGTTGGTACTTTATTAGCACAGCTAAAGTAAGTTGAATAAAAATGTCAAGGCTTTAATTTAAAGCTGGATTACTGTTTGCATAAAACAATGTTTAAATGTTAACCTGCTATAGATGAGATAAGAAATTAATTATTTAGTTTTGCAGTTCACCCAAAAAAGCCAGTCTTTTTTAAATGTATATAGACTGACTCAAATGTTCACTGCACAACAGGTTGGAGACTGAGATCTTAGCCGGTCTCTTAGGCAGCAGCTGTTGGCTACAGTGATCTCCACAGCATCTCAAATTCAGATGGAAAATGGGAGTCACTCAGCAGCGCTGTTAATAATGTATGGCACAGACAGGGCCGCTCGGCTGTGGACAACAGGTGGGCCGAGCCATGTGCCCGTGAAGCCTTTTGGTTATGTGCTGGGGATTACCCATATGTCCTGGTGATTTACAAAGCACCTTTATTTAGCTCCCCACTTGCAGCACCACAAAATGTTCAACCCATCTCTTTCAATAGAGGTGGCTTAAGTCAGCTGTGCCCTTTCAGCGCTTGAACTGTTGATTTTAAAAACAAGGTCATACCACAAAGGGAGGATACCAGCAAGGCGGTTCCTATCTTGTGAAGTTGGAAATTATACATGTGAATAGATTTCAAGTCAAGTTTAAAATGAGAATTGAAACAATTTCTGTAATTAATTGCAACTGTAGTTAAAAATAGAGAGTCAGCACTCAGTTGGATGTCCCACTTTGATACAGCAACACTTCTTGATCATTCAGGAGAACTCCAGACTGATAATAAAGAAGTAAATTCAGGAAAAGTCACTGAGACAGTCGAGTGGCGTCGGCCGCCATTACAGTTGAGTGAGTGCCCTGCCATGTGTTACTGAAGGAGGAGATCAGCTTGTCCTTTGGAGATGACAAGGGGAGCAAAAATAGCATGCTTCCAGCCTCCCTTGTCAGTCAAGTCGGCGTGTGTATGTTTGTGTGGCTGTAAGAGGGGGAGGGGGCACTTGTCTATGGGCTGGTATAACAGTTTCACACCTGCTCCGCAATATATTTACTGAGGGTGACTTTAACTGGAGTTTAAAGTGGGGCCAAATTTACCCAGATACCCAGGCTTGTATTTATCCATTTATACCCTCATCTGAATACTGTTCTTCCAATGGAGATCTCCTCCTCTTACACGATTTTTTGTCTTTAAAATAGTTAAATGACTTTCTTTTTCAAACTAATAAACACAACAGGCCCTCTGCAGAACCTAATACAACCTACTTCACGAGAAACCACATTGTTAATTCACTGCATTGCAATTTATTTTTTATTAGCTGCTCCATTTTAAAGAAACCAAAGGCCTCTTTTTGTTTTCTGTTTCAGGACCTATTAACATGCGTGGGCATGCCTGTATGTGTGGCGTTGATGTGACAGTATGTGGACACAATAACGTCCACTTCTTTTCCTTGATATGTTGTGGTGTTGTGCGATAAGCTCGCATTTTGTCACATACCGTTTTCAGTGAAACTGGGTGCAGAGCTGGGCTGTGTCTTCTTTTAATGCCTTACTGTGTTTCAGATTCAGGTGCTTTTTGAAATTAAAAGCTGCGCTTGGGTTTCTTTGCTGCTTCCTTAACTTTTCATTTCTAGGTAGGGTTTTTCAGTTGTTTAATGAATGGATTTGCTGTGTTCTGAGGACTGGATTGACGTATTTGTGGCGCCTGCTTTTCAGTTTTCCAGAATTTAGTTTCAGCGTTGAAAACATGACTGGCTGTGGCTCTGCTTGACCCTGTGTGTCTTTTTGTCCTACAGGGTCCCTGCCCACTACGTCTACCCTCAGGCCTTTGTCCAACCCAGTGTTGTGATCCCTCATGTACAACCTTCTGCTGCTACAGCAACAGCTGCTGCTGCCACTTCCCCGTACCTTGACTATACTGGAGCAGCGTATGCCCAGTACTCAGCGGCTGCTGCCACTGCTGCCGCTGCCGCCGCCGCTGCATATGAGCAGTACCCATATGCAGCCTCACCAGCACCAACAAGCTACATGACCACAGCAGGGTACGGGTACACTGTCCAGCAGCCACTCGCCACCGCTGCCACCCCAGGAGCTGCCGCTGCTGCTGCCGCCTTCAGCCAGTATCAACCTCAGCAGCTCCAGACAGATCGCATGCAGTGAAACCCTGAAAACTGCCTTAAAGGAAGAAAGCAGGGGAGGTCGCCTTGTCCCATGAAGAGAGGGAAGTTTGAAGTGGAAAGACCGAAGGTGCTGAATGATGGTTATCAATCCTAGGTTTTAACTTGGCAGTCCTTCTACCAAAGAGCCTGAAGAAAATCACCAAAAATATGGAGACAAATGAGGAATATTGCTGTATATTTTATTCAAGGGTGATCAGTATTTTTGTCACTATTGAATATATTTGAATATTTAATATTTATTCAGCAGGAAAATATATTTATAATAATTGAAGTAGACTCACTGGACCTCATGTCGACATGCTGAATTTTGTATATATATATAAACTGCACTGGAATTTGTATAAAATTCCCAAGTGCATTCATGTCTTATGATCAGGTTTCTTCCCCACTTTTTTTGAAAACAAACCAAAACACTTTCATACATATGAGAACTGTATGTTACATCATCATGCAGTTTTCAGTATTTCATAGTTTTGGACCAGTATTTTATTCAGTAAAGCTATGCAGACACTGATATAGATGTCGGTGTTTAGTTAGGATTCTTCTCTTTTTTTTTTTTTTTATAAATGTTTGGAGTGAGATAGATTAGACACCCTCAACTAGTTCCCTTGTATTTTCTTGATGGTACCTAAGATAAGAAGCTGAGGTGACAGCTGATGCTGGTTAAAGCACTCACTTTTCTTCCCTTTTTAAAATGCACCTCGAGTAAGTTCAGCAAAAAAGGGAAGAAACATTGTTGAATGTGAATCTTTCATTTTGACAAAATGTTTCCTAATGTGCCTTTTTAAATTATGCTATTTATGTATTTATTATGGAGCCTTACAGTAATAAACCCTTTACTTGTTGTGTTCATGTGTTTGTATGAAGCATGTCCACATGTGCTGCTGCATAATGATCAAGAGCATATGATTGATGTTCAAACTTGGCTTAAAGCGATACACTGTGTATAAAGAACAAAATATGAGTGGAAAGTAAGGTAGCAATTTTCTGTTTCCTGTAGATTCAATGTTGTTGTCTCAAATAGATTCTTAATTCTTTAATGTCGCTTTTTATACTTGACCAGTTTGATAAAGGAAAGTGTGAAAACTTTTCTTTTTTCTTTTTTTTTACATTTGATGTTATTAGACATTGAATGTTTTCCAATGTAAGGCCATCTCCTCTTGACCTTGCACCTGTAATGCATGACTTAAAATAATGCTAATGCAAATAAGTGAAATAAAAGGAAATTTAACTTCTGTGTGATGTTTGATGTCAGTTTTGCTCACAGCCTGTAAAGGACACCTCTCATGCTTTTTTGTTTTTTTCCTTTCCTTTAGCGTTTTATATACGTTCTTGTTTAAAAGATCTTGAAAGTTGAAAAGTCTGCACCAACAGAAGCTCCTCTCTCCCGCAGGAAGAACTGCTCCTGAAACACCTCTTCAGTAGTCTCAGCTTTAATTCTGTGACTTTGTGACATCACACTATGTCAGCCTGCCCTACATTTGCATAATTTATGCCTAGCAGCTAGTTTGACATGTACGAATTGATTCATCACAGCTGCACTGTTGTTGTCAGTGGTGCTGGGTCAGGCCTGTGTGAGCTGACCAATCACAGGAGACTGGGTATTCAGCAGCGGGGCCTTAAAGAGACAGGAACTGAAACAGATTGTTTCAGAGAGAGAGAGGAAATACAGTGTTGCAGCACTGGACAGTATGGGAAAACATGAGTATTAAAGCATGTAAACCTGTTCTAGTAGTAACCCAAAATAAAATTATGATTCTAATAATGAGCATGATATGTGTCCTTTAACTTTTTTACTATAGTCATATCACATGATGGTTAGTTGAATACAGAAAATGTGAAAACGTAACATGGTGAAATAATGCATATATACTTCTGAACAACTGCCAAAAAGACAAAACAGCCTTTTGTGTTCAGTTGATGTATTTGCTGTCTGTGTGTAGTGGGGAAGCATCTGATTTGGTGTGTTATTAGTCCCACTTTAACAAGAACCATAGCTGTTACGATCATCATATAATCTCTTTGACTTATATTAATATCTCTCAGCAGGATAAAATCTAATTTCATGACCAATTTGAAACAGAGATAGAAACCCAAGAGGCAAGATATGCATCCCGCCTCTCAGGAGACCTGTCTCACTAACTAATAATTTGGAAATTGATCTCCTCTTGGGACACTGCTGGAGACTTTGACGCTTGCCTCTGTTTACATTATGAATCAGCGAAGATGTTTCTGTAACATGAATCCAGCCTGCTGTGACTCTGAAATAGTAAGTAGGTGAAGTCCCTCTTCCCACATTACACAAGCATTAGTTGAAAGAAGCTATTTGCCAGATTCCCTCATGCTGATCAAATGAACTCAGTGAATCAGTAACATCTAATTAACTCAAAGTGTTAGATATTTCTGCAATATTTCTATATAAATTCTGATTAATTTGCATTATAAAAATGCTCAAATTCAATCTGATACAATCCCCTGGCTCTCCTGTGGCTGTAATGCACACTCCTCTCTGGGACCTGTGGTTGTTAGAAACCCTGCAGTCCCAGTTTGACCTGTTTGCAACCCTTCATTACAGTCCCAACTATTATGTTTCTATAAAGCTGTGATGAAACTTGGTAAAAGGGCAGGCAGGCAACTGCACAGTCTGCATAATCCTTCATTTGATCCAGTGAAGTAAATTGTTGTTTTAAGAAGCTCTCTAATTGCCCCTCTCAGGTTTTCTCACCAAACCTGTAGTCTTCTGACACCTGCTGGTTCATATGGCCCACTCCTTCTTGTCAACCATTTTGTAGTTAAGATCCTGTCCTCCCAGACCAATGTGCTTGTGTTGACGGATGATGGTTTTCTTCACATGAACTTTAATACATTACACTTTCGTTTTAACGCATTTACAGCATGCCATCGTGTCTTGCAGTTATTCACAGGGTTGACATGCTGCATTCAGGACACACCACGGTTGTCGTAATTACTAACTTCCACTTGTGAAAAGCGTTTACGTCAACATCCAATTTTTTGTGAATATGACTGCCTCGATAAATCTGAATTTGCGCTTAATAACACGGAAGTCAAATAAAACCAAATAAACGTGGATATCTCACGTCAGCCGACATGCGGCGTTCAGTGTCATTAAACCAAAATTTAGAGGATATGGTGACATATTGTGATGCAAACTATCATTTTCACACGACCGACAGTGTACTCGGACAACACTGAGCTGTCAGGTGACGCTCTCATCCGGTCGACCTGGGTATGTTGGGTATGTTTCTCATCTTTACCAGCCATCACGGGAAGCCTGAACGCGTCATTTCGCATCCTGGCTGGAGGCGGTGACATCTGAGTTACTGGAAGTCAGTGTGGACACAAAAATTGCCTCAGTGGGACAAAACCTGGGGGAAAATACCTCAGACTGCTGCAGAGGAACCCGGCGAGGACCGAACATTTGATTGCGGGCAAAGTGAGTAATTTTGAAAGACTTAAACTAGACTAACATTGTTGATCCTCGCTGCCTTTCTGTTTTCAGTCGCAATGGCAAACGTTATTGTTTGGTGAAAAAAAAAACATGGCTATATTGTGTTGTAACGTTACGTAAACCAACAATAGGTCAACGCTCTCGATATATCATTGTTCACCTCCGTTCGTTTAAGCCAAATAGCCAATTGAATGCAGATTGTGTGGATTAAATTGTTGGCTATCTTGGCTAAAAGTGACATTTTTGGGCCTAAATTTGATCAGTAGATAACAGCTAGCTAGCTTCACCCCGGCAGAAGTGTCCGTGGGATCTGGGAAACGTTAATGCTCCTCATTGTCATCAAACTCGGAGCTCTGACCATCGTTTAACCCTCAAGTTAGTGTAAAATGTAGTGGTAGAAAACTAGACTACACAGAGAGCGCATGTAGATGTGGTTTTGATCAAATTGTCGATCGACTCCTTTTAATCATGTATCTCAGTTACCGGAAGTCAGAATAGCCATGTGACCTCTGTGACGTTGCAGCCATCGCGCTGTCGACTGTCAAACGGCATCATCAAAACAATGCCTTTTATTCGACATGAATAACCTGTCATATAACTTCTGCTATTCGTTTTTATCATTTTTCTATATCGATTCAACCCTCCAGCCGCTCTCTGCTCTGGATCGAAGCCAGAGATGGCCACCGAGAAGACGGCATACTTCCCCTTGGAGGGGGGACACTCTCCACCCTCGCTCCCCGGGCAGCCAGCGTTCCCTGTCGGATTTGACATGAACACGCAAGGCCAGAACATGTTAGGAGGCCCCGCTCCTGTGGGCTTCCTCGCTCCTGGGGGTCCACCTTTCCCTCCACCGACTGCTTTTGCACCGGGTGTTCCTGGAGCCTACGGAATGGGCGGAATGAACCCTTATGGCGATGCTGGATATGTCAACCCTGTTTCACCATATGCACAAGGCCCGGGCTTTAACAGCAACATCAATGGTTAGTATTTCTGTTGGTGTGTGGCATCTTCTGTTGTGGCATCATATTCCCTGTGCAACTAAGTCAATTTGATGTGTTTCTTCTTCAGATGATGTTTACCATAGTGAGGACGATCCGCCGCCCTTTCACGAGAATCAAGACTTTGATTTTGGATTGGATAACAAGAGCATAAGGAGAGCCTTTATTAGAAAGGTACGGAGACAGTGTGGCTGAAACCACACTATAATTAAGGACTGATTTTTCTCTTTTAAATTTTAATCAACGCAATAAGGTCCCTTTATGTACATTTGCTGGATTTTTCAACAATAGTCACTCCTCTCAGGTTATTTTTCCATTAACTGCCACTGAAAATCCAGAAAAATGAACAACACAACAACATATTGATATTACAGTATTAAATTACATATATGGTCCAATGTTATCCATGTTGTTCGCTCTGACATAGAGACCACATCAAATCATTTTCTGCCAAGGCTGCACAGACCTCCAAGTTTATCGCAATAACACAAAAGGTCTAGATTTTGTATCTGCATCCAGATATGAATTTAAATCAAAAATGCATGTCGTGATGGATAATTATTAGATGCATGTATGTGCAGCACAGCAAGATTGTTTGAAGTTGAAAAAACTTTTGAAAGTACTTGGTAGGGCTGCAACTAACGATTCTTTTCATTAAAGATTAATCTGCTGATTATTTACGCAATTAATCGATTAATTCTTTAGTCTATAAAACGTCAAATAATTAATGTAAGTTTAAAGTCCTCATCAGTTTCCCAGGGCCAACCAATAGTCCAAAACCCAAAGACTCTTCAATTACTGTAATAAATGACAAAGAAAAGCAGCAAACCCTTACATTTAAGAAGCTTTTTTTGTTGTTGACATTTTTTCTTGAAAATTACTGAAATGATTAGTCGATTTTCAAAATTATTTGTGATTAATTTTCTCCTCTTGTCATACTTTCCAACAAATTTCATTGGAATCAAGTTTTTGACATATCCAGCGGAATAACGAACAAACACAACTAGACATAACCTCCATGGTGGAGTTAAATATGTACTTGGATAGGACTTAAGGTTTGAAAAATTTAGGTATTTGTTATTTCTAAAATTCTTTGTTCAAAATATCTGTGTCTGCTGCCTAATAATCCTCTCTTCCCTCCAGGTCTTCTTGGTGTTGACTGCTCAGCTCATGGTGACATTCGCCTTTGTGGCTGTTTTCACCTTTGTGGATCAAGTCAAGCAGTTCGTCATGGTGAACGCCTGGACATACTTGGTGTCCTACGGGATATTCTTTGTGTCCGTTTGTGTGATCAGCTGCTGTGGAGACGTCCGCCGAAGACATCCCTGGAACCTGGTGGCATTAGTAAGCCTGCTTAAACTTTGTTTTTTCCAAAATAGAAAGCAGAGCGAGGAGGAGTTGCAGCTCAGGAAGTAGTGTGTTATCTGATCTGGACGAGTGAATCATAATTGTGTAGGCCCTCTGGTTTATAAATCGGTGGTGTCAAGGAAAAAAAAATTCTATTATCCTTTGTTTTAAAACCTGAATTGGATAAACAACAATGTATTCTGACGCTGACAATTTTCAGCCCTTTAAAGCCTACAATTATAATGAAAGACCTCTGTGCTCTTTAGTGTTTACACAGATACAATTCAGATTGAGCTACACAATCAGTGCTGTGGCTACAAACTGATTTGCCATGATTTGCAGCTGTGTTGATGTGTGTTTCTTATTTACAGTCCATCCTGACTCTCAGTATGTCCTACATGGTGGGAATGATTGCCAGCTTCCATGACACTGAGTCAGTGATCATGGCAGTGGGCATCACAGCAGTTGTGTGCTTCACAGTGGTCATCTTCTCCATGCAGGTGTGTATCAGTCATATCCTGACACTTGTGCATATGTGATGTACATCGATCATGACATGATGGTAACCTTAATGTCACTCTTTGCCTCCTCCCACAGACCAAGTATGACTTCACTTCCTGTCACGGTGTGCTTTTCGTCTGTTTAATTGTCCTGATCTTCTTCGGCATCCTCTGCATCATCATCCGTGACAGGATTCTGCACATCGTGTATGCTGGACTGGGAGCTTTGCTCTTCACCTGCGTAAGTCCTCAGACATTTTGGCATCATTTTCTCCTTTTGTATTTATATTAAAAAGCCTTAAAGAGATTAAAGGCAACATATCTGATTGAAAAGGCCATAAGTGTTGGATTTTTGACAACAAATCTTGAAGGTGTGATACTTCTTGGCACTGTTTTGGGACATATGTTGACCTTGGTTAAGGTCAAAGTTTCAAACTAATACTTTTACACCTGTAAAAACATACTACATGAATCCAGCCACAAATGGCTAATAAGGGCATTCCTGGAAAAGAGAGCATTGCTCTCATTGAACCAACCTGAATAAATAGTTTTTTGGGTTTATTATGACGCTCGGGTGGATTTTATTTGACACCCTGAGATACCTTAAACATGGAGTTTGAATACATCACAGCTCAAATCATTTAAACATTACATTTAAGAAGTTAAACATCAAAGTGTCTTTCCAGAATGTGTCACATTAACCCGAAAAATCCACAAAACATGCTGTCAGTAGGTTAAATTTCAACTACTTTCTACTGAAGACATAAGCTGTTGCTTTTGAAAGCTGAAATGAAAGCTGTTGACTATGTGGCATAACGGCGACCACATAACCTCAACATCCTGTTATGATTCCCTGGAGTCCCAGGGGCCTTTTTTGCGTGTCATACCGTTCTCTCTGCATGTTCCCTGCTTCTCTCTACTGGCTGTCGAAATGCCAAAAGAAACTAAAGACTGTAAAGGACTGTGAGATCTGGGCTGCGTTTCATTAGTCTTTCAGCATGCCCTCGTTCACCTGTTCTTTGGGGAATCTCTACTGACATCATAAGTGTTGGTCCTTTTGTCTGAAAAACCGCTATGAACTTGGTGAAATTGTCCCTTGGAGGGACAGTTTTGCATTTGGGGCAAGAACATACATCCATGGTTAGGTGGCAGTAATGTACGTAACATTTTGGTCATTTTATTTATTTATTAGGGAGTTAGTATTCAGCTCCAGTTTTCCTAATTGATCTTATAGGTGTGTTTAGGTAGGCTGACGTGTATCGGTTCATTCGCCTAGTTAGCAGATCATTTCTTGTTAATAAAACCTCATTGATAGCTTGTTCTTTTACTGAAATATGCCATAACTAATTACAGTTAACATTTAGGCTCCTTAGTTCGTTGTAATGTTCAGCTTGCTGTAAACACATGGAAAAAATGCTGTTTTGCAAGATGTCCATAAACCCATTGTAATAATAGTTAAAATAATCATGATACAGATCAAAAATAGAAATTTTGAATGACGTCTTCGCCTCATTGAAATGTGTCTGTATGTATTTATGATGATTGGTATGAAGCAGTATGGTTATAGCACTAAGTACAGTGTACAGTGGCAGGTTCAGTCCATTTCCCTCTGCTCGGTGGCCTCAGTGTAATGCTTGCTGTTATGTAATAAGAAGGGCAGAGGGGAAATTAACAAGAGGAAGTGGAAATACTTCTGAGAAGATGATGTGGTGAAGGAGAGAAGTACGTGAGAGAATGTGAGAAAAACTCACCTCACAAGAGCATATCTGATTTAATAAAATCCTTTCTGTCTCTTGATTTTTTTTTTCCTGCATCATTTGTGAGTTGCGTGTTTCAGTTTTGATGGTTTTTTAAGACAAATATTTGACCCTTTGAATTTCTTGTGTTACAGTTCTTGGCCGTGGACACGCAGCTGCTGCTCGGCAACAAGGAGCTGTCCCTGAGTCCAGAGGAATACATCTTTGCTGCTCTGACCCTGTACACAGATATCATCAACATCTTTCTCTATATTCTTGCTATCATTGGAAGAGCCAGGGGCAGTTGAGCTGGAGCAACAGATAGAAAGTCTGGCAGGAAATAGTTTTGAAAGTGGCTTCCCTTAATCTTGATTTTCGTCTTGTAGTGTGCACTAAAACAGATAGAGTAATTTTTTGCTTCACCCTGTGTAAATGTTTTTATATGATAATATAAGTAGATAATCTTTGTTGTAGTTTGGGGGTTTATTAAAGTTCTTTGAGGTGTATGACCTGATGTACAAAACTTTTTATCTTGGTTTCTATCTTATGCTGTGAAATCATTAAAGGTTCAGTTTGTGGGATTTAGGGGCAGATATGAAATATAATACTGTATGATACTAATTTTGTTATGATCAGTGTATAATCACCTGAAACTAGGCATCATTGCTCTTTTGTTACCTTAGAATGAACATTTTACATCTACAGAGGGAGCGGATCCGCGATGTACCACGGCATTATTCAAGAGTAGCCCAGAACAGAAAGTCTAACTCTGGCTGTAGAGGGCTGCTACATTCTCACTCCTACACACTGAACTTTTAAACACTGTAAATATTTGGCACATTTTGTCAGGACTTTGAACTGTATCACACAATCTATCAGCAGAAGGACTGTGAATTGTTGTCATGTCTCTTTTGTTTAGGAAGGTTCCTAACTGAGTGAAATTACCTGGGAGTATCTAAGTGGCCGCCATAATAAAAGTTGGTCGGTTCTATAAATGATAAGGAAAAGTGCGTCAATGCTTCCTTTCTTATCTCCTTTAGCATGGGGTACTCTGGACTATCCTTCACATAGGGAAAGGAAATGATGCGTCTCACAGTTCCTTGTGGCCTAGTAAAGTCAGTCGGTTCTCGTTCACATTATTGCTGAAATGAATTATTGAAAAATGTTTAGGAACAGATACTGGTTTATGGGCCACAGCTATGTTGTTAAACATCTAAAAAAAAATATTTGAACTTTCATTCTTGATCTATGAACCAGCAGGGATGAGGGGGGGGTGGGATCTATCACCATGACAACCAAGCAAAATACATCAGCTGGTTAAGGCTGTGTGATGTGTTTGAAAGCCCCAAGATTCAGCTTGTAAGTAACTTTGAGTTGGGATTTTTGTCAAGCTATTATTTCCAAGGTGAAGACTAACCGTATGCTCAAATATAAAGGTTGTTTTCCAAAAGTGATCTCTGTCCTGTTTTTGTATGGAGTGAAAGAAACCTGGCAGAATTGCATCTGCTCTGTTATGATTCGATTTGTGACTCTTGCCAGGAAGTTTCAGGGTGTTTGAGGCTCAGCTGTGAAACTCAAGAATGGACATGGAGGAAACAGTCGCTGCCTTGTTCTCTAAAAACGAGCAGCTCGGGCAGGAAAATGATCAGTTGAAAATGATGCTGAGTTTAGTGAAGGAAAACAGCGACCTGAGAGCCAGGATGCAGAGCTTCAACAGTGACAGTCTGGAGCAGTTCACAGGTATTGTAGGGGATTTTCTCTGCCACCAGATGGCAACCAGGGCACAGTTCAGAGGTTTCAGGAAAATAGCAACAGATAGTTTGAACAGGAGTGTTACAGCAAAATTGTTATTGTGGTGAATTGTGTACCTAACTCATGACATTGAAAAATATAAGCATGTACAAGTATAGACCATTCCAGGTTTCAAACACTCTTAAAGGAGTTGACGGGGGGAAAAAGTGACACACATTGTTTTATTGCAATGCGATTCAGTCTTCATAGTATATTCTGTTTTTCAGAGCTAATATTCTTGTCTTGCCTTGGTGTGTTTCTAAGAATATAATCAAGTTAATCAAATCAAATGTAGGGAGGGAGTCAAGTTCAATCAAAGTTAGTCATTTCTGTATCCCAAAACTGCACTGCAAAATTATAGGATAATTGAATTAATGATGGGTTTTTTTTCTTGCAAGACGTACAGTAAATCTTTCAATCATACTGTTACAATAATGTATTTTGTGATTTTGTTATACACATTTCGTTATCTTGGTTATTGAGAATTTATACGGTTTAAGCCAACCATGCTGTTTCCCATACAGTGTGAGGTAACCTCTCTGGCTGTAACTTTTTATTAAGTCATCAATAAGATTCCTTGTATTTTTTTGTACATTCAGGATCAGTGAAATGAATGTGCTTCATTGTTAAAGTAGGTATTGTGTTGTATATTCTTGTTACCACCCACTTTGTCGTTTTATTTGCAGATCAGTAGGCAGCAACTTTAAATCAACTTATTATAAAACAAAGTCTAATCAAACAGGAAACTGAAGTAACAAAAAACATTAGCTAGGTCAGAATACATTTATTTAAGTCCCCCTCAAGTCAAAAATGTGTTTTTCTTCTTGTGTCTTCAGTTGAATGTTTGAGTTTCACTGTGAAGAATGATGGATGTACAGAGTTTGACACTAGAAGGCTGTTTTGACATGCATCTGCTGAAAGTGTACATTTTCTCTGTGCTCATTGACAATCGGATTTTAAGAGGCGGGCCTACAAGCATGATTTGAAGCCAATCATGGTCCAATATTAAGTGTGATTTGGGAACTTGAAGTCTCCATCGCACATACACTGAGACTGGACTTTACAGTGAAGTAGGAGACATCTTTTGTCAAATAGTTACATTTGTGAAATGAAACAAATATTTGCATATTCATATATTCTGTAATTTCTTAATGATGAAGAAGGATAGGTGCCATTTCAAGGATTTTAATGTGGTAATTATAGTTGGGGGGTTTTTTTTGCCAAAAATGTTGTCAACGTTTTAATTTTGATGCATGTGGATCTGTAAGCTAAACACAGGCTTGTAATCAGACTGAGTGTAAAGCGTAAAGAGGCAAAAACAAGAAAGAAGCACGTCTTTATAAGTATCCAGTCTGCTTAATGATAAATAACAAGAATATCTTCACCTTGTTTTCAACAGTTTTCTCACCTTTAGGAAGAAAACCCTCCGGTCTGTTGCAAAACACGTGTGATGAAAGTAAATTCAGAAAAGACTTGCAACAAACCAAAAATGAACATCGAACCTCATCCCCTACCGACTTCAAGTCTTTCATCCAAAGCTCGGTGCACATAGATGCCAGCGATTTTCAAAGCTGCCAGGCTCATGCTCCTCTGGAGGTCAAAGGTAAGAGACACCTGACACATAGAAATTTTAGAGCAGTGAAAAAGTAACAGATTTATTTATTTGAATCGTTTCATTGCAGGTCCTAAAAGGTTCCTAGGAGAGATTGCATACCAACTGGATAGGAGGATTCTGTACCATGTCTTCCAGGGCCATAGGAGGCTTTATGGTTTCACAGTGCTCAATATACCAGACAAGATCACTGAGGTTAGAAAGGAAGAATTTTGATTTTGCAGTGCACAGATAAGAGATAAAATCTGAATCCAAGAATCCAAACAATGCTGCCCCTAACATTCACAAACCTGTCTTCCTCTCTTGTTCTTCCTCTCCTGCAGGTGAGCACACACCCGCTGACAGGGATGGTAGATGAAGGCTATCGGCTTCATCTCACTCAGAGGTACGCTGACCTCATGGAGAGGTTGAACCAGATTGGTTATAAAAAAACACTTCACGCTCCTTTTGGGGAGTTTATTGTAAACACCTTTGGGATCATGAAGGAGAGACTGAATGAAGGCAGCACCCAGGCAGCGGATGATCCATCCTTTCTGAGGAGGCTGATTGAGACCACAGCGCCTCCAAAACTTCAGAAGAACCTGCTGCTTTTGCTTTCCTGCCTCTGTTACATAGCCGATATGGACAAGAAGCCTCTCATTTTCTGGTAGACATGTTTGTATCGCACGAAATTCAGCAAGCTTACAGTGTTCACAAATTGGAAATAAACACTGATAAATGATGTGACTGAATGATAATATTGTGTGGCACAAGCTTGTGGGCTGATCTGTTTTAGTTGTTTGATGCTGCGTGACTGTGGATTTCTTTGAGGTCTGATTTTCCGCTAAAGTCTAAAGTATGTGACCTTATGCACGCTCTCGAGTGCCTTGACTCATTTCCCGTCTTTGCTCCTCTAACAGAGAGAAACATTAGTTTAAAAATGGAGTCAGCTGCTATAAAGAAACGACCGGCTTCTAGCACAACACAAAAGTTCCACAGAGCCCCTTTAACATTCATGCTAAACAAGAGGTGTGGGTTGTGATTCAGAGGCTCACTTGGACCTTCATTTGGGAAAAAAAGAAAGTCTGACTAGGCATGTGTCTAGGGTTGGAGTAATATCACTCGAGGGACTGAAAGTTTATCATGGTCCTCCCTGTTCTCTCACCATGAAATTTAATTGTTCCAGCAGGTAAAAAAAAAATCCTTATTACTCATTAACTTACTCTGCAATAACCTGAGTTTGGGCTACATATGCTCATGCAGGGCCTTTCTTGTTGGGACAAGTTGTCTGTAGGTCTATTAAAGGCATCTGCCAAAACAGGAACAGAAAATAGAATGAACACTTTTGCTTTCAACCACGTGGATGTGTCATGGGTTACGTGTGCAAACTTGTCTAATAACGAAAGTAAATGAAGCGGAAATTAGGCTGAGTTATTTCAACATTTTCATTTCGGTAACAACATGCTTGAGACACTTAACAATCAAACATCAAACAATCTGATGAAAACAAATCTATAAAAACGCCTCGCTAAAATTAGAAAACCATTCATAGGACTGTTGTTATATTAGTAATTTAAACATTTCAACATTCAAATAAGATGAAGTGCACCTTTCATTCTGTCCTCACTCCATCTATTGTGCTTTCCCCCTTGCATCTTCTGTGCTTCTCTCTTCGTCTTTCCTTGTTGCCTTTTCTTTTCTCTGCCATTGGCTTCTGACATGTACATGAATTTGAGTAATTTGGATTATTTAGAAAATATTTATGTATTTAATATTTATTGAAAATATGATGCAGCCTACATGTAAGGAAAACAACGAAAAAAAAGTAACTATGAGTAGCTAGCTAGAGCATTTATTGCTGTGGTAAGATTCTCTCAGTAGCTAGCTAAAACACAGCTGTGCTAGCTTATCGTAGCATATTTTCAGCAAGCTCGCTCCCAAATTATATTGGATCCAGTCTATAAAACTGATTTCTTTAGAGACAGCATGTATTTTGTGATCCTGAAAAACATTGTTGTCCTCTCATACTGTTTAAGAGCACTGTCCCATTTTGACAGTAACAGATTGTCCCACTTTAACAGTAGGCTCTTGGGAAAATGGGACACTATCAAAGTAGTAATTCTGACACACAATAACATCCTATTTCAAAATGTATTAGAATGAGCCAGCATGTATTTGGTTTTAGTGTTTTATAAGATGAACAATGTGTACACCAAAGCGCTGTCATGCCACTTAGCATTGTGATTCTGGATTCAAGTGTCACTGCATGTGATGCCATGCCCTTTTGTAGGATGTCATACTCTGGTGAACTTTCTTTTATTTATCAAATGCCTTCCCAGCAATGCATAAGCACTGGTTTAGGTTTATTTTATGTATTCCTTTAAAAGATAAGATAACAATACTCACCCTATATCAAATACACAGGCCTATATTATCAAAAATTATAGGGTTGGGATTTAAAACATGTAGCCTCCATATTATTGCCTGGTAAAAGGCATATTTACCTGAGAGTATCATGAATCATGCAGTACAATAAAGTAAACAAATACCCTGATCAATAACAGCTAGTAGCAGCTAGTTACAGGTAAGGTCACGTGCCAGACCGGCCTAACACCATGACAACGCCATTGGGGGCGTGGCTTAGTAATGCTTGCCGTTGACAGAAGGGTGGGTTTATGTTGAAGGAACTCCCTTATTGAACGTGTTATCGGTCCTCAAGACTGAAGCTGTTTAGGTTATTTCATTTGAACATGTGACAACATGATAAATACATGTAATTGAATAAATAAATCAGTAGGCTGCTCGCTGAATGGGTTCATCACACGGACTGCCCCAGTTTTCGTGCTAAGGTAAGACCATCTGGGCTGTTTTAAGCTAGCTACGCAACAGGACAGATGGCTCTCATCTTTTGATTATTAAAATGTCGCCATAACGTAATAAAGCATGTATTAAGTGTGAGGTTTCAATAACCACTTGCTGTAGTGACAGGGCATCGTTGTGCGGCCGTACACGCCGACCTTCATGTGGATTTGAGAGTCTTTCTGAATCGTTTATGAAGTGAAACTGTTAGCTTAGCACACTGTACCTGGACACGGGCGATCAAAGTGCCGTTGCTGAGTCGGCTTACCTGTATGAGTGTCGATTGAGCAATCACACTGACACAGAAGGCTCGTGTCCCGAAAGAGTACATGACTACTGAAGCCTTTTGTATCTGCTTTGAATCGGTCTTTGTGTGTGTAACAGGGGTGTTGAAGGGGGTCTGCAACTTCCTCGTTGTGATCTGACAGACGACATATTTTGTCCATTTTAGGCGTTATATCCCAAAGTCTGCAACGGAAGTGAAAAGCTTGAATGCAACACTAAAACAGGGGTTACATTATGATCTGGGTTTTCCACAGTAAAAATAAATAATATCCAGACTCCTTGAATAGATGTCATTGTATCACACGCTGGGAATATATTCAATGTTGTTTTTCCTTTAACACACCCGGTGACTTCAGACTGTATAGTTATTCTGTAAACACACACAAAGGTGTGGTGCCCAGCAGGCTTTTCAATGCAGTCTCCGATCACCAGTGGTTAGCAACACTGTGCAGATTTGGTAGCTGGATTATAGGCTGTTTACACCATGTTTTTCTCTTTGCCTTCTTAAAGGTGATCATGATGTATTGCATAAGTGTGCAGTAAGCCAGTCTGATCCTCCCTCTGCATGTGACCAAATTGCATTCATATTTTCCACAACTGCTTGTATGGACGTGTGAGGAAAAAAAGCAGGTTTTTCCTGAGAACCCACGCTGTAAATGTTTATATGTGTTGAAGGAATAAAGCCATGTTATAACATTTTGTCTTTCTCCTGTTTTAGTGACCATGAAGGAGAGAGCTGCCCAGGAATGAGGCCAGAACAGGAAGTCCTGATGTTGTTTATGCTGATTGTTGTGTAGATAATGGGCAGAGGCATGGCCCTGCAGGCGTCTGCATTTCCTAATGGGTTTGTTGCAGGCATCCATGCTGTTGGATGGGCACTCATCCTACCTTGCTTCTGGTTTCTTGATCGCCTCATTGCTGTGTGCAAGTCCACCACCCTAGAGCGAACCCAGCGACTGGAGCAGGAATGTTACCTCCACCCCCTCAAGGTCTTCTTCGGCTCCATCATCTTCTTCATTCTTTTTCTCGTAACAGCCCCCTTGGCCTTCCTGGGCTTTCTACTCTGGGCACCTCTGCAGGCCTGCCGCAGGCCTTTTTCCTACCATAGAGAGACACCATCCACACCAGAGAAGGAGACACACAGGGGCTTTGAGCTGGGAGGAAAGGCATCATTTGGATTTGCCACAGCCAACCTGTGTCTGTTGCCTGACAGCTTGGCTCGTTTCAACAACCTGGGGCACACCCAGCAAAGGGCGGCTGCCATTGGTCAGCGCATTGTGCAGGGTGTGTGTCGACCCAATATACGCATCTTTGTCGACTCCCCCAGCAGCTGTGGGACTCTCAGCCCCTCCAACAGCATACTCCCCACAGTTAACTCATCTTCATACGGGGCTACTGATAAACAGGCACAGCCCATAGTTGGTTACCATTCAGACTCAGCTGACGGACACTTTTCAGTCCAAAAGTCCAGTAGTGTCGTGGTTTGTGTGCCCTGTGATGATACAGAAGAGTCCTCAACTGAGTCACCATCTCCCATTTTTAACTCCAATCACAACTCCAACCAGCATGGTCGAGCAGGTCACCGGAGTGCCCCCCGAGCTTTGCTCTCCCAGGGTCTCCGCCAGCAGGACAATGTGCCCTGGGAGGTGTCGTCACTGTTTCCAGCCAATGTGGACATACTTTGCCTAGAAGAGGTGTTTGATAAGAGGGCGGCACAGAAGCTCACCCAAATACTAAAGCCCATGTTTGGACACATACTATATGACGTTGGTGTGTATGCCTGCCAGCCAACATGTAGCTGTTCCTCTTTTAAATTCTTCAACAGTGGACTGTTCCTAGCCAGCCGATTCCCTGTGCTTGAGGCCCAGTACCACAGCTTTCCAAACAGCCGTGGGGAAGACGCGCTGGCTGCCAAGGGCCTCCTGTCTGCTAAGGTACATTGCCTAATATCTAGTATTACGCAGCTATCTGTTATTTCAGTTGTCCTTTTTGTAATACAGAATTCACATTTGCAGTGGAAATATGATGTAATGATGTTTTCGAAATTCTCAGGTGCTAATCGGGCAGAATCGGAAACAGAAGAGAGTGGTCGGCTATTTTAACTGCACACATCTTCATGCACCAGAGGGCAAGTCAAATGTTTTGATTTGACAGATCTGTGCGAGACTCACAAGTTGGTATTTTCCTTGTACGAAAACAAAGATAAGCTAAGTTTGTAACAGCTTTCTTTCATCAGGTGATGGAGAAATTCGCTGTGAGCAGTTGAACATGGTGACCAAGTGGATTGGTGATTTTCAAGCTGCTAACAAACAGCCCGATGAGGATGTTGTTTTTGATGTGCTCTGTGGAGATTTCAACTTTGACAACTGCTCACCTGGTGTGTTTCTAATAGTTTTCTACTCATTTATCATATTATGATATAACACTTTTTTTCTTAAAGCATCTTAACCAAAAAGTTATTTTTTAGTATTTATACAAGTTTTTCTGTTTGTCCAGATGACACCCTGGAGCAGAACCACTGTCTGTTTGAGGAATACAGAGATCCGTGCAGAGCTGGGCCTGGAAAAGAGAAGCCCTGGGTTGTTGGTGTGTACAATTTTTCCCCAATAGACCACACTAAATACTACATACATACAAGACAAATACTGACAATTTATTGGTATACAATTGATTTGCTTGTAAAGGTACTTTGCTGGAGCAGCCCACGTTGTATGAAGATGAAATAATCACCCCAGAAAATCTACAAAGGTACACACAGTTTCACTTTTCCTAAACTTGTTGTGACAGCACTTCTAATTTCATATGACCAGAACTCCTAACTCACTGTTAATTCACTGAACCTGATTTGAGGACTCGTTGTGTGTCTGTGTAGAACTTTGGAGAGAGAGGAGCTGAGGAAGCAGTATATCTCCCCTCCTATTCCTGCAGCGGGCTTACCTTTGGTTTACCCAGAGAGCGGTCAGCCGTGGATCGGACGTCGGATCGACTACATCCTGTACCGCGAAAGCTCCATTTCACAGCGCTGCCAAACAGTACGTGTCGTTATGTGTTTTTACTCTCTTCTAAGTCTTCTCTTTCTCCTTTGCTATCATTTGTATATAACAAAACTACTGACAGTCTGTTCTTATAGAAAAGGTTCCTGAAATGCAAATCATCCTCCATTAAAACATCTTTAAAAGACACACACTCTTTTTGTCTCCATTCAGGAAATTGAAGAGATGACTTTTATAACCCAGCTGGCTGGCCTTACTGACCACATTCCTGTGGGCTTGAGACTGAATGTGACGTTGGACTCCGACCACGCTGATTAATGAGGACTAAAGTGAACACGGCGTCACCTTCAAACAAAGGGACTAAAATTTACACAAAAAAATTTACATTTCTCTGATCTAAACAACCAGAACAATGTTTTGTTTACATACTTGAATTTGTGATTTTTAATGATAATGACCAATGAGATTTTACCTCAGGAATTCATGAGTTCATTGAAATTTTATAATTTTATACAATTTTATACATTGAGGGATTTTTAGGGCAGAGTTACCTATTTTGTAAAAGAATATATTTGTAGGATTTTTCACTCTTCCTGCAGAAATAAATGTAAAGAATACATTTCCTACTGTCTCACTTTTATTTTGCAATCAAGTTGCATAATCTGATTATATTGTTCTGACATGGTGACACAGCATAAGTCATTTACCACATAAAAAATTAAAGTCAGAAGGACTTTTCAGTCGCTGTGTCATAAGAGCAAGATTGTAGAAGATATTTGCAGTCGGGAGGGAGAATTTACAGAGCAAGATGAGCACTCATTGCAAGATGAGTATATGAAATATCCAGATACATGCATGACTAAATCATTAAACCAGATTTAATCAATAATGCTTCCATATGAAATTAAATAAAATACACAACTCATTTACAAAATCAACAGTGAGTTCTGAGATCAATATCCGTTATGGCCTGTAGGGGGAGCAGTTGTTGTTCAATGCCAGAACCAACGAAGAAGCCGTACGGACCAATCAAAAGCCAAGGACAGGAGTAACTTCCTGTTTTTAGCCCTTGACAGACTCGTGGCTAGCGTTGACTGATATTGTGTTATTGTACAAGCTAAAATGATGAATATTCATCGCTGTAAGAAACTGATATCACCAGTATTTAAAAGTAGTGTTTTACTGGAGCAGACGGGTGTTTTTAGAGGCGTCTGTTCGGCCCTCAAAGCGCCTTGTCACAGTCACAACAGTCCGTGTTTGTCTCGACGTTTTACAGCAAATGTATCCTCATGTCAGCGTTGGCATCATGTATACAGCAGTCAGTCAGACACTAAGAGATTTTATTCAGAGGTGTGCAGTGAAAGCAGTGATTCAAAGAGGAGCGCTGGCGTGTTTCAAGAGGAATCACATGAGATGGAAACTGACGGCAATCAAAGTAAGTGGGAGTTAGTTTAAGCGTCGAAATGGTTGGTCGATTAATGAACTATCTGATTAATAACTTTACAGCTGCCAGATTAGTTTGCAGCTGTATTTATAATGGATTCATCTGCTCAGTATTGTGAAAGGAAAAATGCCAAAGATTTGATGTTTCCAGCTTGTAGCAGCAAGTGTGATGATATGGTCCCGATGGTCGTGTCTTCAATAAAAACAATAGAATTAGTATTGAAAGATTGATCATCACTCATTTGACAGAAAAACTTGGCAACCAATTAATTATTTTTTTTATTTTTAAAAAAAGAAAAATATCATTTTGTTTTTCATTGTTAAATGTGACGATTTGCTGCTTTTCTTCATATATGATAGTAAACTAAATATGTTTGTTTGGACAGAATTAGTTATTTGAATATGTCACATTTTTGTTTGTGAAACTGATAGACATTCATGATTAACAAAATTAATCTGGTAATTTTGGGGGGATTTTTGTTTGTTGAACATAATATAAAAATGTTAAGACATCCCCTTGGGCTCTGGGAAACTGATAGGTAAAATGCCATTCTTTGCTGAGCTGCACAAATATCGTCAGACAAAATGTTTTACCTTTGTTTTCTCCAGGACCCTCTGAGACCTTCTCTCTCGATGTGCTCGTGTCTCTGCTGCGTCAGGAAAACGCAGTGGACATCTGTGTGATTAAAGTACCGGAGCAGATCAAATACACAGAGTACTTCATTGTTGTCAGCGGCGTATCAGTGAGACACCTCCGCGCAATGGCATTATATGCCATCAAAGTGGTAACTATCATGTATTTTCTCATTTTGAATTGTTGATATGTAGGATTTGTGTCTGTTTGGAAAACTGACACAAAGAATTGTTTTCCTCCAGTACAAGTTTCTGAAGAAAAAGGATCAGGCGAATGTCAAGATTGAAGGAAAGGGTGCAGAGGACTGGATGTGTGTTGACTTTGGTACGTAACATTTATCTTCCAGTGTCCCATCTAAACAGCTGTGTATGCAAACTGATGTTTGTCAGGTGAGTTCCCAGTGGTGTTCACATGCCTGCTCCTTTCTCTCTCAGGAAACATGATTGTTCACTTCATGCTACCAGAGACCAGAGAAGTGTACGAACTGGAGAAACTCTGGACTCTCCGCAACTATGATGAGCAGCTGAAGAGCATGCCTGTTGAGACGCTACCAGAGGACTTCATATATGATGTTGAAGTCACAAAGTGACAATATAGATTATCTAAATTGTGGACTTTGTAACTTTTAATGCATCCATTCTTGTCTCCATGAGAAATGAAAGCTGTTTTTGTCACTTAAATCATCTTTTGAAAGAAAACAAAACCCATAGAAATGTAAAAAAAACAGCAGCTTTACTGCAGGAATAACTGCCCCAACATAATAAATTATACACTTTTCAAATATTTGACGTTTAGAGGGCATTGGATGGTATTTATAAAAAAACACGGTTATGTTTGAATGATTTGAGTCTGCTGAAGTAAATGTTTTAAAATATTCTGATGGTTGAAAATAAATTATTTTAATACCATTCAAGGTATCTTGGAATTATTCTATAAATATTTTCTTTTATTGCAACAGTAAAAATTTGCCCTACAAGATGATTTTAAGTTGTGTGCAGGCATGTGAACAGAACAGTTTTTCTGTGTCTGTATGTAAAGCCGTACGTTTTATGTAATTATTCAAATTAAAAGTACAAAGAATCACTTTTTTGTTAAAATATAAGACCTAAAAATGCTGTGGAGACCAAGAATGAAGTCTCATGGAAGGGAAATCTACAAGAAGTACCAGAACTTCAAAGTTGTACTGAGGCACCTTAGTGCACTTTCTCACCTTCAACCTATATTTCCCATTTACTGTGCAGTTTGTTGTCTTCAAGAGCCAGTTTTGCCAAACATTTCTCCAGAGAAAAGATTATGTGTTGGGGTCACCAAACCAAGTCATTCCAGTTGGTGCTTTCAACCACATCAAACAGGCCAGTTGCTCCTTCCAGGGAAAGAAGTTATGTGTTATGTGTAGCTGTTATGTGTGCAAAAAGATTGCTCAGTGAATGAACAGACAGGTAACAGCAACTCAGTTTCACAACTCAGAGTCTGCAGTCAGGAAACCATCATGCTAACATTTACTATGTTTTGACTACATTATGAAACTGGTGTGTGAACATCTTAAGATTTTTCCATCAATATGGTTTCAACAAACATTTGAAGTGCCTGCCCTGACATCCCCTTGAAATATAGGTACATTTATCATTCGAAGATTAAAAAGTGCTGTCTTTATCTCCAAATGCCTGCATTTTTATCAAGTGCATTTGTGTAATTTCTATTCCATTACACTTGTATATGACACAATCGCCTTTAAAGTAACATTTCAGTGAGATATAGGGACTCGATTTGATTACGTCTTTTTAATTTTTATTTTACATTAAAAAAATTAATTGGCTTTTTCTTTTTTAATTTAAAAAAACTATTTTTGAAGTTGCATTTTTTCCAGTGAGCCTGAAGGTAGAACCCAACAGTCACACAATCACAGATACTAGTGAGTGCATGCAGTCACATACATAGACATCATAACCTCATGACTTCCTGGCAAGTGACCATTCCGCTCCATTAAGTTGTAGTCATGCTGGATCAGAACATTAGCTAAATGTAAAAATTTAATGAAGCGGGAGATGCCTCCACAGTGCCTGACAGGACTTTACTGGAATATTTTTGTGGGCTGTGGTTGTGTTGTTTGTACTTATGTTGTCTGAAAATGAAGGACTCACACTTTTAATAATAAAAATAATGAATCTCAACAGCTTCACATTAACAGTTTCCAGCCTTTTACCCACATAACCACCAGTAAAATGCAACCACGTGGGCTTGAAAATTTTAATCATGCTTAAATATTTATAGTTTAACTGAAAGACAGACTATTTTCATGCTATTTAGTGATGTACATGTGTGAGGTACAAAAGCAATTACAGCAATGACTTTGCTTAAAAGTGCAATATGTAAGAATTTGCCAATCATCAAATTCATACTCATAACAAGCAGGAGGCAGCATATCCCCAGCGTAATAGCCAGTTAGCTCAGTTAGCCGTGCAGCTAGCAGTCTGGTATAGGAGCTCAGGGACCAGTGGAGTGTTGGTGTTCACACCACTAGCACAGGAGCTCAGGACCGGGGCGGGCTGGGGTTAGCTGGTTAGCATGCAAACTTCAGTGGATATCGCAGTAATACAATAGGCTACATAGACATCATTACATCAAAACTGTTATTTCTTCACATTCTGTCGATCATTTAAGTTAATTTTTAATGCTTTCAACCAAAATCCTTACGTAACACCTTTAACATTCTAACGTTTTGTGCCACACACTGTATTGAACCAGCTGCTTTCCAGCGGTCAATAGCAAAATGGACTCCAGAGGGAAAATTGAGATGGGCGAAAGAAAAAGTTCTGTGTTTGACTCCAATGTCGCTACTGTGGCTAATGTTCTCAGTAGTTGCAGAGATATTTCACCTGCTGCTGTGTACGCATTAATAGCCATGCTGTTAACAGAAGAGATTAGTTTCCTTTTGGAAACAGCAGTAGCAGAGTAATCTATCTTGCATAGTTGATTTATTGCTGTATAAGACACACATTGTCCGTCTCATTCTGTGAATAAGTGCAAAAATACAGTATGTAGTTTATAATGCTTTGACTGCAGGTATAATTCTGTCAGTGTATGTGCATGGCAACCTTATGTAACAGACAAAAAAGCAAATTAATGGGTAGCTCTTCATGATTCTTTGGTATACAATGGGCAGCAAATACAAAATGTATCACTACAACCCCCCCACCCAGATTTTCAGCTTCAAACATCCATTAAAAGCCCACCTCCCCTCTATGCTGTTAGCTTTCAACCACTGCATTTTCAGTCTCAAACAAGTAGAAGTGTATACTTAGGTTCACTCAGTCAGTGTCCTGCAGGTGGGTTGGCACTTGGCTGGTGCTCTCTCAGTGGAGGGTGTTTCTATTAGCAGAGATCACATCAACCCTATCAGACATGACACTTTGTGCCTCATCCACCTGGCCCTCATTTGTCAGGAAGGTACTGCGCAGGCTGATGTGACTAAAGTATTTAAATCAGGCATTTATTACTGGCCATTCTCCATACAGCACAGCCAGTGTTCCAGAAATAAAGGGGATGAATGGTTCTTTATTAACACCAGTTACTCTTAAAAAGGTTAAGTATAGTTGTATATCCAATTTATTTCAGTTTGGATAGTGTTTTTATTACTTTGGTTTAGTTTGGAGTATTTATTCTGATTGTCAGCAGGATAGCTTTGATTTGTGCTGCCTATTGAAATCATTGGATGAAAATATTAAAAAAACATTTCCTGCTGAATGAAAGACGTCACTCTGGCATTAAACATCCGGAAATTCGGTGTGTAATGTTAAAGTTTGTAGGTTCTGTGTACTTTGAGTGCTGCCGCTTCAGGAGCTAGTTCTTATAGGAAACAACAGCACCAATCTATTGTCAAATTTCAGTCGAGTGCTCTTCAAAGAAAATTGTTCCCTTTAAAGTCCATTTAGGGGCTGAAAGCTTTTTGTACCCTCCATCAACTGGAATTGAAAATTTATAGGTTTGAGCGATTTCCTGCCCTCTCTTGTAGAAATTTTGTGTAATTTGGAAATATGCTGGGTGGTTCGGTCAAAATGGGTTAGTTTTTGTCTTAAGACAGCTGTATGTCGGTCATTCCTGTTAAAGTCCTGGGAGAACACAAAATGTAGGGATTTACATTCAACATTTATAAATGTGTTTGAGACTAGAAACATTTTTTACCTTCAACCCTTGAGAAGATTTGATTCAATCATACATATAAGTAGTATTAATATTATACCACGACCCTGCCAAAAATCCACTTTTATCATGTTATCATAAAAAGGACTATGGCTTCCCTTTCCTCACAGTTGGAATGATGATTATTTATGCATAATTAAACTATGAATGTTTTTGTTTCTCGATGAAGACCCCCTCTGCATTTCTCTATCAACCAAAACATCATCTTTCCAAACACCAAACGTATTTCAACTTAATGTGAAAAAGAGAGACCATCATCAGCCATTTGAAGTTACACATCATCTGTTTTATTGAGACTCGTCGTGCCGCTTGTGGCTCTGGAGTGAACTCTAAATTAATAAAGGTTTGTCTCCGCCTGTGCCAGTACTTTCCTGACATCACTCCACTTACTATTCAAATTTCTTTTTGAACAAAAGTGAAATTTGATGCGATCGAGTGTACTCCTTTCTAGCCTTTTAAACAAAGACCTTTCAAGTGTACTTATTGTACTAACAGGACCGACTGAGGATAAATTAACTAAAATGCAAATTGATATGAATCAATGATAGGCCCATCTGTGAGTTTATGTACAATTCAATTTATTGTTGGCTGCAAAGAAGTTGAAAAACACAATTTGTTATGTAATTGGGGAATAATGAAATCCACAAAATCATATGTTGAATATCTGCAGTAAATTTCTGATGCAGATAATTTAAACATTTAATTCATTTTAATGAATTTAATACAGTGACACCTTCAATGTTGTCATAATAATCTATTCACTGTCTAGACCTTAAAGGATTACAAAACTAATGAGGCAGTAGATGTTTCTCAGGAGTGCCCTAAAAGTGAATGAATTCGCCCTCCCTCCCCGTCTCACACCCACTCTATAAAACACAGGCAGTGTTGGAAATCTGACAGAGGTGCCTTGAACAGCAAGAAAACCGACTACAGCAGTATTTTCAAGCGTTACATTATGATGTGAGCAACATTTTCATTTCTCATCTTTTAATTAAAAGCCACTTTCTGATTAAAAGTCAGTAAGTAATGTTGGATCTCGCAGCTTTTATGGTGGAATATCAATCCAGTACGGAGTGCCTGTTTCTGATTTTGGCATTGTTGGATGATCATTTCTTATCATGCAGTTTTTTTTTACTATTAATTTTCCCTGTGATCCAGGATTCGCTCCAGCGCTGTGATGTCGCTGACCACTGTGGCTGTCTGCCTGCTGGCTTGTACTCACTCTGGCGTAAACGCATATCCAGTCAAGCCTGCCAGTCCTCGTGACGACGCGCCACCTGAGGAGCTCGCCAAATACTATTCAGCACTAAGACACTACATCAATCTCATTACAAGACAGAGGTTAGTCCTTCAATTTGTTGTAAAATACAATATGTTCATGCAAAGAAGTCTTGATATGTTACCTAACTCTTTTTTGATGCACAGGTACGGGAAGAGAGACTCCCCGGATACGTTGTTTTCAGACGTGCTGCTGAGGGAGAGTGCAGAGAGTATCCCAGGATCAAACTATTTCAGGTAAATGACTTCAAAATTACAGTGTGAGGTTGCGTTATGTGATTTTTTTTTACAGCTTTTTTTCCCCTTTTTACTAATTTGTGTTGTCCATTGCACTTGTATGTAATATAATGTATGGTATTGTATGATAAAGCATGTGTAATGATACCAGAAAAATTTCATTAAAACTTGCTTGAACAACTTAGTTTAATTCAACACATCAGCTGTGCCATAAATCTGTCAAAGAGCTGTTAATTTTTAAGTTTGTAGTTAGTTGTGGATTGAATCTTATTTAGAGTTGTTTGAGTCTTCTTCTTGTGTTAGACCAACACATCTTAAATAGGTTTTTAACACTTTTTTACCTGATCTTCCTCATGTTGTAGGTATGATGGGCTGCCACTGTGGTGATGCTGCTGAGGCTTCATATCCAGATTGACTTTACCACAAAGCTGCTCTTATGTCTGTTGCTGACCTGGAATGTACTTGTACTGCATGAAATAAAAACTGTGTAAAGCAAACTTTGGCCTATAACGTTGCTACTAAAAATACATTTTTAATGAATATGCCCATCATCCAACAGTTTTACTGCCTAACCTATCTAGTATTTTCAGTATCAGTAGTCTTGAGTGCCATTCACTAATGGAGTAACACTGCTCTCTACTGGTGGACCAGCATTTTGAGAATTTTTCATGTAGGGCAAATAAATATCTTATGATTCATGCTTGTTGCTAATGTTCTGTTTGGGGGAGAGCGAAACAGAAATTAGTTGTTAATTGAGTACACCGCAGTGTTGCATTTTATTTCCCTTGTTGTATCCAGCCAGCTGAGATGTACCTGTACCCTGCCTAACGACAGATTAACAGTTTAATCCTATCAACTGACCTGGATACATCAAAAGCGAATCACGCAACACTCACAATTTGGTTAACTCGAATGTGACACCTGGTCCAAGCTACTGGCTCTCTTGAAGTACTGGTAAATCTGGTTCTCGATTAAGAAGTCACAAGATTTTATGACATGGTTTGGTGCTTATCCTGTAGCTGCTATAGGTGGTGCAGATGAGATAATGTGCAGCCAGATGTGGGTATAATAGTATATCACAGGTGCCATTAATGATAGCAACTTCCTCATGGGGTAAGTGCATCTTAAATATGTTGTTGTTAATATGGTGCATGATGTTTTTGCCAGAGTGAGAAGAGAAATATGTAATCAGGCTACTGGTACACTGATAATGAATAGACTCAGTGAAGCTATTTTTGCAAATCTTTCAACTCTAGAAACTACTAATTTCAAGTCCTGGTGGGTGGGCACACTGAGCAAGCTGCAGGGAGGGCTGCAGTATGTTTGTATCAATGGCGACCTATATGTATAATAGTTATACTGGGCTGTCAACTCACAGTATTGCAGTGAGAGAGCAGCTAGAGGGTTTTTGATATGTATGCTTTACTTTACATGAGCAGTCACAACAGCTTTTTGATTAAGCCATGGATGCAGTTTACCTCCACAGATCTATTTCTTTTAGGGTAAAGTTCCCAGTAAATTATATGGGTGGGTTGTACAGGATTTCAGTGGGTTAGATCAGATGTGTCATTAGCATAGCAGTGTCTGTCTGGACGGGGAACTGAGGGAAGGGGCGCAGCAGGCAGGCAGGCACATTGGAAATGCACTAACAAGTTACTATTGCGCAAGTGATCGGCGAATTAGGACACACTGAAATGAAGGGGAGAATGAAAGCGTGACTGGATTATACTGATTAAATTAGGTAAAGTATCATTCATTGATTTTACATGACACTTAAGCAACGGTCTCATCACGGGACCCTCTAGTTTCTCGGCAATCACTGCTCCACAAGCTAACTGTAACGTTAGCTAGCTAACGGTCTCGGCATTTATATTACGGCTAGCTACTAGCTAATGAGTGGACTAGCAGCTAACTGTAGCTACTTCGCAATAGTGCAGTGATTGAACTGGGTCAATTTTACTGGCGGTTATGGTATTTGTCAGGCTTAAAGATAATTCCGGCCACATGTATAAGCGCACGCCAGTGTTTAGCTAGCAATGATTAGCATTGCTAACGAACTAGCAATGGTTAGCTCTAACTTGGAACGGGACGGGCGCTGAGGGAATTAACGCTGGTAAGCACCTGACAAGCATAGCCGCAGTTCAACACGTTTCAAATTATATTCAATCGTTGTGTGTTCACGCTAAAATTAGCGTTTACCACCGCTAATTAGCCACCAATGGCTGGTTATCATTTTCAGCTAAGTTGCCTCACAGTGGAAGTGGTCACACGTGCCCAGTACGCGTGTAGCTTGACAGCAAACTTAAACCACGTTTTCTTGGAGGCTGTATTTGTTTTAGCGCCTCTTAAAGTTACTTTAGTGTTCCACCATGATTTAAGAACTACAAACTGGGAACTTATCTGCCACCGTGAGCACCCAGCGTTCACTTCCCGGCAAGCTGCTCCTCATGTGTCTGATGAAGGGCGGCTGTGGGCGGTGTGACTGTCTCAAGCAACTGCGTGCTTTCTGCCTCCAATGAGCCTCATTCACCAACACTGGCCTCTGAGTGTTAGGAGACTTGTGAATGAGCTCTAAGTGGCTGACAGCAAGCAATGTTAATGTCTAAGCTGCACTCATGTGTCTTATAACGTTGTTAGTATAGTTTTATTATAGCATTATTGGCCTATTTCACTCATGTTTAACATAAAGTAGTGTATGAGCTGCAGTGGGGCTCCTGCAGCTTCTCAGACAGACAGACTTAGTTTTATGTAGTGCATTTCCTGTTACTGTGACCAATATACACACTGATACTGACTGATGCACGATTACTGGCCTGTGAATCAGACTTTAAGATTTCCTCGAATGTGTGACAGGAAATTAAAATACATTGACCTCAGTTTAATTGAACAAAACTATGTTTTAATGGGACTGCTTGTCACTTTTTGATAAAATCATACAAAGTGCTCTGTGCATTTCAACACCATCAAAACCAGTAACATGGACAGAGATAGATGAGCTTCTGCAAACCTGTAATTTTGGTACTGTTTGAGGTTTGATGATGAGAAATGTCGCCTACACTGAAAAAAAAGGTGTGATTAAATTGTTTTGTGCCAGGCATGTTTATCATCATACACACACTATTCCCTATGCAGACAACTAGAACAATCTTCAGACCCATTCAGGGAAATAAAACACAAATTAAAATGACAGGCTTCATCTTTTTAAATCCATAAAACACAACGATACTCAACAGTTTCGCTTTCTGAGCTGACTGAGCTTTATCTGGCTTGGTGGAGGTGATGAGTTGGTCATGTGATTGACCCGGCCAATCAGAATCGCTGCATTACAACATCACTGAATGAACAGGAGAAGTCTGGGCAATGAAGGCAGGTTAGGGTAGAGAGGAGCTCACACACCTGCACGAGCTGCTTTTATCAATACCTAGTAGGGTTTTTAGTCTGAGATCGTTTCACCAGATGAAAGTCTTTTCTCTTTCCTTTCTCTCCAGTCCAGAGGTACCAGATGAGTGTTTTGTAGAAAACGTGGGGCTCCGTGTCGGAGTGCTGCACTGATGATTTGAACACAGTTTGTAGGTGAGTTTCTTGTTTCTCATTTGCTCTGGATGATTATCAGCCTGTTTGCTGTCTTTATTGACATTATGTGCATGGAGTACAATGTTGCATTCATGATGTTTACACTGTGAACAGTTTATAGTTAAACGGCCATAATTCTGTTTGTCCACATACCCACTAAGGCATCGGCAGAGCTGTTTTTGCCTCATTCTGTTTGGAGATCATGTTTGCACAGAGGCCCCTGGGGCCTCTCTGTGTGTGGCTGGCACAACCTTTAGCCAGAAGGATGGGAGACTCATCCTTTGTCACTCAATGGCCCTCTTTGTCATTCCCTTATTTCATAAGAGCCCTCTGTGCCAACATGGGCATAAAACACCAAGACAAACAAATGTTTTCTTTGCTATTTTTATGCCTCATGTTACTGTATTGTGTGTATGTCCAACAGCAGCACATGCTAGCAAATGTCAGCTTGGTTACTTTAAGGCATGGCTTGTACAGCATGGTGATCTAAGCATACAGAATACTGATGTGAGTGGGTTTCCTACCTTCTCCAGCCCTCCAGTTGCTCTGGTTTCTGTAAGCAGGCAGTTGGGCGGCTTTTGAACGTGTTAAGAGAGTTTCACCGTCCTGAGCTGAGGAATATTAAACATGACCGTGGCCAATGCAAAGTCTGGCACAGGTAAGCCGTCAAAGACAACGTCCAAACTAATCTTTTAACACAGGAACTGTTGCAATGTTGCATGCAAAACTTGACATTTCATTACCATTTGAATGGTTCTGTGCCCTCTGCCCAGACGTCCTTGTGTGGGTGTGTTTACTGCCGCCTCCGAACTTTCATGTGTCCCTCAGTGAACTACAATGAGCCACATGAGCCAAACGAAACCACATAATTGACTTGCAAAAGGGCCAAATGTTTTGGTTTCTGTAGTAACTGCATTTATTTCTGTGATTTGTTCTGTCACATCTCAATTTGTTGTCTATTTCCTGTCTGGGGAACAAAAACAAGGCATTACAGATCCTATTTTAATGGGAAGAGAATAACTGGGAAGTACAGAAAGATTTTACATTATTCATTTCATTGTGACGAGTTGGCTGATTAATCAAAGTACTCGCTGTATGTGTCAGGTTTTTTGGCTCCAGTTTCTTGCTGTGTGGTCTCGGCCTCTACAAGGCAGATCTGTTAGTAGAACAATTCCTCTGTGACTCTGTGTGCTTGTTGCTTCTGCTGCAATGGAAATGATGTTCTCTGTGAATTGGCCCATTGATTGACTGGCCACTTATTGTTCTTGCCTTGTAAGCTCTTATTATAGTCACATTGCTTTATTGTTTTCCTTTTCATTGGCTCAAAATTAAAATTATTTTCTCTGTCGCTTACATTTCTGCCTGCGTTCACTAGGCGGTACTTCAGAAGCTCAAAAAGAAGCAAAGATAGCGGTTGGTGTTGTCTCAGCCTAATCCTTACGTCTATTTTTTCCCCTCAGCCATGCAGCAGGTTCTGGACAACCTGAAAGACCTGCCATCTGGCACAGGAGCCAAAGATATTGACCTGATCTTTCTCAAAGGCATCATGGAGAGCCCCATCGTCCGGTCCCTCGCTAAGGTGAGACACACACTCAGCCAAACTACTCCAGCGCTATATAGTACACACACACCCACACACACAGAGTTGTAATCTTATTAGTTGACCATCAAGCTCTAGCTATAGAGGAGAGGAGGAGCAAATGTCACTGCCAGCCCGAGGAAATGAAGGTGTGATAAGTGTCACATGTCACCACCTGTCCAAGATGATGAGTAACTCTTCCCGACCGTGTGCTGTATGAGGCTTGACAACATATTTTAATCGTGCAGGCGACGGGCAAATGCAAATTGTGGGCTGAAGGGAGAAATGGCTAAGGCTGATCTCTCTCTGTCTCTAAAACATACACGATTTCTGAACAAGCGTGTCTACCTGCAAACAAACTGCATCTTGTAATACGCTACCCAGTGAGGTTATCTAATCTGTGCCCACTTCACCGGTGTCATGGTTTCAGTTACTTGCAGGTAATGTCTCCTGGCATGGTGTAACCATGCCTGTCATTAGAAGAGAGAAACATGTAGGGAGTGGTTCAGCACACCTCCGGTAGCTTTAACAGCTTCACTTAAAAGGAATGTGAGTATTAGTTTACACTTGCGCAGACATAAAAAGGTCCCTTGAACACACGCTAAATCAATTTTTCACATTGCTTAAAGAGGCTGACAGCATGATGAACAAATGGGTTACATAACAGAGCAAAATCTCTGATGCAGATTGAGGTCATTAGGTTCATCTAGTGTATCTATAAATAGAGTGATGTCTATAGAAAACCCGTCACAAGGGCATGCTCTTGTCCTCATTTCTAACACTAGCACTGCTTTTCCTTAAATGTTACCTTATTCTCTGCTAGATGGGCCTTTTTAGTTTCTGCTTTCCACATCAAACAGAACCCCTTGAATGCGGCCATACACACCGCGTACTGACCTATTAAGTTCCCCTTGTATCTCAGGGACTTTTTGATTTAAGAATCATTAACGTTTCAAATAAAAGTCACAGGAACATGACATTTTAATGGTGTTTCACCTCTGGAATGTGACATACACAACAATAGCAACACCTGAAACAATGTATTGATACATTAGTGAGGATTAACTGTATGATCTAATTTCCCCATGTGATAAAATTAAGCTTGCAGCAGGGTGTTAAACACTTCTCAGTAGTACCAGCATAGCACAACGGGTTCCCAGAAATGTACTATATAAGTATGTACATCAATATAGAGAGCTGTAGGGATGATGTATTTTTGTAGGCTAACCCGGGAGTTAGCATCATCCTGGTACCTTCGATAAAAAAATCCTGTGGGATTTTTGAATTGGTTTTTGGATTCAGTTTATGATACTTTTTTTGTTCAGCATAATATTCTTCACAGATGAACACCACTTTTGTGATTCTTTCTGGCGTTGGGTGCCCATCCTGGCCCATGGAAATAAGGATGCTCTATGAGAATTGGCCCATTGATTGACAGGCCACTTATTGTTCTTGCCCTGTAAGCTCTTATTATAGTCACATTGTTTTATTGTTTTCCTTTTCATTAGCTCAAAATTGTAATTATTTTCTTTGTCACTTACATTTCTACCGGCGCGACATCAGCAGAGGCAGGGAGAGGTCCGCCTCCTGTTGATCTGCATCTTTCTCATCTATCTGTCAAAACTGAACCAAAGCCCAGAGTGGGATCAGTGTAACTGGTGAAGGAATTCACTGTGAAATGCTTTTCATGTTATCTTAATTTAATCAAACACTATGGATTCACCAAAATGAATACGTTCCAGCCAGTGGGACGGCAGCTCACAGCTGTCATGAAGTCGTCAGTAAAAAGATGTTGTTTTCCAGAAAGTATTAGGACTTTGGTTTGGAAATTCGGTGAAAGAATCATGGCTGTGAAGTTAGTGAATGTGTTGTTTCAGCCCCACAATTTCAGTGGCATATTAAGTCATGTGTCCCAAATACCAACCAAAAATAGAGAAAATAAAGAATTCTGTGGTTCAGAAAACTGTTAGGTGTGGTTAAATTTCCAACTGTAACCAAATTTTTCCAATTGCCGACACAAATAAAAAAAAAGGTTGATTTTCATTTTCTTTACTGTGTGGTGTTCCAAGCTCTCCACAAACAGCCTGATAAAGTGGTAACTTTTTCGGTGTGTGTGTGTGTGTAGGCCCACGAGCGCCTCGAGGATGTGAAGTTACAAGCTGTGCGGGATGATAATGTTCAGCTGGTCACAGAGATCGTGGACTCCCTCAACAACCTGCCAGAAAAAGATGCTGCCGTTGCTGAGCTTGCCAAAATCCTCCAGGAGCCTCATTTTAAGGTATCTCATACCTCGTTCCTACATTCCCCACACAATTGTTGCTGGGTTTAATGGGTGTGAAAAGACCAGAGATTTGTCGAGTGAATGGTCTTGCTTGTGCTCCACTCATGTGGGAATGGATGTCAGTGCTTTGTACACCAACCACTGCCTAATATTCTGAAGCGCCGACAGCTCAGGAGGTCAGGCAGCCCTGCTCTCTTGTCACCCTGTATATTCTCGACCACATACAAGCTGCAACATGGGAGGGTGGGGGTGTATTTCCTTGAGCCAATAGCAGGCTGAGTTATGCGGGTAAAGTCAGAGGGAGAATACTGTTTCAGTAAATCTTTCACATTTGCTGATGCACTGTAGTCTCTGACTAATACCGACTTGTATGTTGTGGCTGCGAGGGTAAGAGCAAGACTGACTTATCTTCTCTGTATATCACTTTGTCAGCTGTCGATGCAGTCACAAAGGCGTCTTTATGTGTGCAGTAATGTGATTTATGTCTTCACTCTCTTATGGTGATATATCAAATGCCAGTGCTAGTGCCACTCACTCTTAGTTTTTAGCGGTATTGTCGTCTTTCCTAGTCAGAAAAAGGTGTTGGTACTTTAAGATATCCGTAAACCAGATGTAGTCTTATTTTCTTTGTATTTCTCTCTTCCTCATTTTTCTTCCTCAGTCTTTGATAGAGGCTCATGACAAAGTGGCTTCAAAGTGCTATGAAATGCCCAACGCTGCGGTGAACAGCGATGCCTCGATGACGAGTTCACTCATGCCAGCTGATGCTGTCAGGATGATCGGCATCCAGAAGAAAGCTGGGGAACCACTGGTAAGTTAACCAGCCATTTATATCAACCAATGTGAAGCTCCTGTTAGGCTGTTAAGTGTTTTACACACATCCTCTTTCATTGACCATCTGTTAGAACAGTATGACTCAGTTTTTAAATGGTAACTCAACATGAATTGCTTCTTTCACGGCAACCAAAGACCTCCTGTGTGATTTACGAAGTGCTGATGTGTGATATTAAATGACTCTCGCTCTCTTCCAGGGGGTGACGTTCCGTGTAGAGCGTGGAGAGATGGTGATCGCACGGATCCTGCACGGCAGCTCGATTGACAGGCAGGGCATGCTGCACACAGGGGACATTATCCGCGAGGTGAACGGCCGCGAGGTCGGCAGCGACCCTCACGAACTCCAGGAGCTGTTGAGGGACTGCAGTGGGAGCATCACGCTCAAGGTCCTGCCTAGCTACAGAGATACACCGCCACCGCCACAGGTGAGGAAAGAGGAGGCTGCGTTTGATGGTTTCCTCAATCCTGTTAAATTTAGTGATATTGAATGTGTTGATGTGTACGTCCAGGTGTGTACAGGGCTGTACCTGACCTGGGTGATCTCAGAATGCCAGTCTTCTGAAAATTGAGCCCAGCGACAGTCTATAAATACCACTCCACACACTATCTGGGACATACACCACTCTATTCACTAGAGCAACCCCCTCCCACCACCATCAGCCTCCTCCTTCTTACAGTAACAGGCACACACAGCAGCTGACACGGAGGAGCAGCATGTAGGGTTATGTCAGATACTGACCTTTGTGCCAGGGGAGGATCAGATGATCTCACTCTACTGTTAAGTTATGTGCTTGCTAGGTTTCAGTTATAGTAAGAGTTGTAGCTTGTGAATTAGGCTTAGGTAGTAAAAATCATGAGATGAATCTGTCAACTTTGATCACTTTGTTGTGTTTGGAGAAAACATTTACAGACCGATGGCGATAATGTATTTTTAAAGTTGTGGTCAGCGTTCACCCACCTCATTCAGCCTCCAGTTTGAGCATTGACAGAAAGAGAAGTACGAATGCAGAGCAATAAAATCTGTTACTGATACTGAACTCAAACATGACACAGAGAGGGGGCATAGTGCTAACACAGATAAGGGCAGCGGTTGTGAACGGGAACATGAAAGCTTGAAGTATAACTGAATCTGGTGAGCGTACACGTACTCATGATGACGTAACTATTTTGAAGTTTTAGGGGCTGTCAGACACATTAGCTACATTACATTATTATGTTATACAGCCATGGCCCTGGTGATAAATGAGTATTTATTGAACGAGATCAAAAAATGTAAGTATGTACAAATTTTGTTAACAACTTTGTTACTGTACTGGATTTTTCAGGTATCTGTGCTCATTTTTCTGAAAACTCCTCCCTACATTTGGACTCATATCTGTACTTTCTGCTCCTTACATTTTTAAAACAGGCTCGTTACTTTAGTTTTAATCCATTTATGGGGAATTCCCGATAATTTTTATTTTGCGTCATTGCTCACTGCCCTTCCCCCTGATTTCAATCAGTGCATATCAGGCACAGCAGACGTAGCAAGAGGAAATGGCATAAGAGATGTAACAAAACGGAAACAGAGAGGGAGACTCGAATGGGGAGAAAAGGTGTGTTAGAGTCTTGCCCTATTTTCTTAATTTCTCAATTTTCTGCTGTGGTAAGGATGCTTTAACAACCCAAAATATCGGTATTTGACATCCTGGGAATGAGAGTCAACAATCAACTATCTTTCTGGTGTGTTTATGAACAGCTCGGACAAATCCTACCAATTCTTTTTTAAATTTAAAAGTGTTTGATTTATGTTAATGTGATGTGAGGTTCAGTTAGCTTTGCGCAGACATGACCGTTAGAAATGTCCTTCAGAGGGATACTTTTTACTTTTATACTGTGAGTATAAACTATTCATGCTCTCTGCATGATTTAACTGTCTGATATCTTGTTCACACCCTAAATTTAAGGTCTATCTGAAGCCACACTTCAACTATAATCCGGCCACAGACAACTTGATCCCCTGTAAAGAGGCAGGCCTGGCCTTTTCCAAGGGAGACATCCTCCATGTAGTCAACAAGGAGGACCCCAACTGGTGGCAGGTGAGCAGGCACATTTTGCTCTGTGGTGGTGAAGGACAGCGCTGCTTTGAGCAGAGCTGCACCACAAAATTGACTGTTGAAAACTGCAAGAGGCAGAAGACAAGGATGATGATATTTGTGACAGATACCTGGTTGTGGCATTAATTTCTTATGTCAAATATTTAAACCAATCACCTCTCAACTACTCTGATTTCCACATAGGCATGCAAAGTTGTTGGAGGAGCCACCGGTCTCATCCCCAGTCAGTTCTTGGAGGAGAAGAGGAAAGCTTTTGTGAGAAGAGATTGGGATGCTACTGGTAATGGTCAGTACAAATCATGTTAAGTCATTCTCACCATGCCAACTCTGTTTGTATTATCACGACAGTCAAGAAACCCTTGCCTTTAGCACCACCATGTGGTGATCTGACACGTTTTAAAAAAAAAATTCTCTTAGGAATGCTCTGCGGAACTCAAACTACAAAGAAAAAGAAGAAAAAAATGATGTACCTCACGTCAAAGAATGCAGGTTTGTACCGATACCGTTTCTGATTTTGTGAAGTTTGCAGTGTTAAATTCTAAGTGCATCGATGACAATGTGGTACTCATCCAGACTCTGTATCGCCTTGAACAGAATTTGACCGATACGAGCTGCAGATCTATGAGGAGGTCGCCAAGATGCCACCATTTCAGAGGAAAACACTGGTTCTGATTGGAGCCCAGGGAGTTGGGAGGCGGAGCCTGAAGAACAGACTCATTGTCCTGAACCCCCTGCGATACGGAACCACTGTGCCCTGTGAGTGTGTGAGACAGACAGGAGAGAGGTTGTTGCGTTGTCTGGAGCTAATAGATTTCCTGCCCGGGTCCGTGTCACAACCTGTCCTCACCTTTTACCTCCAGTCACGTCACGCCGTGCGAGGGAGGAGGAGAGGGACGGCCAGAACTACTGCTTTGTGACGCGGGAGCAGATGGAGAAGGACATCAAGGAGAGCCGTTACCTGGAGCACGGCGAGTACGACGGCAACCTTTATGGCACCAAGATCGACTCCATCCATGAAGTGGTGGATGCGGGACGCACCTGCATCCTGGACGTCAACCCTCAGGTCAGTCGAAGACAGACAGTTTCTGTGTGTTGATCTTGTTTTTGTAAAGCTTTGGTGGTGATGATGTATTTTCTTCCCAGGCCCTGAAAGTGTTGAAGACTGCTGAGTTTATGCCATTTGTGGTGTTTATTGCTGCTCCTGAACTGGACACACTAAGAGCTATGCACAAAGCTGTGATAGATGCTGGACTTACGACCAAGCTACTCACGGTATGTTTTGAAAGGATTTAAAAGGTACAGTTCAACAGGAAATCAAAAGACATATTTTTCCTCTAACCCGTAGAGCTATTGATCCATTAAATGTGTTGTTGTCAGTTGCTGAGTTTTAGAGATATCAGCCATAGAGATGACTGCTTTCTCTCGAAATAAAATGGATAGGCCCGCAACCAACAATTATTAAATCTTTTGTCTAATCTGCCGATTATATTCAGTTAATCGTTTAGTCTATTAAATGTCATTCTTCTCATCACAACTTCCCAGAGCCCAAAGATAAGCAGCAAATCCTCACATTTAAGAAACTGGAATCAGCTTCTGTTGAGTTTTGAAATGTATTTTTTGCCATCAAGGTACATTTCTACAGCTGATATGTGCAATACTCTGCAACTCACACCAAAGAAATCTAGACGCATAAATAGAACTACAGGTTAGAGGAAAAATATGTATTTCTTTGACTATCGGGTGAACTGTCTCTTTAATGTTCCTAAAAACTCATAAATGATGATGTCGCTTTCATTACTCATAAATGGTTGCTGCCTCCATCAACCTAATGGGCTTAACCTCTTTCTGCGACAGGAGAACGATTTAAAGAAGACTGTGGACGAGAGTGCCAGGATCCGCCGGGCATACAGCCACTACTTTGACCTGACTATTGTCAATGACAATCTGGACAAGGCCTTCGACAAGCTGCAGGAGGTGGTAGAGCGATTATTCATCGAGCCGCAGTGGGTTCCAGTCAGCTGGGTCTACTGATGTGTCACCCCCCGCTGGACAGACGTGTGCTGTCCGAGCTCCTGGGCCTGGGATGAAAGAGGACACCTGAAGGGAAGGAGGATTCGACACTGAACTTCACACACGGACAAAGTGTTGGACATCAGCCCTGTGTGAATGTGGGTCGCGCACACAAAACTGCATCACAAAAGCTGAGTCGCCTTGATCTGAATTGCCAGATTCCTTTCAAGCACACTATGCAACTCACCACACACAGGAAGTGTACTTATTTATTGGCAAAATAATTTTTTATGAATACTTTCGATTCATGCGGATTGGAAGAAAATGCTGGCCCATGTGTCGGCGTTTTTTTAAAAGCAGATGCAATTTTTGTCATGTCCTGTTTTAATTTTACATCTGTTTGTAAGATAGTGTATTTATTCTGCAAAAAGGAGGAGGGCTTGCTCATTTAAAAGAACGATACCTCAGTGTCACAGTTTACAGTGCATATGCCTCCAGTAATTCATCTCATTTTGTCGCTACTGTAAAAACTCATACAAACTAATTCATCTAGAGTCATTTCATGTTTTGAGACCTTTTCCCTCCTCAGAGCTACATTAATGCCCTCTTGCAGTTGAACCTCATAAATGGGAAATGTCATGCCAGTCACTGTTTGATGTTGTACAGGAGGAGTTGTAATACTGTAGTGTTTACCCATCGTTTCTCTTTCACTCAAGCACAACAGATTACATTAATTATGTTGATTGTTTGTCAGACATTTGGATCATGAGAGTGTCTAGTGACTGGTAGACCCGTCGATATGGTGCTGTGTTTGTGTTTGCTTGAAAAACTTTCCACAGGACTCTTGAACAGGGTACTGCATCTCAGTGAACCATCCCTTTTGATGTGATATTACTAAAGCTTAACTGTTTTAAATAAAAGTTCATATTGACTTATAAAAAAGGTATATTTTACAAGATTTCAGAAAAGATGTATTTTCAGATGTTAAATAAATAACTGGTGTTTTCTAATGAGCCGCTGTGGTTTCGCTTTGGGTTTTTTTGGCAGAATTACTAGACAAACGGGTTATGTTGAGTTGGCAGGAAGAGAAAAAACACACAATCCCAGGTGATGTGCTTTTCTTTATGCACCATAGAGGGAAACATACAAAAGTGATACAGATAAAAAGGTAGAAAGTTGGAACAAATTTCAAGATTCATAATATAAACCCTGACATAAAGGCACACTGAAACTAATAAAGACATGTTTGCAATCAAACTACATCAGAGGTTTGAACATAAATGTGCTGAAGTGGTTTGAAATGAGGTTTGTAGTTGGGACATCAGAAAAAGTGCTTCAAAGATTATTTACTTTGGAGGACAATGTTGTGCATTTGTATGAAAGTGATAACATTTTAAAACTACTGAATATTTGATCGAACAGAAAGAAATGCAGTGAAAAGTTATCACAGAAAAAAAAAGCCACAAAGTACAAAATATAGCTTAAGAGTTGGGGTGGACCTTCAGGGTTAAGACGTGTCGTTAAACCCTACATAACATAAATCATTAGTGTATATTCTAAAATGAGTTGATTTCAAGTTTTCATGGCAAAAATGTTAAAAATCCTACCCATTTTTCTTTGCAGAAAAAATGTTATTAAATGAGAACTCAATAAAAAAAGTGATCCTCCTTTCAGACACAATCCTTTCTTGTTGCACTACCCAAAATCAGATTGTGACCTCTTTGATTTTCATTCAGAGATTAAATCTTAATATTTTATTCAAATTAGTTTGTATATTGATGCTGAAACCACCGGCAGGTAAACTCTAGTAAAATCCTACAGCAAAGATTGTGCACGTGAATCAGTTGTGAGCATGTAATAGTGTATTTCAAGGCTGCAGCTAGTGGCTATTTCTATTATACCATGGCAACTGAGAAATTCAATGTTTTGATTGGCTTGAAGGTGTGAATTAACTTTTACTTATGTACAACTTGTAGGATATTCAATAATCAATAATCAATACTTTTTTCCTACAAAATCAGAAATCAGTGAAAATTACGTCTTTAAAATGCTTGTCCAAAACTGACTATCTAAACTACCTGATTGTCAAAGTTTTTGAGGATTTGGTTGTCAATTGTCTGTTAACTAACTGTTAATTAACTGTTTCAGCACTAGTACTAGTTAGTACTTGCACTAGTATCAGCACCAAAGGAGCAAAAGAAACCCCACTGATAAATAACATTGGTTATATGTGATCCCCTTTACCTTATTCCAGTGTAGTAGCGAATATTTCTGGTAAACATAAAGGCGTCCTCAGTCCTCAAGATACAGATATATAGATATCTACCATCTTCAGTTCATTCAGAGTGGGCCAAGGAGGCGAGACCTCTAACAGCGATACACAGGACCAGAGGAAGGTGTCCCGGCCGCTGGTTTATTTCCGTCTTCACCTTGTCCCCGTCTTTCTTCAGGGACACATTGGAGGAGGCAAACAGATGTTCGGTCTTTTCATAGACGTCTTCTGTGAGTGCAGCCGGGCCTGCGCTGCTCAGAGGCATCTCTCCCTTCCCTGATACACACTGCACCTGAAACAGGTGTGACGGGAGGATAAAAGGAAGCAAATTAATTTGAATATTTGAAAAACAAATACCTTGTTTAACATGTGTAGTGTTGCATTATTTTTTGTAAAAAAAATGGCTTTACTAACCAGTTGCTCTAGATCTGGCAACACAGAGAGACTGCAGCACAACCCCAAGACAGCAAGACAATCATTTGTCATCTCTGAAAGACAAAGACCCAGATACAGGGTGAGAACTCGAGGAAATGTGGTTTTCAGGACATGCTGAATACTTCCTCCTGACCTTGAATTGAGTTTTTTCCCCCACAGATTGAAGACATCAAGCAATACATCACTAGAGTAACTAGAATAACTGCCTCACAGTTGTATGGCTCCATACACCAGTCAAGTTGCAGTTTACATTTGTGTCTGTCCAGATTCATATAATAATATTAGTTAAGACTTTGAAGAAATGTATTAAAAAGGGACTAGGTCAAGGTCCTTGTATGTGTTGAGCCAATTAAGTTGATTCTGACAGAACACAAAGAGCTACAAATTGTAAAACCTGGACGCTTCACACACATCTTCAACCCGGCAGCACAGAAGATCTTTACTATCACCACTTTTTTATGGTTGGCGGCCAAAATTAGTGTCACCAATTCAGCATTCGACCAAATGTGAAATCTGGTCAAAACCGTCCCTTCTGTTTTTGAGTTTCACTGGTGTGGGGGCGTAATAAAGACTGCACAGACCACAGTTTTCTCACCATCCATGGCGCTCGTAATGAGGTGAAGGGCCGTGAGCACTGATGTGGACTGGCCTGCCTGAGCCGACTCCGCCTGACCAGACTGCTCCAAAAGGTCCAGAATTGCTTGGATGTTCTGTTTCTGAGAGCCTGTCGTCGCAATGTCACCGAGGGCAGGTGTCTTGCCAAGGCACATCTGGTCCAGCTGAGACAGGAAGACACATCATTTTAAAACAACAGAAGTTGGTATAACATGTCTCTGTGTTGACGCGACCTCTCTGCCCCACTTACCACACTCTGGAGTGAGCTGACGGCACTTCGGTCCTCCATAACCTTTGTGATGTTCTGGAGCAGAGAGGACTTTGTGGTCACAGGAAGAGCAGAAAGCAGCTGGAAATGATCACTCAGTCGCTCCAGCTCTGCCGACAGAAAAAAGGAGAGTTTATCATTCACCAGCAAAAACAGAACGTGTGCATGCCGCAGGTCAAAACACAATGTACTAACCACGAGGACTCTGGGTTTAAAGAGACTTCATTATATAGGTCAAAGCACATGTTAACTACAGTTATCACACCATTCTGATAAGACAGCACTCGGCCTACAATCTCTTCTGTGACTTGAAAACAACACACATTCCTGAGCAAGTCATCAGCTGCAACCCCTCTATATTCACATGTTTTACGGCTGCAGAGAGGAGAAAACAATCATTTACCTTGTCTAAGGTGGCTATTGTCATATTTGTCCGTAGGAGATCCAGAGACATCCACCCGTCTTTTCCAAACAGGGCCGTCCACTTCAAAACCTCCGTTGGTGTCTGACATCAGACACAGCACTGTGGAAAACACGTTACATTTTGAATAGCATAGTTTCAACTGATTGTGATTGTCAAAGACTATAAAGTTCCTCTCATAGTGAATGATCTCTCACCATAATGCCCGTCGTGTTTGATCTCCAGCTCTATAAGTGCATAGGCAATGGTAGTGTGGACGGGAATCTCCATGGTAACGTTACTGTCTTTGCTCAGGCTCCCGTTCTCTTTCAAAGAAACCTGCAGTGAATACCGCAGACACGTGAGACCAAACACACTAATTCCAATAAAACTGCATGTTTTAAAGGAAACATCCCCTCTATAAGAATGTATTACTGCTGAATAACATCTTGGTGAAGCGTGGTACTTTTATAAACCCATCTGATTATGGTTATAGTATCTGATTCAAAAGGATGTGGAAGTATCGGCTGAATCACCATGACATCTCGCTAACAACAACAGTCACTTCTGGGTAGACAACTGGACAATCTGTTGTCATTTTCAGCTATAATTGTCCCACCCATCACACTTTGTGCTGGTTTATTTTATGTTTGTCGGTCATTTTCTTTAGTCTGTGGCCCAACAGATAAATTAGTTCTGCAACCTAATGTTAGTGCAAGTGTTGTTATTGTATTAAAGCATCAAACATGTATTAATTTAGGATTTCTACCTGGAAGTTACTGTAAGCAAACATTGTGATTGGTTCAAACAAACATAATGTTTTGATATCTCCCTTGTGGCTACAATATAATTTACAAACCTTCTCATCTGTCTAGGACACAGACAGTGAATGCCCAGTTTTGAGTTCAGTCTCTCTGAATCAACGAGCACAGACCAAACATTTGGCAACAAATGACAATAACTCAAAGAGGAACCAAATTACTGAAGTGGAAGAGAAATCAGTGGCACAAATTTCACTTCTTCTTAACTGGGAAAACGGCCATGCTCTCCTGCTCTCGCCACCGTGTATAACTCACAGTTGAATACGGAACTGAAACCCATTCGGGGAAAAGTGGGAAATATCACAACATACTGAGGGAATGTATGCACGACAAAAAGGGAAATTATTTACTACTAACCACTAATATCTCCTGTATACTCTTGATGATACAACACACCAAATAAAATCCTAATGAATGAGTTTTCCAGCGATGATACAGTACCTTTAGGGTCTTGGGTCCACAGGCGCTCAGGCCCGCTCCGCACTGTCCTCCCTGCTGCACGTCCTCTATGACCGAACAGGGCTGCGTAGTCACAATGCGCTCCTTCACGATCCCGAACGACTGTTTGGGCTTCTCCTTTGTCTGCTGGACCAGACTGTGGGACATGTCCAAGAGCCTGAGACAAAAACACCAGTGTAAGATTGCAAATATGAATTTATAAAACTTGTTTATTAGAATTTTACAGTTTAGACTCAACTTTGTCTTTTTAAACTAACTCTTAACTATTCCTCTTAAACCAAAACATGCGATCATCTGTTGAGTGTTAATATTCAACAGAGCATCCTGTTTTGTTTGCAACTTTATGGTTGGACAAAGATCATTCCTGCAGATCTTTAAACAGTCTGACAGTCAGGTGATACGGGGAGCATCGGACAGGACAGTGAGGACAGGTGGGAACTAGCCTGTCTTTGGAGTCTCGCAGCAGCTTCTGCACGTCCACTTCCTCTTTCTTCAAACTGCCAAAGGACGACTGCAGTTTGGACGAGTCTTTACCCTCCAGGGTCACGTTGGTGTGGGTGAAATTTGCTTCCACGTTTCCCTTAATGTTTTCACCATACGTCCCATTGAATTTGATGAAATCTGTTTCTATGACATCTGTAGAGAGTGAAAGATTTAGGTTTTCTGTGATCTTTAAAGAATAAATAAAAGAAACTGAAGATATTTAGCAAAGAAATGCACATAATAGTGTACACGGTTTTGGTGTTTACCTGGCTTTATAGGTGTGTCTCCTGTTAGTATGTCATTGAGGAGAAAATCAGTGGGAATATACTTGGGCTTCTGCCAGCACCAGAAACGCTTTCGCTTCACCACCACTGTCAGAACACAAATACTGTCATTCAGGCTGGACACAGGGATCAGCAGACCTCCATGATCCACCTCCTCCACAAAGTTTCTGGTGGCTGTGGCGAACATCTCCCAGCTGGAAACAACCTGTGAGGGTGATGATGAAGAGTGACTTTCACTAATCAGTCCCGAGGAGAAGGTGCCACCCACGTGAGCCCCTCCTAAACACTGAGTAGTGGAGCTGCTGATTCAACAACCCTTCCTTTTCTTTAAAAATGTCCTCATACCACTACGATTCATCCTGATACTTTGACAGCATATCAAGCAAAACAAAAGACATATCATATTTAAGGAAACTGGCACTGGCACACATTTTTTCACACTGAAAAGTAGCTAGCTTCATGCTAGTAGCATCAACAAACACATCTGTCTCCAGCTGTTGTCAAATCGGAAGCGTGTACGAAAAAAAAAGGCATGCAAGTCAAACTATATGTTTATACTGTGTTAGCGCTTACCTGAAGTCCTTGTTTCAGTTAAAAACCAGACGTGAAACTTTGTTTAAGACCAGACTTTCACAGCAGACAACGCTGACACATCGCCCGCTGCAGTGAAGCTCCCTCTGTTGTTGTGAGTGTGGACAAAAGACACTCAGAGCTCCGCCCCCTGCCGGAAGCTGTGTGACACTGAACACTCTGTCCTGACACTGATGACATCATTATAACAACAAGAACAACAACAACAACAACAACAACAACAACAACAACAATAATAATAATAATAATCATCATCATCATCACTACTGTTTTTAAAAACATTTTCTATTTGCTGGTTTGGGCCTAAAGTGTTCTTAACATCTACTCAAGAAGTACTGTACTGTCCTGTACTAACATTTTGTGGTACTTGTACTTTACTCGAGTATTTTATTTTATTTGACAGATTTACGGTAGTTATTTATTTATCCTATAAATGATGATGTACTCTGACAGATTAAACTACAGCACTAGCGCCTGACCGATATATCAGTTGGCAGATATTATGCCCAATGTGCACTTTCACTGCACTGACGTCATTTTACACAACAAAGTTTTTTGTCCTGCCTCTGTTACATATGTGACTTTGTCATTAGTGATGCGTGATAACCACATTTGAGGGATCGTTGCCACAGACGTGTGTATATTAGCCGATATATGGGATGTTTTTACTTCCTAATACTGGTATCAGCCAAAAAAAATGAGTATCAGTCGGGCTCTAGAAACTACCTGGGAATATATAAAAAAGTACAAATGAACCCCACGTTTACCAGCTGCAATATTTAAATGATGCATTCTGCATAATGACTGTGAATGCACCATTGATGGCAATCTGTTTCCACCTAGTGGCTGCTTCAGATCCACCAGAAGTAGACTCATTTTACATATTGAACTGAGTGCATATTCTCTGATTTACAGATACTTTTGATTGTAATGACCCTGTGTGTTTTCCTACCTCTTCACTGGTAAGGCTCATCAATCATCAACATCCTATTTCTGTGTAACACTTTTGTACTGTGAGCTGTGATAAACTTTGTGAGCACAAGAGGCCACTAGTTGTATTTCAGCCTTTTTGTATTTTGTTTTTTAAATCAGTGTAATGTGAATTATATCAGTTAATTTATTATGATTTATTGATGTCTTTTATGTCAGTTATATTTTGACTTGTCTGATAACCTTTACTTATTTCAGGGCTCCACAATCATTATATTATCCTTGGACTTTGGCTATAGTAAAGCCAAATGTACAGTATGTACTAGTAATTAGAGGTACACAACAGCATCAACCACACCACAGTGAAGTAGCTAAATCACTAAGCTGAGTGCCAGCATTTCATTTAACACTTTCAATGTGACTTGAGGCAGTAAATAGTTCACCCGGCATCTGTGTGTCACAATAAAACCTGGAAACACTGTAGAAAACACTGTGCATTTATGTCAAGGTTCCTTTGTGGAAAACATTATCGGAGACCAACCCTTAGATTACTGTGATGGGAGGATCCCGAGGGCTGAGCAAAAACCATACAGGTCATTGAGTGATCTTTCACCCGTGCCCCACCTTTGAGTAAACTCAGTGCTGGACCTATAACGTTATGATGACTCACCTGAGAAAGTTACTTCAGGTAATGAATGTTTTTAGTTGTGTAATAAGTAAGGCAGTGGCAAGTGCTGCTCCAAGGTGACAGTGCTCTCTTACATTCATGGCCCTCCAAGGTACCAAAGATGACATAACATGACTTTCATGAGGTTTTCCTGTTGCACATGATATAATGATACTGAGAAGAATGAAGCTGCTCTCAAGGTACAATTTTGACTTCCTCCTCTGGTGACATGTGAAGTGTGATGCTGATGATTCAGTTGTTCTCTTCTTCTCCTGTTGGTACGTTTAAGGGGAGACAATACAAGTGAAAACATCAGGGAGTGTATGATGATACCTCATTTGCATTTTTAAACATTTTCAGAAAAATGTAAAACAAAAAATAATTGTCTTAATGTAAGTAATCAACTGGGGGAGTATCATGGTCATAGTCATTTTAAAAAAAATCATATTCACCTGTTGTGTCTTCCCTTTACCAGCATTTATGTTAGCGTTGGGGGGAAAAAGGGGAAATTATGATAATGGTCCAGTTCACAGCCATTAATTTTTGTTGTTGTTGTTTTTTAACAAACACACAAATCACAAATGACTCCACACAAAGAACGCATCAGAGGATTTATTTGAGCTCATGGAGCGTAGTTCTGGACACTTCTGGTCCCAAAGCCCAGTTTCCATGTAGACAATGCTGCAATGGATAAAGTGAAAAATGGGTAGATTTGATATTTGCTACTGCTGCTCATAGTTACACAATCATTCACACAGTCATAGCAAAAAGAAGCATATAGTTACGGTTATGAGACACAAAGAAAAGTCCAGTAAGGATTTAACGATCTTTTAAACAGTTCTTGTTTTGGTCTTAAGAATTCCTTACAAAACATGATTTATTAAAAAAAAAAAAAAAAGATCTCAGACGCAGCAAAAACAAATGAAACAACATGAGTACTACAAGTAAGGCATCAGGCAGGTGCAGAATAAATATCTGATGTGTACACTTAATCAATGGCATATCAAGGCTAGTTTATCTCAGAGGTAGAGAATGTCCATGATAAGACGAGAGCTAAAGTGACCAGTTTTTCAGCACGTTTGAAGCTAGTGTAGATGAGTTATGATCAGGACCTGTCATCCTTTATAACAAGTAGTTTTCCTTTTCTCAGTTTAAGTGATACAGTGAAACATATCAGGTGAAAACATGGGCAAAAATTGCCAAAATGTATCAACATTCTCAGAATATGTTTGCATAAACATGTTTACACAACTTATATAAGCACTTGCTATTAAGGCATTAACTTTGATGAACAGCAATAAAGAAGATCAGTACTGAACGTGGATATAAGACTGGGAAACAGACGTCACCAGAACCAGCCTGGATCACAGTAGAGGCTGTGCAGGTTTGAAAATGTGTGCGATCAGCAGCTCAGAGGTCACCACAGCGTAGGAAAATCTACGTGGCTGAAGTCAGGTTCCTTCCTCAGCTCCCAGTATGTGTCGTTGCTCACCCAGGTGTCGTCCTTTGACTTCCTGTGGAGGCAGAAGAAGAAAGGTGACACTGTAGTGAATATGGGACATCTACGTTTGAAGATTTTCCTTTAAAACTTTCATAAGAAATGTGAATTAATCTTTAATGTCTGAAATGTATTTTTCTATTTCTTTCTCTTCTCTGTTTTTCTGTCTGTCTTTCGCTCACTGAGGAGGATGAGGAGCAACAGTACAGCAGACTACACGCTGTACAGTGCCAGAAACAAGTGGTGATAACAAAAGCTGAAAAAGGTGTGAAAATTTGTCATAAATCAGGAGAAACACAGGATAGGGAAATGAAAAACAGGGGTCTCCTGGAAACATTGTGAGGTTTGGCAAGTATGGACGTAAAAAAACCCCTCCCCCTGGGTAAAATACCAAGGTTTAAGTAGTCACAAGTGAATGAAGTGAAACATAGTTGAGTTTATTGAAGTTGCGTATAAAACACACTCACTCTCCCATAAATGACCTATGATATTTAGGCTACCTGAAGAATTTAGGTTGATGTGTTAAGTTGTTCTCCTCCAGGACTCTCCGCCTGTCTCTCTGCAGCTGTTCAATCCTCTGTTTCTGCTCCTCAGCAGCCTCCAGGTTCCCCTCCTCCAGCAGTCTGCCAGCGAGAGACAGACACATTCATTATGCAGACACGATAAAACATTCATCTCTAATATTCAAATTTAATCTTCACTCATGTTTTTTTTGGCTTTGCTCATTACAGTTAGATAACTTAATTAAGGATACATAGGAACACAAATAACTCAGAATATTGAAGGACTAGAACAGTTTCATTTTTCACTTTAATGACAAATTGGCGAGTGCTTCTTCGGTCTGTGGCGCCGTGCGACAGCGGAGTTCGGTTTACAGACTTTAAAACCCTAAACATGCTAGCTAAAATTAGTCTGATTCATCTGAACTCCTCTGCAGTTACTTACTATTCTTAGCGTGAGTATTGATGCACCTATTTTTGTCCCATTTTGATCATAGAGTTAGGTGAGCATTTTTCAAGACAGCCAGTCAAGAGGTCACAGCTGATATTCATGATGTCAGAATATAAAATGTGCTCAGATATTCACTCACAAGGAGCTGGGTTTTAAATCAGATGTCTACAACAATTCTGTGAAATCTAAAGGTTTCTCCAAAACTTTCAACCCGACATGACTTTAAAGAAATCAGGCCATACAAAGGCATCATACCAGAGCACCGGAGCAGGCCCGGGCAAGCTTGTTATCATGCTAACCTCACTAGATATCTCTGCAACACAATACCTCTTTAACATTACATTAACACTTTTATTTCTTCACTCCCTGTTGATAATTTTGGTTACATTTTGAATATTTCCAAACTAAAATTCTTACATAGTGCACCTTTAAACCATTCCCTCCTCTGTGAACATTTCTGCTTGAGTCACATCACATTTATTTTCATCTGCAATTGTGGCTGTTTAGCAGTGAAGACAACAACTCCCATGATCCCACACTACTTCACAACGTCATCATACTACACCCTTTTGTTTTCATTGTTTTGACTGAGAGAGTATTGTTTGTGTTAGTATTGTTCTCGTACCTTTGGTCCACACGTAGTCTGGTGTCCGTGGGTGGTAGCAGCAGTTTTAACGATGGGTACAGCTCATTCAGTTCAATCGCAAACTTGGTGAAACCATAGTACTGCTCATGGTCTACTGGCATCGCATCTACATAGCACACAAACATCAACTGCATCAGACGCGGCAATGAATAAAAAAAAATAAAAAAATTTCGCAAAAGAAACTTGACATACTTGCTCTCCAGATGCAGGTTGCCGAGGGCGGGTCTCCACAGTAAACAGCTTCATGCCACTTTCCAAAGAGTTTGTGGATGACCTTCCCTTTACTATCCGTGATAGCTCCCTCCACCTCATTCACACTTGAATTCCAGTACTTGGCCTGTAAGAGACATTACACATAATATTAAACAACAGAAAGGAGCTTTTCATCATCATGAAATCATGATAGTGCCCTCTTGCAGTCAGCAGATGTTGCTGTGGCGTAATCCCTCCTGAGCCCCGGTGTGTGTTGCCGGGCTGCTGAGTTTAATGAGAGATGAGGATGCATAATGACTACTGACATGTCTTGACTTGATATCCTGCACAGCTTCAGGAGGTCTTTCAAATGGGCACACGCTAAAGCAATTAACCTTCTCCTCTCAGTAAAGGCTTCCATACATCAAACATTGAACGCATCGAGGGGTTCTCGCTGGCATGCAGGTGAACAGTACCATCTGTGTCGAGGGGTTATGGACTAATGAAGAGATTACAGTGTTTACTATGGCTGTTTGGGACTCATACAAATTGAAACACGACTTCTTTTCTGCTTGGAGGTTGTTTTTTGTATCAACTCTGCCCTGGGGTTCACAGAGAAATGTCTAGCAACACAAACATAAAGCGAGAGAAAGAGAGCACTAGTGTATGAAGAATATACTTGAATACTACGGCTTATGTATCACTGTTATTTATTGTTTATACTTGACGAGAAGTGGTATGTAGGTGTGACGTCAATCCAAGCGAGGTTTCCTGGTATCTTTCTGCTGCAGTTTTGCAGCTAAGTAGTGGGTGTAGCAACAGTGCAATTCTTAAAAATATGACTGTTATTGATCTACTTTGGCTACCATGTATTTTCTTTAACATGTTTCCAGAGCCAGCGCGTTTGCTGATAGTGAAATAAACACGAACAAATTTGAATTTTATGATCTAACAAAGATAATTCCAGTGCAAAGCTTCCCTTCACCCTGACTGTTGGTACATGCCTGATAATGCATTACAAATAACCTACACTAAACTAGTGTTTAAGCATAATTGAGCTTCAAGTGTCACATAACTAGAAGAGCTCTCAGAGAGTGCAGACCTTTACCAAGGCCAATAGTCCACTTTTCTGTGATATGCTAATCTGCAGTCACAATCACCATATATGTCTGGCTATATTAATTATCCAATCTATCCGGCAAATGTAATATATGACATAAAATATGCTCCTATATCAAGAGTGATGCTGCCATCTATGTTACCTATAAGGCAATATTATTATTATTATTACATACATACATCCTCTGGGTGTACTGTATGGAGATACAGGTTTATAACATACATGAAATACTCACAGTAAAGTTTGTATATGTACATGAAAAATGTCTATATGTTCAATTGTTCTCTAGTATTCTATGCCACGGTCGTACATGTTAACATTATATACATGATTCATACATGTAGCGTTTTTTGGGAGAACTTTCCCAGCATGCTTTGAGATGATGTGTTTGAGGCCATAAACTGGAGTAAACTGTGTTTAAATCTGTTCGACATCACCACAAATCTTAATGATAAATTAAAGTTACGGTTGTGGTAAAATACATATTCGCACCTTGAGTTAAGTCATTCACACAGTTGACATCCTGCCTGTGTGAAACAAAGTGCTTTCAGCAGTTAAAGGTGTATCTGAATGAAAATAAGGATAATTTCCTGGGAATTCATCTTTCTCAGCCTGGTGTCTTGCAACAATAAACTAAAACCTGCTTCAATACAATGATTTGTACATACAATGTATATGTACATAATATTCTGTGCAAACATGTTTGATAGTATAAAAGTTTTTTATATGTATAAATAATTATATTTTTGTACTATTTGCCAAAATGTGTATTTTACATACATAAACATACATATTTATTTCTAAGAACATTTTTCCAATTTTACTTACATGTAAACATATTTCAGATGTGGGAATTACAAATATGTACATATATTATATTTGTGTGTGGGATGTCAACATGTGGCTGTGCCTTGCTGAAGCCTCATTATCTCAGCAAAGTTTGAACATTTTTCCTTAATCTCTCTGGGGAAGTTTATTGCAGACATTGCACATTTGGATGTGATTGAGATTATAATGAGTTGCATGACATGTGCTTATTTACAATTCCACAGCCACACCTTAGTTTGGGAAAATCGATATTACAATTCTCGTAATGTTACAATTGTGCCAGTTCACCCATGAAATCACTCTCCCCAAATGTTCCATAACGACTGCTTTCTGGATGAAGTTTGAGCAACTATGTTGCCCCACAGGGTTACTGGTATCTGTGAATGTGGATAGTGAAAGGGAGTCATTGTATTTCTACAACTGGCTGTTCTGCACTATTGAAATAGATTTTAAGATGTATGGCATTTATTTATTTATTTATTAATGCCTTATCTCACAATGTTAACGCAAGTGAAAAAATAGTTTTTCTGTAATTCTGCTGACAGACATACAAATCAAACTGAAAACATAACCTCGCTGTAAGATAATAAAGAATCTATTTGTCATGAAAAATGTAAATGCAAGTTTTGTTTAGCTCAATTGCATAGCAGTGTCAGTGTCCTAAAAGACTGAACGCTACATAAGAAGAAGTTGTTGCTCGTGGTAACTAAGGTGACTGCAGCAGCATACAGCTACTAAATATGACTTTTTTTTTAACGTGTTAGCCTCACCTTAACAAAAGTTATCTTGCACTGACAAATATCACTGCTGGTGTTTCTGATGGAGATCTCTCCGTAGTGCTCAATCCAACGCTGCCCACTGAGAATGTTGTGGATGCAGGACGTCACCTTGTTCCATTCATAGTGGTCTCCAATTCTAGAAAAGGGGATAAAAAAACAACTTCCCTTTTAACTTCACATCTGTAGATGTTGTTTCTGAATTGTCACTTGTTTATACAGTCTCTCTGTGTGTGTACAGTCTGAAGGATGAATGAGGCAGTGGAGACTCACCCTGGCAGAGTGACGTGAGTGGTACCGACAGGAACAATCTCCATTGACTTTCCCCAGAACTTGTTCTTACACCTCACATCTACAAAAAAAAATCAATCAAGAAAAATCATTTCACACATTTATATTCATCTCAGACAACCAGCCACAATTTTAATCTTAAGATGCTGACAATGGATCGAGCAAATTTCCATATTTCACTACCTTGCCAGAAGATGAAGTTTTTAGACTCTGCGTGGCAAGCTGAGATCGGTGGGTGATGGCTGACCTGACGATGTCAAAGGAAACAAACAGCTGGGTTAGTGAATCAATACTCAGAATACTGTGACTGTTAAATTGTCAATAGCGCAGGCATCAAAATTCATACCTGCTCTGCAACAAATCGAAATCCTTTATCTGGCCGGTCACATTCGTATGTCTCTCCTAGGACGGGGTTGAAAGGCTTTCCCCCGGTCCTGCAGTGGCTGGATGCATAGCCTGATACAACAAATGTAGCTATGTATACCTGCACAAAGAAAAATCGATACAGTTAGTAGTGTTTTTTGTTACGTGTCCCATAAGAGTATCAGTGATGAGTGCCATCTGTTTTTATGCCCTAAACTGTGGAGCTCACGGCCACTGGATATTAAAATACAAAGCTAAAGACCTGTATTTTTAATACGGCTTTAAATTTGAAGTAATCCCATCATTGTCATTGGTTTAAACCTTTATATTTTATCACTGGTGTATTTTTTTGTGTGCCTTAGTGTTGAAGGCATTGAGTTGAATTTTTATGATAATATAATGGGAATAATGGACACATACAATTAAAAAACAAATCCTTGAGACAATCACAACATTGACCTTTCTGGGCTATATCGATTTAAAGTACCACATATCATTAGTTCATAATGTGTGTCATATCCAGCCTGATCCTCAGCAGCTCTAATTTCCTCTCCATTTCACTGTAATGAGCAGAGTAATTGGCTGAATGCTCCTGTAATAGTTGCACTGAGCCAGGAGAGCACTGATAATTACTTCCATTTTATAACTTGAGGCCACAGACTGAAGCTGCCTCCGACTTCAGCTGCAGTTTATAAAACTCTATAGTGCAAATTTGTCCTGTATAAGTGGACGGAGCGTCCGTGTCTAAACAGTGAAGACAAAGGTGGAAGACCCTTAAACTTGCATTCTTTCTAATGGCCAGCAGGGGGCGACTCCACTGGTACTCTTTATGTAAGCTTATGAGAAAATGACCTTGCTTCTTGCTTGATTTATTACCTGAGGAAACAGTTTCCTGATTAGTTTATGATGGCAATCGCTCAGTTCAAGTCTTCCTCAACACAGCATGACGTTCATTTTATAAACTAAGAATGATATGCTTTAGGGCATGGCTGCCTTTTGATTGACAAGTTGCTGCCACAGTGTCCTTGGGTTATCATTCAGAACCAATCAGAATATCCTGCAAGGCTCCACCCTCATCCAATTATGGTCACTTCCAGTACATGTAAAAAACAAAACAAGTGATTGGTCACGGTGGCTCCGTCCTCTATTTATTATGATACAGTCTATGTACTCCACACCTCCCACACAAATTAACAAATCTGAACCTAGAGATTTCATCACTCCAAAGTCAGTAAAGGCGAAGTGAAAGCCATATTCCTGCTGGAAATCTACAGACAGATAAGGTTTCTTCCACACGAGGTGTAAAAAGCAAGGCTGGCAAAAGCTCCAGCACTGACTGGACATTATCTGCCAGCAGGCTGCGAGAGTGGTCTAGAGGAATAACAGCCAGGAAAAAGTAATGGATAATTCCTGGCTCCTACAACTTGACAGTCACTTAAATCTGCCTCGTCCAGCTGTAACTGTCAGTTTCAGCTTGTAAAACATGCTTCTTTTCTTTTTTGATGGACTCTTCTAGCTTCTAACATTGCAGTTAAGGGGTAGTTTGAGAATGTTGGGAAATATGTTAAGAGGAGTTAAAAGGCAAGATTAATACCACTCTAATGTCTTTGTGGTCAATATGAAGCTAGAGCCAGCAGATCACTAGCTTAGCTTACCATAAGACTGAAAACAGCTAGACTTTTTCCACTTTGGAGAAAGACAGGTGCTGTTTCCAGCCTTTATGGTAAGCTAAGCTAATCGTCTCCTGGCTCCTGACACATATGGCATCAATGCTCTCATCTAACTGTCTACAAATGGGTGAGCATACTTCCTAAAATGTCGAACTATTCCTTTAATAAAAGTAAGAAACCTAAGCCAGTACTTTTATTTTATTTCTTTGCGACAACCCCTGAAATACAGTTTTCTGATTTAAATTGGACATCATCACAAGCACAAGTAGCATGAACTCTTCAGTTAAAACTTGGCTCTCTCTCATCAGGGATGTATTAAAAGCTGCAATGAAATCCACTTAAAAAACTTTTCTGTTTTAACGAATCTTAAAACTTTCGCAGAGCTTGCCGCCCTTGCCTCACCAACGGCGTCTGCTTCTGTCAGAGGAGACCCATTAACTGCTGAAAAGTGAACATGTGATCTGAGAAAAACAAAAGACTCTGCCCACACACTCAAACTGTGATTTTTTCCATCTCACCATACGTTCAAAAGGGTCCTGTGTGATTGCAGCCCTGTCTAGCAGCTCGCTGTACTCCAGCTCCTCACACAGTCTCTGGAGGGTGTTGAGCGGCTCATTAAGTTGCACAGGCATCGTCACTTTGGAGAGGTCCTTGCCGATGTTGTTCCGGAGGATGTTCCACAGGCTGATGGTGCTGTTGTTGGGGCTCGGCGAGGGCAGGCAGGATCTACGCTGACAAAGGACAGTGCCCTCGTCCACAGAGCCTGGGACCAGATGGTGTAAGAGGTCAGGTAAGACACTGAAGGTTCTTTGTGTGCTGAATGCTACTAACAAATATGGAAATTAAGTAAATCATGAAATCGCAATAACTGTTGAGCTCTCCGTCCAATAGTTTACCTGAATTTTGTCTCTCACTCTCGTTGCTGAAGTTGTCCATTGAAATGTTGTCACTGACGTCGCTGATGTATGAGTCATCCTCTGATGCCTAAAAATAAACATCCAAAACTTTAGCTAATAGATAAAAGATACATTTTTAGTACCACCTGCAGGAGGGGACCGGGCAGGTCTCTTTCAACATCCTGTCACATCAGCAGCAGATCTAATGTGCTGGAGATGAATGGTCCCTCAGGACCTTGTGGCAAATTTGCACCTTGCTGTATTTTTAGATTAAAGTAATTAACTTTCATTTTCATATTTCTTCCGCTCCAGCTGCCATCTGATCAGGCATGCTGCATGAACAGTGGAGGAAGAGGAGAGGGCAGACTTGTTTTATGACACAATCAATAAGCTTCTTAAGCTTTAAGACTTTAAGATGATGTGAAGTTAAGGTTAAAAGATTTTGCAGACAGATTGGATTAAAAATGTCAGGTGATCAGCAATAAATGGAGATATCTGAATATGATATGTGATATGGTTGGTGGGCGTAGTTTGGTAGAAAGAAAATAGTTCCTACATGAAACTGCTCACAAGAATGTGTGTTGATTTTTTTGAGTAAGGGTCACGATTTCTGGAAAGAGACACTGCTGTTTGTTTTTTTCAAATTAAATGTTTTTGCTGCTTTGAGCACTAAAAGCTGAGTGCCATCTAATTCCATTATATTCAAGCAAAAAAAAAAAGACATCTCCAGCAACTCACACCAAAACAATCTAAATGGATAAATAGCACTGCAAGAAAGAGGGAAAATATGTATCTTGATCTTTGGGTGAACTGTCCCTTTAATCTCAACTGTCTTGATTCATTTTTGGGGTTTTTGTGACTATCAGCCTGATTCTCAGTACAACGCTTGATGGCGACAGTTCAGAGCTCACACTTACCTCGTTTTCAGAGGAACTGGCAGACAACAGAACTTCTTGTGCGTCGAAGAACTCAGACAAAGACTCGGTGATTGAAGCTCTGCTCTCATTGGACACTTGGTGAACGAGGGGACGGGAATCATCAACAGAGTCCTGTTTCTAGGAGACAGTGTGCACGGCTATAATTAAGTGCAGGGAAAAGGGCAACATCACCGCAGCGAGGAGGGGTGACAATTACTGGGTAATTCAGAATACAATATGTTCACAATTTGTGGATAATGAGGATTCATTACAAAACACAACATTTTTGATGTGCAATATATTGAATGACAGTCATGTTTAATATAAAATAGTGTTATAATGTGAGTGCTACTGGAGGGGGAAGTAACTGTAAAAATATATACTACCATTATCCAACAAAGTGCCCAGAGAGTCTTTTTTATACACAGCAGCCAATTTTACTATAATTTTTTTAATATGTTGCATCAATCAAACTTATTTCTTGAGACTGTATGACAATATATTACTCTATAAATTATCAACAGCCAGTCAGAAGTGCAGTTGTGCAACAAGTGTGCACACCCACTCTTTTGCAATTTTGCAAATTCTGTCTGACAAGTTGAAGGCACAAAACAGGATGCAAAGGGACTCATTCATGTAACTCAAAACCATGTAGTATTTTCCACAGAACCCTCCATCCTTTTGTTGCTTCTGCAGCTGATTAATTAGCCGGGAGGTAATCCCCGAGGAGGCGCATTAGTTTTGCGCTGTGTGTGTGTGTGTTTGACAAATTTCCAGGGACGAGATTAAACAGATCAGCTCACGCTCTCCGGTCAGCAAATCTGATTGCGCGAGCAAAGAGCTTCCTTTAGGAGACGATAATGTGGCAGGTAGTTAGCGGTCTTCCCCCGAGCCGTGTGATGGTGAGACATGCACGACCACAGGGCTGAGAGGAAGCACCGTCTCACGTCAAACACTGGGAACGCAACTTATGTGAGGAGGCGGCGTTCCCTGAAATTTACCTCCACTTTTTTCATAATCGTCATCATAAAACCAATTGTGTCGAGTGAGGGGGTGAGTGGAGAGCAACAAGGACAGCTCATTCATTCTGTGGCAAATTCTAGACTGGGTAGGCAGGGAAATAAAAAGACAGAGATACAAGATAATAATAATCATCAAGATGGCGTTGGGGGGGGGGGGAGGTAGGGGGTGGGGGGTGTACAGTCACTGCATTCCCACACCCACCTGCGCAGGGGCAGGGAGATTTATTAGTGTGGGCTCTACGATGTGGGACTCGGCGTGAATCTTGCACAGGCGCTCTCTCAGCTCAGAGTTGTGGGCTAAAGCCTGGAAAAATAACCAGCGTAAACATTGTTTATAGCACACAGCCAACCAATAACTGAACTGAACAAACTCCATCTCTGAAATGTGTTTCCTCCTCAGCTAAACGGTCTCAAAATCAGGCTGTAAACATGCACTTTAGAGTCATGTGTATGTGTCTTATCAATGCAGACATCAGACAGGAAGCCATGGGAGTCCAAACTATATTACTCACCCATTACTGCCTCTATGCGAGGTAGAGTAGGTAGAAGCTGAGTAATCAGGAAGGAAAGCTAACACCCAGCAGGGCATATGAAGTCAAAGAAATGTGTAGGCGTAGAGAGGACAGAAGTTCAAACTGTGGCGAAAGAAGAAGTCGGCCTGACAATGAATGAGTGTAACCAAAAGACGGAAAATAGAAAAGGCCTCCGGGTGGGAGGCAGCCGCCACAGGAACTGTTGAGCACGGTTCAGGTGGGCAGACATCGCACATAGTAATCCCTCCAAGATGCTTGCCAATGTGTCACGGATGACAAGCGGTGTGGGAGGACACTACATCTGAGAGGGGCGCTGAAAGAAAGTGTACAACCTAACTTATTTCTACTGCGGTCTGAGTGTGCGTCGCCTCACGTACCGTCGCCAGTGCGTTCTTCAAACCGACCATCTGCGGCGAGGTAGGGGGACACGTCTCGTGGTCCAGACATTGTTTTAACCTCTCTCTCTCGGACGTCAGGGAACTCAGGGCTGACTTCATGGTCGTGTGCACTAGAAGAGGAAAAGAGGAGCGCTTTAACTGCAAACCAATTTGTATTCAGTTCAGAGCGATGCTGCTCCAGTCACAGGAGATCAAGTGACAGTCCATCACGCCACGCTTCTAATGAAAATGCAACAAGTGTGAAATTTTGATTATCTCCGATCACTCGGCAAGCAGCAGACTTTGTTTTATGACTGTCATTTTTACACGCACTTCATAATTGGTGCTTGGGGAGCGACATTATCGAAGGAGCCGATAAGACTGATGCATTAATGTGTCAGGTTAAGCTCAACACACATCCTTTGCCTCATCATTTCGAACTTGCATACATTTGGTGATTTAAATGAGAAACAGAATCGAGAGCTGTTCCCCAGAGCAACCCTGAACCCATTTTAACAGAAAAAGTGTGAAGCGTGATGTAAAAACACACACCATTCTCATTAAGCCATGTCCAGTCAAGCATCAGGTATCCGAATATGCATTTTAATGAGGAGTGGCGGGAAATTAATCAGGATGCGTATTTGGTGGTTTAGACAATGTTAACTTCTCGCTCAGGGCACATCACCAGAATCCTAATGAATTAAAACTGAGGCAAACAGTTTATCAGTAATTAACAGCTGCCACGGCTGCATCATTGTCATGTCTATATAAATAACAACACCGTGCCGGTACTATTTTACTTGCAAATAAGCCCACAGGCAGGCAGATTCATTAGAAGAACTGAGGCCTCTGAAAACGGTGCACTTGTGGAGTTTCTCTCACTTCCCCTAAAAACATATCCTCAAAATTCCTGAATGACTCACACTAACTGCAAATTTAAACAAGCAGCTCATAATCTTCCACTCACAGTTCGTGGCAACGCGACAGAAGTCCTCCTGCAGCTTCGCCACGTCAAACGCAGAATCCAGGGATTCAGGGTCGACCTTGTCATTGCCGAGCGCAGCGGTGGAGAGGTTGGGGTTGGAGGCGTGGAGGCGGATAGCGCCGGAGGAGATGCAGCTGGGTACCTACAGTAGAACAGGAGGAGTAGAGCTTGGAGGGACTTATATATTAAAAAGATGATCTCATCTAATTGTCACGCTGATGACCTGCAGAGTTGTTTTGACATCTTTGTTGTAGTTTTTGGTTCGCCATTTCCTTGGAAGTCTCTTCTCCTTCTTCGGGCTGTCAAATGTAGATGCCTAGTGAACATAGAAGACAAAAAGCAGTTTTTATTTTAGGAAAGGCTTTTTATAGGAGTTTTTGTTTCATCACTGGCGGTGAGGATGCAATGCTTCTATATTTAGTAGCAGGGCGACAGAAGATATTGGTGGAGAGAAATGATAAAAGACATAACAAGACAAGCTACTTAGCATAACATTCTGACTCATAAGTTATTTTGGGTGCGATTAGATTAATACACAACAATGTTTCTCAGACTTAAGCTGGAATTTCAGTTACAAAGAACAAACCTGCTCTGCATTTTAAAGCAGAATTCCAGTATTTTGAATATATTATATATATTATTATATACTGTATATTTTGGTATGTAAATGACAAGTACTACTACACACTAGTACACTGCCTCAGCCTGCAACCACGACATGGGCTGCAATGGCTGCAGTTTAATCATTGAGCGCAACTTCGACCATCAAAGTACGTCCACTTAAGGTGCTTCTTTTGTCACTGACAGGCGCTGGTTGTTATTGTAAGTGTCCAACAACATTACAGAAAGGATCCCTACAGAGATACCCTTTGTGTTAAAGAGTAAGTAGTCTTTGGATCGTCTTTAGACAGCAGGCAGGAGTCTCAATGGATGAAGATTTAATTCAGGATAAACGGCAACACAAGGAACAGGCAAACGGCAGCACCAGGGAAATGTAACAGATGACTCAACAAACACTGAACTACAGACCGGACTTAAACACACACTAAACTAACGAGGGGATGAGGTGCAGGTGGAGTGAGGCGGAGACACACAGGTGAGGGTAATGAGAGGAAAAACACTAGCAACAGGGAAGAGCTAATGAAACAAATGCAGGACCAGTGTGGAAGGAAAGCAGACTGTGGCGGAGCACAAGGACACAGAGCAGACGACACCACAAAAACCCAGAAAACACATAAAATGATCTAAAATGACGGGACCCTGACATATCCAGCAATCACCAACTCTAGTTTCGATTAGAGAATTCACAGCGTTACATGTGAAAACATCAGGAAAGGAGCGAGAGCGGTCAGTCACCAGTGTAGAGCCAGAGGATTTTCACATTTAGACAAAACCAGAGTTGGTGATTATTGCACCAGTGGAAAGATGATCCATGACAGTTTTGTTCAGTTTTATTTTATTTCATTCTAGTTTGAATGAAGTCTGTTTCATGAAGATAAAGTTACTGTATCTTTAAAAGGAGTCTGGTGGATTTGGCGACAGCGACATAGAAGCTGTTCTTAAAGGATTTTACTTTTTACCACAAAGGTCTGTCCCTGCAGAGGTATTTCCCGCTGTGTTGTTGGACACTTAAAATAACAATCTCAGCTTGTCACAGCCTGCAAAGGAATCTTAGGTCGATTATATTTCAGCCACTGCAGTCCATGTCGTGGCTGTAGGCTGAGGTGAAACTTCTGGATGGACTTGTCATTTAGATACTAAAATAATAGGGCCCAAGTTTAAAATGGCCTAAATTTCCATTTAAGGTGAAAGGAAAAACAAACCTGCAGCGCTTGGATAGATGGAGCAGAATAGGTACGGTGGAGGACTTCCATACTCTGAAGCAGGTGACTGAGATCCAGCAGGTAGGCCTCACAGACTGACAAATCTGTGGAGAGCAGGAAAAAGATCCACACTGAGATAATAAGATTAAGAGGTAGGAAGAAAGTGAAAAGTAAACAGACATTTAATGTACTGGTGTATGGCCAGTAAGGATTGGTCCGATTCCTTGGCCATGTTATTCGCCATTTTACTTCTGTGTCCTAGCACTGCTATACTGATGATTCTCAGATAAATGTTTCATTCAACCCTGAAAAAAACAATAACCTGGTCTCTTTGCACTGCTGCCTTGATGCCATTAAGGACTGAATGTCCACCAACTTCCTACAGCTGAACACAGACAGGACTGAAGTTATTGGTCCAAATCATATTTCTAACACCTTGGACAACTGCCCGCCTGCAGTTAGTACAAAATACAGCAGCCAGACCCCTTTACTGACACTCAGAGCAGAGAACACATCACCCCAGTCCTGGCTGAATTACACTTGTTACCAATCCATTACAGAATTCAATCCAAAATTTTACTAATTACTTTTAAAGCCCTAAAACTTTACATCTCAGATCTAATCACCCCTGTTTCTGCTCCAAGACTCCTCAGATCAGAGAACCAAATCCTGTTTACAGTACCTCGGTCCAGACTGAAAACAAAGGGGGATCGTGCTTTTATGGTTCTCGCTCCAACACTAACTTCCACTAAATATCAGAGCAGCTGAGTCAGTGCCACGATTTAAAAAGCTTTTAAAAACGCACCTGTACAGACAAGCCTTTGCATTTGCATAATGTATTTCCAAAGTCTTAATCTTGCTCTTTTATATTTTGTCTGATCTCTGTGATTTATATTTCTTGTTTCTGCTCTTTGCACCGATATTGTATTTTGTGAAGCATCTAATTTTATTGCATTTCATTTGCCTAATTTGTTTTTCTTGTACTGTCTGCGATAATATTCTGTGAAGCGCCTTGTAACTTTGCTTTGAAAGGTGCTATAGAAATAAAGTTTATTATTAATATTATTATTTTTATCATTATAAGGACGGATTCATCGACCACTCCCTGAACAGACTGTAGGAAGCAACCAGAACAACTCCAAACTCTGTCTGCCTCATAAAGAGGAGAAGGTGAGTCACACAGATGAATGTATAGACCAAGTGGCTCAGGTGGACGAACAGAAAACACATGTCATCCTCTTCTTCTTACAGAAGTTACGACAAAACTCCTTAACAGATGGCAGGTCGAGGGGAGCCTCCCTGTCCCTGATGGGTTAATTTAGTTCAGATAAGTCACTTTCACCCCCCTCCTCAGTCTTGCCTCTATAAGTGTTTCATAAAAGGGAGGGGCATGACATATATAATTAGATATCAGACTATACGTTCTACTGAGGAGTGGCAAACCACTAACCACTTCTGTTTATAAATGTATGGTCAAGTAGATACTCAGTGGCAGAATGGTGTCCAAGAAACAGTTTCAAACCCTGGCTAAGATTAAAAACGGTTTCATTATCTGGGTCAGATATAGTAAGTAATAAGTATAACTACACACAGGGAACAGTTAAACCATTTAGTGGTGGAGGGCAAATACATTTCTAGTGTTTGGGTCGACTTAAGTAGATCTTGAATCTCATTTTCTCCGCTGGAAGGATACCCTAGACGGCACTTTATCACGTTTTCTTGCACATTGGAGCAACATAGAGGGCATTTTATCATGTTTTATCTACCACAAGGGCTTCCGAGAGGGCACTTTTGCTGCGCTTTACACATAAAATGTTGTAAAATCAACAAAAGGAGTGAGAAATGCATCAGGTCGGACTGAGTGTCTCACCTTTGGAGCACTTGTCCATGTCGTCAGATGACTGGAGCCAGGCTGCTACTTTGGCCTGGCTGTTGAAGCTTAGAGGGAAAGATGCTGCAGAATGCACTGTGGACTGCCTTCGTATGGACATGCACTGCAGTAGCAAACACACCCAAAGGTCAGTTCAATAACAACCTGCTTTCTTGATAAATTTCTTCATTAGGAGGGGGTCTGACTATAGAAAACGTTGCAGAGAAAATAATGATATTCATGAGCAGAAACAGACCACGCAGTTTTGATGAACAGTGTGCTGTGTAGCGCGCAGGTATACCTTTCTGATAGAAGCACTCTCAGCCAGGCTCGGGGAGTTGGGGGAGGGGTAGTGGGGATAGTGGAAGGACTTCTCGTTAGGGTACATGGCAATTTCATTTTGCCGATAGAGCCGATGGTGACGCAGTTTGGACACCCATTCATCAAACAGCTCCTGTGATTTAATCTACACAGCAGATACCACAATCAGAAATCAACACAAGGACAAGTAAGGTGGAGGAGGCGTGAAGGTGGAAAAACACACAGGGACTGTAATTCCCCCTCACCCACATGTGCAGCACATGAGGTCATTTTAAAGTTAATTCAATGTTAGAATCTGGGAAGGGAATAATCTGGGTAGATCCATGTTTTACCTCACTTCCAGGAAGTCTGAGGGGGATGCCTTTTATTCGCTAGCCTTGCATTTTACCTTCAGGTGATAGATGTTTTCCTCAGCATCGAGATCGATGCACTTGGCTTTCTTCTTAATGGCCATGACAGAGAGGCCCACGTCAATGCAGCCATGCAGCTTCCCCTTTTCAATCTGCAAGTCGGCACACAATGTTGTGAGTATATAAGACTGGAGATAATACAAATGCAACAGGATGCTGCTCAGTTTTAAAATGCTCTATGCTGTGTTTGAAGCAGCAATTAAATAATTTCATTTGCCCGGGCTAAGTAGTCTTACGCTGAATTGGGGGCATTGCAGAGGAATAGCCAGGGGAGGAGGGTAATGTTCTGAGAAAGAAATCCCCCCAGTTTTCAAGATTAAAGTCATAAGTTAACCATTAAAAAAACTTTGATGTTTTCTAAAGTAAATGAAAGGCTGGATGAACCCTCATCACACTACAGACGTTGCTGCTTGCTGTGTATTATGCCTGCAGTGGATGATCTGATCAAATTATACTTTGCAATCAGATTTAGCAATCAGGAAAATACTCATGATCATAGCCTAGAATAACCATGTTATCATTATCATAAGCATCCGGACTTTGAAAAGACTTGAATGTGGCCTATTCAGAAAAAAACACAAGACACTTATTTGGATGAGGTGATAGATTTTGTTCATTAGGAACTACAACACAATGGACAGATGCAAGAATATCCCTGGTTATCATCTACGGGCAATTTCTTGATATGGTCATGTGATATTCTGGTGACGCCGGGCTAACATCATGAGTGTTTCCTTAATGCAAAATCCAATTGCAAAGTATAATTTGATTAGGTCATCCACTGAAAGCATAATACATGCCATGCAGCGCCGTCTATGATGTGATGATGTGGATTCAACTTTGCAAAGTGAAGCAATGTTGTTCCTCGACAAAATGCTGTTGTTCCAAGTTTATGACTTTACAATCTCAGAGAATATTCAAGTGTTTTGTCTTGTAAATTAAATTGTTTGTATGGCTCTGTAAAAAAACGTTTTAGCCTACTATGGCTCTAATAGCATGTCGTAAAGTGGAGCCTCTGCATGGCTGATATATAATTATGTGATACTGGCGAGTACAATGCTCCATGTGTTTCCTATCAATGATAAATGACATTGTGAGGGAATGGGGGCCTTTTGTATCTACAGGCAAAGATAGATACTCCTGGGGAAGACAGCCAGCGGTACAACAAAACAATACAAAAGACTCTAAGTGCCCTTTATGCAGCCAGCAGGCTTTTGTACTCACATCAGCGCTGCACTTGCCATACTTCAGGATGCCCTTGTCCAAGAAAAAGTATCTCTGTGAAGAGAAGGGAGGACAGTGAGTGAATGAGATGCAGCCGGGATGATATGCAACATCCCTGACAGCAAGTCTGAAGTCACTGCTGTGACGCTATGATTGTTACAGACTCTTGTTAATGTATGATGTTAATGTCTCTGCACTGAGATGTTTGTCATCCCGGGCTCTTGTCTGACTCTATTACTCTTCCTCTCACTCTGCTGCAATCTTCCCCCTCTGAAAGTCTGGCTGAATGTGATTCTTGGTGCTCTTACTGTGCATCACCACAGTCAGACCGTTGAGAGCACAAAGACCTGAGAAGCTCTGACTGTAAGTCAATACTAAATGTATACAGCTCTATTAACCAACAGGCCATCAGCTAATGCATCTGAGAGGGAACACCAAGACATCGAGGCAGTATCATCCCAGTGAAAGCTTTTAGACAGAGCAAGAACAGGCACTGACCCTGGTCACATGTGACTCCTCTGTGGGTGAAATCATCTACAGAATAAGCTCATTCAATTAGTTTAAAACACAAATGAGTCATGTCAGCAGGTTTTCTGTAGAGGGAACCTGGAAAGCGTAGAGTCAAACCAGGAAATGGAAATGATGTCTAAAAATACGTCATGAAGTCCATCACTCTGAGAGATGAGTAATGCGGTGCGGGTCATTTAAGGACAGCGCAGGTGCTGGATTATACCTTATGCCAGCCTTTCATGGGCCACTTTCTCCTCTTCAGCATGAAGCCCTCCTGTCTCTGCGGCTCCAGGACGCTGCTGAAGCCTCCACGCAGACCCTCCACTATTTCCCAGCTGTCCTGCGGGGAGAGATGGTTTATGAGCAGACACTCACGCGCAGATCAAAGTTGCCGGGAGGTTTGGGAACATAATGTGAATCACACGCACAAAAGAGTCAAGTAAAAAGCATGTTGTAATTTGTGGCCAGCCAGTCAGTGGCCGGCCGTGGGATGATGAGAGTTTCAATGCCCTCTGAGGTTCGGGCTTTACAGAATACTTTCACCTCACGGTCCCATTTGCAAAATTAGCTTACCTGTCTAATCTCACTCTTCACAATAATCATTTCCCGACTGGGATTAAAATCCAAATCCCCTGCAAATACAGAGATTAAGATGATATTTCATCATAGACTAATCCAGATAGCTCTGTTGTGTACTTCAGCAGTGCGAATTCCAGGAAAGCAGCATAAACAGTATAAACAGAGGGGTTTTGTAACATCTTTCTCGACACGGTGAATATCACATCATGCTGGTTTATAACACTTTTAGTTTATATCAGTAATGAAACAATAAGTCAGAAAATCAATTAGTCAGCTTGGCGGGTAGGCAATTTTAATATAATGGCCAGACTTGATATCGCAGTATCACATGACTCACATCAGCCAAAAATACCGCTTCCCATTATCAATCATTAGAGAAGGAGCAGCAGCCAACAGGAAGTGGACCAGCTGATTCCAGAGAAGTCTCTAATGTGCATGTTCTCGCCTGGAGAAGAGCTCCTTTTCAGTGTAATTGCCCAGTGAGCACTTCAATGAGAATGAATTTGGGTGCCACTGAGGAGGAGGACGCCTGAGCCAGTGTTGTGACAAGTCATACTTGAATAAACGTAAAGAATTAGTGTTAAATTAGTACTAATACATAAAAGTTAATGTTACCCATACAACTAGTACTTGAGTAAAAATGTCTGATATTAAATGTACTTAAGCATCAAAAGTAGAAGTAAAAATGATATCTACATGGATTTATGTACTGTCTACTACAGGTTGATTGATTATCAGGCTAGGCGATTATCAGATTTAATAAATAGCACATCAGAATCTGTGTTTTATTTTATTTTATTGACAATAAAATAAAGGCTGAAGCAGCAGTAAAAGGAAACACTCAACTTACAGTAAGTACAAGCACCTTGAGGTGCTTGTACTAAGGCAGAGGTGTCATTTACACTGGGGAAGCTGGGGTTCTGTCTCCACCGCATTTTTAAATAAATAATTTTGTCTTCATCACTTTTTAAAAGAAAAATTAGTTAAAACTGTGCTAAAAATACTTTTCACCATGAAAATTGTATCTAACAAATGAGATTAAATGGATCTCATCTGCTGTAATTATCTACCATGACCTCATACGATCCCCTCTTTACATTGCTTTAAAACGCAGATGTTGGAGAGCGTTTCAAACGTCTTTTTTTCCACCTCAGTCCTACGTCCCCACTGCTATTCAACACAGAGTGATGGCTCTAACCAATGATGGAAACGGTTACACCGCAAACTTCCTATCAGCAGAGTCATCAACCACCACGACCACCAGCGCCCCGACTCTAGGGGGGGATTTTTCTTTCAGCTGCTCTCAGAATCTTCCTGCAGAGTCTAAGCGCCAAAGACTTTCTGACAAGACTTCAGTAACACATATCATTTGTTGTAATAAACCAATATCTTTATACTTCAATGACTTGTCACTCCTGATTGGAATGTTGGATTGATTTTCTTTAGAGATTGACCCTTATTACGAAGTCAAGACATCATTTGCTGCTTCAATTTTGAAGGATTTTGTTGTTATTTTTGACTTTATGACTGTTTTAAAGTGTTTTAAAGTGTAGAAAAAGACAGAAAATAAGGTCAGAGATGGGTGGTTATCATAAACGACAAAGGTCCCCAGCTGAGATAAACCCAGGAACTTGGATGTATGTTCAGCATCTTAACCACGAGGTCACCAGGATGCACCCTCGACCATTTTAAAAAAGAGAATCAACTAACGAAACAAATAATCAACAGATAAACTGATAATGATTGTAATAGCTGCAGCCACTTTTTTATTAAAATGATTTATGTCGGTGATGCAGTATTTGTATCCAAGTGGGACAAAAACTCAAATGACATTCACGTCACACCACTCCAGAGGGGTTCTTGGCAGAGGTTTGAGGTGACTCTGTCTGTTATCTCAGTGTGTCCCTGACTGCTAGAGCTCTGGCTCTACACACTGTACCAGTCAGAGCGGCTGAATAATGCTGGAGGTGAGGCCGTCTAAAATAAACCCATGTGTCTGAAGGGGGTTAGCGGATGGAGTGGGCGTGGCTGGTGGTGGGCTGTTCCTGCAGTCTCCCTCAGCGCCCGCCCGTCACAGCTCCCTCTGACACAATCACACAGTGAGTCATTGTCACACACTGCCCGAGCATTTTTCTTCAAGGTCACAAGACATAACTGACAAGAGGACATGTGTGCTTACAGGGACAGCTCTCAGCATAAGCAGCTTCTGGAAAGTAGGTTTCCAAAGTTGTGCAACATGGTGTTCATCCTGCTGCAGTGCCTGTGTCAAGAATGAGCCATATCCTTGCAAAACCAAAAAGAGTGTGTTATCATTACCCAAGTTTCAAAGTAAAAACATTTCTAAATATTAAAGGCACTCTGTGGAGCTACTAGCCTGCTGCACCTAACCAGGAAATAACTGCCAGCCATTTGTTTTTTAAAGATTAAGCAATCTATTTATATATCATTTCATTAGTCACTTACAGTCTGAACCAGGCTACATGTAACTGTCTCCCCCTGTTTCCAGTCTTATGTTATGCTAAGCTAATTATTTCATGGCTATCAGCAAGAAAGTTAGATGCATATTTTGCAAAATGTTACACAATTCCTTTAATTCATCGAGAAATACTTTAAAAACTAACTGTACTAACTATACCTTAAAATTAACTGACCACTTGATTATGAGACAGAAAAATGCAAATGTATGCTCTGTCTAGTATAAAACACACTGTGTATGTTAGTGGTTGTCGACAATGAATGATTTTTGAAGTTTATTAGAGTGAATAATGACATGGCATTTTTATTTGTAACCACACATCTGACTTAGATTTTCTTTGAGGGAATGTTAATTAATGTTTCAGTGTGTTATGTTGAGGCTAAAGAGGGTTGAAACTATGATTTTTGGTTCTGCGCTAATGGAAAACACTTTTTCAGTCCTTGTATTTGTTGTTGATGGACCGTTGTTGTCTGTGTGTCCTGTGGGCAAAGAAAAACTTTACTACTTTAATAGCCAAATGAAAGAGCTGTTGCCGGCATTGAAAAATTAATGAGTGTGCTGCCTAAAGATAACCGCTCAAGGCAAAAAAACAGCTTGTTCTTGGTGCGGGTATCTTCACTAATTTGTGTGTGAGAGAGCTACCTCTGAGGGAATTGTTCCCAAATTGCATTTTAGCAATTCAGAGCACAAAAAGGAAATGCAGGCGTCTGAGTCTGAAATTCTCTAATAGAAAAAGTCTTTCTCATGTTGGCACATGTATTTCTTGCTGCTGAAGATATACGCAAACAGAGGCTAAGAAGACGCTGTCTCCTGCGGCTTGCATTTATGAAGAGCCAAGACGTCTGAGAAAACCACAGGATCTATTAGCAAAAGTTTGTGTGGTGAAGGCATTTACAGTCAGGTCACCCCCCTTTTATGAAACAGGAAAATTCCCTGAGGTCTGACAGTTTTATTTGCAATACTCAGAGGGTATAATCAGAAAATAAGAATGCGGAGGAGCTAAAAGTTCAAACTTCACCCCTTCTGAAAACAAACGGTAGATGTAACGCGATCGCAGACACTCATCGTGTGTGGTCAGCTGGTGTGTGTTACCTGTCGGCTGTCATGTTTGGACGAGGAGCTGCTGTTGCTGCGTGACAGGGAGGAAATCTTCTGGGACATGGCCGAACTGCGCTCCTCTGAGCCCATCTCGCTGCAGACTGGCTGGGGTAGGCTACGGCTGGAGTCCCAGGACCATTCCTCTACTGAGAGAAAAAAAGGGGGTGGAGATGGGGTCAGGACAAGAGAGGGTGGAGAGAGAGAAGGCTTTCAGAGGCAAGCCCTTTAAAAGCCTTTTAGCCGGCTCTCACTGAAAAATGCATTAGGTTATTTAGAGTGATTAGTTTTTCCATCTTGATGTAGCAGAATATGGGATGTAATGAGAAAAGCTGCAGAGTGGAGAGATCTCAATATCAGCAAACTAAATTGACAGACACGACTGGAGGACATAAATTGGTCTGCAAGTGAAGAGACCGCAGTCTTAAATTATTCATATCTCATTCGTAAAGACAGAGATGGATTGTCAGCTTTTTATGATCATATGAATCTAAAGCACCCACTATGCACGTCCAGCAGTGTTGGAAGATGTCGCCAGACCCGAAGTAAAAGTAGAAATAATGCAATCAAAGTATTCCTGTACGTCAGATGTGAATTTTACCTTTGGACATTTTCACAAGGGATTTTTTTCCCTCTTAATGTTTGAAAGTTTTGTTATTTTTGTGCACTGATCCTACAGAAATGAGGTTTTCATCACAAGTTTTAGTTTTTATGCCTGACATTCAACTTGAAATAAAGCAGTAAACCTTTGTGATCTATCACATACAAGCAAAAGTCCTTCACAAATACTTAACTGCAGAACTGTTATCAGAAAAATGTCCCTGAGTATCAAAAGTAAGCATTCTTATGATGTACATGTAAAACAGCTTTGAGTTGTCTCAAAGTGCCTTAATGAATTAATCGTGTGGTTGATGGACAGAAAATGAATTTCCAACATGGATTAAAAGTTTTGAGCCATTCATCACCAAAATACACAACACTTGCACGACACTTGTTTGAAAATGCTCACCTGACGTGATAGTCAATAGTTTCAGCCATATCATTCACTTTGTACTGTATTACATTATTACAAAAGCACTAACACGTGAGCAGAAATTTAATGTTGAAGTGGGCACTTTTGGGGGGATCATCTAAGATTATCTTAAATCTTAATCTGCAAAGTACCCACAGCCTTCATATAAATATAGAGTGGAATATAAATGACATTATTTCATTTTCCCGCTCATTGATATTCTTGTTTTTGTGTCCAATCGCTGATAAATTAAATAGATTTAAAAATGCAACACTTTGATTATGATGCAGCATCCTCCCTCTGTCTGTAGTCACCACTCTGTGGTCTCACTCAACATCCGGCCAACAACATCTGACGTCACCAGTAACAGCCTATCAGCACTGAACAATGTGAACCTTCAATGTAATGGAGTGGAAGTATAAAGTAGCAGAAAATGGAAATACTGAAGTGTCTGAAAATTGTACTTATGTACAGAACTTGAGTAAATTGTAGTTGGTTACATTCCATCACTGATTATTGTCAACTTTGACACAAAGACTTTTATTTTTACTGCGAATGAATCAGTCTCCTTGATTATTAATAATCTGTATTGGTATCGGCCCTGAAAAAAACATATTGGCTGACGCCTGAAGTCTTTGCACTACTTGTACTCACAACTCACCAAACAGTTGATTTGTATATGGACTATTTGGCCTATACTTTAATGTGTTGGTGATTTTAAATTACTACACTTTCTTCTTACATGCTGTTGTACAGTCCAGTGACCATTCTTCTGTTGTCCTTGTTCCCAGCAGTGTCTATTTCAATGCAAGTACACCAAAAGCAATGTAAAACTGGAGTCAAATTCCATGTATGTGTACACATGGCCAAGAAAGCTGATGAACACTCAATTGAATATGAGTCAACTCAGCTCTTTCAGAAGCTGTATCTAACCCCATGGTCCAGCACGTGAGTATATGACACCGAGTGGTGGCTGATGTGACTCCACAGCTCAGTGACGAGGGAATAAAAGGCAACTGTCACATGTACAGCAGAGATGTGGTGAGAAGTGAGATCATCAGTGAAATGTGATATCATCACGTCAACGGAGTGTGAAAACAACTGGGCCTCTGTCGGAAATGGCAACCTTCAGTCAACTGCCACACTTCACACAGACTAATTAACGTGATGCGCCTGGTCTACCGCGTCAGCACACACAAACACATCTTGCTAATGCAGCGAGTGGCAGTTTGTCATCGCGTGGAGAGCTGATCAACAACCCAGTACGATGATGTGTAAATCATGATGGCCACATGGGAACAAGCAGTAGGTCATTAGTTTGGCTCTGCTGAGGATGCAGAGCGGACCAATGGTTCTGAGTTCATCGCTGTATCAAATGTCCATCTGTGAGATTCTGACTCAGAGAGGAGGCTGTGATTATATCTTGTATTTATTCACTGCACTGTCTTGATTTTTTTTTATAGCTTTGGTTGGGGCTAAATAAGACTATATATTTCATATATATTAGTACTATTAACATACTCAATATACAACATTATTAAGAATATTTTCCCCCTACGAATATATATCACAATATAGTAAATGTATGAAACATCCTTCATTAAATAATAAAACCGATAATCATTGCAGGGCTGCAAAGAACGCTTATTTTTGTAAAAGACTGCACTTTTTTCTTTTTTACACTTAATCTTTTAATCCTTTAATCATTGAAAAAAAGTAGATATCAAAAAGGGCCAAACTACAGCCTGAAACCCAGAGGTATTTAATTTACTATACTAGAAAACAGAGAAAAACATTTTTGAATCATAAATCAATAGTCATTTTTATGTTGTGTGAAAAGGATGTTGCATCAGTAGCACTTTTTAAAAATAATTTATCTGCAATCAGACAAAAGAAGGGGTTATGCTGAATGCTGAACATTGACCCTGATAATCGGTCTGTCCCTTGTTGAAACACCGTTTAAGAAGAGAACTGAGAAAATTCCATCGGTTGATGAGGTGAATTTGGTTGAAAGGTCTGGAAAAACCCACTGAGAGGTCCTTTGGTTAAGGTATTAACTATTTCCTTTCTCCCAAAGTAAACACACCTTGGACTGAACCAGGCACGTAACGTGTTGAAAACCACTTTGAAGCAGCAGCAAGGTTAATCACATTACCTGCTCTGCATCCGCGAGCTTTGTGCTGCATAATGGCCACAGCCTGTGTTGGAAAGACAAAAGCGTATCGTCATCTGAAACCTCCGTCCTTCTGCCAAACCCACACCAGCGCTCTGTCTGCGGACCACAGGCCGCGGTCTACACTGACAGAGCACGGCGCCCAAAACACAGCCACCACAATAGATCAAAGTGGCAGGACACACATAAAGGAGGACCCCAACAGCAGAACGTCTGCTGCATCTTGTCAGCTCAATTATAGGTGAACGCATTTAATCAAACCAGAACAGAAACAGACGATAGACAACTGTGATTTATGAGACACTGAATGTAATCTATCCACACTGTGTGCATGTGTCTATCTATCCAATTCATCCTCTCCATCTTCTATTATTTATTCATCCACTTTCCACCGATCACACCAGCTCTGCGCAGGTCTGTCCCACTGTCACCCTTCAGGGCAGCCTTTCATCTGATACAACAAGACCACTTCTCAGGCTTTCATGAGGGTGACAGCAGTACCAGACGTCACAGCTCCAGTAATTACCCTCTCCCACTGAAGAGCACACGCTCTTTGATGGCAATGAAGAAATGCAGTAAGTGATTGTAATAAAACCGATATTAGATTACAGAGAGCTCAGGGTTACTGTAAGTATGGATTTTTTACTTCACTTCACAGTGGTTGCTGTCATTTACAGACTGAGGAGCACGAGAAAGCAGATATGAGAAGCAAGATAACAGAGGAGTCTAACATTAAGTCAGTGGAGGTCTAACGTAAGTGGTTGTGGCTTGTACGAATGAGTCATGCCTGAGACCACAGCGTGGTAAAAAAGGGGGATGCTGAGAGGCGGTGAGTGCTGAGTCTGTTTGTCCGGTGGGTCAGAGAATCAGAGGGGATTACATGACCACTGACAGCGACTGAGGACAAAAGATAAATACAGGCTACAGGGAAAGTCCTACTGTCATCAAGATGGCCTCCCTTTCATGTATGAACACAAATAGACACGTGCGTAAACATGAACACAAATATGTACACACATACAGTATGCAAGGCTCTGGGTAATGGAAGCAAACACTTTTTCTGTCTACATTAAAGATAAAGCTGTCGAATTGAGAGTCTTTTGTAATGAAGATGGGACTGACATTTAAAAAAAGAATGAGTCATGTGTCCCATTAAAATAAATATCTACCACACAAAACCCACGACATGGTACACATCGCAGCAACATCTTAATATTTATGTAATCCTAAAGGAAAAAGCCAAATGCATTTCAAAAACACAGTATTCAAATTACAGTATTCAAAACATGTGGACACTTTTTTCTTTAAAGGGTTGTGATTGGTCCAGGTGTGTTTGATGGCATTTTGAGGGACGCGGTGTGGTCTGATTGGGCCACGTGAGTCCACAACCCTACTTAAAGTGAAACTCTTGCAAATGCAACCTAGGCTTTTTTTGTGAAGGAACCCGAGACAAACCTTCGTGTAAAAGCATAATTAAGACGAAAAAGACACTTTTAAGATTTACCGTATTTTCGTTTTCGGGTCAAAATCATTTTCAACGGCGTGCGAGGGGCAACTTTACTGTAGCATTAAAATCGCTATTTTTAAAACACTAAGAAGACTCGACACAACATGAGACTTTGCTCGTAGTATCACCAGGGTCTCTACACATGAACACGAGCATTGAGAACATTGCTTGTGTACACAGGTCTTGGGGAGTGCTATTGCATATGTGAAAAAAGTAGTACAAACCTTTTGTGGCTTCAGAGGAAGCTGCATGTCATGTGATACATTGCCTCCAGTTGCATTAGTTGCATAAGTTGCATTGTGGGTAATGTAGACACCAGGTTATGGAAAAGAGTCCACTGGTCTGCCATTGAGAGAGATATTACCTTTTTTACTTCACGCATTCCTTTCAAAACCTGGTGCCTACATTACCCACAACGCAACTTACTCACTGGAGGCAATTTATCTGAACGCATGCAGATTCCTCTGGAGCCACAAAAGGCTTTAAACTTCTTTATGCTACTTTACTATATGCAGTACAACTTCCCAAGACCTGTAAACACACTTTAATGTCTAAAAATTGGTGGAGTCGCCCTTTAACAATTCATTTGGTTCAACTGTGACCATGATATCATCAAATAAGACGCATTGTCACAGTAGAAATATAATATGGGACGTGTTGGGTAAAAGCTGGTATTAGAGCAATCAGAACATTCTGGTGAGGTCAGACAATGACATCACTTTACTGTTCTGCAGCCTTTAAAACCAGGAAAATACAACGCTTGTGCTATATATGATATCCAAAATGTAGGACGATATACAGTCTCATCTCACAGAAACATTATAATATATTGCCGAGCCTTAGACAAGGTTAAAGTACATACAGAGAAATATCTAATGACGTGGCATCATTACACATCTCTTCAGAGCCGCTGCATATTTCAGTAAAGCTGTAATTTCTCTGAGTGACAGTCGAGCTGAAGTTCAGTCTATTTGTGGTATAATTAAACACTCATGTTAATCACTACTGGCAAGTTTGCAGGCCATGCTTTACCCTATAATCTCTTTGTTTAAGGAACAGATATAAATGCAGATGTTCTTTTCAAAGTGTCTCGAGCACAATAGGCTAAATGATTAGTACGGCGAGGTGACAGACATCTCTCGAGTGTTCCAGCAAAGTGTGGGTGAGTGAAACCCACACCTGTTCTTTAATGACGAACCAGCACCACACTTGGAGGAGACAGATGTGTAACTAGCAGGAGCGCCCGGTGCATTTCTCTCTTTGAAGACTCTCCATCTAATTGTAGAACCTCTATCTGACTGCTGGACTGCAGAAATAATACTACATCCGGTATGTTTACATAATGTTGTTTTAAACTTCTCTGGGGATACACTGTATTCTGGGAAAGACCAAAGTATAATGACATACATACATTTTTAAGGGCTCTGGGGATGGCAGTGTCGGCCTCTTGGTCAGTCGGTCTACCACTGTGGTTGTGATGTACAGATATATTCAAACAACTATTGGATGGTTTGCTGGGAAATGTCATACAGACATTCATGGTTCACAGAGGACGTATCTTAATGTTTGTGGTCACCCCATGATTTTTCCTCTAGTGCCACCACGGGGTTTACATTTTGTTTTAAGTGCAAAGTCTTGACAGTTACTTGATAGATTGCTACAAAATTAGGAGGAAATCACATCTCACTCAGGATGAACTATAAACACTTAGGTGATCACCTTACTTTTATTCTGGTGTCAATAGGAGGTCAAAATGTTTAATCGTCCAATACTTTGTTTCATGAGCAAATAAATAGACTGTATTTATATAACGCTTTTTTGGTCTTAGCGACCACTCGAAGCGCTTTACAACACAAGTCGCATTCAACCCCTCACACACATTCATACACAGGTGGCTAGAGGCTAGATATTGCCTTAAAAATCGAACCATGACCCTCCCAACGCTCTACCTCCTGAGCCACAGCTGCTTAAATAGCTTCAGAACCAATTACATTCCCATCAGCATCACTGTATTATTATGATCTTTAGTGGTAATAAGTAATTGTTAGCATGCTAACACACTAAAGTAAGACGCTCACCATGGTAAACATTTTACCGCTAACATTAGCACTTAGCGCAAAGCAATAGGTGCCTTAGTACGACCTCGCTATCATGACTTTAGACTAGATTTGTTATTAGATAATATGCAGTATAGATCAGGCAATCAATGAGGGGATTAGACATCCAACTTGGGCTGCAACCAACAATTATTTGCATTATGGATTAATCTGAATAATTGTTTGGCCAATACATGTCAGAAAAGAGAGTATAAAAAAAGGTCTATCAGGCCTGTTGCCTGAATAACGTTCAATTCAACAATATATCACACATGACAGTGGAAAGCCGTGAATTGAGGAGCAGAAACTAATTCCCTTTTACAATTTTTTCCCTGGAAAATTACTTAAAACAGTATCAAAATAGAAGCTAATTATTTGTTAGATAATATGCAACACAGTCTGCAGGTGGAGTCACCATTTATGTCACCTACCAGGATGCTCAGTGGAAAATACATGTGTTACAATAAATCATATAATTTCAAAATATAAAGAGTAAAAATCTTATTGTCCAGTTGCACAAAGTAACTATAAATGTCTGCAGGTGCTTGACATACACGCATCACTAGCTGCTGAGATTTCTTGCCTTTCAAAGCTCTACTGTGGAACACAAACCCTCCTACTTCCGTTAGTTTCAGGCGGATCAGAGAAGTGTCAACAACGCCTCGGTCAGCTATAGATCTCCGTTAAAAGTTCTGGATGGCTTAATGTCCTTTCAAGCTGCACTAACTAGATTGACAGAAGCTGAAAGCCCTCTATTACATTCTGCAGTTCATGTTGCAGATGTTTCTCCATCCCTCCACTCTTTCTCCAGAGTCTGCCAAAGGGCTGATGAGCCTAACAGGCTTTCAGGCATCATTAGGATGTGACTCACCAACAGAATAAACGTTTCATGGTTGAACCCCCACACTCAGGAAATAGAGTCATGTTCGCAAAAAATGACAGTACATGCTGATGCACCAGTAAATCAGAAAGTTGGGTTGGGGCGGACTGTAAACCACACTCCCGCTGCTCAGAAATATGAAGTGAAAGTAGCGAGAGTGAAGCTCATTTTGGGAGAGATACTGCTCGAGTAATGACAAGAGAGAGACAATGTGCCTAAAGCTACTCGAGAAGTCAGCATGCCCTCAGGTAAAAAATGAGTCATCTAAAAATACAGTTCGAATATTGACTTCTACCAAGCTGATAAGATGATATTTAGATAACCTTTAAAAACATAGAGGTTTATATAATCTCTCAAATAACATTTCGTATGCAAAACCCAGCAGTAAGAGTTGAATTAGGTTCCAATTCAATGCCACGAAGAGCAGCCAGCTCCAAATGTTTATGGGGCTTATGTTTATAAAATAGCCAATGTTTATGTATAAAGCAAACAGAAAGAATAGAAACAAAAGAATTGCTTTTTTATTTTATTAGATAAAAAGAAGAGCTTTTCAGTTTGGACCCAATCTAAATACATTCCCTTTGATGCACGACAGGCTGGTTTGATGAAACAGAGGTATCTGAAGAGAAGAAAATCAATGTTGATTTACTGTAAAAATTGCTCCATGAGGCAAAGCTGAGCTTCTCTCTGGTCTTTTCCGCTCCGAGACCATCAGCCTAAACTTGACGAAACAAATGTCCTCTGTGTTCACCGAACTCCTAACAAGGTGTTGTCCTACCTAGCTTATGTCTGCTCTCAACCAGCCGTTCTCTGACGGATCATTTCTCTCAATACAAAGCTTCAGTGCTGCCACCCATCTATCTGAATAAACCCAGATCAGAGCCTCCCTTGCTTGATTTCTGATTGCCTTTAATTTTCCTCGGCAGGATAAACTAATCACAAGTCGGTTTGTCATGAGCAAACAGATTATTCCTCCCATTCTGGAAACAAAACAGTCATTAAGAACATTTTCTGATAGCTGCTACCACCATTAGAGACACACTGGGCTCTCATTCGCTGCATCTAAAAGTTACCACTTTAATAACAGTAATCTCATTACTTCTGTGCATTATCCTGCTGAGGTGGTGCCACTTAGTCTTTGTTATTTCATTATTGAAATGCAGAACAGCTCTTTCTTGGAAGGGGAAGAGAAACCCTGTCACAAAAGGAGCAGGGCGGGATCAGGAATCAGCAGAAAACAGTATTCTCCTAATATTTTGGCCACATTACTTTGACAACAGTAAGAGGAAGCTGGTGTTATATTTATGAGATAAAAGAATTGGTGTAAGATTTAAAGTAATAGTTTGACATATCTCCCTTCTTCAGAGAGTAGATGGATATGACTGTCCTATCCGTCCATTCAATATGAAGCTGCAGCCAGCGGTCGGTTAGCTTAGCTTAACCTAGCATAAAGATACAGGATGAAACAGCGAGCTACAGTTTGGTTTTTGTTTGCATTAAACAAACAAGATGGCACATTAACTAGTAAGCTTTGGAGGTGATGGTCAAAGCCAGTCTTTATGCTAAGCTAAGGTAAGAGGCTGCAGCTTCATATTTATCCCACAGACATAACAGTTGTATCAACCTTGTCATTTTTCTCAAAACATCATATTATAGCTTTAAAAGCTGAGAAATTACAAACAAGTATTACTTTTAATTTTCCAGAAACTCAGTCTGAGCAATCAGGGTTTCTGTTATCCGCTCCAATCATAATGTCTTTATGATTTATGTTTAAACATAAATTTATGTTTAAAAGTGGAGCGATTCTGGAGAAAGATAGTTGATAGTTGAGTCCCAGATTGCCATTTACCAATGCTTTTGATTTCTGATGCACATCATCATGCACGTCTCCATGAATTGTTTTTAAGCTTGATAATATTTGACCAGAATTTCTCCCACTTGTCACGGACATTGCGGACCAGCACAAATGGAAACTCTGGTGAAAATGAGTTATTATACACAGTCTACTTCACTGAATGAACACAATTTCTGAAGATTGAGCACTCTCTTTATTCTCTTATAAATGGTGTCTGACACTTTTCAGACTACAAACTGCACAAAATGATGATAACACCATCAACAATTGAAGCTGGTCTCTGATTGAGGACGACACAAGAGAGTTGGAGGAGCAATTCAAATCCAAAAGCAATATTTCCTGGACTGTGTCATTCAATGTGATTACAGTTTCAGATAAGGTCCTTCAACTGGCTGCAATCAGTTGGAGAGCAGAAGTAACACCGCTGTCTCACTCTGATTCAGCTCCTGAAGAGTTATCACTACAGAACAAGTCAGTCCTGAAACTCTCTGGCTTTTCCCCTGTGAAACACTGTCACTTTTATCAGGCGCAGTAATTAATCGCCCTCTCCAGCCATAACTCCTGCACAGGGCAGGAGTTATGGCTGGAGATACTTTCCCAAAAACATCTGAACAGTATAACGGGAAGTAGGGCAAAAAAAATCCCTCTTCTTACATCCATCAGCAGAATCAGGGCACCGCATAGTCTCCAAGTGTTCCTTTCTTAAAATATATTCTCGGAGCGACATCACGGGTCAGCATGGCAGCACCCAGCAAGCCATTAGCACAGAGGACTGACACAGAGACAAAACTGGCTTCATCCCAGCATGAGATCTATTATTCATTGGTACATCTCTTCACCAAGCAGGGTAATGTGTGCCAGCCCACGTCGGTCTGCGTGTGTGGCCACACCTTCTCTGGAGGAGACAGGCAGATGGTAACGCCTGCTCCTGATCTGCTTAAGGCGTCTTGGTGAAAGGTTGCCAAGGCCAGAGGGAGCCCCTCCAAAAACCAGGCTCACGATGCTGAGCACAAAGTGTGCACGTCTCTCGCTGCTATCTGCAATCTTATATCTTAAGCAACGCAAAATAGAGTTTGAAGCACTCCCGACTCATCCTCCTCAGCCTGGGAGGAAAGACTTGCTGAGTTATGATTGTAATAATAAGGGAGAGACGGACATCTTTCATTCATGTACTACCCCCTGACATGTGACAGGCCCTGTATCACAAACTCTCACACACCACATCCTGTTAATCAACCACATCCTCGTCACACTCCCTCCCTTCTCCTCTCCCCACACAACCCTGTCCTCCCTCTCCATCTCCATTTCTTTCTCTTGTCTGCTCTGAGGTCCTCTCCTTTGTTATATTGTGGGGGAGTCTGACAGCCTCATAACTCAACACCAGCTCATTAGGACGCAGAGCGGAGTCACAGCTTAGCTCAACACTCACTGACAAAAGAGAGGGTGGGAAGCATAAACGCGCTGAAGTTCATGGGACAAAGTGCTCTTGGTGATGCAGCACATGTAGCAATCCAGCTATTGCTTTCCCCGATTAAATACGTTCGACGCTTACGATTCAACCACAGTCCTGATTGGGATGTACCATGAGGCGTCTCCACCTCTATTCTCAAATTAGGTCAGAGGTGTTGACCCATGATGACATTGAGAATGTAAGCATGCTGCTCCTTCCTCATGATAATGGATGTAGCCACAAAAATAGCCACAAAAAAATAAGATATCACAAAAACTGGAAAGAACATCTGCACTGCCACAAGCAATCTCCGAGTCCTTCGAGTGCAGATATATTTAGACATGGCATCGTCTTCCATTACCTTCCTTTTATGGACAAGACAGAGATAAACTGTCTGTCCTGAGAAGAGTTACCGCATCTTGAGAGATTTACTTCATGCCTGAACTCTGTCGGCCACATCAGGGCAGCATTCCTGACTCACAGGACTGGAGTATGGATGAGCCTTCAGCATGTATTTTTCTCAGTATATCATAGAAGATGGACTGTCACAGCACCAGAGGATGACTCAAACTGTAGCTTCGTTGGAGAGACAGAAGGGTGGGGAGCTGACAAAAAGTCTGACAGGCTTGAGTTTTTTGTGGTTTGACTGCAGTTGTGTTTTAGAAGATAATAGTAGCAGCCCGTGTTGACTCGTGGTGTGATCACATCTCACCCACAGATCGTTGAAGTTGGTCTGCCTTTTCTATTTGTAGAGTTTTATTGACCTAATTTCCTGCCTTTACCTAATTTAGCCTACTGCAGAGAAATGTGAACTGAGAAATGAAACAGCACCTGAATCGTCATTGGACTCACATATATATGACTGAGATAAGTTAACAAACATGACATTTTAATGTTTTAGAATATAGTTTTATTTTCATCAATGCGGAAACAATGACATCATGAATGCTGTCGCTATATGGTAATGAGACTAGCAGTGCTCTGAGCCAAATGTTGCTTTAATCAGCATGCTAACATGCTCACAGTGACAATGCTACCAGGTTCATCCTCTTAGATTAAAGGTGCAATTCGTAAGAAATTGCTAGAATGTGACGATAGCTACAGAAAATATAGGGGGCTGTATATCACCACAGTGACCAACAACTGCTGCTCACGTTACTCTTTGCTGTTTCTATCTTTGGCTGCCGTTAGCTTATTAGCTCAGACGACCATGACAGTTAACTGACTTGGAGTTTGCCTGGATCATGACCAAGTCATAAAGCTAGTCAGAGGCCAATGTATAGGGAAAGTTAAAGCTGCTGTAAGCGTTGTCGTTGTTTTAGCAACCCCCTTCTCCTCTCTATGTCACCACATCAATGCGGAGCGGTTATCTCCAGACATAACATCAAACAGGAGGATCCTGCTCTCTGTGCATTCACCAGCAGATAGGACCGCCTCTTTATGGAGTTCCCTGTCGTGAGCGTGGGGAGGAGAGACAAGGGTTATCGACCAAATAGTCTATAACAGTCATTGCTGTTGTATTACAGAGCAACTTAAGCTCTGTATATCACTCACAGTAGCTTTAAAATTTGACCAATTGATGGCGCTAAATGAAAAGTTAGGGAATCACAAAGTCAAAAGGTTTCCCCATCCTCTGGGGGTCATGAACAAAATGTACAACATTTCATGGCAATACCCTCAATAGTTGTTGAGGTGTTTAGATCAATGTACCAGGACAGTTATGCTGGAACAAGAGGCCAGCATAACTGTCCTGAAGGTCATTAACATCTAGCATGGCTAAAACCTTCACAAAACCTTCTCATAGACAGCTCTCAAAACCATCTGCATGAACTGTACACAGTCTCTTGAATATCTGATCTGAAGTATGAGCAGCTTACCAGGGATACCACGGTTGCAGGGGCGACAATCTGCTGTCAGCTTTGGGAGGGAAAATTAAATTAAATGTTCTCAAGAGCAATTCCTGAGGGGGACACCAAAAGTAGTGCTGCAACTCTGCTAACCAACACCCTGTCACCCTGCCAGCTAAGGAGCACCACATTGCATTGCCAGCTTTTTACATTGACTTGAATTCAAAACAGTTTGCAAATACTGGTTGAAGTTACTACAGTCAACTACCAAACATCAGCTACCTGCTATCTGACATAAAGTGACCTATAATTTAATGAAGATGGGTGACGGTTATAAATGTGTTTTATATATAAAAAAAATATCTAATATATTCGTTGTTTGGACTGCTTATTGAAAATCAGCCACCAAAGTCAGATTCCCACACATGCACACTACAGTGCCTGCAGCATGTGAGGGTGGAGGGGCAGTGGATCAAACCATTGTGAGGCAATGGGCAGGGCGGGGTTGCACACTTTGCATGATGGGGGGGTCGTGTCCCCCGTTCCCTCTGGGATTTACACCTATGCATGGTTGAGTGAGGAGGAGACTGACAAGTGTTTCTGGACTTATCTTTAAGAATTACACAGACATCACTAAATCTAATTTACTGTATATTAGTTCAGAGAATGGCTGCTTAATGATTTAAATGACATTCACAAGCCAATACTGACTTACCATTTGTCCAGATGTAAAAATGAGTGAAGATGAGTGAAGAATATTATTTCCAGACTCAAAGCCATGTATTATTTAAGTACATGAGAGCTGCCATTCTTTAAGCTGGTGAGCATTTTGAATAATTCAGCCCCGCAAACCCAGAGGATGACCATGGCTGTATGGAGGAGGTCCGTGAAAACACATCTTTGCTCGTGGAGCGAGCTATTGTTTTTTGGTTAAAGGTATCTGCTAGGGCCGCTCTCATTAAAACTTCATGCAGATCTCTGGCAGACTGTAGGGGAGTTATGAAACCATCCTTCCTTCAGCCTCTCTGATGCCTGGAGGAGGCTGAGACGAGATCACCAATCTGTCATTAGAAATGTCATACTGTTGTATAATCCAAGTCACTTTGACTGGACAGAAAAAATGATGTATCTCAAGGCAGTTACTGGTGATCTTATTCATCTGATACAAGTGAAACTGAGATATTATTTAATCTAATTCATCTTTATTTGTAGAGGGACCAGGTACAATATTAAACATAAATGTTGCCATTTGATAATTTGATTGTACCAGAGTTAGCTTAGAGCTAATTTACATCTGCAGTCCCTTGGCAGGTTGTAATAGTTGTTTCATCTGTCCTTGCTAATGCTGCACGGTGCAAACAGCTTTTTAAAACAAACAAAAAAATCTTCAGACGAAGTTTAAACACGTAAGAAAAAGCAGACATGGTCCATCAACCACACACATCACTCTACCTTTCTACCGTTTACATATGAAACCACATGAATTATTTATGGAGGCCTGCTGCCCACGCAGAAAGAGGCAACACCTGCCACATGCACGAGATGCTCACGGCAGCTGTTGCTCTGGTACTATTTATCCACTTCCTGCTTTATTCACTTGTTGTTGAGTGGATATTAAAAAATGCATTGTTTTTCTGTTTTGTGCAGACCCTGGAGCAGTGCTATGAAGGTTACTTTATGACTTGAACACACACATTTAAAGCTCTATACTACATCCTCTACTATCAGTGGTGTTAATCAATGAAAGGGAATTATTGACTGGTAAATATCAATGCATTGGACTGGATATCTGTGCAATATTCCTCTCCTCTCCGGTGCAACACAAAAACACCTGTTCGCAGTGGAATCTAACAGATGATGGGTTTCTGCGCATTTATTCAAGATTCAGCCAGATGCCGGGAGGGAACTGAGATTACCGTGACGGTGGCCTCCTGCAATGCAAAAGCCCCGCTGCCATTTTTAAACATATGTCATGCACGGCCAAAGATTTCTTTCTATCCTGCGGGTGCATTCCACAGATTCCACTGATTCCTCTCCCTCACAGTCCTCCTGTGTTTGACTGCGATCACTGACCTGGACTGGGTGTGACAGCAATGAAAACCCTTGGGAGCTGCAACAGTAACAAAACGAGAAGTAGTGATTTTGTCCTTCACCTGTACACCAATCTGAGGCAGGATGTGGGCACCATCCACGACAAACATTTACACAGAAACTCTCAGTAGACCTTACTGAGCCTCACACACCAAAACACACACACACACAGCCTGAGCTGCACCTGAAAAGCCTCCTCTGTTGCACTATTGACTCAACACCCAAAAAGAGCTGAGATAACACGCTGTAAGCCCTAAATTTACAGCTACTCTGTGAGTGAGCCAGAGTAATATTTTACCAAACAGAGCGGCTTTGACTCGCCCACGTTTTTAGGACTGATGTAGACATTTGACTACAAAGTTTTGCCTCAATCCCCACATTCAGTATCAGAATCACTATCATTATGCTGGATTTGCACAAACTGTAATCATCAGGGAGTGCACTGATGACTGGCATACACGTTCTCTTACATCTGCCTTAAAAATGTTGCAAAAAACCCTGCTGTTTTCACACCAAACCTGGTGAGTGTGCGATGCTGAGCTCAAGCCCTGATTAAATCTGAAAATGGATCCTATCTGCGCTCCCTGTCATCATCACACACACCTACATGCACTCAGCATGAGAGTACAGCCACTCATAAAGGCACATTATTCATAGTTTGGCTTGTGGCTGGGTCGTACTGAAAAGCTTGCCACTGATATTGCTGTAGATCAGGTTCATATGGAAACAGTAGACTTATCCTTCACAACTTGTATTTACTTGTCAGGAGAGGAAGAGGACGGGGCCTAGAGTTACCATGGAGACTGTGGCTCTACTGGTGTTTCAAATGGTTTGAACACACCTGCCTGGAGAGGGCTACAGGAGAGTTGAACCCAGCATTTTAAAGTCAGGTGGTGCTAAATGCAGGTTCCGGTTTCACTTAAAGATTTACAAGTGAGCACTCTGAAATTTTGCAGCACTTTTCTTTGAACTGTTGTGAAATGTTTCACGCTTCCTCAAAGCGCCGCAGAGCAACTTTTAAACGACACATTCGTGATTTCCAAGCGCGGACAGTTAGTTTGTAAGCAGAAAGATTTTAATCATGAAGTTTAAAAAAAACAAACATTTTTACCTGCAGAAGAAAAACCGCACTCACCTTGACGGAGTTACAGATGTGAATTCCAGGTGATGAGGGCGGAGATCTTGAAAATACTCTCACGCAACAAAAACACAGAGTACACAACAGGCAGTGAGGACACACTCAAACTACAGCCTCACACAGCCAGCCTGCCCTCTCCACACTGACATGCACACACATGCACCATCCGCTCCGCAAGCATCAATTTCTCCACCGCTGTATGGAGGAGGGCGCCCGGCGCGTGACTGACTGAAGCCACGCTCCAATTAAAACGCAGAGCGGAGCCCGGCGTCACCTCGAGGGGGGCGGGGCCAGCGTCATTGACAGCATCTTTTCCATGACGCGCCGAGGAGGACCCCGACAGCAAGGACACACCGTGAGGATGGAGACAGACTCATTAAGACATTTAACTCTGGTCTTTTAATTACAGATTTAGATCAATCGTACATCCCCGTGTCCGTGTGCAGATTAGGAGTGGGATTACTTTTTTTGTTTTTGTTTTTATTAACTCTATGTGATAGTTGAAATGATGTTCAAATTGCCAAAAATGACAAGATACCATTTGTCAGATAAACAAATTGAAGTCAGTGAAGAGCGACAGGATTTGCTGCTGGAAATGATCATATACTGCCACCTGCTGGACACATGCCTCAATCACAGGTTTCCTGTAATGGTCATGACATAATGAGGAAAATGTAGTCAATAAACTGGAGCATCTTTTGCAAACAATTACTGAGATTTAAAAAAATAAAGGTAAACAACCTAATGAGTGAATAGGGCTGTTGAATTTGTTCATGACCTTGAATTCGATGTAAGTGTTTGTTTATACGTGCAGGTTTGAACGCATGCACATTAACAAACAACAAACAAACAATCTTAACAATCTCATCCTGCCCTCAGCAATAGCCTGACAACTTCAGATTGAAGCGAGAGCCATTATCATTGTTGTTTTTCCTTGAAAGTCTGAATGGTAGCCTGTTATATCACTCAAGGCTGCAGGTTTTTCTGCTCAAGGACTTTCTGTTACAAAAAAAAAAAAAAAACCTTTCACAGCCTCCCTGCAACAGATTACAGTGCGAAAAGGCATGTTTTCCTTTCACGTTGGCGAGCTACAAGGTTACTGCAGCACCTTTAATACGCAGAGACGGATTCCGTAACACAGCCGACACAATGGTCGGCGATGAACTCTATGTCACGTTTGTGGTAGGAAAAACATCTTCATACAAATGTTTGCCTCTGTGAAATGAGAAAGGTTACAGCAAAGACCAAAGGACTCATCTGTGCTGCATTATGAATTTACTGCCACTGAATATTCCCTGTGTGTGGACTGTGCAGGCAGGCTGAGCTCATGAAAGTCAGCTTTGAAGGCTCTTTCTTTTATTTTAGCCTTACAATCAGCCGTGGCTTATGGGAGCCTTATATAAGACCATTATTGTATAATACATCCTCAGCTCTGATGAATATTGCAAATGAAAAGATGAGAACCAAAGAGCAAATTAACAACATTTCTAAATTAGCTTGTCTGTTTACTGTACTTAACAGTACTGAGTGAGCAAACAAAGACACGACTCGCAGTAAATACAAGAACAAGATCCAATTAGTTTATTGTGAGCATATGAGAAAAATGTCAGCCTTTAAAGTCACTCTTTTTGTGCCAACCAGGTTTTGGTTTGGATGTGATGGAAGCAAATTACAGCTGAATCTCAGAAGCAACTGAATATTTTATCATGAAATGTAACCGTGACTGTATAATGTTGAAATCTAAATTCATAACATTCAGTTATTTTACTTTGAAAACCATCTAAATTATCTGGTTGTATGTGTTTAGATTCATGTGGTTTCCCCAGGTTGTTAAATTAAATCCATATATCAGTTGTGGTTACATTTTACAACTAGGTTTTTTAATTTTTACAGCTAATATTTGCTCCCAGGATGTTAAAATCAATGTACATTCAGTTATCCATGGAGGTAGTGACAGTTGATCCCATAGAAGTCATGTTTTTTCCCCGTGACTACGTTGTCCCTCAGGTTCACAGCGGCACGTGTGATGGTGTTGTTAAAGTTGCGATGGGCCGTCGTCTTGCTGAATGAACTCTGAACGTCCTGGAGGCTGAGAGCTGCGCCTTCTCTACCCGCAGACCCACATCTGTCCACTGGGCGAATGCCTGGCAGGACAGGAGGCCTGGGCAGGATGCAGGGGTTAGAGACACTTCCCACCGCCAGTTTCTCCTGCTCTGCAGCTGCCCCTGATGACAACTCATCATGTGATTCAACACCTGCCATATCTCTGGCTACATCTGACTTACTCAAGCTAGAAATATTTCTTCCTGCTTTAAAAGTCTCCTTTCTGCTGCTTGATTCGTCCTTTACACGCAGGCTTTTCTCTCCGTTGGCCTTCATCTCTCCCTGGGAAAGTGGGCGGTTGTACAGGTCCAGAGGTCGCTCTGTGCCTGAGATCCGGGCAGCGTTAGCCTCTTGGCGGCTCTGTGACACACACACATGCATGGAACTTTCATTAAACTGGACTCTGCAGTTTTCTCTCTCTCTGCCCTCACACGCGGAGCTTTGGCTTTCAGTTTGTTGTTTGTGTATGACCTCCTGGGAGGGCTCAGAGCCCTGTGTTTCTGTGGAGCCAGAGCTGTACTTTGATAGAATACGCCCCCTTTGGTTTGTATCTGATGCCTCATTATGCTTAGCTGTGATCTCTTGTGGCCTGTCTTGGTTTACAGTCGCTGAAGCAGTGCCTTGGTTTGGAGCTGGGGATGGATTTAGGAGTTCAGCAGCAGTGGGACTGCAGGTGCTCCTCCCCGCACAGCTCCCCTGTCTTCTTCTACGTCCTTTTCTTGATTTAGAGGGAACAAACACAGGGAAGGACCTTTCTCTCTGTAGGGAGATGAATTCATTGCAGGATTACTAATGCATGCTGTAAATGTTTCTGTACAAAAGGTACAGTGTTCTCAAGGATATTACCAGTGGTGCAGAGTGTGAGTTCATGCCAGTGAGATCACACATCTTGTCACTGAAGTCATCTATTTTTAGAGGATTGGCTGGCCCCGATCCTTAGATAAAACAATATTAAAATGTCAAAGACTGACAATATTATTGATTATTGAGGTTAAAATCATGCATATCCTGTTACTGCATTATTTATTGTTCACACAGGCTTTCATAGTTTCTGAAAGCAAACTATACTCCATGTTCTTATGCTTTTTCAGCTTCCTGCTAAAGGACTTGATAAGGAGTAAGAGAAGAAGGAGGGTATTGTACTATGGGGTATTGAAGGGATGGTCTTCTAACTTCTTTTAGAGAGCAGAGGATGGATTTTTATTTTATTTCAACATTCCCTTGCAATAGGGACAGCTTTCATGTGTGCCAAAGTCCATAAAGTTGTGCTTTGAGCTGCTAAATTGCCTAAATAAATGTTAGTAAGTAAGTTTCCGCAAAACCACAGATTACTAAACATTTCTTTATGTTGCAACTTAGGTTTTCTCAGGTTCTGTTTCTTTCTCATCTCAACGCTGTGCTTATGGTTTGCTTAGGTTTAGTCACAAAAAACAATTGGTTAGGGTTAGGAACACATCATGGTTTGGCTTAAAGTGGCGGTTTTGGTCACCACATAAAAAGCTGGAAATATCCCCATAGAGTCAAGTTTCAGTCACCCGCTTTGGCAGCCTTGCGGCTTGTCATAATGCCACCATGATCTCCTCCACCTCGTGAAGTGAAAGTCAGCTAATGAGCATACAATGTGAACACTGTGCCACGTTCAGTGCAAATGTCGACCTTGGACGTATCTGTGGTTTGCAGAAACGTTAACTGCTAACATTGTATCCGGGCAACTGGGCCAGCTTTGCAATGTGCAGAGACAGCCCTATGGTCATGATATATTATGGCATTTTACATTTCTGTAAACCACAGATATATTAAATTTGTACTATACATTACATGTATGTCATATCTGCATTTCTACACAACGTGTGAGCAACAAACAAACTTGTATATTTTTGATAAGACATCAGGGCATGTTTGTGGCTATGGAACCATGAAAGACAGAACCAGGTGAGCCAAAACATGATCTTTTCCAAACCCCAAACAAGCGGTTTTGTGCTTAAACCTAACCAGACCATAAGCACAGTGTTGTCACAACATAAAATGGAAAATATAACTAAAGAAACTTAAAGCTGCGACATAAAGAAATGTAAATTTTCAACATCTCTTGGAAACGTATATAATCAACATTTATTTCAGCAAATGTGTTGGGGGAGAACAATAGCCCTGTCTCTGTATCAGGGCAGTATTATTTCCATCATAATAAATGGCAGCTAAAAGGACCAATATGACAAATTTGAGACACAAATAACAAATGGATTTGTATCAATATTAGTTACTGTACTCACAGTTACACCTTCACTATAGTGCATCTGAACAGAGAGAAGAACTGCAGCAAAATAAAGAGTCAAGGGGAAAATATAAAATGTAATAATGTTGCACCGTCCCCAGCAGTGTTTAGTGTTTAGGCTTCCTTACCTGTGTAGTGCATTTGGTAGGAGGTGACCCAGTGAGTCTTCTCGAGGTTTTTCAGCATGTTGCTCGTCCGCTCAGATAATGACAAATCCCAGTCACGAAGTTTCGGGTTGGGCAGCACTGTCTTTGGAGGAGTGGGGTAGAAGACCTGGTTCTGTCCCTTCAATGGCTTTGTTTGCTGGAGGAAGGTAACAAAATGTTGATTAATTTAGTTTATTGGATAACCTCACCGATAATATGAAGCCATTTATCATTACTCACGTCCAAGAATCCGTGTTCTCCGGTCCACATAACAGCTTTCTTCTTGGTTGCCATGGGCGTTTCCAAGACCTCATGTCTATATGGAGCACCTGTGCATGGAAGTAAAGACATCTTAAACCTCTCTGGAAACATCTACCACCCCCTCTTACATCAGCATGTAGCCCTCTTACCCATAGTTTTGCTCAGCAGAGTGATGTCTGGTGCACAATTTGGGATCAGGGGGTTGGGGAAAGGTTGGGAGGCCGCTCTGACTCCTGTTTCAGGGTCGTCTGGAGAGCGGAAGGATGGGAACATTGCAAACTTGGAGATGTGGGATGAATAGGGATGTTCTTTGGGAGTTGCAATCTTTATCATTTTCTCCCTGTTAGCAATAACAGTGAATGAGTTGAATGAGGATAAAATGTGTTAAAGTTTGAGGCAGGCAAGAGAAACCTTGAATGCAAGTGGCAAGCTGTGTAAAAATAGAAGTCAGTCTATTGTCTGTCTGTACATCTACAGAAAAAGTCGACAAAAAGTACTCACGCCATATTTATATCAGTTGGTTTTGGTATGCTGAGAAGAGAAAATGAATGTTATCGTTTTGTATCACCACAGAGAAATAGCTTTTATAATATAATACATATGATAAATCAATGGTGACTCACAGCTGGTCATTGAGACGAACTTTACTTTTCTTTCTGACAGTGTTGTAGTCATAACGTTGTTGACTGTGATATGCATGTGAAGGTAAAACAACAATCTATAATTAGACATTTGATGTGTGAATTGTTTAATTCTGCAACTGTGTTTGACTTTCTATGAAGAATGTTTTTACACTCACTGAGATATGACGGCTCCTCCACAGCCACGGTGGTTATGAGACAGGGTGTCGTGGTTTAGTGAAGGCTCCATGTGGCTATTGAGGGAAAGAGTGTGATCAAGAATGACACAGAATTAAGTCAGGTCTGTGGTTAAACTTGTCTGCTCCTCAGTGTTGTTGTTTTGTCTTACTGTTTTCTAATGAGTGTTAATTCACTGTCATTTATCATGAATGTTAGGCCCACTGGTCTATCGTTACATCGTGATATGGCATAAGTGTTTCTTTTCCTGATTTTAAAGCCTACATTACAGTGAAGTGATGACATTTTCTGAACCTACCAGACTGTTCTACTTGTTCTTATACTTGCCTTTACCCACTTCTAGTCAGACAGTCTATATATCCTCATTACTGATGATAATTTATCAAGATAGTTTATGTTTTGTGAAAGTACCAATAGTCATCCCTACATTATTGCCGCAATATTGATATTGAGGTAGTTGGTCAAAAATATTCTGGTATTTGAATTGTTGTCCAACGTGTTGTACTAATGTTTATCAAGTGCTTTTGAGGATAAAAGTAAATTTTGTTTTGTATTTTGTATTGCCATATAACCTGAAACTACCTCCCTGCCTTAATCTGGTGATTTAAACATTTGACAATATCAATCAGGAGAAAATTTTCACCAAAATTTAAATTATAAGTTTACTCATATCAGTATATAGAATTTTTTAGTTATAGCATGGCTAAAACTGCAAACGTGTATGTTTCTTAGAATTAAATGACTCCACAAGATTAAAGTATATGATCTTAGCCAGTGATACCACTCCTATTTTATTCTTCGACATTATCCATTGATGATTGTAAATGTCCACTTACTTGGAAGGTGTCACAAAGGGAACCTATTGGATAGATCTGGCTTTTTTTTTTATTTTTTTTTTAAAAATCTTTTTGTGAATGGCAGAAAAACAGATCCAGATAATTATCTTATATTCTCCAGGTGCAGATGTGAGAAGCCGTCTTCTTGGTCAAAATGGATAAGAGCTGAAGTTTTCGTTGACAGAACAGGACTCCCTCGTCTTCACTTGTGACCAGTGAGGTGGGTTTGGATTCCTGGGACAGCCGGAGTGACGATGTTACAATGAACAATAGGATCAGAGTGAGTGACACCCAATCCAGCCCACAGCATATAGAGTGGGAGCAGAGTTTAAAACAGCTTCATGAGAACCAAGACTGGAATATCACACATTTGGTTTGATAAGACCAGAAAAAAACATGAACTGTAACCTTGTCAAAAATACTTCCCGTCCTTGTCATGTACAGCTGTGACCAACTGAGGGTCAAGATGTGCTGAAATTTCATAATATATCAATATTTTCATATCCAGAGGGCAATCACTGCCCGGGGTGCCCGTCATCCAGTCATCGAGTGTGGATCTGATAATATTACACGTTCACAGTTTGGTGAACTCGACTAACCATGAGGTGGAATGGAAATCAAGCTGAGTCTGGCCGGCACACGTTGACACCGGATACAACTGTGTGCGGCTGGTGTTTGGTTACAGGAGTCATGTTTCGTTGTCTCCATCTCTATGCAACCTGGAAACAGTTAAACATTTAGACTGCTCCAGACAAAGCCACAAAACTTGTTCAAAAAGAGTCAGGAGATCATTTCAGCCTGAGAACCATCCCGTTCTTAAGCTGATGTGGAGATTGTGTGTTCATTGGTTGAACATCTACTAGGTTTCAGTGGATGGGCTAGACATGAACTGTCTGTGGTGTTGTTGCTCTGCCATGACTGAGCTTGCATGAATGAGGCTTATCGCTCTAGACAACACAGACCACTGCGATGAAAGTTTTTTTTTTTTTTTTAAATGACAGAATGTAATGCTAATTAATTTACCCATTTTTGGAGAAAAACAGACGGCTGTGTGTCAGGAGACTTCCTAAAACCTTTCATATCAAAGGAGTCTGATTCGTATTAATCCTCAAACTGCATTTGATGAGATTTTGTCCCAATTAAGGAACCTCATTCTGTCAGCCTCCAGTGAGTGAATCAAAAATAATCCCTTATAATAAGGAATCCCAGAAAGTCTGATGGTTTCCTGTCCACATGTAGGGATTAACTCTATTATAATCATCTTTTTCAAAAGTAAAAATGAAAACAACATTGCAACCATTCGAATCCCTGAAAGTGTCATACATGCCATATTCACCTGGCAGCCATTCTCCTCTGACATCACACTCAGGGTAGAAAGCTCAAATGTTGTGGGCTACTTCTGTTTTCTAGCGGGCAAGTCATATAAACAAAGGCAATCTGATAAATTGTTATCATTTCATTGATTCCTAATTGATTAGCAACTGTAAAGACAATGGCAAGCTTTTTCCCCGAGGGACATCGGACCAAAATATGTGTGATGACTGATTAGCTACCACTAGACGACAGCTAATGGTAGCATTCTAGCTAATGTTAATGTGTGATACTTTATTGTTTTGATGCGATTAATAAAGGCATAAGTTAATCATGAAATATCAACACGCATCTTGGAGACATTTGTCTTAACCTGGAAATTAAACTCACAGGTTGTAATCAAATGGTAACATGTTAGCTAGGAAGTTATTGAATGCTAATCAGCTAACATGTTATCGAATATGTTTTATACCTTGACATATGGCCAGAATTTTCACCATCCATTATCTTTTCAGTTGCTGATGAACTCAAATGGGATAAAAAATAATAATTCATCTCTCTTCATTCACTACCATACAAAGTTTTACAGAAATAAGGTCCCGTGGTGTCCATCGGAAGGGGCGTGACTTCGGCTCTCTAGTGAAATATCCCAAAACTGTTCTAACTTTGTCAGAAAAAACTGTGCTCATGTGGGATCCTGTTACTCATAGTAAGAAGCTAACTGAAAAAATACTTTCGAGTGCACCTGATCTTGTTCCTTTACTCTTTAAAATGCCAGAAACCTGAAAAAAGCATCTTTTCAATCAGCACACAGCCTCTGACTTATAATCAATGCAGCTGCCTTTCCTTGGACATGACATGGACTGCTTTCCAAGCAGCAGGGTTTGCCTTGTTTGTTGGCCCTCACAAGACCCACATTCTGCATTCTGCTTTTTAATTGGGATTCCCAAGAGACCTTGTCCAAAGAAGTCTCAGCAAAACGCCAAAGTCCTATCAAGCAGCCTAAGCTAAGTCCAGTAACCAATTACCCAGCTCAGCCCCAGCGGAACCGCCGTTCTCCGGATTACATTTCCTGCTGCTGCATTGTAAATGTGCCACTGCCTGCAGTGACTTCACTAATACAGCGTTATTGTGCAGATGCAGGTTGATGCTTAACCCCTACAGGGTTGAACACACAAACAGAAATTCAACTTAATAAGTGGTACTAACAGTTACTTCATCAATAACCTCCGAAACACTCTGAGAAATTAATTGTAGGAAAAACACTGGTTATTTTCTCCAATCATGTTGCAAATTGCTGGGTTAACCCCAAGGGTCAAAAAACTAGAGATCCAAGTATTAGCTACTGGCCCCTGAAACCAACTCCAGACCACTACTACACAAAACATTACCTCTACCCAGCCCCAGTTTTTCTGTGCACCATTTTAATTTAGGTAATTTGATTTCTAATTTTAAACACAACATAAACTGGAAGAAGTACTACATGAGATATCTTTTAAGACTTTTTAGCAAGTCTTCTACCTAAACTTTAAAATACTGTAGGTTGTTTTTCAGTGCCTTTCAAAAGCATGAGCACCTGACACTTATATGGTGAGGGTTAAATCGGGCCGTCTAAATCTAAGGTAAGATTGTAGTCATGCTTAAAAGACAGCAGCATTGACTGTCGCAGCCACAGAGCCAGTGTGTGGGTGTTTGTATCTATGTGTGTGGGTGTGTGGGGAGGTGTGTGCGCCACTTCAGTCCAAGGTAACACACGCATCTATCTATCTATCTATCTATCTATCTATCTATCTATCTATCTGTACAATGTCGGTTAATGTTATTTTATACAGTACATTGTCAGTCGCTGTGACATTTTACAGTGCATTGTTGGTTTCTGTGATTTTATGCAGTATATTGTGATATTTTACTGTGTGAATTGAGTTTGCTGTTATTTCTGACTGAATACACTAGTATACTGTAAGTTACTGTACACAAACACAGTAATTTACTGTGGATTTCACGGTGAAGTTTTTATCTTGTTATCCTTTCACCCCTGAATCAATATTTTCATTGAATAAATGTATATATTTTACCTAAATTATGTGCTGTCTGCACGTTTTAAATGTAAATGAAACATCAAACATCTTTTTTAAAATCGTTTTATTTTATTTTTATCTACAGTACATTTTTGAATCTAATTATTGGTTATGTATTATTGCTTATGGTATTCTTAAACAGTACATTGTTGGTTAATGTAATTTGATACTGTACACTATTGGTTACTGTGATATTTTACAGTAAATTGTTGCTTACTATGATACTACTACTTACTACTATTGGTTACTGTGATTTTCTACAGTACATTGTCGGTCGCTGTAATTTAACACAGTACATTGTTACTGTGATTTAACACAATATATTATTGGTTACTATATTTTTAAACAGTACATTATCGGTTACTGTAATTTAACACAGTAAATTGTTGATACTGTACACTATTTGTTACTGTGATTTTCTACGGTACATTGTTTGTTACTGTGATCTAACACAGTGTATTGTTGTTGTTGTTTTATTTTATATATATTGTTGCATACTGTGGTAATTTCCTGTCTCAATTACAGTAACTTTTTTGAAATTTTTGACCGAATCAACAGAATTCTACTGTGAAATAATTTTTTACAGTGTTTTTACAGTGTAGTCTTTTCATCTTCTCACACCGATTCAATATTTTATTGTTTAAATGTACATATATTTACTTTGTTCCTTTCAAAAAAGCACATTGCTCCCACTGCACACTGTACTTTCAAATACACGTTTTAAATGTAAATGAAACATCAAGTTCGCTGCTCGGTTCTGATTGGAGCTCTGCACAGAGTGTCTCTGGTGGTATAGAATAAAGAGAGCGAGTCCACAGCCTGCCCTGTAGGTTTCTCTTTTTTTATTTCTAGGAGAGAGTATGTAGGCGCCTTGGTTTATTCTGCACCTCTGCATAGTACTCCACAGAAGTCCCTGGAGACACAGCTTCATCTCTCTTGACAGACAGCTGTACTGTTGCTCCTCTCTCAGGCGTCATCAATCCGGTCTCACATAACCTGAATCTATCCGACCACTTGTGCTGCCTGTGTTTCAGGGAAGAGTACGATGGACTGGCTCACATAGAGGATGAATGAATACAATGTTTTGAGGACCTCACTTCTCTGAGAAGCTCGGCAGCAGCCGCATCCTCCCCTCATCTCTCCAACTCTTCTGTTACATCTGTGCGTCTCATTTGGTCCTTCCACCATGACAACATTTGACTTCTCGGACATAGAGGCGTTTTTGGACTGCCATCCAGATCTGTTCGAGGAGTATCTCGTCCGAAAGGCCAAATGTGATCAGGTAACCAGATGGTTGAAGGAGCATCAGCCGTCGAAAGTGCCCACAGCCGAGGAGAGGCGCGGCGCTGCCAGGGACCCGCTGGACCCGCTCTGGCCGACGAACCCGGACGGGCTCCGGCGCAGGTCGTCCCACATGGAGCTGCGGCGGAACTTCGCTCGCTCCAAAGCCACCACCGCACACCGGACCTACGACGAGCATGTGAGCCTGAGCGAACACGAGTCCCAGTCCAGCATGAGGCGCCGTGCGCTCCTGCGTAAAGCCAGCTCCCTGCCTCCGACCACCGCGCACATCCTGAGCGCCCTGCTCGAGTCCAGGGTCAACGTGCCTCAGTACGCGTCCAGCGCCATCGACTACAAATACAGACTGAAAGAAACCAACGAGAGGGAGTTTTTCTTGGAGTTGGTGAAGGACATCTCCAACGACCTGGACCTGACAAACCTTAGTTATAAGATCCTGATCAACGTGTGTATCCTAGTGGATGCGGACAGGTGTTCGCTCTTCCTCGTCGAGGGACCCGCGCACAAGAGGACGCTGGTGTCCAAGTTCTTTGATGTGCACTCAGGCACCACTGTCAGACCGTCCTCCAGCACACTCAATTCCAATGAAGTGCAGGTGGCGTGGGGAAAGGGAATCATTGGATATGTGGCAGAGCATGGGGAGACTGTGAACATCTCAAACGCATATGAGGTAAAGAGCCATGGTCCACATTTGTATGATGTTTGCATGTTATTATACTTTGACGAAAGTTTATTCAGGGGGGTTTACAGTGTGGGGATCATTGGGAGTGAACTTGATTATACAATAAACCCCCTGTTGGCCACATCCAAACATGAAAAGTGCTTGATGTAAATGTAAATCAGATGTTTCTGAAGTTCCTGGAAGGGGTCGCTCAACTCGAAGGAGTGGGGAAAGACAGGTAATTACCTCAGTCATGCCAGAATAAAAACAACACGCTATAATAGTCAAAGAAAAGGGATGGAAAGCAAGCGTTATAATCCTACCAGCTAAATCTCGTTTTACACGCTACCAGTTGCGCTCCACATCATTATATCATGGCCCTGGGCTGCTTGGGAGGCTGATGCGGACCCCCCTGAGGTCTATTACTGAGATAGTGTCAGTGAGGGATATTATAGTTTCTGCCTGTAGTGAAAAACAAGAGGTCTCCTGCAGAGCTGTGAATTTAAATAGCCAGGATCACACCTAATTGATGCGTCAGGCTTGTTTTTGTGTGTGTGTGTAAAACCCAAATGTTGTCATGTAGGAAATTCACTGGGCACAGTGGAGCGTATGTGTGTGTGTTAATGTGGGATCATGCGCGTTTGTGTGTGTTATATGTGTCCACTATTCCAGGACCACCGCTTCAGTGATGAGATAGACAAGCTAACAGGCTATAAGACCCAATCCATCCTCTGTATGGCCATCTGCAACAGCGATGGAGAAGTCATTGGTGTTGTGCAAGCAATCAACAAAAACCCCATCGGCACTCCCTTTACTGAGGATGATGAGAAGGTGAGGATGTGTCTCAGCTGAAAAATACATTCATCAGATCCATATCCCAGAGGGTTTTCACACTCCGCTGCATTTTATCGACTATTTATCATCTCCAGTACTATTGTAGTCGCTTTGACCATTAAGGGCATTTTAGAGATGGAGTTAAAATTGGATACTTGTGGAGCATCATGTTCCCCCTTCCCATCACACACACTAACACTGATTGCACAGAAACTCTTGAGCCATGCAGCCAAAAACACCGTTTGTACTGTGAATCTGCTTAATGGCTGTGGAGAGAGGCAAAGTGTTCCCTCATAAGCAAAATACCAGAAAAATGAAGGGAGGAGGTCAACCTCTTGCTCAAGTGTGGAGCATTAAACATGTCCGGCTGTGCAGTACACACACACACACACACACACTTAGGAAACTCATTCTGAGTGGTTATGCTTTCAATCTGTCCCTGAGCAATCCACTTGAAATGGGTTTACTAGAAATCTGCATGTTTTGGCTTCATTTACAGCTTATGAGAGCAATTTTATTCTCCCAGTTTTGTTGATGGAAAAGTAATATATTGTGTATCGTGCACATGGGAAAAGCACTAACTGCTAGTTCAAGTGTGAGGCCATGCAGTTAAAAGAAAAGGTGGTCATTTCACTCACTCTGGGTAAAAACACTATAAAGGAAAATGAGGAAAATCAAAACAGTTTATTCACATTTTGCAGGAGTTCAGCTGCACTGAGATACAACACGCTGTCCACAAGGTGGCAGAATGAAGTTGTGGAAAACCATTTATGTTGGAGCCCTCCACATCAAGGAAGTCAACTTGAAACTAAGTTTTGAGTTTGCACTAATTTAAGCATTTCTTTTATGATATGTCTTTATGTGAGAGCTCTAAATAAAGCAGTAACTACTTTTGAGCAACACAGATGCTGAAAATAGAAAAAACACATCTAGATCTGCCAGCTTATTTAGACATTTAAAGGCCCTTGATGTCTCACTAAATGCCTTCTGTCTCTAAATCAATACTTCATTAACAGGGAATCTGTTTGAGAGAAACGTGTGCAGAGAAGCAGCTATGATGACTTTCTACCCCCCATCCCCCCACACACACACTTTCTCTTTCTCTTACCCAGTTTTATGCCCTTTTGTTTAGCATACAAATGGTGAACATTTATACATAATGCATGTCTTTCACCGCTTTTTACTTCTTCTACTTTTACTCAGGTGCTGCAGATGTATCTACCATTCTGTGGAATATCGATCTCCAATGCCAAGTTGTTTTCAGAGTCTCGCAAGGAGTATGAAAGGAGTAGGGTAAGAACTGTGCATTTACAAAAAGATGTTTGGTCATTTAATAATTAACCAACTTTAGAATTAACAGTGACATTACAATTTCATGCTTATTTATTTAAAAATACAGATAACAGCAAGTTAATATCACTATAGACGGACGAGCATGCCTTATATTTATAGCAGCTTGTAGTTTTGATAGACATGTCACATATTTGACGAATAAAACCCTTTTACTGCATCCATCAACAATACTGTCAACACTGCCAAGTCTTTAGTGTCCTCTGTCGTGGCCACAGGCTCTGCTGGAGGTGGTCAACGACCTGTTTGAGGAGCAGACTGACCTGGAGAAGATTGTCAGGAAGATCATGCAGCGAGCGCTCACCCTGCTGCAGTGTGAACGCTGCTCTGTGCTTCTCCTTGAAGACATCGACTCACCTGTGAGACATCTTTAAGTTGTAACCGTGTAGCCTCTCTCTTGTGCAAAACTCTCCTGTCTCTGTTGCCAAATGTCACCGCTGCTGGTTGAGGTCATACATGTCTCTCCTCTGTAGGTTGTGAAGTTCTCCAAGACGTTTGAGCTCATGTCTCCGTTGTGCAACATGGACCATGACATCAGGTGAAAGACGCCTTATGACAAAGCTATAGGACAAAAGTATCTCTTTTTCTTAAAACATTTGGTTCCAGTTCTAACAAGGTTTGTGATAGTACAGCTGAAGATAAACAGAAAATAAGTGAGAGAGAAGATGATATGCATAAACTGAGCTTAAAAACAAAGTTAATAAGTGCATAACAAAGGATTTATTAACTTTAATAAGGGATTTTTCTGGCATTAAACTGCAAAAGCATAGTTAACTGTTAATAAATACATAATAAAGCAACAAAAAAGCTTAGCAAAGGTTATGCAATAACACAATAGGTAAGTAAGTTAATTCAATAAATGTTAATGCTAATCTAACTCATTTAGATCTAACTTATTTATACTTACTGCCTGTAACTGACTGTTGTTTCCTGTTTGTGTTATTGGCTGCATCAGCATGGAGAAGCTATCGTGCTCTGATTGGCTGATCAATAACAGCATTGCTGAGCTGGTGGCTTCCACAGGACTGCCTGTTAACATCAGTGACGTATGTCAGGACCCACGCTTTGATGCAGAGGTGTGGACACAATGGTGTCCCTATTAGACCTATTAGATCTCACACAAATGCATGGACACATATGCACATGCTTGTGACTGCAGTAAGTAGACACAGACAAACAACAAACCACAACACAAACTTGTAATTATTAAAGTATTTGTGAGTACTGGTGAATTTGTTTGTGTGATGTAATGTTCAAAATCAGTAGATGGTGCCAAATAGTGTGTAAACTGCTTTGCAGGCATGTTTTTAGCATTTGTATGTGTGGTATTTTAATTTATTTTCCAGTCAAAGAAAGACTGCAGGCCCAGGCAGGTCAAACAAACATAAACTTCTCTCATTCTTGCTTCATTGTCACTGTCTCCCTCTCTTTACAGGCGGATCAGGCTTCAGGGTTTCACATCAGATCAGTGCTATGTGTGCCTATCTGGAATCGAACTCATCAGATAATTGGTAAATGCACCGGAAATAATCAATTTGTCCTCACTGGAAAACCAGTTGTCATGTTACAGTGACAATGTATGTGTGTTTTCTACAGGCGTCGCACAAATTCTGAATCGCCTGGACAGGAAGACCTTCAATGATGCAGATCAGAGACTGTTTGAGGTGCGTTTTTGAAAACTGATTAGAGCTGCTCCCTCAAAATTATGATAAAGTCTTCATTGTTGCACTGGATACATATTACGCCAATTCTTTAGGTTATGCGTTTTCTCTCTGGCTTTTTCTCCGTGTATAGGCATTTGTGATATTCTGTGGACTTGGAATCAACAACACTATGATGTACAACCAAGTTAAGAAGACATGGGCCAAGCAGTCTGTAGCACTGGATGTAAGACCTGCAACATATTATTATTATTCTGCTTTTTTTAACCATCACCACTTTGGAAGATATAAATATTTCTATAGATTTGTATAACGTAGGTGCTAACCAACTCATTACAGCATAACAATGTTATGTCTTGAAAACATGTTGTCACGATTAGACAAAAAGGAACCCAAACACGAGACACACAAGCAGGCAGGTAAGGAGCCGAAAGCAAGCTTTATTAAATAAAGCTAAAAAAAAGTCCATAAAATCCAAAAAGAGGCAGTAACACAAGGCAGGCAAAGGCAACAAAACCAGGGAAATCCAAGAGACCAAAGCAAAACAAAGGGCGAACCAAAAAGCAAAGTACAACCAAGCAAAGTACAGCACAAAAGCCAGAAAAACACCATGGGAGATCAGACACAGAGACACAGGAACAGACAAAGACAGTAGGGAGCACACAGACTCCAAGACTAAATTACACAAAGGGAGGAAAGGAAAAGCAAAACATGACACATGAGGGCAAAAATTCCAAAATAAAACAGGAAACAACAAAACCACAAACTCCAACTATGACACTTGTATCTTGAAGTAAACGTATGTAACACTGTGATCCTACCCTCTCACTGATGTTACATAGTGCAGAAACAAGTGATGGGGGTAGAGTGGCTGAGACAGAGACACCATTCACCCTATTACAAGACACTCTACCATCAAAATGATTTGAAGCTGTTATTGTAAGGTAAAAAAGTTACATAATGTTGCTTTAAAATGTGACGTATCCAATTTACAAAAATAATACAGATGTTTTAAAACAACAGATAAAACATCAAATCGATATGATCAACAAATGAACAAATGCTGTGCTTTGAAAACAGACTAGGGATGTTGAGGTGCAACACGATTAATTTTCACATAGTGATGAATGGAAAATACTAGAATACTATTCTGTACCATCTGAATTACCCGTAATACGTTTTTATTACACCCCTTCACATCTATTTAAAATGAGTATATGAGAAAAAAGTAATTGAAGAGTAAATTAGTGTCACTGATTAATGCTAATCGTTAACAGAGGCGCTCATCAGTGTCTCCATCTGCTTTCTGCTCCATTGCCCGGTGTCTAACCTGAGCAGTCACATTATCCTCAGCAAACATGGTTCTGCTTCTCGGCCATAAATATTTCAGCTGCTTTCAATAATTCATGATAGATACATGTGCCAGTCTGCTCACCTCTCATCAAAGGCAACACACACTCTTGTATTTCTGTCACATAGTCTTTGCTGTTTCTTTAAACACATGATGGATTTTTCTTTCTGTCAGTGGGCCCAAAATAAACCAACAAATTGGTTTTAGAATCAGAAATGTAATGTTTGTGATGCTGACTATGAATTAAGTAGGAAGAAAGGATTACGTCAAAATTCTTGCAACATATAAATATTAGGATTTTATCACTGTTTTGTACGATTTCTTTTTTTTTTTTTTCCAGATGCTGTCCTACCATGCAACCTGCTCGAAAGTAGAAGTTGACAGACTCAAGGTATTCCTCAGGGAGGAAGATTATAAAATAACATTCATATGCAGAACTTTCTGAATGTATGAAATCCGAAGTCGGTGATTGATTGAGGGTGAAGTGCAATTTTAAAACTGTCAGCAATGTGTTTTAGTGCTTTGCTTCCTCCTTCACTGGCACTGTGTGATTGACAGCTCTGTCCTCTTCCCTGAAGGCAGCTAAGATCCCCCTGAGCAGTGAGTTAGGCATTGATGAGTTTCACTTCAACGACTTCTCCTTGGACAATGACGCCATGATCACCGCATCACTCCGGATGTTTCTGGAGCTTGGTGTTGTCCAAAAGTTCAAGATTGACTATGAGGTGAGGCCCTGGAATATGTCAGGTACTGTCAGGTGTTGACATATATGTATGTATATCACATGAATGTCTTTTTTTAGGTACTGTGTCGCTGGCTTCTGACTGTGAGGAAGAACTATCGAACTGTGGCCTATCATAACTGGAGGCATGCCTTCAATGTGTCGCAGTGCATGTTCGTTATGATCACAGTAAGTTTTAAGTTGCACCAAGTCAGATTTATGTGTATTGCCTTCAATTAGCCACATAAACCCTCCTCTCCCGCGTGTTAGTCAGTCAGTACAAACTTTGTTTCAACTTACAAAACTTTATTTTGAGTTCTAGTGAACATCCCAAAGATTTTTAAAGATACCAAATATGTCTGAATTTTAGGGAAATGTGTTAAAAATGAAGTGTAAGACATCCAGAATAATACAGCCAGAATATAAACTGTATATGGTCTTGATTCGCATTTCTCTCCATGTTTGGTTGTCAAACTCTCTAATACCAGAAAACCATCCAGACCTAACCCCTATATGAGGATAGCAAGTTGCTGGGCCATGTTTAAAGCCTGTCCTACAAAAGGAAATCTCAGTGTATTTATTAAGACATCATTAAGAGATAATTCAAAGGAAGAATATTTGGGTAAAACCTCAAAGAGAACTTACAACTTTGCACACTGATAAGAAATACTCCTTTCATATCCTATCCTATCCTATCCGATCTTATGCTGTCCCATTATATTCTGTCATATCCTGCTGTTTCCTCTCCGGTCATTTCTGATTTCCTCCCATTCTATTCAATCCTATCCCATCCCACCCCATCCTATCCTATCCTATTCTTTTTATAGTATCCTATTGTATCCCATTCTATCCTATGGTATCAGATCCATCCTTTTATCATCCCATGAGATCATATCCCATGGTATCGTATCGTATTGTATCCTATCGAATCCTATCCTATCGTATCCTATCCTGGTAAACACACCAACCTCTTTGGCTGTCGTAACTGCAGTGTCTCTGGGTTTGTAGGTAGCGTGAACAGGCTGCATGGCGGAGTAGCAGCATCCTACTGTTCCTTCTCTTATCATATCTGATCTCATCCCATCCAATCCTATCCTATCCTGTCATGTCCCTTTGTATCCTATTATAATGTATCCTAGCCTATCCTATCTCATCCCATCCTATCCTCTCCCATTCTTTTCCATTGTATCCTATCCTATCCTATCCTGTCCTATCCTATCTCTGCTGAACGGTAAGAACATATCTGCTTGACTTTTCTGTAGACAGCCACTTTCCAGGATGTCCTATCAGACGCAGAGATACTGGCACTGATGGTCGGCTGCCTGTGTCATGACTTGGACCACAGGGGCACCAACAATGCTTTTCAAGCTAAGTAAGTGACCCACGCCTAAAGTGAGACTACGAAGGTTGTTTATGTAGCAGGTGATTCAAAGTTTCACTACTCTGTTTCTCCTGCAGGACAGGTTCTGCTTTAGCTCTGCTCTATGGGACATCAGCCACCCTAGAGCATCATCACTTCAACCATGCAGTCATGATCCTACAAAGTGAGGTCAGACCAATATTTCTTATACAACTATAATACTCAAGGAATTCTGAAGTTTACTGTCTGATCTGTTTTTGTTTTCTTTTTATGAGATTTTCTCCCTTCTCTTCCCTTCTCCCTTTATTGGACTGTATAAAAATTACATGAAAATATAACTGTGAAGGGTTGATAAGGGGCCAAAGACTCAAACCACGGACATCTCAGTTTGCTGTATTTATTGAATGATTAATTTTTTATTTGTAATCTAGTTTGCTATTTCAGTCCCTAGATGGGCTAAATACACTCAACCCAAGAAACCACAACACTTAACCCAAATGTACACAATAGAAATACAGTTAAAACCTAATAAAAAGCACCTGATTATCCATGACTACATGCTAGCCTGTTAGCGTTAAAGTCTGGATGGCAAAAAACACATTTTGCAAACTGGATCCAAACCACATTTGGAGGTGATCTGTACTGCAATTTAAATTGTATTTCTAGAGATGTGTCTCAGCCACATAGCCACTCATAAAAGATTTCAAAGTGTCTTTTGTGTCGCAAGAGTATGTAGTGTCTGACGGCAACATTGTTAACATAGAAACTCCTGCAGAATGGTTTGGGTGATGTCTGGACACAAAAATATGATCTGATCACTTATAAATAATAGTGCCGACACTCCGTCTTTCAGATTTGATTTGAGAAACAAATCTGTTTTGCCTATGTCTGAATAAGTCTTAGAGTCCCAGGCCACCAGAAAGCCACTAGTTTACAGTTTGAGCTTTAGGACAGTGCTGTGCACAAACCGAATGCTGGTGGGCGGCAGCAGTGACCACAAGTGACATTAAGAGGCTGATGCGTTGTCTCAGGTGTAGATCAGTTTGATCATTACAAACTGTGTTCTCTATTGATTTCCTTTAACAGAGGACAAAGAAGGTCTATACACATTGCTAATTAACACTGATAATGAGACTCATTTGACAGTGAGCAATGACTTTACCAATGAATTGGCTATAAAGAGACATTTATTCGCTATTACTCATCCTTGCCTGCTTTTGTGTATTGCCTACTGTATGCTATTGTATTTTATTTTCTTGCAGGGTCACAATATCTTTGCAAACCTCTGCTCTAAAGAGTACAGCAACATGATGCAACTATTGAAGCAGGCTATTCTCTCCACAGACCTTACTTTGCACTTTGAGTAAGTGGACTTTTCAGTGGATCCGCTCTTGTAGGCCAGTTTATGATTGGTAAAAAAAGTAAAAATGAAATAGATTATATGCTATAAGATAAATTCTTACACACAATTAGAAGAATTATCTTTTTTGTTTCTCTGTTATTTCAGAGTGTGGTGAAAGCAGTCCTGGAATCTATTTTTTTGTCTTTTAACATTTTCTGTCTCCTTGACTCTGTCGTTTCATTGAAAGGCGCAGAACCAAGTTCTTTGAGTGTGTTCTGTCTGGAGAATTCAGCTGGACAGATGAAGGACACAGAGAAGTTCTCAGGTTTCTGCCTTTGTGCTAAATAAAAGAGTCCTGTGCCAAAAAATCACTTTAACCGTGAAAAGAAAGCGGCTAGAAATGAGCTTTGATGTCATCAACAGGTCCATGTTGATGACAGCGTGCGATCTGGGTGCAGTCACTCGTCCTTGGAAGATTTCCAAACAGGTTTGAGTTCCTATCACAAAGTTTTCATGTCTGTGCTTTCACGTTCGAGGGTGTGGAGAATCATAAGTGGAATTTCATTTTTCTGAGCAAAATCTCTAAAATCAATCAAATTTAGAATATAAATACGCCCTCTAGCTTTGAGGCCATGTTTAAACATCAAAATGTTACATAATGTTTGAGAGAAATAATCAAATGATGATATTTAATGCCATTTATGTACCAAGGTTGCAGAGCTGGTGACGAGTGAATTCTTTGAACAAGGTGACAGAGAGAGGTCTGAGCTTAAGTTGACCCCAGCAGTAAGTATGCAAGCTCTATGCAAGTCTTATTAAATGTTCTCTAGCACACAGATTTCTATCTTATACTGAGTTACTAACATACATTCAAACTCAGATGTCCTTGATGTGAATGATGAAAGATTATAATTTCTCTGTAGGCCATATTTGACCGCAATCGTAAAGATGAACTACCTGCCTTACAGCTGGAGTGGATAGATGGGATATGTAAACCCCTTTACCAGGTACCTTGATGTGTAAAGTTAAAGCAACAGTTCACCCCCAAATCAAGAAAACATATTATTCCTCTCACCTCTTAGCTATTTATCCATCTAGATCAGAGCTGCCATTCAGATCACATCTGACCCGCCATAAGGTTTAATTTGGCCCACCAGATGTTTCTAGTGAAAGAAAAAAAACAGAAAAAAAATAATGACTCTGTTTATGCCATTACATTTTTATATGAGGGAAAAGGCTTTTTAGATATGAAGGACCCTTCAGGAAGTTGGTAAATTAAGGGAACATCAATCCAAATACAATTTTTGCATCATAACATTATAATACAAAAGTTAAATGCTGTTGGCCCGCTGACTACTGAGTTTTGGCTCCCCTGATCTGAATTGTCATGATGTGACTTGCCGAGTTTTGGCAATATGGGCAGTAGAGATGACTGCCTTCTCTGAAATATAATGCAACTAGATGGCACTCGGCTTGTGGTGCTCAGAGCGCCAAAAAAATATATTTGAAAAACTTGTAAAGTGGTGTTATGCTGGAAGGATTTCTTTTTAATTAACTACACATGCCAACTGTATCACAACACAGTGCGGGAGAACTGGCTCATGCTTGTGACAGCAGGATGAAAATGTTAATGGTGCCCTCCTCCACTGAGCTGTAACATTAGCTAGCTCAGTTAGCTAGCCACTCATCCATGAGTAGATGCACACTTCCTCCTGCTTAGTGACATGTTGGCAGGTGTAGTTCAGAAGTAAAGAAAATAGAAAAAAAAGTTTTTTTAAATTATTTGATTGTTTTTTGTTGGGAGCTTTGAGCACCACAAGCCTAGCGCCATCCAGTTCCATTACTATCAAGAAAAGGCAGACAACTCTACAGTCAATATCACCAAAACTCAGCAACTCACACCAAAACAATTGTGATGGATAAATTGCACAACAGGTAAGATGAAAAATATGTATTTTCTTATTCCAGGGTGAACTGCTCCTTTAAACTTTTTCTGTGGGTCTCGTTTTAAAAATTGCACAAATAAAAGCATTATTTGAGTGTGAATAGGCCTGTCAGCTGTACTCTTCTGTGTCTCAGGCACTGCTGAAGCTCAACAGGAAGTTGCAGCCAATGGTTGATGGGATTGACGCCAATCGAAATAAGTGGCAGGACCTCAATGCCTCAATGTCCAATCAGAGTGCCGATTCAGATCAGAGTCCTGAGCCCCTTGAAGATGCAGAAACCAGTCAACACCCACACCGCGGAGAGACTCTAAAGTCAACTGAAATCATCAAGTTTGGGGCTAAGTGCAGTCATGATGTGAGGTCCAGAGTGAATGATAAACCAGCAACAGCTGGCAACGCAGCATCTGCAGGGAAAAAGTAAAGCAAGCCAGGTGCTGTGTGCAGTATAGGTTTATCCATTGAACGGCTCACGTGGGGCTCTTCCCATTTCCTGTGATTTTCTAACACATGCACTACCCGAACAAGATTTTTTTTTTTTTTTAAATCTGGGTAAATGAAATGCAGCTACCATCTGCTGAGCACACTGTTTGTGTCACTGTGTTAAACTCAGGAGCGTGAATAATTCCAATTATAAAACTCTATTTGAAGGCCTATCTATCTATCTATCTATCTATCTATCTATCTATCTATCTGGAAGCTTTTAATTACTGACATGCAAAAGAGATGAGAGATTACTGTTGAAACCAAAGAGGGCCACTTATCACTGTAACGTTTTGTAAAGGGAACTGCCTCAAAACCACGAGCCCATTGGAAAGCCTTTGCAAAACAAAAAGGAGTCACTGTGATTTCTCTCTGTCACATAAACTGTGTCACAAAATTGCCATTTTGAATGTAGACCGGCGGAGCACGACCTTGTTCCTGAATGTTTCTCACTGATCGGCTGTCTTACCTCAGTTGCAAATCCTTTGGCTGCATGGCATTATTTGAGAACCTTCAGCCGTCAGCTTGCTCCGTGAACTGCATGTATGTGTCATATGGCCACATGAACACCTTGAGGCAGGTAATTGTGAGAGGCCAAATGTTGGTGTACTGATTTTGTAAGGAAGGTCACAGATTAACTCCTCAGGCTGATTGTGTGTGTGTGTGTGTGTGTGTGTGTGTGTGTGTGTGTGTGTAACCTACCAATTCCTTAAAAAATGATAGCACAGGGGAAGACAAGTGATTTTGTCTTATGGGTCTCAAAGTAAGCTCCTGTAAAGGTATAGTTCAGTGTTTTTGGAATAATTATTGTTTGTACAACTTATATTCATTCCTTATTTCTCACTTAAGTGAGACAAACACTGCTGTGTAATTTAAATGAGACCTATTATGCTTCTTAGTTTTATTCCTCTCCTTTTATGTCAGGTAAAGTCCGCACCAACAGAAGCTCTCCTCTCCCACAAAAACACTGGTCTGAAACGTCTCATCTGTAATGTCGCCTTTAATTCTGTGACTTTGTGACATCACACTACATCACAAAGTCACATATTTGCATAAATAATGCCTAGCGGCTAGTTTGGCACGTAAGAATTGATTTAGCACAGCTGCTTTGTTGTTGTCAGCAATGTTGGGTCAGGCGTGCGTGAGCTGACCAATCAGCACTGGACAGTTTGAGGAAACTGATGTGTTTTTTGAGCACTAAAGCATGTAGACTTATTATAGTAGTAACCCAAAATGAAATGATGAACCTGAAAGTGAGCATAATATGTCTCCTTTATAAAAAAAGATATGCTATCAAATGCCAGATTTACTTTTTCTTTAAGTGCACCCACATGTCACCGTAATTGTTTTTGCTAGGCTGATGAGTACAGTATGTTACAGTAAACCCTCAGGATGTGAATGATGGCTCCATACATATGCAATCAACAGAGTGAAGTAAGGCTAAATTCATTCTTCAATATATCTTTAAACTGCACACAGCAGCACGAAAAACATGCGTTTGTCTCCAATATCTCCAAAAGCTGAACTTTACCTTTAGAAAAATTCCATATTGTACATAAAGTGTTTAAAAATGCCTAAATAGAAGTTGTAAGGTTCTTATGAAGCAGAGTATGTATACATGCATCCATTTGTTTCAATTGTTTGAGATTCATCACAGTGTTTTCAGCATGCCGATTATGTTGAAGCTGCATGTATCATGTTCGATGTTGACACTGGACATAATCTTGATGCCTTTGACTGCCCTATGAGATTTGCTTTGCATGATATCACTGTAAGGGTTATACTAAGTGTTGTTACGTAAGTGAGTATTGTTGCTGCACTATTGTCGTTGGGAACAGATAGAGATTTCTATTTTCGATCACAGACTGTACCAAAATTATACATTCATTATTTTTCATATACCGGACTCTATATTTATGTACGATTGGCATTTTCTCCTGCTATTTATACACTGTCCACTAAAAATACCTTGTTAGAGAAGATGAGAGCGTGCTACATTTCAGATAAAAGGGAGCAAATCAATCTCCAGCTGGTTTTGTGAATAAAATGCTGTGGCATGGAAACTGAGCATTTGTTGTAATTCGTTATTTATACATTTTTGTAACAGTATGTAAGATTTTCATGTCTATTGTTTGTAATAGCTGCAGGGTACAGTACATACTAGTAAAGTTTAATGAGATAACTGTGACAGTCTGACACATAAGGGGGGCACGAGACACTCTGAGCTGGTCTCCAGTCTGAAATGGTGTGAAGCACATGTAACCAAAAAAATTCATAAATGAATATGATAAAGGATGAAGGACTGATCAGAGTAAAAAAAGGCAGTGGGCTCAAACCTTTTTCGTCAAACAACTCTGCTTATAATGTCAGTTCCCTTATTGCATTCCCCTAGGTGATCTGAGGCTCCTCCTCTGTTGGCAAAATGACTAAAATGCATCTTCCTTGCTAAACTGCCGCCTCCCTTCCCCTTCCCTTAGTAGCACAGTGTGCAGGAGCAAAGGGTTGCTTAGTTGAATATGTCTAGTCTAGTCTGCCTGCCTCATTGATCCTTTATCTGACTGAGACTTAGAATCTATGTGTCCGACCATGGCTCTGAGTTATCAGCAGCCTGTCTGTGCTGTGTATTGATAAATCCATGGTGCTGTCTGTGGTGCTGAAGAAGCAGACTGATTTGTGATTGTGCCTTTTTACCTCTGTCCAGTCCTGCTGTCAGTTTTGTCTTGGATCCAATATATTTTCAAAAATACTCGACACAATACTTTGTTGTTGTCTCTCTCTAGCAGTGGTTCTCAAAATATCCCTTTTCTATTATTGCGTAAACTAATGACCCCTGATGTATTTTATGTTTCATATGCTGTAATATATTTCATGCATACCAAGAACAGTACAGAGCAAATAATTTAGGAAGTTTGTGTCAAAGGAGGGATTTGGATGAATTTCAGGCAGATTATTTCCACTAAATATTGAAAGTCTCTGTCTGTATTATGTGTATCATGAGAGGATCATAGAGACACACTGCTGCCTTTGGTATTCCTATAATAATAGTATAATGTTTCTAACTCTGTAAACATTGCCAACAGTGTAACAAACTATGTTCGGGGAGACATACAGATTTAGATTTTACTATAGGATCAGGGTTTGTGTACAAGTGGCACTATGTAGTTTTAGAGAATAAATTCAAACTCAGAATGTTCATATTAACAATATTGATCATTTATTTTTTCCATCACTGAATAAACAAGCTGTTCTCAGAGGAAAATAAGGCTCCCAGAATACTGTTTGAAGCTAGAAAGGTGGCAGGGTCTGCCACATATAAACAAAGTAAAAAACAGTATGAAATTGTCCTTTAAGGTCAGTTTGTTTATTTAGTTTGTTTAGGCATAAAAAAATTAGTCAATGAAGAGTGCACCTTTAAGTTAGTGTTTGGGCATTTTGTCAGTTGTCAATATCTGCTCACTGTGTGCAGCTGTTTGTCATTACTGATTATCACAAGTCGAAGGTGGAAATAGTTTTTCTTGTATCTTTCAGTTGGTGTACAAGAGAAGAATAAGAGTGATGAAGAGCATCAAAGCTGAACTGTTTGTGTCATGCTTGGATCTCGGTGGATATAGATAGCTTTTTGAGACAAAAATACAGTCTTTGCATCTCTGATGCTCTGCAGTCCTGTGATTGCACCATCTGCTTTAAAGAGCTTGAAAACAGAGTGCAAAGCAAAACTCTTTTTTGTTCTTTCTATTAGAAAAAAAAAACACTTTCCAAGTCATCTCATCACGGCGCTAAAAAGCAGAAGGCGAATGAATAAAATCGTCCTCTGTGAATAATAGATAAGCAGTGGGAAAAACACTTGTGACCTGAAAAGTGATGCTAAAGGTTAACTCGTCCACGAAGCAGAGTCCAACAAAACAAAGCCACAGTCTCACAGAGAGCACATTGTCGAGAGAATCCGTACATATTCATACAGTCTCTTTTAAATCCTGTTATTCATCTGTGGAGAGTGTTTGATGTTGATTTTAATAAGGCAGCGAGGTGAGGCAACAGTAGCTGCAGCAGAAGTGTGTAAAACTCAGTGCAGCTCGACGCGCATGCAGCCGCCAGCTGCCAAGCCATCGCCAGAGCTGGGCCTTAATCTATAATTTAACATGGATTGAGTTTATTCTCCTCAGGGTCGATGATCAGGGGAGAGCCGGATGGAGAGAGGAGGGAGGGCCTTCCAACCTCATTTTTGATACAGGGCCTGGCTCTGCCACAGTCTTTGATCTCTCTCTCTCTCTCTCTCTCTCTCTTCTCTCCTGTTTTTTTTCTTTTTTTCCCCTTTTTATCTCCCTCACATACAGACACAATGTCTCTCCCTCCTATTCAGCCTGACATACTGCACTACATGTACGCAGTCACTAAATGACTGGGTGATAAACAAACTCCCTGGAGAGACGTGTGTAATGTTTAATCATCTCTAAGATATTCATGCGCCTTGTTTGTACCCTGAGTCATTTCTTATGAGGCGCAGGCTGAAAATAGAAACTAAATAACCTCTGAGAATGAGTTACAGCGAAGGTGTCAAACACTGTGTGTGCAAACATAGCCACGGTAATGAGATCACTCTTTACTACCGCTTTGTAATGCACAGGAAATATCCTGTATCCATTTTTAGAAACTAGACTGTGGCAGGCAAAGCCGTGTTAATGTAATAGTGTGAAGCAGACTATGAATATTAATACATACTCTCAATACTAATGGTAATGGAGCAGAGATAACTTTGTTCCCCTCATGATTATTTATTCTATTACGTGCATATATTTTTAATGATACAACACTGAAGCTCCGTTTTTCTTTTTATAAACACAGCTCTGGCAGGCGTCAGTGTGATGGCTTCAGTTATCAAATATTCACCAGCACATCATGAACAAAATCAACAGGAAACTTTGAGGCAGATTAAAAAAAGAGTCAGGGAATGGCTTTAAAAAACATCGTTCCGTGAAAGTAAACTTAGGATTTATTTAGATGTTAATGGAAATACTTCATGTTTGACATGCATTCACCACATTTAGTGTGAACATCTGCCTGTGTTAATCATGCAAACACATTTGTGAGCAGGAAAATGAGGAAAATTGAGCCATGTAAGTGGTGTAAGAAAATCTTTTCTTTACTTGAACAGAAGTATCAATACCAGCATAACAGTAGTATTAGTGCTGCAATCAAAACCTTACTGAAGAAAAGTTAATTTTGTTCACAAAACTTACTCAAAGTTTCAAAAGTAAAAGCAGTCAATATGCAAAAAATGGTCCCTGTCAGTGTTTCAGCATTATAACCGATGTTTTTAGATGAATATATCTGCTTAATTAATGTGCATGTTGCATTTGCCTGCTGAAGTAATTAAAGGTTGAGCTAATTGTAACTATTTTATTTACTGTTGGGCAGCTGTTGGGTTACCTATCTCCCACCTTCAATGCTGTACTGAGCTCCCTCCCAAGACAGCTTAACAACCATTCACACCTGGGCTCACCTAGCCCTAGCAACCCACACGAAGGCCGGTTAAGCCAACGACCCACAAGTGGCCCTGACAACTCTGAAACTCAGAGATCACACGTGTCCTTAATGACTCTGTAAGGACACTCACACGCAGGGTTTAAAAGCCTGCGACTCGCCTCCAGTTAGTTAGAACTGAAGAAGCCTCTTGGATGAGAGGTGAAGCGTCTTCAAGAAACTGAAACAAGTCCAGTTGCCTACAACACAACACTTAGAACTAATTGGTCCACTTTGTGACGATGCATTTATCTTAAGAAGTAGGAAAACTTTCTCAACCCATAAAGGAACACATGTTTTCACTTGACAGGAAGAGTATGATTGTAATCTGTAAAGTAACTAGCAACCAAAGCTGCCAGACAAATGTACTGGAGCAGTACTAGCTGTACCGTAACTCCTAATTAAAGGAGTGTTTATGTTTTATTATGTTTATCTTTTGTCAGTATTGTAAACTTTGCATCAAGTTGGATGCCAGATCTACCTTCAGGTACATAAAAAGTAACCTGACCCTGTTAATCTGATTATTCGCCCATGCAAACTTTCTACTACATCTGAAAAAAATTGATCTGCTGCTTCCACCAGACTACAGTTTTTTTTTCTGTCTCCATATGTGTGGTTAAACAGATGGTTTTCTATTAATCAGGTGGGACTTTAAACTGTTTGTTTCTCTCAGTAGAACGTGTGCATTAAGAGATTATGTTGTGCAGGTTTTACTGTCAAACCAGAACCAGCAGGGGGCTTTAATCATCGCTCCGGAGACAGGGGAGTTACTCTCAGCACCATCACTGGGCCCCAGATGGTGTTATGCAGAACCCATACTTCACAGAAAAACGCACCAAAGATGTGAAGGACACAAAGTGCAGTGCAGTTTTAACCTCGTGATTTACTGTGGACATGAATAGAGCTGTTCTTCATCCCTGAGTGCAGAGAGAAAGCCCCGGCCGGCTCAAAAACAAGCCTTTGAACATTTACAGCTCGTCATTATTTCATTCTTTCTCTGACTCTGGGTCAAGATATAAGTTGTCCAGAACAGATGCTGGTGCTTGATTGTCCTGACAGATAAATCAAGATGTACTATACTGTTTAACATTTGAGCCAACCTCTGTAGTCAGTCAGCACCACCCGCCTTGATGAATGATTGTGATGAAACATGCCTGAAAAACTTAGGACAAAGTAGGACATGGAAGAATATATCTGCCATCCACTGCCTGCCCTGGAATGACCACAGCTCATTGTGATCCCACGTGGAAAGACTTCACTTGTGTACAATAGGCTTGTGTTGACTCAAACTGCCCAGGGCTGTTTTTAAAAGCAAGCATCCATGAGCGCAGGGGAGATACATGTCTCATTTGAAGGTGCTCCCGCTCAGCAGTCACACGATGAAGCCACAGACTCAGTGGAGATTGGTGCGTGTTTTCTCTTCGCCATTTACTGCACTGCCTTGTCTGGCTGTCTGTCATAATCAAAGCATCCTCAGTGTTATGACATGGAGATGAATAATTGATTCATGCAGGCGGCTCACTGGTTATGTAAGAGTAGAGCCAGTGGAGCGTCAGACAGAGCTCTAGTCTGACACTGCGCGTGGAGTGAAGACAGAAATGTTACAGCAGCTTGTTGATAGTAGGTGTGTGTGTATTTAAATGATCATAATTCATCAGATTAGTGTGATTCCAACGCACAGCTAATGAATATACAGATGTTGAAGACAGACCAGCACGTATTTGTCATTTTGTTAGTGCAGCAGCATCACATCAGTCCTCTCACAGGTGCAGATCCAGGGTCATATGTGAGGTGATTACGAGCAAACAAACAGCAGGTAACCTCTCACATGAAGATTTTACTCAGACATCTGAGTGGAACTAAAATAAAAGACACACTGTATTCACAGATGGGATAAATTGGGTATATTTCTAAGAAAATTAAATCTTTACCAGCAACAGAGCTGAACTGATTATTCAATTAATCAACTGGCAGGCTATGAATGAGTAATCTCTATGAGTAATTTTCATGCAAATGCTAATATTAGCTCAGGTGGTGTGAGGATGTGATGCTTTTATTTGTTTTAAATGATTTTAATTTGCAACATTTCTTTTGATTTTTTGTGTGAAGGCCATTTTCAAGAAAATTTGATCAAGTCATCAAGAAAATAATCATCAGAATAATGAAAAGATAGTCAATAGTTGCAGCTCGAGTCGTGCTCATCATGCTCGTGTAAAAGAGCTATTTTTACATTTAACTTTTAAAAAGAGGGATTGTAAAGTTAGCTGACTATAGAGAAGGGTAATGCAAGATTTATTAAAAAAATTAAAAAATAAATAAAAAAGCACAGCCAGATGAAAAACTTCCATCTGGGCACAAAAGGACATTAAAACATTAACACACTTGATGCATTAACTTAACCAGGAGTCGCAAAAGATCCCTTGCATGTTGCTGCTTGGACATTTTGTTTAGTTCTGCCTCCCTCAAGTGTTCAGTAAGAGCACTGCCATTATCGAGAAGCAAGAGAACAGTATTTCAATGAAAATCAATGCAGTAATCCAATTCAACGGGACATTGAAAATAATAATGCCTTATATGTAAAGAGCAAATAGCTCCACAAGCTATGAAACGCCCCATAACACCATTGATTGGCACTGACATCTGCTGAAACAGATGACAAACTGACTCCTGAGGATGGAGAGAGAGAGAGGGAGAGAGAGAGAGAGAGAGAGAGAGAGGGAGGAGCATGTGCTCTTGACCAATGCCATGGATTTGACCACAGGCTTTGAAAAAAATCCCCCTGTCCTGCTGACAGCCTGGAACGCCCCTCCCTGATGACAGGCCAGAGCTGGATTCCTTCAATGAAAAGCCCTTTGATTGTTGGCAGGAACTCCTCTGGTTTGGCTGAATGGCTGTCAGCTCTGTCAGGGTGATGGACGGGCGGGTGTTTCACCCCTGATAGAAACAAGCCCCTCCAGCGAGCCGCTAACTCTCAAAGAGCAGGACCTCTGCCAGTCAACTCCTAACCTCGTCCCAAACAGATGGAAACAACCACAGTCGAGATGAGGGAGTGTGAAAGCGATGCAGCCAATAACTGCTAGCTACAGAAGCAAAGGATGAATAATGCTCAGTCACATCAAGGAGGGTGATGTTTTCTTGGACATCCTTACCTACTTTCGAACTTTCAGAAAGTCTTGTGAACACATAGGCGATGATCAATACCGTAATATCAAATCACGGCAGAGATAAAGCTCTTTGGATTTAATTTTACTTGTGGTGACTCTCCTCCTGCAGGCGATCACTCCATTATTCAACAAGGGCAGACATACTTTGGTTTTTGCCTCTCTACCTTAAAGTATTGATCAAAAACATGTTTTTTATTTGTATGCTTGATTTTGTAGAAGTGCTTTGCGGTTTAAAAGCTACAAGTTTGGGTAAAAAGGTATCTGTCTGACTCGTCAGTTCTCTCCCTGCTGCAGTGTTTAGCTCGAATTGCAGCCCCTTAACGCACCATTATCAGTATGTGTTCCATGACCGGCCCCACATGAGCGCCACAGCACAGCAGCTCCCGTCCTCCCAGCACTGAATCATCACTGTTTTTGCCCGTGAGAAGAAATTATAAACATGTACACCGAGCTCAAATCCCAGCCCGGTCAGACAGCAGTATTTCTCTCTTTTCTCTCAGTTCATCCCTCTCCAACTCACATACACACATCAGCTCAACTGTAATTGTTTATATTGACTTAGCCCCGAGCTTCATGGCATGAATCACTCCTCACCACCGTCGTGGCAGGCTCTCACACCGAGGTGGTCCTTTACGTTGGAGAGAAGCAGCGCTGGGTTTGTGTGGGCATGCAGCCAGCTCTGACCTTCGAACATGTGAACGCAAACAGGAAATATCTATCTCAGTCGCCTGTCATCCTCTTTTCTCTCTCGCTATTAAATTTAAGTCTTGAACATTCTTGCTTTAGAAAATATGCTACTGTAGTTCCCTCGTGACGGATATGTGGTATTCTTAATATAATTAATTGATTTGTGTTGCTTTGTGGTCTCTAGACTAGAATATCTCAGCAACGTGGAGGATGGATTCCCATTAACCTTCGTACGAACATTCATGGTCCCCAGAAGATGAATCCTACTGTGATTTCCATTAGATTTCTTTGTTTTTCTTAAGATTGTTTATCAAACCTCTGACAGTTAAAAGTGCAGACAGGAAACACAGAATCAAACCATGAATATTGTGATCTCATAGCATGCATCCAAACCAAAAGGGAGCATTCAGACATTTGTGGTCTTGAGTGAAATATCTCTGCGGTCATTAAACAGATTGCCATGAAATTTTGTCCAAACATTTCTGGGACCCCGGGGATGAACTAGAATAACTTGATACTCCAATCTCTATAAACAAACACCAGAATCTGTAGGCAAGGAAAAAGAGTTCGGCGTCTGGAGCATTTTGGTTTCCGTTTGTAGTCCGAGTAGTATTGACCAGTCACGTTTGAGCGAGCTTTGGTACTATGCAGGTAAACAGTCCCGTGGAGAGCAACAGATTCAGAACTCACTGAAATTAAATCTCAGAACCCAACATATGCAGACAAAGTAAGAGCCGTCTATCAACTCAAACTCCATTCTCCCGTCTCAAGTCACAAAATGGGCTGTAAACAATGGCCAGCACACACAAGAGGAAGTCTTGGCAGATATTTATTATCCGGATATCAATTGGCAACGCTGCAAGCCTAATAACATTGGCTGTTGCCCCAAGAGGCTAAATCGTTGTCAGATGACAGCCGATGGATTTCTAGATCAGTGATCCCCTGACACATCAGCAGGTCTAAACTTCAGCTTTTCCAATATAGTACTGTTAGTTAGGGGCAAGCTGTTACGGATCTCAAAAAGGGACCCAAATGCAAGGCTGAGGCAGGCAGGTAACAGAACACAAGGCAAGCTTTAATGAAGTAAGCTGTAGATAGATTGCAGAGTCCAAAAAGCAAGCTACAAAAACAGGGAGGGGCAAAACCAAAAGAAGTACAAACCAGAACACAGGCAGGAATAACACAGAGACACTGGGAACAAAACACACAAACTAGCAAACAGATGGAGGGAAATAATCAGACTTAAATATGCAGGAGGCTAATCAGGGACAGGTGAAACTAATCAGGACAATCACAAGGGAGGGAAAACAAGAGAAAGACAGGAAGTAACACAACATGACACAAAACAAAAAAGGAAACAATTACTAAAGCAAAAATCAAACCATGACACAAATTAGCAAATGCCAGAATGCTAACAGGCCAATCAGAGGTGATCATCATGGTAAACATTGGGGTTAAACATCAGCATGTTGGCATTGTTATTGTGAGCATGTTAGCAACCAGATGTTAGCATTCAACTCAAAGCACCACTGTGCAAGGGTCAGCCTCACTGAGCCAGCAGCATGGTTAGACTCTTGTACATTTGTTGGTCCTACAGGAGGACCTTAAAGACTTTCTGTAGGAGTATTAATACTCGTCTACTATGAAGTCAAAATGTCTGAAACTAGCTCTATTGATTATGAGTACTCTTTAGAAATGTGATTGTATTTGAGTTTTACATTACATGAAATTCAGAACTAAATCTGATTGAAATTACTGAACAGGTTTTCCACTTGACTTGATGGATGAATGAGTAATTCTAATAAGTGTAAAACTTAAGACAGACTTCCCTGTGGTTTGAGGATTATCTGATGCCAATGTGTAGACTCTGAAAATAATTCAGGTTCATCCTTGGCTTGTCCAAAGATTGTGTTTTTGCTCTCTCCCTCTTTGCTGGCAGCTGTGGCTCTTTATTCATCGCTCTGAGTCAAGGTGACCACGCTGCACACTGTCAGGGTCCCACTGTAACACAAGCCTTCATCCTTGAGGTCTTTATAAAATATACACATAACTGCCTGTTTATTTTGTTTCGTTGGTCCTTCATGCAAGTGATTTACGTGTTTTTCCCTGTCAGGAGCATTTCAATGTGGAAGACTAGAGATTAGAGTTTTTAATCAGTCCAAAATATCAAAGTATGACTTTTTCAGAGTATTGATTTTCATTTTGGGTCATTCATAATTGTACCATCATGACCCGGCAAACTCACATCACTCAAAATCATAGAACATTTTTTCTAAAGGACATGTCCTCACCTTGAGCATAGCATCATTCAGAAGTGAATTCATCCAAAGTCAGTCATCCTTGGGTATTAGTGAGTCTGCCCACGTCCTGTTTGTATTTTTTGTACCATAGTTATAGATGTCCTTTCCTTTATGGGTTTAAGGCAAAGTAAAGGAAAGAAACGAACACACATGTTAGAGGGACACGATATTTTATATTATATTTTGAGATACGCTTAAAATGTAGCCATACATTTTGTCAGTAAAACACAAGTCAGAGAAGTCACTCTCCTCACTTGCACATAAATTTCCTGCAGCTCTTTCACATGGTGGCCATTGACTCAGCTCCTCCTCAGAGACAGAGGCGGAGGGGGGGATCTGGAGGTCTGAGAAACTCAAGACCTCATGGCAACGTACCACTCAGCCATCACAAGCACTTAACATCTTTTAAAAACGTTGCAGCGTTGTTTACCATTGGCTCCATGTGAACAAAAGCTGGAGCCCTGGTGTCTCCGCACTAACAAGGCCCATCTGAAAGCAGGAGGGGAAATATAAGCTGGCCTGTGCTTGCCACTTCATTTCCTGGCTGGTAAGAGCCTGTTTCCTGTGCATCAGCCCAAACATGGCATTTCATCAGAGGGACTTTGCCACTTGTAGTCCTCTTAGTTTCCCCTCCTCCACTTTTGACTCTCAGCTGCAAACAATCTCTTTTTTAGGACTCAGACTAACAGTTTCCAGATTAGCCCCTGATAGGATTGTAATTGAAAAAGACATTTTGGAGGATTGACAATGTAAATCAGCTTCATGTTTTGTCAGGTCCAGGCACTGGTTCAAAACAAGGGAGTGGTTGTGTTTTTTTCATCGCTTTATACCAATGTGTGGAAAGCCAGCTATGGAAACAAATTTTCACACCCAGCAACTATTTCATGGCAAATATAAGGCTGTCGACTTCAGGAGGAGCTGTCTTGCCTTCAAACAGTGGTGGCTTTGATTTAAATGAGCTCAGAGTCGTGGTCCTCATATGTGGGACAAAAGTTACATGGCTTGTTTTTTCCCTGTAAATTCAGAAGGATTAAAGGAAAAGTTTGACATTCTAGTAAAATAGTTATCAGCTTTCTTGCCCACAGTTAAGAATATCTGTTAACTTCACATGAAGCCACAGCCAGCGACTGGTTAAGGTCGAGGTACGTGCAAAAGTGACTAGTTTATACATTGTGTTGTCCAACCATAATGGAAGCGATGGCTGTAGCTGAGCCAAAATTAAAGGCTGGGCAGAACCCCTGTGACAGGAAGAGAAGGGGTTGTTGTTGAATTGAGTTAAACATGGTGATAATATCCCTGGAAATCATTCATAGTCTTGCACACATGGAAAGTGACATAAATAGTTGCATAAAAAATGTAAAAGTTCAAATCTTACCAACTTTCACACCTGTGAAATGGGCTTGATATTTGGATTTTAAGTTTTGGAAAGTTTCAGAAATGGTCGGACAAACGGAAAGGTGTGGGGGGAGGAGGTTTTGGACTTTCAACCATCCAACAAGCACTTCCGTTGGAGCATACTGGCACCTTTACCTTAAAAGCCCCATATTTTGTTGATTTTTTTTATGCTTTCATGTTAAAAAACAGATTTTACTCATACTGTCCATTATTGTGGAACCTCCATTCATCCTCTATCTAAAGACTCCATATAAACTAATGTCTTCAGGTCACCCCGCTGAAACATCCAGTCTGCTCTGATCACAGGCGTGAGCAGGTACCGCCATCCGTGTTTCCACCTGAGCTCTGCCAGTGTTTTAGCAAACATAGCCATGTCATGAGAGAGTCATGACTGTATAGTCATGAAATCACAACCTAACAGGATTCCTGACAGCTCATATAAAGACAGTTCACGAATATGAGCATTGGGCCTTTCAGTCTAGCACGATCGCTGTAAATGGGTGAAACAGCGAGTCTGGCTTTGTCCAAAGAGAACAAAATATCAGTACTTTTAAACGTCACTAATAAACATATTGATTGTTGAGGTTGCCAGGCGACATGCTGAGGCTCCAGGAAGTCTTTGCGCCCGCCCAAGATATACAATCCTGCACATAGGCTAACCCCCCCATGTAAAACCACAACTTCTCCTTGGCTTTGGTGCAGATAGTTAACTAGTTACATTAATTGGTGAGGCTTAGAAGTGTTAGTAGGTGGATAATGCTACCCATGTCAGTCAGGCTAGCTGTTTATCCCTGTTTCCAGTCTTCATACTAAGCTAAGCTAACCGCCTACTAGCTGTAGCTTCGTATTTATTGTACAGACGTGACAGTGGAATCAGTCATCTATATCTAACTCTCTGCAAAAAAACTATTAATCTGGTACTTTCCATGTAATTGTGAATGTGATTTCTAACATATAAGCAACTCAAACTGCACATGTAGTCACAAGTGTCAGTCTCAGAGTTTATGTGCAGCCATGTGGCTAATTAAGCACACCACAACAACAAACAGACATAGGCTATTGCAGTTTTCCATGGAACACTACTAAATTATTTTCTACGTCATCAAAACCAAATACAAATTCTCAAACCTGACCTCAATGATTTAAGCCAAAACTAGACTGTTGACTCCTTGGAATAGACCATCAGTTGCTGTGGCCTGTCTCCATCAATTATCCAGATTTCACCACAGTGTGTTCTGAGCCTTTGTTCAGAGCTTGCAGGGTAATTACTGGCAAGACCTGCTTAAAGCTGTTACTTTCCAGATGGCAGGCAGGCAACACTCAAGAGCTGGTTAGTCCCACCATGTGCTCACGCTGGAGCCTATACAGTGAACACTTAGCCTTCAGATGGCATGGAGCTGCTACAGGCCTGGCTGAGCTGAAATGGGTCATGGTCAAAGTGCTTTTGGCTGAGGAAGAAAAGCTCCAGATTCCCAGGACCCAGAAAGCAAATGCTCTTTAGGCAAAGGAAAAAGCTTGCATCCAGACTCGTGCAGACCAGACGCACGGTTTGATTGCAGATGGGCCAGTTTCCTGCAGCCAAATGGGGGAAATGTGGGCTTTAAGGGGTTGAATCCTGATTGGACGTGGAGCACATCTAAAGTTCAAAGCGTACAGCTGTGAGAGAGTGAAAGAGTGAAAGGTCAACAGACTGGATTCGGTGGTTTGTGGAGCTGCATTCGATGAGAGCGGACAATTGTCAGCTGCGCACTGACAGGGAGATTTTATCAAGGCAAAGGTCTTCTCACCACTCAAGGATGAGATACTATTCAGCTGTCTACTTGCTGAAAAGTGCACTCAGAGTCTGGCCATTGTTTATAGCCCTCATGTTAATGTGAAAAATACATGAGGTCTTACTTAAATGTAAGATTGTGTCCAGATCCAGATACATCTATGTTTTTTTAGGGGAAAAAGCGGCAACTTATAATAAAAAATCATAATCGCAATAAATCTGCCTTTGACTTAAAGGAACAGGTTGATATTTTTGATAAATATGTGTATTCACTTTCGTACCGTTTAACAGAAAAGATTTATACGACTTTCACATCTGTACAATAAATATGACGCCGCTAAGAGCAGCAGGTTAGCTTAGCTTAGCATAGAAATACAGGAACAGAGGAAAACAACTAGCCTAGCTCCGTTCAACGCTAACAAAATCCACCTTATTAATATGTTATATGTAATTTGTTTAGATTTCAGAAGGTTAGGTGCTGGAAGGAGAGGCAGGCTAGCTGTTTCCCCTGTTTACAGTCTTTGTGCTAAGCTAAGCACATTTAATTCATACTTGCCATACAAACCTGGGAGATGTATCCATCTTCTTTTCCAACTCTGGATTAGAAAGAAGAAAAAAAAACATATTTTATTTCCCAAATCTCAAACTTTTCCTTTAATGCAGCTCCAACTTCAGTCACTGTCAAATAAAGCGTTGACTTCACCCCTGCTATCAAGTTGAGCCAATCCCTTTCCCTCTCTTCTGCCTATTATAAGAGAAAACCAAGTTAAGGCAGCGTTCCTTGTTTGAGTTCACATGATGGTGACGGGCAGCCGTGAAAGGGAACACTTAACATCGGGTGAAACTGAGATGGAAGAGGATGTGTGACAAAGGCAGGCCACAAGAAAGCAAACAATCTCCTTGTAGACAGCAGCAGTCATTGCTTTGTGAGCAGCCAGCGGAGAGCAATCCATCAAACGTCAGAGAGTACTTGTCTCATATTACATCACAAAAATCAAGGATTATAATCATTCTCTATCAAAAAAATGCTACCAATCAATCAGATCCAGAGTAAAGTGGAAAGCAGCCTCTTTTTAAAATAGTTTTTCTGACATTTGATGACATAAAGGGAATTTTAAGACTAATGTTTCTGAGTCTCTTAATAATAAAGTCACCAAATTTGAGTTAAGCTGAACGATATATCCAAACGAGTGTGTACTTACATGTCCCCCCTGACAAAATCAGGCCTGCAAGCTAACTGACACATTCCTCCACGTCCCCCTGAAAAGAGTTAATTTAACTTTACTCACATTTTTCACAAGTCAATCAGCTCCAAACTCAGAAGAACAAAACACTCTGAGCTGAGAAAAGAAAGAAAAGTGAGGAGAATGGCTCCCAGAGAGACGAAGTAGACGAAGGGGTGAAACAGTCTTTTTAGGTTCAAAGGCGATCTGTCTCCCCTCCACTCTTATCCATTCACTTTGTGCCACATTTGCCCCTGGGGTAACGGGAGTTGCTTGTCATTGGTGCCATTCACGTGTCAATCAGAGTGTTACAGGATCCGATGGGCTCCGTGTTGGGGAGCGGAAACCCCCCAGCCAAGAGGCACATGGGATGAAGTCACCACCTGTTTATGCTCGCAAACGAACCACCTTCGCTTTCTAACGTCTTCAGAGACTTTCTCTTCTCTGACCCAGCTGACTATCATACTCTCTGATAGTGGGGGAATTACTTTCTACTTTCATTATGCACCTCATATAAACTCGTGGGAATCTGACTAATTGTTATCATCCATTGTAGAAACAACATATTTGATGTGGAGTTTTTTAAATTGTGATTAGATCTTTCCCAACTCAAAGTCCTCTTTCTGGCTTTTTTCAAGAGCTTTCAACCCTGGAGTTGATGGAGTTTGTTCAGTTGGATCTGTTGACATGTGAGCTCAGTATCCGTTAATATTTCATCCAGAGCACTAACAGGATAGGACTTCCTGACGGTGTAAAAAGTGAGGCATGAATGTTCACTCTTGACCTTGGAAATCATGGACAACAATGACAACCTCAACTTGAGATCTTAGAAAATATGTTGTTTTAGTCATCTATACACAGACATTCATGGTGTGAAAATCTTTCAAATCTTCTAATCAAAACCTTACGTGAAACAAATACTCTGAAGATACATTCCTGCTGTATTCATTCCCAGTAACATATAGACACAAAGCACCGTAATTCAACCCCCCTCAAGCCCTCTATGCAAGAACACGGTATAGAATAACACAGAAGAAAGTATCTGGGGGCACTATAAGTGTTCTGAAACAGGAGACACATTTCCGCAAGCGAATCCAGGTGGTCTGCTGTCCCACGTCCTCTGATACTCATGAAAAGCCACTTTTCCCTCTGTCACTGCTGCATTCATACAGAGGACATAAACTGCACCGGAGCCTGTCGCCCCAGACCAGGATTGATTCAGTGTGTGACTCTGAATGTGATCTGAGGACAGCGTGTGGAGCTGATGAAGGCGCTGAGGGCTCCTGCAGCGGCGGCAGAGTTGGTGACAGTAAAGCATCTCAGCTCTCACACTGCTGCGTTACTGCAGATGTTCTGTTGTGTGCGTGTGTGTGCATGAAATGTGGGGATAATCTCTGAGAAAGAACGTAAACATGCAGTCGATCAATCAATCAATCAGTCAGTAATGAGCTCATGTAAATCACTTTCCCCCCAGACCAGCCATCAATGTTACAGTTTCGCTGAACACTGCTCTTTGTACAACCAGATTAACGCTCGGTAAGAATAACAGGACTGATGTGAATGTCCTCGCCCCAGCTGTAACCCGAGAGCCTGGAGGTGGTACCGAGGGAACGCCATGGGGCCCTCCGTGTGAAAAGGGTCCAGTCAGGCTCGGCCTGAGCCATACAGACCACTACTCACTCCATCCACAGCTCTTCACAGCAGGATCCAGCCATCTGGACTCATTTCTGCTCTGACAGGGTGGCTCTCAAGGCCCATCTGTATGAGGGCTACATTCACAGTGGGCCCCAGGAATGTGCTTGTCTGCAAGGGAGCCGAGCAGATTTAAAGGATGACGGCACAACGCGATATATCTTTTTGCCCTGTACTCTGGAACATGTCATTTCATCAACATCTGTATTTCATTTTTAGTGGCCTGGTCAATGTTTGGGTTCGGGCATGGAAATAGGCCTCAAATCATTTCATTATTGCCTGATGTTGAGTCATTTAAGCTACAAACACATGCAAAACATGAATAATGTTTCATAAAACATGTCTCATATCCCTCAAACTCTAACTCTTACAAATCTAGGCTGTTGTTTTATCGTTTTCTGTGATAGCTGAACAGATGATTATATGGAATTTTCTTCTGATGGCCTAGAGGTTAAGACCTATCACATATAATGTTTGTTGCATCTCACAGGCCCCTCTCCTGATATTTCCTGTCTATATCTTCACTTTAATTCTATCCCTTAAAGGTAAAAAAGCAAAAAAACCTCTGTAAAAAGTTCTGTCCTTTGTTGTGTGTTACAAAGCTGAAATAACCTACCAACTCTCCGGTCAGGGTTTGGTTATGATAACCTCAAGGTGATCCATACTGTAGCAGAGCACTAAATCCAGACAGGACCTCACTGCATGCATTACTGCCATTCTCGCGCCTGCAGCGACAGCTCTACCCTATTAGCTGCTCCGTTACTATGGAAACTGGTACTAAAACCCCAAAAGAGCCGACGGGAAGGGGTCAGAGGGCGACAGCAGGTCATACGGCAGATACCCAACACATGTCTTGCTTTGGGTTCTGGATCTGCTCATGGGCAAAGCACCCTGTGACCCACTGGAGATAAAGTTGTAATGTATGGTTGATGTGATTCTGTTGTGAAAACTATAAAAATGTGCCACTTTTTAACTCTTTACACAGGCTTTATAGGTTGCCACTAATGCTTTTAGTAATGATCATTTAATAATTTACTAATGCTTAGATCAGCTGTAAGTTTTTTTTAATAAGAACAATGTTTGGGTTTCAAAGTGTAAAAGAAATCTCTCTGTCTGGTTGTTGTCCTCCTCCTGCTGACACTTATTTGGCTTTTTAGCTCATCAATTCGGCAGAGAGGCCTCTTCAATGCACCATTCAGCTACTTACCTGCAGTATTTCTGAAACACAATCCATTTACTAAAAGTGTCTTAACATTTACACCCGCAGACTTCATGTACTGTGTGGTATAAACACTTTTTAATGACTTACTAATATTTTTAACTGCAGACTTGGTGGCCTTTTAAAGATAAGTGCCAGCAAAGGCTTTTTTTGACAACCTGGCAACCCAAATATCGCTTCTTTGGGAAGAAGAGTTAATTTAATGTCACTTAAATTAAGTTAATTTAACTTTAACTAAATAGACGTAATATAAGTATACTTAATATGCTTATTAGTAATGTGCTTAAAGTGTGCTATTTCTATATACTCACAATGTACTTAATATGCTAATGGTATAACATTATTGCTATTAAAGACATTAAAACACAATTAAGTGTACTTGACTACCATTTAGATGGCCTTACATAAACTTAAGCACAACTTTTGTTTTTACTAATGCTGCACTATCTTTTTTTAAAACACTGAACTGGAATGTTTTTTTAATTTTATTTTTTTCTTTTTAAAGTGTGTTTCAAAGTAATTTAATTAGTAAATTATACTTAAAATGTCTTTTTCACACCTTTCTTTTAAATATAATAACTATATTTCATATATAAATGTGATCATAGTTATCTAAAAATGGATTGAAATATACAAGATAAAAAGTTTTTTTTACAAAGTACAGCATTAGTACAAAAAGATGTACTTATACATACGTATATTCAAGTGCATCTTAATGATGTCTCAAAATAAAACAGTTTAGTACACTTTAGTGTATTTCAGTATGTCTTTAGTTGCACTAATGATATATCATTAATATATTATGTACATTGTTAGTGCATCAAAAATAATACTTTTTGTACATTAATCATGTGCTCATTAAGTTTACTAAGTCTACTTGATAATTAACATTATTATTTAAGTTATGTACTTGTCAGTAGATAATAAATGAACCCTTTTTAAAAGGTTCCTTATTACCAAATTTATAGTTCTGGCACCGTCTCAAAATTCTAGAAATGTTAATTGTAGAATGCAACTGAGAAAATGTTTTCTAGTTCAGCAGAAACTGTGGAGGCTCATCACACTTTATAAGACAAGGAGAGAAAGTTTCTCTAATAACTTGGTGAAGAAAGCTCATCTGAAGTGACAGCTGCTGAGGGAAAAGGAAGTAGATGGTGTTTAGTTGTTAACATCTTCAACACAGAGTAAATGATTAATAAAAATAAATAAATAAAATAACAGTTCCTTGCAGTTCCTGATGACCTAACCAACTAAGCTTCCACTGCAGTGGGAGTTGAATGGTGCATATGCATACATTGATTTGCAACCTGCATAAGACCTGTGTCCTGTCCCCTCTGAGAATGTGATCAATGAGCTCCTTCTGTGGATATGACACACACCACATTCATCTTCCCTGCCAGCTTTTTCCACAGAAGCCACTTTTAATCACGTCCCCAGGGCCTCCCCTGTGTTTTCTCATTGAAAATGAAACTGAGGTATCACTTCTCAGGACTGTAACACATCACCATGTGCAGCGTTTCACTGTAGGCACGCCTGTATCTGTGTTACAGTGGTGCTCTTACAGTGCATGCATAAGTACATTTCATGAACAAATGCACCCAGTGTTACATAAGCCTGCCTTGGGGATGACATGGTATCAGGAACAACAGTGCATCAGAGGCAGCTCCAGTGTGAATCCTCTTCTTCTGCTGCCTTTTGCTGTGAGCTTTCCAGCATAAATCCATTCTCATTAGTTCACTGGGGTGCAGGAGCACTGAGCTCTCGGCCTGCTGAACCTGGCAGGCCAATACAAGCAGACAGCGTCCCCTAGTGGTGTGTTAGAAAAGTGTGTGGGATAACTGGTGAGAAAAAACTCAACCTGGTCAAGAAGGAAGGCCTGTTAGTGGTGCTTACTTGGCCAATCAGCAGCTTTGGTGTCTCCCATTGGCTGAAAGGGAGCTGTCAATCAAATCCTCCAGAGGGGGATTTTCTGTGATCTCCTCAGTGTAGTTTAGGAGGTCGAGGAGTACAGATCCCCTCCGTACAAACCCGCTATGCTTACAGAAGTTGAGATCTGTCATAAATAAATAATTAAGGTTAAAGTTATTGATAAAATATGAAGAAATTTACCATTCTGCATTATATATTTTCTACATACACAACTCAAAATTAATTAAGGATATTGGAATATTTTGGTGTTTCACTTGATTACTCTGACATATCTGAATTTTTATTTAGTATTTTGTGAATATGCATATCCATATCCACGCACATCCCAATATCCCTAAATAATTTTGACTAGTTTATATCTAACATGTATTTTTGGGCTGTTATTATTAATTAACTAAGTTTCATTCAAATTTAACTACATGTATACTGTTGGATAATTTAATCTTTGACAATATATCATATTTTATGATGATAACCATCACGTTTTTATTATAAAATCTTTAGATGCAAGCGGTTAAAATAAAGGTAGTGGAGTAAAAAGTCATAGAAGAATAATGTTTAGTATAAAGTAGCATAACATGGAAATACTCACTCTTTAGTATAATAAATAATATGATGTGATATAAATGGTGGAGCTCTAATATTGTGATAGTATATCTTAGTAGTTTGTAAATAACAGTGATCAAAAAGATCAAACAATCATAAACCTTTAATCCCAGTGAGACGCGCCAAGTGCACCCAGTCCTTGCCATACCCAGCTGACGCCCATGGGTGGCAGGGCTGTTCCGGACCACTGGACGGGGGGGGGGGACGGACGAGCGGACTGCTCTCTGATTGGTCGGCTCGGTGCGCGTCCCCGTCGTCTCCTCCCGGTTTTCCTGGCATGACCTTTTCCCTTGGCAACCACTTCCTCCGAGCATCCACGGCCATCTTTAATTTTAACTCATTCATGAAAAGTTGTCTCGCTCATGTAAACACGCGCCGACCGACACGTTTGCGCACGAAGCTGCACCGACGGCGCTGTGTTGCATGTGGTTGCTTCTTTTCCCAGCGAGGAAGCTCCCCAAACAGAGCCGAGCCGAACCGTGCCGTGCCGAGCCGAGCAGCACCGCAGCAGGCTGTCCGTCCGCCGAGATTAAGTAAACAGCGAAAGCGTACGTGCATATTGTTCCCGTGCATCACGCGGGGGCACGTCTCCTCCGCTGCTCTCAGGCTGCTGTTTGCTCTGTAATCTCTTACACAAACTGTAATGAACTATACACGTGTGTGGAGACTAACGTGTTGCGTTTTTGGGACCGAAAGTGTGTGTGGTGCGTTGAGCTCCCGAAAGAAACAGCAGGTGGAGCGCTGCGATAAGTGCACGGATCATTGTGTGAAGGGCACGGCAGAGCACTCGCACTGCAATGTTGCTGTTGTTGTGCAAACATGCCGGGAACAGGGAAATGAAAGTGTGTTGTTGTTGAGTTGAAGCAAAAAAAAAAACTAAATACACTTTAAATGTTTTGATGTTTGTCATTCATTATGGCAGGATGAGAAAGAAGCAGACTGCCAAACAGAGGAAGACAGAGGAGACTACAGTAGTCCAGGAGTTTGTGGTGGAGAAAATAATACGCCGCAGAATATTTAATGGAAGAGTGGAGTACTTCCTGAAGTGGAAAGGCTTCACCGAGTGAGTGAGAGGTTGCGACAATCAGCAGTTTTCCTGCTCATACTCTGTGTGGTGTCATCTCTGTTGGGTGTGTGTGCATGCATGGTTTTAAAGTGTGCTCTCTCCTGCCTTTATTTACACATCTACAGTGCAGACAACACATGGGAACCTGAGGACAATCTGGACTGTCCCGAGCTCATCGAAGAGTTCCTGAGAAACAGCCACTACACTGAGCAGATTGAGGAAGAGCAAAGCGAACTAGGGTTCATTCCCAAAGAAGAAATGACGGAGCAGGAGACGGAAATTGTGAGTGTTTGAATGTCTGTGTTTTCCATGTTTATTTACAGGACTTCCTCACTTGGAAATCATATTATTAGAGCCCTTTTTATACGGTGCTTTTGTTGCTTTATGCTCAGAAAATTCGGGAAGTTTTTTCTCCCGGAGTCGGTTCATATAATCCCTCGATGCTGGCAGATTCTGTTCCTACTTTTTTGGCAGTTTTGTGGCTGAATATGAAACTAAATGGTGCGTGAAGGTGGTTGGTTTCGCAATTCCCCTGAAAGTGAAAGCTGTTCAATTTCCCTTTCTTTCACAATCTGCACGTACAGTGAAAATAAAAAGTCACAAGTCACAACCGGGCTACTTTCTTACACAGATTTGTGTCTTTGTGTTCTCTAAGCACTGCATGTTTGTCCTTGTCATCCTCCCCGCAGTCCTGTATGCAGTCTCAGCAGCAGGCTCGCACCATGCAGAGCAACAGCGACGTCCTCCAGCCAGATGATGAGCACTCAGACGCCCCCACTAACCTCAGCACTTACCTCGAGCCTGAATGCATCATCGGCTCCACAGACAGACAGGGAGAGCTCATGTTCCTAGTCAAATGGTAACTCTGCCGCTTCCCTGTTTCTTTACTCCATCCTTGAATGAATGCCAGAGGTTGGGTAAATGTTTGCACAATGGTAAAAGTCACAGTTCATATTTTAAAGCTGCAGCCTACAGGTTTAACGTCCAGCGGAGATGATGCAGCAGTTAGTGTCAGGTTTATGAGGTTGTTTCATCTTGTTTTTTGAGTGTATCATCTGTCAACTACCAACTATATAATGTGAACGTATCATTTACTAAGACACAAAGTTAGATGACGTCAACATTGAACACCTGACAAAACATTAATCAGATGAGTAAGTGATCAGGGAGAGCATCTCTGACGGCAGTGAATGTGCTGTGTAGTTTTAAAGAGGAACCGATTAGAAAAAAATGAATGTCAGTTTATTAGTCACGGGAAGTTCTGTGATTACCCTTGAATAATGTCTTGTGTGGCTCTGAAGGAGCCTTGTGAGGTTTGAGGAAATGACTCCTAGCTTGTCTTTGGAGACGAAAGGATTTTTGAGGGAACGCTTGTTTTTAAAAAAACAAACAGCAGGTGTGAGGAGATGTGGGTACTTACTATAAATGTGGAAACACCAGGGCGTCTGGCAAAAACGTTTAACCTGGCTCAACTTTCCCTGCAACACAAAGTCACCCAGCAAGCAGCTGCGTTGGCCAATCACATACCTGAACACACACATTCCTGGTAGATAACTTTGTAATAAAAAAGTATGTCCACCCGTTTTTAGTTTCAATTTGCACAATTTAAAAGAAGAAATACAAATAACAAGGATAACAAATTAAGAATGAATGAATGAATTATGAATACATAATTGAATATGGTAGACTAAAAATTTAAAAATATATACAGTAACAACAACAAAATAACAATAATATCAAACAGAAAATGTGATTTTATTTCTGTATTGACTCCCGAGCACCAGTAATATTACATGTCACTTAAAGTGATACAAAGCATGAATACAGAGACGACAACACAAAAGTTACCATTCCCACTTGTGACAATGAAAGATAAAATGGTTGCCTCTATGGTAAATTTCCAGAGTTGTGAAATCTTTTCTCACTTCTTAAACAGTTTAGTGGTTTTCAGTCTGATGAGCCTTCAAGATCATGAATCTGTTACTCAAACTGAACTTCCTGGATTGTTTTTGGTCTGAACTCCCACTGAGGAGAAGAAGCTTTTAGTTGCATTTTGAGAAGTCAGGTTGTCACAAGACCACAATTTTGAACTTAGTCACAATACTTGTATAAAAAAATTACATTCAATACGTCTTTTGACTCCACGGCAAAAAGAAAACAAAGTCCTTGGTGCACGAAAGAGAAGATTATGTTTTAAAATAAAATTAATTAACAACACATTGCTTGTACAGGAAAAAGTCACTGAAGACATCCCAACACAGTTTGAATAAAGTTAGCGTCTGTGCAGCCTTGGGTTGAAAAATTGATTGTAGATCTGTGGGTTTTTTTAATAGCTTCGGTACTTTGGATAATATCAAATGCGGGTATTATATAATTTATAACAAGTGTTATTTGCTTTTGACAACGTGAATGGGAAGTGGACGAACTAGCATTCTGGATTAGTTGGGTCCATGTAAAGCACGGCAGGTCTATTCATTTGTTCATTTATTAGCATCTTTCAAACACAGAGGCAATTCAAAGTGCTTTACATCAGGTGAAGAAAGACATTAGAACAACATTTATAACAATGAAATTAGATAAAAGTCAACATTACACAAGTACACTACTTAATAGCTGTATTACTCATTTTAAGTAAAAGAAATCTGTCATCAGATATTTCAAAACTACATTAATGAGAGATGAACTGTTCTCAGAAGCCTCCCCTCCACTGCCCTTTTCTGAACTGGCAGATGTGTGTTGCTGCTGAAACATTTTACATATATTAAAACTGAGAGGCGGCCATCTTAATGGTTTCCTTCTCCCGCATGTTCCCCACAGGAAGAACTCTGACGATGTGGCCCTGCTGGCGGCCCGTGAAGCCAGCGCCAGGTGTCCCCAGATGGTTATCGACTTCTACGAGCAGAAGCTGATGTGGCACTGCGGAGACGAGGAGCAGTGAAGTGTGTGTGTCTGTGTGTGTGTGTGTGTGTGTGTGTGTGTGTGTGTGTGTGTGTGAGTGTGTGTGCGTGTGTGAGTGTGTGTGTGTGTGTGTGTGTGTGAGTGTGTGTGTACAGAACTGATAAACAGCTGTGCTCTCGCCTGAAGCTTAGTTTAACCTCCATCAAGTGTCCTCCTTCAGCTGACATTAGAGGCACGCTGTGTGAAATTACGTCCCGCTGCAGGTAGACTCTCAGATTCTGGCAGGTGTGAGATCCTCGGCAGGGATGGGTCTGAAGTGCTCTCTGTCCTGTGGTGCTCAACGACAGCTCTGTGCCTTTGTGGAGGCCGCGATGGAGACTAAAACTAACCTTTGTGTGTAGCAGCCGATGTGAGGTCGGACTAACCTGTAGCAGCTTTAGTCTTGTGTAAGCAGACACAATCACTGTGGACATGTGTTTTGTTTTTATTGTTCTATAGTTATTGAGTATTTATAGTCCTGTTTTAGCTCCAAGGATCTTGGTTGTTTAGTATGTGCTCGACACTATGTAGGCAGAGTGAACTAACTGTACCTCCAGTCCATGTAGCTGAAGATTGTAGCCCTGTTGTTTCGAACGTTTTGGTTGTCTGAACACGTGTTGTGTGAGGTGTTTATAGCCACAGCCTCTACTGTGTCTTACTGTGTCTCTGTATGACCCTTGTGGTTTATGTGAAGCATTTAAAAAATGTTGCCCACCAGAAATTTCCCCAAATTTCCAATCAGCTGCTAAGTACCAAACGTTCTCTCCCCGTCTGTATTGAATTATAACAAGAATATTGAGTTTTTAAAACATTATGTGGTGCTTACAGAGTAAAGTCCTGGCAGAAATACTCGAAAGGTTTGTAGTTTTGCAACGCCAGAATAAATGTTGGCATTGTGCGTGACTCCAACCTTGGGATATGTTGAAACTTTACCACCTATGCGAGGCAGCTGGATTCGTGTGATCATCTTGCAAGGCCTCAAGGTACGCTGAACACACGGTGTTCTTTAAGGAACTTCTGGCAGCTACAAACGTGGCTTAGATTCAACAGCCAGCGAGAGAAGCGACGTGTTTGAAAACAACAGTGGAGGCTCCTCAAGATGTTCCTATAGCATCTGTTTGTAGAACTGTAGAGAAGAAAGAAGAGCAAAGAACAGCAATGAAAGCTTTTCTCAATGGAAAAGGTGTTTTCAACAGGCTACACTGTTAACACTCTCCTGCTGTTAGTCTGATTGGTTGGAAGTTAAGCCCATGGTAGACGGTGAAATACAGATGGTTCATCCAATCACCTGCCAAGTATTTTTTAAATGTGCCTGCCCTTTTCCAAACAATTTTGTCAGGTCATAGACTTTACGGTTTCTTTACGTCTCTGCATATTTCAACTTTACTTGTCTTTACAGTTCAGTTTTTAATTTTATGTTGCGACAACACTCTGCTGAAGGTGTGGCAGGTTGCAACACAAAAAATATCCTGACGGTTGCTAAAATAAGTTTTGTTGGTTAAAAACAGGAAGTGAAGCGTAGTCTCTGGCTTAGATGTCACGTCAACCAGCAACTCCTCTTACCCAGGGGAAAGTCGGCTCATATACATGCATCTGAACGTAATATGATACATGTTGTTAAAGTGTGAACATGATGCGTACGCATTTACAGTATCCAGGTTTTGAAGAAACATACATTGCCAACATTTTATTCTAGCCACTGGGCCGAGTATTTCTAAAGTGAAACTATTTCAATTTACATACATTGAAAATAACTTTTGTGCACCTGTGATGACTAATGAGATTGTTCAATGTAGCACTTTAGATACAAGACAGTCCAATTATGCAGGGCATTGTCTTCCAGTAATCACACAGGTCCGTGCACATGACACCTGTGTCCCGATGGCACTGTCCTGACTCGACATATCTCCCATGACTGTTAATGGGACACTCAGCTGAACCTTAAACCTCCTCAAACACTCCTGCTACTGAATTACTGTAACTGTTGACCATGGATCTGTGAAGTCTCTGTGAATAAAAGAAACCTTTTGTGAAGCTTTTCTCTAAAAAGTCTGTTTTTTTTGTTTTGTTTTTACTTCATTTGTCAGATGCTAAATCTTGAGGTATGAAACAAATGATCAGTTCTGATCTGACTTCAAAACAGTAGCTCCTGTAAGGGGCTGGGTGTGTTTTGACTGACTCTAAATGACCTTCAATAAACAATAAAGCGATAAGCAGCACTAAAATCATGTAGGCATGTTGGCACGTGTCATGCCAGCTCTGTTCAGTGATCAACAGGGAGTTTGGCTGAGTGGCGGGGAGGAGCTTATCTCAGTCTTGTGACTTTATTTTTGAAACCTTTGCTCCTGGACAATAAAAAGTGGAAATAAAAGGCACTATAGTGCTAAGCACAGTATTATCTGGCTGACTACCTTACAGGGACCCAAACAAGAGCACTTGGATTATGAGAGAAGAAAGTGACAATGCTGTGAGCCAGGTAGGTCTGAAAGTTAATTCTAATGAGATTTGTTTTTTAAAATCAAAGTACAGAAGCTTTAATTTGTGGTACAGCCTTAAAAAGCAACTTCTTATTCTATCCTGAGCAATGAAGGACATTTAGAGGATTTTCCTATCCTGATTCTTGTGTTGCTCATCACACTTCCTCTATCTGCCAATAAAAACTTCCCTTTTTCATAATACACTGCACTCAGTTCAGCGTCTCTCCTGCTTCCTCCATGCAGCAGATCGTCAGCGTCTGGGTGCGGGACCCGCGGATACGAAAGAATGACTTCTGGCATGCCTACATAGACTATGAAATCTGTTTACATGTAAGTAAATCGATAAAAGGAAGTTGTTTTTATCTCCACAATCAAACGGAGTTCGCTGCAATATATGTGTCACCTGTTTCAGACCGACAGCGTGTGCTTCACCAAGAAGATCTCGTGTGTGAGAAGGAGGTACAGTGAGTTTGTATGGCTGAGGCAGAAGCTACAAGCAAATTCTCTGCTAATGTAAGTACAGTATCTTGAGCACTTCCAGTTTTCATGTTATAAGTCATCTGCTTTGGTTCCTGTCGTTTTTAGTGTGTATGTGTGTCTTTTGCAGGGTACAGCTTCCAGTGCTGCCTCCAAAGAACCCCTTCTTCAGCCTGAACAACGGCCAACAGATCACTGAGCGCATGAAAGGGCTCCAGAAGTTTTTGGAAAAGTAAGAGTGACTTCACAGATCAATAAACGTGGACTTTGACATAGTGCAACACAAGCATAGCAAAACTGGTGAATCAGAGTTTCCACGAACACCGAGCCACATGACTGCTGCTTTCAAGGAAGCAATACAATATGCTGTAAACAACAATCTACATTGTTCTGTCCTGTGATCTCCAGCATCGTCCAGAACCCTCTGCTGTTGTCCGACAGCTGCCTGCATCTGTTCCTGCAGTCACAGCTCAGCGTGTCCAAGATGCAGGCCTGTGCTGCTGGAAGGACCCGCTACTCTGTGGCACAGGCGGTCAACGGTGGTGGCTTGAGGCGATTCCACTCAGAAGAGGATCTGCAGAAGGACCTCAGCATGTCCTGTGACTCTGACTCAGACAGGTATCATAATGGAGTCCAAAGATTCATCTTTTTTCCTTAAAAACCCGTCAGTAGAGCTGAAAGTCTATTACCTCTTAGGATAGAGTTCTGTTTGCATTTGCTTTGTCAACAGTGAGACAAAAAATGTGCTTTTAAATATAAACTCACTGATGTATTTTCCAGGAGAGATAATACGAAAACAATTTGATTCACTTCCCATCCCCTGTTTTTGCCTTTTGTCATTCCAGCTCGGAGTGTAGAGATCCAGAACCTCGGATTAAAGATTTGACGATAATCAAATCACAGAGCGCAGGTTTGCTTGATCTCATGGTAAGCAGCCAGGAGGAAACCCTCTGCTCCTCATCTGGTTCTACATGAACTCATCGTCAGCTCACTGGCAGGAATGTTTGGACCTGAGAGGAAGAAATCCGCCTGTTACTCTGTCATACAGCACTTTTAGCCATGTGGTTTCTCCTTATTACTACTCATAAAAAAGTAATGAGGTATTATGTTGTAATTCAGGCATCTTAGTTAGAAACATGCACAGTTTATAGTAATAAAAATGTACCTATATGATGAGTATTCTGTAGCAGTTGTACAGTTGTAGCAAAAATGTGCCTGAAGATGGCAGTGTTGTTTCATCCATCTGTTTGTATATTCACTTAATCCATGAACATATGCTGTAACTGTCCCTACTTACTTTATAAACAGAGGCATTGTGACTTATGCTCATTGACAGTGTGTTTTTTGCCACATATGTGCAGATAACAATGCAGTATCTTAAAGCAGCGACAGCCTAATGTCTCTCTGTGGCTGAACTCCCCTCTCCTAATAAAGAGTAAGGTGTGGGAAGCTTGTCATCTTGTGGCCACTGCAGTGCTTAGCAGTATGATGGGTAATAGGGTCTCTGCAGAGTTTTCACACAGCCCCCCTGTCAGGTTGTGTGGCTGGTAGGAGGTCCTGTGGGATCCCAATGGACTCGCTCCTGTCTGAGGAGGCTAGCAGGTAGACAGGCGACATTGCTCCCTGCTGAACAAAATGCCAGCTGCACTGACAAGCCACCTTTTCTACCTGTCTCTCTCGCTTTGTGTTTGTACGAGCCCGTTCACTACAGTCACATATCTCTGCATGTGTGTGTGCTGAATACATACTCCCACAGTGAGCAGCACCGTGCTTATGCAGAGGTAATGACCACTAAACAGAGAGAAGGCAGGCTGACATATCTGCACAGCTAATTAGATTAGCTTTGTCTCTGCAGCGGCTGTGATATTCATTATGAATTCAGAGCAGACAAAAGGCTCGTGTTGTGGAGAACAGGGAGAACAGAGAGGTGACGTCACCTCAGACCTGCTCTGCTCTGAGCAGCAGAACACTTTGTGACAGCGGGAAAGCCCACAAACTCAAATTGGGGGGTGGGACGTCTTCCCTTAGGATGTGTAGGTGTATATGTGTGGTCATGCGCATCCACATATGCTAATGCAGTATATGCATGTGTCTTCTTTGTCAGTGCTTAACAGTGTGGGGCAACATTACCCTGAACCTTCCAACACATTCACTCAGGCTGCAAGTGCTGCTTGCTTTGCTTCAGCTGGATATTCAAAAGAGGTTTAGGCCTCTTATACATCCAGAAAACACACCTAGGGATGTGGAAATGACAGCATTTTTACAAAAATCCGTAGAGCCCGATCGATCGCCAATGCTGATGCAGATATTTGGGATCTTTAGAGCCAATCTTTAGGGCTGGGTATCATTAAAAACAATTCTGTACCGATACTTTGACTTCGACACCAGTTCCTGAACGACCAATTTTATGAAATATGTTTTAACAGAAGATGACAGTACACATATAAGTGGCGAGCCCCGTGCAGTCTTTTTCCTGCATGGCTTGAGACAGCCAATCACCAGCACTATTGGATCTTGGCACAACAAGCATGCTCATGCTTATTGGCACACTGACACTGACGAGATGAACTCCTTAGATATTGAACTTTGGTATTGAATGACACTTTTCTATATTCAATATTATCGACTGATCAACTTGAATTTCGATACCCAACCCTGCCGATTGGTAAACATTGTTTGCAATGGTCCCTCAAATGGTTATCAAACACTTGTGACAAAGATATATGTGTAATGAAGGCAGGATATTTTACAGTTTAACAGTAAACTTTATTGTCCAAAATGACATCAGTGCAACACATATGCCAATAACGATATATAATAGACAAATATCGGCCAAGCCGTTTAACACTTGGGCTCCAAAGATGTGTGGACCTGGAAACCCATATACCTGTCCTACTATACAGTCAATGTTCTAACAGGCTCTTCTAATTTAAACATTCTTAAATTATAGTGTGTCACTAATCAGGCATTTCCCAGTGACAAGCATTGGAAATACCGCACTAGCTGTTCCACTGTCTGCAGTCACTCCGACTGAAAATGGTACTGTCACCTTCAGTGTGTTGTCACATGGCAATTTTGACTTGATTAGACCTATTAACCCAATTTAGTGGCATAGGGCGTCCACAAGAGTCTCAATTCAATTTTGAAGGACTTAAATTGGACAATAAAAAACCTAGACATGGTGGGTATTTTATGAGTCAATTCCAGTGGTTTTATACTAAATGTGTTTAAATGTGGCAATTTCTGGCCAAATAAATAAGTAAATAAAGCTCCAGCAGCTCACCACTCCCTCATCCTTCAGACCTTTATGATGGGAGATACATTTTTACAAAAATGAGCAATTAACTGAATAAATACAAATTTACAAATTAATTAAAACATTTTAGAGACGTTAATTTTGGTTTCTGGACCACACTTTATGAGAGTGGTTGGAGCTGTGTTGGCAGGGCTTGTGACCTCAGTATTTTTAAGATCTTGGCAACATTACAACCCTGGGGCAGCGAATGTAAGAGGCTGTTAAACATGCTGCAAATGTGTAGTTAGTCACACTACTTTCAGGAAGGGATTCTGTTGGGTTTTGAACCGCTGTAGATTGATAAATCACACACACATGTTTGCAAACAAGTCTCTTTAACAGTAACCCCTTTGTTTGTTGCTTGTGGAGGATTGAAACGTTTACATCGCTGGTTTTAGTTCGACCTGTCTAAGTATTGACTCCTCTTTTAATGGTCTGACTCTGGTCCAGTGGCTGTTAACCTTGAGCCACTGTAGCCTAGCCTGTCAGCGCGGCTCTGCTGCCATGACAACACTGACACGTTTAAGCCCATCAGATCGATTGGCTAACAGCTCCCTGCTCCATGTTGCGTGACCCCGAGGAGGTCAAATGCAGAGAAAACAGAGGGAGTAAAATCACTCTGTATTCAGGTTGGATATAACAGCGCAAGATAAAATCGCATTTTCACGATTTCCACAAATGCTTCTGCTCAGTTTAATCTAATTAGTATGCTTATTGTTTGACACATAAAACAGTAGAAGATAAGATAAAGGAAAATGGCCCCTGAGGGAGATGCCCATCTGCCTCAGACCAAGTCAGCATGTCTTTCTGCAGCGACAGCTCGAAAAAACCCCACCTCATGTCTGTGATCTCATGCTTGACTCACAAATACCAGTCGTGTAATTAAAACAGAGTCACAAAAAGGCACAAAAAAATCCATTTTACGTGTTGCAAAGAGCCAAATTGTCATACTCGAATGTAACAATATGAAATCCCAATCAGGGTTTGTTTACTGAGCACGCTGCACAGAGCCAAAAACAAATGAAAGTATTGAGGGAGATATGCTCCAGTGGAGGCAAATTACAGATAAATCAGAGGCTGCTCATGCATTTTAAGTGCCACATTATACAGAATCCATTAGTAGCAATAGGACTTCAGCACCACTCGAGATATTAAATCTCTTTGCCTGCAACTCTGTGGAACCAGGATGAGTCAATATCAGAGAAGACCAGCTGCACTGCCGATAGATAGGGGAAGAGAAGAGACCTAAAGGAATGATACACCAACAGCAGTCATATGATAAAGCCTGGAGATGCTGATGTGCGGCTTGTTATATAGCAAGACAATCATATTCAGCAGGGGCAGATGAAGGAGCAAGGTAAATGATCTGGACGTCCGGGGTTAATTGAATTGCTAATAACATACGCCTCGGCTCTGAACATTTTTCAAGGTCTCCCACATTTCATGCCAATACTGAGCGATGATTTACTGAAGGTCACAAAACTTGCACAATCTGACAGCCAAAAAAGGATTTTCAGACGTTAACATCTGTCCTTGTGGATGTGTGTGTCTCTGCCTTTGTGTGAGTGCAATGTCCTGACACCTGACTCTATCTGGTGGAAAAATACTTTCTTTTTCTCAAGGCTGAAACATTTTTCCTTGCCACTCAATTGTCCCAGATGGAAATGAGCTGACTTGTGAGCTATCCATCATTCATCAAACCCAACAGCCCCAGTTCCTCGCTGCGGTTCTGCATGGCTTCTACCTGCTATTTCCTCACCACATGCTGTCGCCTCATGGTGCGTGGATGTAGCAATTACTGGGAACGGCCGTGATCACTGTAGCAAGGCGAGCAACAGCTTCTCGTCTCCTGGAATCAGGGCTGATCAGCGTGAAAGCAGCTCCTCTGCTTTGAACACATGGGCCTGAGGGGGAAAAGGGAAACTGATTCAACACTGCTTCATCATTTCCTGAAATAATATCAGATGTGTTTTCCTTTAGAGCACACAGCTGAAAACAGATGGAGAAGGAAGGGCCTTGTGGTGAGACAACAGGTCTGCCCATAGTGTACCCAAAGGAATCTATATGGTATCTACTCATCTTTTTGAGATACGTCATAATGACAATAATGAAAACACTGGTAACCATTATCCCCTCACATGTATTCATTTTTCATTCACTATCAATGCTGTGATAGAAGAAGCTAATCCAGGGCTGCTGATAGTCTTACTGGTACCCAGGGCAAGCTGATCTCCAAGAGCCTCCTGAGCAGGTTATTTTAAGGGTTAGAGTACATTCAGACCAAATCTGGTGATGTGGGAGTGTCACTCCACGGTTGTGTGTGTGTGTGTGTGTGTGTGTGTGTTAAACTGATCAGTTTGCCAAAAGCTGAAGCTGCTATGTTGTTATGCTACTGGCATGCTGGTCCTACTAGTGATCGCTTGTCCTCATCGATGGATTAAAAATAACAGCAAACAGCCGGGATGCGAGGCAGATCATTACTGCAGTGTTTTAAACTGGAGCACAAATCCCAACCGAGTGATCACAAGTGAAACAGAGAAATGTCCGTTGTGTCCCTCTGTAGAATTTTGCCATGCTAAATAACATGCCCCGCTACCGGCCTTCGCAATGTGACGTGGGGCTGCGCTTCTCCGAAAGTTGAGTCGGTTTTAACTCTTGCACCGCAGTCTGCTGTGGGGTTTTTTGTGGAACCCCCTGCAGCCAGCACCACCGCAGCCAAAATGGACTATCCTCATTAAGATGAATGGGAAAACCTGCGTTTTTTTTCTAACAAATAGGTCCTTTAAGTACAACTGAATTAATATCAAGTTATTTATATGACCAAGAAGTTTATATAAGTTTATTTGTTTTGAATCATGATAAAATGACCTCAACCTCTCCTCTTAAATTCAGTCAACTTAAAATTTTGAGGGAGCCTGGACACTAACTTATTAAAATATTCCTTTAATACATGCTAAAACACATTTCTTCATATGCATTTTGTTCAAACAGGATACAAATGAGCTCAGACAGGACTGTGAGGACTCTAAAATGAAACATGAGTGTTGCAAGATACCTTTTTAATGTCTGTGATGCCTTTTGCTCATCCTTACATGAATGTGTGTCTTGGCACATGGGAGCAGCCCCTCTGTGTGTCACAAGATCATGTGTGAATAATAACGCCTCCAGATTAATGTCTTGTTAGAGATGAGGAACAGGTAGAGAGGGAGCCCTTCGGTCAGTCCGGTGAATGGAGAGCCCGGCGGTGGCAGTGAGAGGACGATGGTGGATGGAGCAACAAGGGGGGAAAAATGGAGGGGTAGAGGGCACCGTCTCTTGAGGCCTCTGTGCTTCGCTGCCAGTGTGTGTAAATCAGCAGGCAGCTCACGGCTGCAATGAGGTAGAAAATAAAAAAAACATAAAAATGTCCGAGTGAAATAAGAGGCAAGGAGAAATCTTTTATGATGAGCCTAAATTCTCCTTACTCTGCAGTAGATCCACTGGCCGGCTCAGCTTGTCTTCTCCAGACACCGTCCATCATCCCAGTGTCTGCATACAGCCACAAATTACTCAAATTACCCCACCTGCTATTCATGTAATACATATGTAATGAGTATCCTAAATTCACATGATTATCACTCATGGTATGTTAATAGGCCCATGTCAAATTCATTAATATGCACGTAAAATGACATGGACCGACAAGCCGAGATGTCTCAAGTTCTGCACATGTGGTTTAACACACATGAAGTCCTGGACTGAAGTTTAACAACTTATTTAAACTTCAGCTATTCAACATTTTTTCATCGTTCAAGAATGGAAGTTCATTCTTGACCTTTGAGAACAGAGTACAGTATATAACCAAAAACAATTTGAACTTTAAACTCTGCTTAATAGCTTTTGGAGCTCCATATGGTCTTTTTCTGGCATGAACAGGTTTAGGTGTCATCATGTTACCATATTGTGCCAGTTCTAAAGTTGAAATCATGAAAAGGTGGTGAGTGTATCTTTGAGCTTTATGTTGTTTTTCTCACCATTTAACACCAATAAAGTAAGGCCATCTTACTTACAGTGCTAATAAAAACTATTCAGTTCTCTTGGAAGTGTCCATATTTTATTGCTTTACAGCGCTGAATCAGAGAAGATTTATTGTGACTTTTTTGGCACTGATCTACAGAAAAAGATTCTTTAATATCAAAGTGGAAACAGATCTCTGCAATGTGATCTAAATTGAGTTAAGATAGAAACCCTACCTACTAACCCTACCCTAACCCTAAGAATGTACTCCCTTTAATAGCGTGTATCTAAATCATCATTATTAAACCTGGTTAGTCCAATCAAGATCAAGGATTTCTTTTTTAAGGGAGACCTGGCCAAGAATGGCAGCAACACTGAGTCACAATGGTAGGTGATATCTAAGTATAAAACATTTGTACACACGGAAACAACCTGGACTCAAAGGATTTCACCATAGTTTAGTCATGAGTCAGTGTCATCATGCATCACATCATCACAGCACAGGAGAGATAGAGATGCTACAAATGTTGGTCATATTTATTTATGTGATGTGGAAGAGAGTCAACAGCAACTGTCAGCAACATTACATGGCTATCAACTCTTACAGTGAGGCCTTTAAGTAACATGAGAGAATATCCAGCAGGCCAAGAAAGCCAATTCATCTGTGACATAAGTGCATTAGTCCAAAAAGATTTACAGTAAGTGAAAAGAAACAGTCGTGACATTATCAGCCACAAGTTGCACTGACAAAAGGGAACAGCAGAGAGTGACCAGCAGGAAAAAGGAAATATAGATATGATATATAATACTGTAATTAGCTGGTTAGCAATCAAAACCACAACCAAAACAGCGATGATTTGCACCAAGTTTAACTCTTTTGTCATGATGTGTGCAGTGGTCAGGATTACAAGAAAAATGTAGGATTGTCTTTTCCCGCAATTTGTTTGTTAACTCACGTGTTGAAATCTGCTTTTGAAAAGCCCTCTTAACATAACATTTGAGGAGAAGTATGAAAACCAAATTGTCAAATTACATTAGGACACTGAAGCTATGTTAGTCTCCCCACCACTTGTTCATGGTCACTCCGCGCTGACCAGCACATGTACTCTGGGCACTAAATTAGCTCAGGTTAGCTTGGCAGGACCTGAGCTTGGATACATACCAAAGCTGCCATGGCAGCAGTATGCTATATCCAGTGTCACAGTTCACTCAGCTAGCTCCTGTAACTCAACCCTCACACCTTTACTTCCTCTGTCAGGGGGCTGTCTTACAAAAAATAGCTGCTATATTAAGGCCTGACATTGAGATGGCACCTCAACCTATGTGGTCATAGAACCATGGACATTTAACTCTGTGGGGGGTAAAGAGATACAGAGAAGGGGAGAGATCAGTTTGGATGGGCAGTCAGTCAACTGCAGTGAGGTGTGAGAGGTACAGTGTGGAGAAAGGGTTGTAATTACAGTTAGAGCATCCGTGGCATCGCTGACCTCCCCTGATTACAAACTATCCTCCCAGACCATCCAGGGTCATTACTCACCTCACTAACTAGTAGAGTAAATCAGTGGCGGAGCGCTGACCTGATATTAGAGCCGCAGCCACAGAGTAAACAGGGCCAGAGTACGGAGGCTGGATCCTTATAAATAATGTGCGAGGAGATGGAGCAGGAGCGCGGCGTGGGAGATGTTTATAGCAGGTGGACAAACACCTGTCACTTTGATAAGCCTGATTTATCCTGAATGACATGTCAGCACATAGCTTTGCCCTGCCTGACAGCCAGGGCGTCAACTCCACACCCTGGAACATGAGACCTGTTTGTAACAGTGATGCGTACAGGAAGTAAAAGATATGACCAGTGAGGGAATGTAACTGAGTACATTTATGCAAGTGCTGTACTCAAAGGTGCGGTGTGCACTAGGATTTTGTGGCATCATGCAGTGTGTTTGCAGATTGCAAACTTGACTCCTCTCATATCACCTATTGGTGGCTGCTTAAAAAGCATGAAACGTGAAAGGCCCCCTTTGGAGCCAGCGTTTGTCCATTCTGGGCTACTGTAGAAACATGGCTCCCTCTGTAGATATAAAAGACTCAGTAAGAAAACAGGGACACAATCTAGACATGTAAATGTCTAATTTACTTTTACTTTTGATATTTAAGTACAATTTTATATGAGATACTTCAAGACTTCAACTCAAGCACTATCCGTACTGCTTACTTTATAATAATACAATATTATAAAGTAATATTTTATTTCTACTTTAAATATTTACTTACATTTTAGTATTTTAGTATGCCTTTTGGGTACTTTAAACAACACTGGATATGATGAACCACATCAGTGTAAAAAAACTCAGCTGAGACATCGAGTTAGCTTTTGTAGGGGGGCTGATGGTGATGATTTCAAGGCCAGAAACGGGACTTTCAGAAAGTGGAGCCACTTGTGTTTCCTCTCCAGCTCTTGGGACATACAGGTCTTCAGGTAATCTTTTTTAAATTGTTCAGTTTATTTCTCAGGGACAATGCATATTAACAAGCATTGCGGTAAATACGCCAGAATTAGCCAATGGGCTAGTTTTTCATCTGCAGTCCCCGGCCAGGTGTGAAGTTGGCAACCTAGAGTCAGCCTAAAACCAGAGTACCAAGTTCAAAACAACAATGATGATGTAAGGCGGTGATTTTTAATCCTGCCCTGCATGTGGTGGAAGTTTCCAACATACCTGATTCTAATGAATGGGTTATCAGAGCTTGATGATGAGCGGATCATTTGAATCAGGGAAACATAAAACACACAGGGCAGGGGGCCACCAGGAACAGGATGGAAAAACACTGATGTAATGCATGTCGATTACAGGGGAAGCAGAATGCAGACATGGGCAGCAGTAAAAGCAGAGCAAAAAGCAAAAACAAGCAACACAACAACAAACAAACGCAAGTAAGGACGGACATGACGCACAAATTAGTTAACAACTGAGCAAAAACAGACATAAGCAGACAGACATGAGCAACAGGACAACAGTAACACTAATTCAGGTCAAGTAACCGGCAGTTTAGCAGCAACAACGACAGACATTTAATGATGAAGGTATCCAAACTATTGCTGACATATTTGATGGCTTATATCACATGTTGTTACATACACAGTATGTAATGTCTACCACTAGGGGTCTGTCAATCAAAACAAAACAAAAGACATGAGGAGCGTGGGATCATGGGAGTTGTAAACAATGAACATCCATCTATGTGACTGGCAGATGTGTTAACTGACAAGGTAAAGTTTATAAGTTTCTTTCCAACTTTCTCACTCTCTCTAAGAAGTTAAAGCAGCCGCCACCAAATGAAATGCACCGTTACCTTGAGTAAAATCACAGATCTCTCTGGGTTGGAACATCTCTGGAAACATTTGGGACAATGACCTGAACAAAATACAACAATGGTGTAGTTGTTTTTAGACATTTGAATGCAGAAATCTTATATCTTTAACTGTTTTACTTCCATGTACTGCTTTAATTTAAGGCAGATTAGCTGAAAGCAGATTCTTTTTTAGTGGGATAACGCGGTTTCCTCTTGTGACTCTCTGCAGCTCGCAGAAGGAAATGAACAAGAAAAAAAGTGCAGACTTTGGTAACATGAAAGAGGTGGGTGTGGCGCTTGTGATAAATGACCCATCTACACCCACATTTACTGGCCTGCCACTAACTCTGGTCTTCCACTCGCAATATTACACATAAGATACTGAAAAATCATTGAAAGGAGTGAGATTTTAGCCTCAAATTCCAAAAAATATGAATTTCCAGAGCAGCCTGTCATGATCTTCGTTAGCCTTCACTTTAAATGCATCCTGTCTTCTCACAATGTCATAAGCCAGCTGAGGAAACCTTAATTTGTCAGCTGCCGTGAGTTACGTTAACAGAAACTGACCTCAATTAAGAGTGACTTGCATTTAAAAAGTGTCTATTTCGGATTTTAAGATTTAGACCACGGGGGGAGAGGCTTTAATGGAATGCTGACAGAGGGCCAGTTGGAGAGGTAATACATTTCCTGCAAAATGCCAGGGGATACCACATAAATAAAGCAGTGTTATTCCTGACAGAAACTCTCTATGAAGCTGTGCTGTGATCTACAGCCGAGTGACCCGGTTAAAGAGCAGCAGAAACAGCTGACAGCTTGATCAAGATCACCTCTCTAAAGTGGTATAGATCAAGTCTTTAGCCTTCTCACCAACCCCAGGGGTGACGGTATGAAATGGTGATGGTACATGATGATACTCAACAAAGACGAGCAGCTGTCTGTGCGATATTAGTGTGAAGATATTGTCCTGAGAGGAAGCTGTGCATTAGCAGAGGATGGACAAGTTATAATTGTTGAGCTGTGTACGAATTAACATACCTGAGTGCCTGATTGTCAGCATAAAATGACTGTGAATGTGTCCTGTCCTGAATGGAAATGTGTTTTATATTTCCATCATCTTTCTCAGCAAATCCAACTTTATTTATTATTACTCAGCAGCTCAATCTATATATATTTGGCCGGTAAAAGTGTATCTTTATGGTCGCAAGTATTAATTAGTGATATTCTGGTATCATTAGTGTAATTTAGTGCTCGCTAGATTAATGGCCCCCTGGCATTTATCTATGAAACATTATATCTTGATGTTAAATTGCAATAAAAGAACCTGTATATTCTGAGGATATGGCTGTCCAAATGTAACGTGGGGGGATGGGGGTGTAGTTGACATCCATTAAGGAAATCCTTTATTGGCACATAAAAATGAGAGGCAATATTTAGCCTTACTTGCCTTTGGCAACCTAACCCACAGCCTAATATCACAGGGAGGACTATTAGGGGGAATACCAAGCTCAGTCAGAAGTAAAGAAATAGTTGTGTTTATGTTTTAAATCCAAAATTCAAGCTCAAAATGTGTTTAAAGTCTTTTATAATCAGCCTTTATGATGGAAGTACACACACTCAGTGTCAGTAATGCTCACTGACTGAATATGTCATATTGTTTCACTCCTGCTCTAAAACAATGCATTTCCTCTCTATATCCAATGTAGTATATTCAATAACTAATTATGGTAATTCATTACACCTCCAATTAGCAGAGAGGCTTTATCGCTGCACTATACCGTAAAGAGGAGGATTTATGTTGGCTTTGAATGTCACCCAGAGGACAGAGGACGAGCTCATCACTCAACAGGAACAAAACAGAGAGACAGGAGCGAGGAAAAAAATAGAGGGAAGAGGGAGGAAAAAGATACAGTGAGTTATTGGTTAATGACCACATTTTCCTTCCCATTTTCTCGCAACCTTGAGGAAACCTTGACAAGGCCCCTTTTGTCTGCAGCAAACCAAAAAAAGTAGCGTTTTACCCTAATAGATAAAATTCTTGTACAAGTTTGGTATTTCAGTGAGGAGGCTGTAAAAAGATATGTACAGTATGTATGTAACCTCGGTGGAATATGCCCAGCTAACGCCACCCCGCCTGCTGTCAAACAGCCCCTCAGAGGGTGATAAGCATCCCTGCTATCTGTGTGGGTGGCTGTCTTATTAGTGCACCTCAGGCACGCAGCACAGCCAACCATCTGCCACGCTGTGATCCTCTGCCCAGCAAAGTCTCTCAGGTGTCATAAAAAAAAAGCCCAGTGTCCCTTTGAAGCTTGGAACAAAAGTGCTGACCAGATGAATAAAGTCATTTTAAAAAATAGATTATTTTTTCATTTATCTGGGAGGTTTTGTGTATATCTTGGTGTGCACAAAGGATTGTATATTGACGGTGGCCTGATGTTAGCAGCACAGCATTACAGAAGGCATATAAAGGGACCGATAGGCTAAAATATTAATGATAAATGCAACTAGTCCTCATGTTCAAGCTTGTTAACTTTTTCTTTCCAACAAACCTCCTTGACGATAGTTTTGCAGTTAATTTATTTTAAATTAATTACTGCTAGACCTTCTTCTTCCTGTCTCTTGTAAATTATATGTAACAATTGTTTTGTAAAATTTGTGAACATCATTTCAAAATTTGTCTCCTGAGGCATCAAAAGAAAGAAAGAAAGAAAGAAGTGGTATTCCGTCCTTGAGCATCTCTGTCACAGAGGTAATCTCTGACCTTTGAAGAGACTCTATTGCCACCTTGTGGCTCAACTAGCAGGTTAAAAACTGCTCTGATACAACACATGTTTACATTTTTATTCATTTTGACATTTGCAAATACAAAATTGGCCAAAAGCACAGCATGAAATGTTGTTGGGGAAAGAAAATAAATACAAAAAAGCAGTGCAAAGTGTAGATACTGTAGAAAAATACTCATGCATTTCAGTCATATGAAAATCTTCTCATCCGGTCGCCATCAGTCTCTTACAGTGGAAATGGGAGGGGAATGATCCTGAAAATGACACAAATGCACCACTTAAAACAAAGTGGAATAATTCCAGTTACATATTTTGAGCCTTTAGTTTTGTACTGACAAAGTAAACATGCTCATTGGAGCCATGAGGTCTGACAAACTTACAAGTAATGTATTTATAGAGCATAAAGCTCTGTCAGGTAGTCTCTGGGGACGATTCCTACACTTCCATTCTTCTCTCCGATCCACCAGCCAAAGTTCTGGTACTCCTGGGACAAAGTGGAGGGCAGATAGAGTGTGTTTAGGAAATGCATTTCCTCAACATTTAACACATGAAGAAAACACTGAACTTTTATTGAAGTAAATATAACTATTATTCATTACACTGCAAAGTTGAAGTTAATCTTAAAATCAGACTCCGCCTTGATGGGAAATGTACATAAGTACAGAAAGCAGTGATATTACTTTGAAAAACACTCTTGTTCTGGAGTACATGACACAGAAACTCAGAATTAGCAAGGGTATGACTCCCTGGTGGCATATTTTTAGGATGCAAACCAAAGAACCACAACATCCTGGTTTGTGTCAAGGAACCTAAAAAAGAAGGAAGGATCATTACGTCAGTGAATCTTGCTTTGTTGCCATATTGTGGTGCTGGCTGTATTGGCAGATGCATGAAGAAACACACTAAAACCAAACATATCTACGTCGTAGGACTTCTTATGAAGAAATGCCTCCAGAAAATGAATGAACAAACTTCAGAGAATGGGTTAGGGACAGACTTTTTCCCCCATGATTGACAGGACAGATCGACCAAACATTGCTGATGAGTCTGTAACTACACTGCGAACAGTCTTTCCCCAAACAAATTGAGGGACGAACAAGGTGTCAATAAAGAAGTCCATCCCTAACCTACTCTGAAGTGTGTTCTTTATTTTTCTGGCGAAGTGACAAAATGACCCTTCCTTCCTTTTTAGGATCCTTGGTTGGTGTCAGATTGGGGAACTTTGTCATTCCCCATATCTCTCTCTGTGCTTATTTCCTTAAGTTAAGTATAAAATGCTGTTCTTGGTTATTGTTCATTCCCACCTCGACAACAACACCAACATCCCATCAACAAATTTGTACTCCCTGCTCTCTGGCCTGCCTTGGGACTGCACACACCTCCCTCCACTCCACACAAAAAAACCTCAGTGAGCGCAGAGCACATCACACATAAATCTGTCACGGCATGACAAGTAATAGCTCCAAATGGCTGTCAGCATGCTGAGATGTGAGGAGGACACTGTGAGGGGAGATCTGAGACAAGGGGAGAATACCCCTCTCTCTCCCACTCTCTCTCTCTCTCTCTCTCTCTCTCTTTGGCCAAGAGCCTGACCTCACATCAAAGTCTTCCCCTGACATGAATCAACTCTGGAGATCACGTCCTGACAAGGCTGAAGGAAGAGAAACCTGCACAATGTTTCAAATCGATGCCAAAACTCAGGGACGGGGAGGGACCACATCTGTGTCCGGTTATTCCCAGGGGAGATTAATGGATGTAAGTGATCATATGGTAGCATTAGACTCAGGGAGATTACATTCACAATAAGTGATGTCTCGCGTCGGCAGTTGTGTGGTGATGGGCCATTCATCATGTCAGATAAAAAGGTGCTTGATTTACTGTCCGTGTCACAACTTCATAAACAAAAAAAAAATCAACATCAGGAGAAGAAGAAAAAACAAAATTTCATGAATGTGTCACGTGATTAAAATCACATTTGACAAGCCCCTGAGGGATAATAGGGCAGATTGGCGTGAGGTGTGTGTAAGAGAGTGCGAGAACGAGTGTGTGTGCGCACATTATGACTTCCTGCAGCCAGCCTTTGAAAGCAGCAACACCTCATTGTGTAGTTCTGGCTCACAAATAAGTCGTGCTTGAGCGAGCGCGGGACACAACATGAGAGCACATACACAGAGCTGTGGAAGACTAATGACACCACACACTGTGACAACACACACATTAACACAAATACCTCAAACTGGACAATATTACTGAACTGCTCGCTCGCTGGACAAAACGCTCCAGAGCTGATGCACACAACATCTCTGCAGGCACGATGACGACAGCAACATGTTGGGATTGCGTTTACGTTTTATCAAACCATTAAGTTAAGTGAGATATTACATCTTTCTATTAGTTTTATGTGCTGTTGCTCGGATGAAGGGGGTGGTGCAGCATATATCCGGACACCACACTCTCTCCCTCACTCACCCTATAATCAACACCCAGGTCCTGACTGGGGGGTCTCGCAGCTGTAACACTACAGCTATTCCTGGCCGGTGGAATGGGGGAGGGACGCAGGGGAGGAGAGAGAGAAAGGAGAATGAGGGAGGAGGGAGTCGACTGTCCCTCAAGCTGCAGCTGGCTGCTGCAGTCCAGACAGGTTTTATGGTCATTGCCCTCGCAGCGGGCCACAACCCCCAACACCAAGGTTTCAGCTAATGGCACTCCCAGTCTGAGTGAAAGGGCAACTTGATTCTTGGTCCTTTTCCACACACGAAGAGGGAGTCATAAACGGGCATTTGGCCATTGAGCATTGACGAGTCCGTCTGCTTTGTGCATTTGTTTCCTTCCGTTAGTGCAGAATCAATTGATCAATTAGCTGGGGGACGGAAAATTACCAATTTTGATAATCCGTTTTTTTTCTAAGTCAGTTATTAAACACAAATGCTTCCTAAGTGTGAAAACTCGATGCCTTCTATTTTGATTTTGTGCTTCTGGCCAGACCAGAAAAATCCAAGATGTCACCTCTGGCTCTGGCAAATATTTCAAATTTTCCAACATTTTTTAGACTAAGCATTTATTCTATGAATCAGAAAACTAAACAGAGTAATTATGAATGAAAATAACTAGTAGATGCCGCCTACATCTATACTCCTGACTGAAGAAGAAATTAAATGATTAGTCCAAATTATAATTCAGGTTTTTATAAATAAATAATGTTTGGAGCTCATCATGTTTTGACTCTTCATGGCTCTAAGGTGCCACTAGATGGCAGACTTGAATTTGGAAACGAGCCTGGCCAGTTGACATCACTGTGCCTCACTTGACTCCATAGAAACCAGACAGGAAATAGAGCCAGTCTAGATGGTGCACATTTCACACGGTTTTGTTTCTTTTCTTTTTTTCTTTTTTTACACAAACCACAGGGTCCACATGCATCTGTAAAAGCATAAAATTCCTCGACCAATTTGCAGCGCGATGTTCAAAAACAAGCTATTTAAATGCATCGCAACAAATTCCAAATTCTGCGTTCACATGAGCCAGTTGAGCACAAAAGGGCTCCTGTTTGGTTACATAATAAAGGTAAAGAACGGCCCCTCAGTTCTCAATACCTGGCACCCACACCTAGTCGACAAGCCTCGGAAATTGTGCGTCCACTACACGTCCTCACCTGCTCTGAATAGAGTGGCGGACTGAGCCTGGGTTTCCTGAGAACACACATTCCTATTTGGCGAGGTGAGGGAGACGTCTGAGAGGTGTGTGGGCTGCGGGCTGCTCGTCGCCCGGCATGGCAGCGCGCTGAAACAGTCCAGATGGAAGTGATGGAATGGCACCGTGTGCCAGCTAAGCCCAGCGTCCGCCAGCAGCACTAAAACAGTTTCCGTTGTGACACAACTAATCCCCATCACAGTGCCAGAGAGAGAGCCGAGCCCAGTCTGCCTCTTACCATCAGCCGTCCACCTCCAGGCGGTGGGCCAGATGCTGCCAGTAAAGGATATGAACAGACAGTTCCTCTGAGGGCCTAGGAATAACTCACTTTAGGTGGTCTGAGGCCAGCAGAACCACTCTGACTACAAACCTCATCTCACAACTTCTGCATTACAGTTGAGTTTCAGCTAATCCTGGATTTACCATACCTCAAGAAAACACTCATTCAGGGACAAGCAGCTGGGTTCCCCTGGCATACCTTGCTCAGGATGTAGATGGCATCTCCACGTTTGAAGGACAGCTCGTCTGGGAAGTCCCCTGCACAGTCCCATAAGCCCTGGTAGAAGTTAGGGTAGTCTGTGCTCTTATCAACTGGATGGAAAAAGGAAAGGAGATGATAACGGCTTATTTAATTCCTACTGAGAGTAATCACATCAAGCAGCAGTGGTTGTTTGTGTGCAGCAAAACCAACAGGAGGCAGTGGAGAGCCTAAAACAGAAAAGGAGGCTGTGAGCCAAGTTCATATTACATACTAACTAAGCAGGTTTGGAGTATGTTCACACTGGGAAAGTGATAGACTGCAATGCAGTGCAGAAAAGAGATGGAGTCGCAGCTCATAGCTGGAACACAATAACAATGTTGATGGATGGCGAAACAGCAATGTTACCATTGTTGCTGTGACTTTCAATTTATTTTGCAGCGTCATGGTAAAGTAGTCAACTATTGGATTGACAGAAAATTAACCTGCAATGGTAATCGATTCATTGTTTAAGTATTTCATTTAATTGTGAGGATTTTCTGCTTTTCTTTGTTGTTTTAAACTGAATCTTTTTGGGTTTCAGACTCAAGATATTTGAGGACATCACTGTGGACTCAGGGAAATTCTGATTGCTGGTTGGATTAGTCTGTTTTTTTATCTATCGTATTAAAGAAACTGCTAATCAAATACTGGAAAAATCCACGTACCACCCTACACTACTACACTGGAAAATAGAAATGTGTTATTATTTGAACATGGAAAAGACGGTAGCTAATGAAAAGAACAAACTAGCTCCATTTGAAATCATATAGATGTATTACTTATGTACTGCTACACAAGTTGGCAATGAGACTCAAAAATCAACTATCTTACCAATGAGCTTTAAGTGCTCTTATGTCATTTTAGACAATAAAGTATATCGTTAAACTGTAAAATATCCTGCCTTCGTTATATTTGTCTTGAATGTTTGATGAACACATTTGAGAGATCATTGCAAAAAAAAAATGTGTATATTGGCCTAAATACGAGACGATTTTTTACTCCCTAATATCAGTTTTGGCTTCAAAGAAGGTTGTGTATCTCTAATCTCTAGTTTCAACCACTGATCCTATTTATTGAGCCAAAGTGTCAGTGTCATTTCCTCTTTGGTGGTGATTCTGTTGGTTAATGTCACTGGAATGTTTCCATAGTTACAGCAGATAGAGAGATAGCACAGTGTTTTTACACTTGCAGAACATTAATACGTCACTTATTGTACAAGGAAGTTGGCCTCAGAGTTATTTCCAGCATTGTGTTAACTTTCAGTTGCACATGTTCACAGAAACTTCCTCTTTAAGTGTCATTTCTCTGAACTGTGGGTGAAGGTTGAGCTGCTCACAGCACAAATAGATTTATTTGACAGAACGGCAATTTGTTCAGTTCGCTTCTAGCCTCTAGTGAAAGTTACTACACTCTACCCCACAAACTAAATATACCAACAGTCAGACATGTTTCTGTGCTGTACCTGCAGCGGGCGGAGCAGGTTTGCTCACTGGCTCCACCTTTGGAGGAGGCTTTGCTGGAGTAGGCATCTCTTCCTCTGGAGAAACAAGCGGAGATGGTGATGGATGAGTGTGCAGTGAAAAGGTTATGAAACTCTGTCTAATAAGTGGACAGGGAAATATGCAATGCCAGAAAAAAACCAATACCAAAGAGATGCATTCAATGTCTTCATGTTCTATAGGGCAACATGTACATAATACAGATTGTCACAGTGATAAAATGTGTGTTCGTACCAGGGAGCTCTTCATAGATGTCGTCATCGATCGGCTCTTCGATCGCCCCAACATCATCGTACACTTCCTGCTCCAACTCGTCTTCATCTTCTGGGATGATGCCTGTCATATCTACAAACAGAGGAACGTAGTATGTTTGACTTTATGATACATTTTTTAGAGAATATTGTTCAATTTTTGGGTTTTCATTCATGGAGGAACTAAAGTTTTTGATTTTTTTATGATTGAAACAGTCCAAACCTTTCAAAACAAAGTCTATCTGTTTCACCCATTCCTCCGCCTCTTTGGTCGATGACGCACAAAACTGTGATGAAAGAGGACAGAAATGAAGACTGCAGTCAGTGCAATATGCAAGTCTACATATATTAATTAACATAAACAAATAATACTGCATTTATGCATAGTAAAATGTTCCACAAGGAAGAGCCTGAATGTTAGAAAGACTCATTTAGACTTTTTAAATATGCGTGTCAGGTTGAGCCACGGCAAAGGCAGCAGTGTCAAATGAATGAATGGGTTTTAAAAATAAAGATTTAATGAAGTGCATGTACACACATGCCTTTCCAAGTCTTAAACATGGCACATCTCAAGCCCACTTCTGTTTTTCCAATTTGGGACGCACTAACTCAAAGCGTCACCAACAGACAAGCGTACCTGATAGACTCGCTTGTCTGGAGCCGAAATCTCAAAGCAGCAGTCCTTCTTTGAGTCTTTGCGTAAGGTGGTGTTCATCTTGACAGTGTACCCGTCGATATTGAACTCCCCCTTCTGCTGCTTGTCTGGTTACAGGAAATTAAAACATTATTAATGGTTCAGATACAACAAAGGTAATGTCACTGTCAACTCTGAGGAAACAAGCAGAATCTCCATCCACTCAAGTTAACTCAAACAGTATCTGATTCATAATCGACTGGAAAGCCAAAGTAGTACCTTTCTCACTGCCATAATAGTAGAAGATATTATGGCTGAGAGCGCACCATCTCTTCTGCCACTCGGTGCCAAAAAAGCTGTGATCTGTGGAGGGAAAACTGAATAATCTCAGCATGGAAGAGATGGATCATTTTCAGGTTTGTTTATGAGGATAAGTTAGAGCCGTGTGTGCAAAAAAACATGAAAATGACAAAAAAAAATCGTAGAAAAACGGTAATCTCTGCACACTTAATAATATCAAATCAGAATGGTGGGATGGGACGCTAAGAGTTTAACATGGATTGCGATAAAAATATGTCTAATATCAGGATAATCGTGAATCAAGATGAATTTGAATATCCTCATGTGACTGACTTGAAAAGTTGTCGAGCTCACTGATGTACAGTCTTGTACTGGTTTCACGATTTATTTTGAATTGCCTAAGCCCGTCACCATGGCTGAAGGCATGGCTCTCATATTGTATAACCTCATGATATATGACGACTTATTTTAGATTTTTTTATTGTTTATTTTTTCACAAAAAATTATGCATGTCCTCTCTGTGAAGTTCATAAAAGTATTTGTTTTTTATGAACTTCACTTCTCGTATTGAGTGCAATTTTAGATTTCTTATTTATTTTAAAGGAAAAATAGTTAAATGTTACAAAAGCAAATGTTGTCTCTTTTTCCTTTTTGCAATTTGATCCAGCTAACTTTTTATAGAAGGGTGTTACAATAAGACCCAATTTCTGTACATGAATTTAAGATTTTTCTTTTAATCCTCCAACTGAATACAATATTGTTGTGTGTGGTTTCCAATTTTCAAAACATTTTGAACTGACGAAGGTCCAAGTGTGCAGACATTGCCTTTCTTCGTTGATGCTGTTTTCTGATAGCCTCACCAAAAAACAGTCATGTATGTATGTTCTTAGCAGAGCACCCACCCTTTCTGCGCTTCTCAAGGTATCCTGCTTTGAAGACAGACGTCAGGTCCTGAGCCGCCACAGGTGGTAACTGCTGGACACCTGGAACAGAGTTGAGGAAACCCAACAAAGAGGGTTCAGTGTCCTCTCTGAACAAATCATCCATTCAAAGTGCGTTTACAGGGGCTCTATATAATGTAATGTCATTTGTAGCAATTTACATGTATTTATCATTATTGGCCATATGTGAGCAAATTGTAATGTGACATGAAAAATGAGACCTTCCCCTGTCTCTCGGTTGCCTTCAACACAAGCCTGTGGATGATTTGTTTAAGTTGTCTAATGCTGCTGGACCGTGGAGTTTTTTGTGAAGTCCATAGGATGTGAGTTAATGCACTTCCTTGAGAGCCTCGTCTCAGTGCCTCTCTCTGCTCCGCTAACAGAGAGCAAAGGTGGCTAGCACAGAAGATCCACAGAGCCCCTATATCATGTAAAAGTGAGAGTTCAAACAATTCAACTTGATATTGATGCCTCTATATGATTTACCTGAACAAGACCACCAGTGAGAAGATTGTCTATGTCTATATAGTTATTATCGTTATTCTTAATGAGCGTCACCAGGTCGAATAAGTCATAAAATTATAACTATTTTACTCATAACTATATTTTATGGCGTAGCTGAGGATGCATTGAGGAGTCTCACAGCCTGAGCAAAAAAGCTGCTGGATCAAGATCTTAGTGCTCATACCACTTTTGTCCACAGGGGCCGCCAGGATCAACAAAAAGTCAAAGCTCCTTGTGGCAGCTTTAACCATAAACAGACAGAAGACTCAAGCTATCCTGTATTTGTTTGGCTGATGTTAAAAAACAAGCAGCGAAAGCCACGGAGGCTCCACTCAGCAATGTTTTGCATGTCTCTGGAGGAGATGCCCCTCGCAGTGTGCAACTTCAATGCAAATGTTCAACTGCTGTGTCAAAGTTGCTTTGTGTGAAAGAGCAGCCATAAAGCTGGCAGCTGCTTACAGCCCATAAACCCCAGACCCCTAATCACCATTTCACAAGGCTTTCCCTGATACTCCACTATTGAAAAACATAAATACAAAATCTTACATAGATTGCCACGATAGAGCGTACGAGGTTAAAGCTACTGTATATGGAGGAATGTTTTTTCTCAAACTACAGCCACGGCAGTAATTTTCAGTCCCCAGACCGCGGCTGAGAGCAATAAAGCGTGCTCTAGCTGTCAGAGGGGTGGAGTGAAAGGAGGCGGTGGGAGTAGCATGTGTGCCCCTAAATTGCTTCCCAAGTATGTTGCCAAGTTACAGTTGGAATGTCTCCCTCATTGTGCCACTCAAAGTCACTTTCTCCGGCAGCAGACCCCAAGATTTGTATATTTTAACGCCAAGATGCAATTTTCGACAATTTAATCTGCAGCTTGTTAGCAGTTAGCAAGTCAGCTCCGGACGTCTGCTAAGTGGCTTGTGGCTAACCTTCGCAGGCCTCTTCATCCTTGTCTGTGCGCTCAGACTGCAGCGAGCCTCCTTCGTTGTTGCTGTCAAATTCCTCCTCCTCTTCTGAGTCATCTCCACCTACAAGGGGAAAAATGTCGGTGTGGTGATGATGCATGTTATTGTGTGACACCAGTGACAGAACGTCACTAAGTACATTTGCTCAGTACAATTTTGAGGTACTTTACTTGAGTATTTCCATTTTCTGAATTTTACTTCAGTCTTGTCCTTTTTACTCCTCTACTTTTTTTTGGCTAGCTTTAGTTTCTAGTTACTCTGCAGATTACCTGCTGCATCAGAGCCAAAGTACCATATTCTTAAATTAATTTATTTTATTGCCAATCAGGTGAAGAAAAAACAAACACTGATTCCAATCATTTAAAAAAATGTTGAATATCAGATACAATAAACAGTCAACCCATAGCATACGTTATCTGCATTCATGTAAATATGTGTATAATTTACTTTTACTTGTACTTTTGATACTTAAGTACATTTAATATCAGATACTTTAAGTCTTTTACTAAATTACTATGCATATAGATGACTTTCACCTTTAATTAATTCATATTTCAACACCATATCTTTACTCTTACTCAAGTATGACTGTCGGTTACTTTTTATAACACCGTGTAACACAGTGGTTCCCAGCCTTGGGTGCATAACTATAAGGTGTGAACAGTTCATTTGAAGAGTTTTAAATGTTTTGGATGCCTAAGAGATAAAATTATACAGCATTTTACCAGAAAAACGCCATAGATAGTGAAAAAAAAAAAGGTTTCTTATCTTATCATCACTTTTGGTACCCTCTTGATGATACATAGATCTCAAGGGGGTTTATCCTGATGTAATTTGACCGATGTGGAGTCCTGACCTGCAGGTTGGGAACCACTGGTGCCACTTATTTAAACATAAATCTCAAGAATATTAATAGAAGTAAATAAAACACTCACTTTTGTCCTTGAAATCTTGTGGGAAACTGTTGGGGAGACCGTAAATAGATGTTAAATATGTTCGCATTTTGGTTCAGAGTCTTTAAATCAGATGGTGGACCAAGGTCTAACTTCTGACATGAAGAAGTTTGAGAACCACTGACTTCAGTGCCTCCAAAACAGGAAACAAACAAACAAACAAACCTCAGTTTGACCTCTTTAATCCGCTTGACGAAGGCCTCCTTCTTCTCTTTTGCCTTCTTGCTCAGACTTTCCCCTTTTAATCCATCACAAAGGAAACTCTCTAGATCTAAACAACAAACAGCAGGTGAAACATTCACTCAATCTGAGATCACTTACTGATTGTGCCGTTTTATTTGGCAGGCATGTGGCCCAGCCTTTACTGCTGGGGGATCATCTTACCTTTCCAAGCACAATAACATACACGCACAGGCGCGCGCACCCACCCACACACACACACACACACACACACACACACACCCCAGCAGTTAGCAGCTTTGACGTCAACCTGCGTATTGATTGATTGATAGCACGAATGGAAAAAGCAGCGATGAGAAGTCTGAAACTTGAGTCGTCCATGTTGAGTGTGCGCTTCCTCTTTTGACTAAACGCTCTCTGAAAAACTGGACTTTGTGCAACAAGGCATGAAAGAGCGCGGGAGACAACAACAGGCGTGAATTAATGTATGTTTCACCTGCGATGAGCGTCGTCAGCTCCTCGGGGATGGGAGGCATCGTGGCGGGTGTTTGTCGCGGGCAGCTCTGGACCGTCCGGCGGGCTGAAGCTTCATGAGACGCGGAAGCAGCAGCAGCAGCAGCAGCGGTGGCGGCTCGATACACGGAAGTTGATGTGCTAATTATGACTGACCACACACTTGTGTTGTTCAACACCCACCCTGACGTTTATATGTGTGTGTATATATTTTTGACTGCTCCTGATGACGGGCAGCTGATGCTTTAATGGAGCCTCGGGTCTTTACAGACTATTAAAGTCCACATTATTTTTGATTGATTCCAGATAATATTTCTCTGGCACTTAAAAGTCTGACTGACTCACTGGACACATTGGGGGCTGTCTTTATTTTTATTTTTTACAGTGATGTGATGCGAGCACTTTAGAGTTTATGAATATGTCAACATTGTAAATCCAAACAGGGATCATTAATAGTTGAAAAGGCAATTATATAAAACTGTTGTGGAGGAGGGCTCCTGTGCCAGGTTTATTCGTCTTTGAGCCACAGAGGGGTTTCAAGGAGCCTGTGCTGCTTCAGGTTTGATTTCATCTTTAATTTTTCTTTGTATGAATAAAACTAAGTGTTAGCTATAAGCTTAGTTAGCCGTGCAGCTAGTGGTCGGACAGGGAGCTTGGGGAACAGGGGGTTTGACACCGCTAGCATAGGACTAGAGTGGCCAAGGCTAGCTGGTAAGCATGCTAACTTAAGTAGATATCACTGTAATACACTATATAGACATTAAAACCTCAAAACTGTTATTTTTTCACACTCTGTTGATCATTTTAGTTCATGTTAAACAACAAAATCTCACATATTGCACCTTTAATTAACCTTTTAAACTCTGCCGGCTCCGTCATTGGATGAAAACTCCACTCAAGACCCCAAACTTACCAAATATGTGGAAATGTTAACAAAATGTCCTTTTTTAATGGAATAGTATAACCATAAAAAAAACAAGGTGTCTTGAGTTTAAAGGTGCAATATGTAAGAATTTCAGTTAACCAAAACTATCAAAAGACCGTGAAGAAATTACAGTTATGACGTTATGATGTCTATATATCTTATTACAGGGATATCTACATGTTCGCATGAAGTTAGCATGGCTCCAGAGCGGCCTGTCCCGGTCCAAACAGTCCTGCTAGCAGTGTAACACATCCCTGGTCCCTGAGCTCCCAGTCTGGACTGCTAGCTGCACGGCTAACTGAGCTTACTAGCTAACGACAGCTACAGTTAGCAGCAGTTAGCGATTACTCCAGTGATACTCTGCCTCCTCTTTGTTTTAGGTATGAATTTGACAGGTGGCCAATTCGTACATGTTGCAGCTTTAATCTTAAATTGTATTTTAGATAACTGCAGCATCATTTGCATCTTCTCTCTAAAACCATTTTTATCAGTTTGTGTCGCTCAGTCAAGAAGAAACACACATTTCCATCATATCTGATGCATTCAATGAACCACTGCTGGCAAGAGTTACACAACAAACCTTCACTTCTTACATCAAGTGAAGCCTCCCGGTGTATTCAGTGTCATATTGTTTATAAAGGTGTCAGTCATTCATTAGTCATCTTTTGACAGGCTGTATCAGCCAATCCAGGTTGAAAAGGCCGAGCCTTTGAACTGTATCGCCTGTTGTTGTTGAGAAATGAGACAGAAATGTCAGTGCAGCTCTGGAGGGGCTGTGTGAAGAGCCTCAGCTTGTGCTGTAGCTGCAGGTGGTGGACGGTGTTTGTCAGAGCTGCCTGACACTCAGACTTACTTCGGTTTCAGTCCAGAAGCTTTGAGAAGACTAATACCCACACAATGATCACAGTCTGTTCTGGTCTTTTTTATTTGTCTGAGCACAAAGGAAAAGATGTGTTGGGATAGTTGAGAATATATACACCCTGCATTGATGTATTTGTCTATATCTGCTTTACATATTTATGATTTATTTATGGATTTGTAGTCAGTGTGATACCAAGAAAAGGAGCCACCAGACCTTCAGATCTTTTGATTGGTTGTCATGTGATAAGTGATCACTTTCATCGCTTTGTATTGCAAAATGAAACCTCAGATCATCTCCTACTATTCATTTTCTGACGTCACTTCCTGTTCAACATTATCTGAGTACAGACAATAAATTCTTTATGAGCCTGAAATCCTGTGCGGTCATTCAAAACCTGACCCCCTCCTGACCCGGCAGTAGTTCCTCCCAGTTTGGAGAGGAGAGGAGAGCCAGCTTGACCTTTGACCTGTGTGTGTTTCCATGTGTGTCTGTGTGTAGACTGTGTGTGTGTGTGTGTGTTGTATCTAGTTTCCCATAAAGCTTCATCCCCTCATCTCACAAACTCCTCCTTATAATCGACTCCTTCGCCTTTGATCACTCCAGACATGTTTTTAATCCACTCAGTGCATGTCCACCGAGCTCCTTCATGTAACCCACAATAAATCAAATGCATGTATCTGATTATGTCATGTCTTTATGATTAAAGTTGTCACGGTTAAACCTGTAAATGTAGGAAAAAAATGTTCTATTTTGTTCTCGTGAAAATAAATAAGCTGATTATTCTGAGGAATAAGTGGTCTGAGCTCTTATAAATAATGAGCACAACATGAGAGAGGGTATTTGTGGTTGCAGTGTAGCAGAGTCTGTAGACACTGACATGCTGACACAGTGCGGTCTCAGTATTCAAAGTGAGTTCAGTGGCTTCTGCACCAAATCAAATCTGACTGCCTGGCTGCCTCCTGGGCTTTCAGTCATTTTCCTAGTTAGTCCCTGTTTTCAAAATGATCACAATTAGCCATCAGGTGATATGCAGCTCAGTAGGAAAAGCAGTACACACCCTCACATTACCATTTTTTTTATTATTGCTACGATGGTTAGACACACACACACACACACACACACACAGTTTATAAATGAATCCTGATGCCTGCAGACTTAGGTGAGTGCTATTGTTAATCTTGTGATTCAGCTTTCCAGCAAACATTTCCCTAAACATGTAATAACAGCATGTTATCATAATAATAATAATAATAATAATAATAATAATAATAAAAGGCACCACGGCTGCTTCACTGTGACAGACACTCACATCGCGCCGAGGTTCAACTGGTCGGTGTGAAAAATTCCTTTAGTAGTAAATAAAAAGAAAATCTGTCCGATTAACATAAATGTAACGTTGTAGTAATTTATAATAAATGAATTAAATAAATATAAATTCTTCTGTTTGACTGATATCTGACCGTGCAGGGCCCATTTTAAACAAAACCCTGTTTAATTATAATTTACAACAATTTGGAAAAAATAAAAATCTCATCTCGGCTGTTTTCAATTATGCGTAAATACATTTAAAATCATTAAAAGTTTTTTTGGGGTGGGGAAATCCACAATTGCTTCAGGCGGGATTCCTAATTCAAAAAGATTGCGTTACATTGCGGATCAGGCTATAAACAAGCACCCTCAGTGCTGTGAGTTTTATAGGCAATAACATTTAATTAGAGAGCCAAGAAAAGTCATAGCTTTTGGCCTGGGACTCCTTGCAGGCAGTTCTCGCTGCACATTCGGCTTTTTCTGGGTTTAAAACATGCGGAGACAATCAATCTCCCGTTTTGTTTCGATAAATCACAGCAGAGCCACGGGCACGTTTAAGAAAATGTCTCAACTCGACCTGCGAAAGTAAATAAAAACGTGACGCATCCGTATTAATTCAAATGTTTGTCTCTCTTGTTCCGTGTTCACTGGAGCAGTTTGTTTTGTGGAAGTTTGAGATGATAAAATCAATGGTGTCTTTATCCTGCAAGACCGTAATTCAGCGAAAATACCCTGTGGCTTTTAAATTAAACCGTTTATATTCTCCTTCTGTGACTACTGTGAGAAACTATTCAGCACTATGAATTATGCATGAACAAAATTCATTCCTCTTACGGCCAAAACTCTGAAATACATTATTGTTTTAATGAGCCCTAAAATCAATACGCTCTCCAAACTTTCTGATGGGGAAATAAGACAAAATGGCGCTGCTGATTCCAATCAATGCAAAGTTTTATTTCAAGAAAAATACTCTGCTCAGTTATAGTCGAAATCCATATAAAAAATAAACCGTGTAAACTGCCCATGCAGGCTGAATTGTTTAGTTTTCGCTTTAACTTACCTTGAGAGGCTACAACTGAGTGTCTACACTGAACACGAGTACCACACATGTATTTCAATAGCTCAAGTTCTGCAGATCGATGGTGGTGAGTGTTTCTGAGAAAAGGTCAAAAGTTTCGGCCGATAAAGGCAGAGGGCTCTCTGCGCAATCTGACAAGCTCGGTGAGAAAGAGGAGGAGGATGAGAAAACGTGGAAATCCTGCAAAGAGACGTCCAAGCCGGGGGAGTGATCATTGTCCGGGCCTATTGTGGACACGCAGATGGGAACAGTGGGAGCCGCGTTAGGAAAATGTTTCAGATTTTTCTCATTGCTGCTCAAAGGCGTGACAGCCGGGCTCTGGCTGTCCCCATTGTGCCCGTTGTGACACTGTTGTGAAGTCAAGGTATTCTGCTGGAAATACCTCTCCCTCTCCAGGAGCGTCCCGGCCGCGCCGCCGTCCGCCTCCGGCTCGAACTCGTCCTCCGGCCCGTCGTCCGCACAGGCGTACTTCCCCTCGCTGTCCCGGTTCTCCTTGCAGTGCGTCTGCCTCTTGTGCTTCATCCTCCTGTTCTGAAACCACACTTTCACCTGCTTCTCCGTTAAATCCAGCAACGCGGCTATTTCCACTCGCCTCGGTCTGCACAGGTACTTGTTAAAATGAAACTCCTTCTCCAGCTCCAGGAGTTGGGTGTTGGTGTACGCAGTCCTCAGCCTCCGGGATCCACCGCCGGCACCGGCACCAGCACCGGCAGCATCTGGGACCTCTGGTGAACCTAGACAAATAAAGCAATGAGTGTGTTTTTTTTTAATCACAGAAAATAAAACAGGAGATGTGTGTGTGTGTATGTGTGGGGTGGAAAACAAGCTCCATGGGGGGAAACTTGTGGCAAGCAAAGGAGCGAGACTGGGAAGATTTATGGGCCCCCGGCAGAATATGATGGGTCTGCGTGGACAGGACAGGACGGAGGGTGAAGATTAATGAACATGCCAGCTGCTGGCCCGTGTAAGAATAATCTATCACTCTCCATTACTGTCAAACATTAACACTCTTACACTGCATCACAAGTCAGTGCGTTACTTGATGAGATTAAGCATGCTTAAATCAAAAATCCTGGGGAGGCTTAAAGGGACGCCCACGCTGCACAAGGCCCGGGATGCAGCTCCTTGCAGAGGGGGAAACCCTCAGACAATGAGGAGCCTTTTACATGGAGGTTATTAATCATCATGTCTTGCCTTGGGGGGAGAAGTAGAGCGGTGAGGAGTCAGCCGTAGTCGCGGAAGCAGCAGCAGAAGAAGAAGTAGAAGAAGAAGAAGAGGCAGTCTGGTTGTTCCTCTTGATGCTTTTCTTCTCCTTCATCCACGGGTACTCCGGGGGCAGGGATGCAGCCTGCAGCGGGCTGCTGCAGCCTCTCAGAGCCTGCTTGGAGCGGCTGTGGCGTGGGTGGATGCCCGGGTTCAGGCCGGGGATGGTGTGCTCAAAAGGAGGAGGAATCAGTGTCGACTGTGAAAGCGCCGGGCTCTTGATTGATGAACTTTGAAATGCATCACCGACAGGGTTAGTGAGAGATGTCAGGCACTCAGCGAGCGACGGCTGGCTGTTGATGAAACCACTTTCTCGCCCAAATTCGTAATTCATCTCCTCCTCTCTTGTCCCCCGAAAAAAAAAAAAAAAAAAAAAAAAAATAGCTCGCTGATTTACTCTCAGAGTGGATTCAGATTTAATAAGCAGTTTATTTTCATAAAGCAAACTGGATATAGTCGCATGGAGACCTCTGTGCCATAAACTATTGCTTTCATGAGGACATGGTTGGAATTAGACCGTGCTGCTTGTCACATGATTACATCTGCCCAATGACAATTTGGGGTTTTTATCAAAAGAAGCCACTGTCCCCTGTGATTGATCGAGAAAGTCGGAGGGGTAACGCCTCATTCCGGGGGTAGGGGTTGCTTTATTTACACATTTTTTTGGGTCAGTTTGTCCACCGCTGCCCCCCCCTCCCTCCTTCAAAAACGCACCCAAACCGTGCCTTCTTCTGCGCGTCCACGCAGTGTGCCGTGCGGGTACGCGCGTGTGAGCCGTGGTGTGTGTTGGTGTGTGTGTGTGTGCATGCCCCGTGTGCGTTTATGTCCACGGTGGCACTCCACAAATCACCGCTCCACCGGCAACGTTCGCATCTCATAACGCGACGACGTTTCCGCACTCGTTATCAGCGCCGAGGCGTTAATCTAATGAGATTTTCATGAAAGGTTCGCTTGGAGAGGAAAAAGCTGCACCAGACATCCAACAACATGACCACCCCTCCCCCAACACACACACACACACACACACACACAGACACACACCACAGGAGAGAGAGGGAAGGATAGAGGAGAATCAGTTTTTAATAGATTTCGATCAGATTTTTGCGCATTTTCATTCTTGGTTCCTCTTCTTCTTCTTCCAAATAAATCCTGTTATTATGACCCATTTTATCATCGAGGTGTTTATATGAAATCCACTAAAAACAATATTTTGTGTCAATATAAAAAAAAGCATGCATTTAACAGGCATTTTCCACCATTTTTTACAGTTGACACCTCCCTGCACCGCGCACATGGCATTTCATTTCTTTTATTCCACCTACAGGGCTCCTGTTGACCTCAGCCATCCTCCATATACACTCCAGCATCATTGGCTCTAACGTGAAATGATTTGCCACTGTAGTGTGAAGCGGAGGAAAGGTGCGGATCTGATGGCTGTTTATTGCTCCGGCTCTAAACAAAGAGCCCTGGTAGCCTGAGCGTGATCAATCTTTCTCGCCAAAAGGTCTGACAGCTCCCTGCCCTAAGAACACATTTAAAGCATCTAACACTCCCCGAGATCATACATGGACCAGGGAGAGAGGGCAGCCACTCTGTAGGTAAAAAGGCTGTAGGAGAAGGGTTTTTTTTTAAATGTAGAAATGTGGGGATTTCTTTTGGATGGGACGCGCGGCCATTACGCACAAAGATATCTCTGTTTTGTTTTTTCTTTTGCTAGAAATCCATCTAAAGACGAAACTGTCGCTTTTTTTCGTTTGCAAGAAAGGACTAAACTGACACAGAAGACAGGGATGGACTCGGTTAGTGGTTTAGAAACGAACGGAGCAGCTTTTACATAGGAGCAATTGTCTGCTGAGGTGAGTGGGTGTTGGCATTCAGCAGAAATCCCATTCAGTCTCGTACCTTTCTCTCGCTCAGATACCCCGTGAAGAAAATCTTTATGTGAGCTGTTTAGTTTCCAGAATAATTTACTTTATGACACTTGCTTAAAAACGTTTTATTTGAATCCATATAACTGTATTGCTGGTCTCTGATTTAGTGTTATGTATGTCTTATTTGTGAGGATGCACTCTGAATACAAGGCAGATGTTGGAAAGGAACAATATTCTAATATCGACTCTGATAATAGCCTGAATTGTGGGAATTTAATTGAATATATTTTGAATTTAAAGTGATTTTTTTGTGCTTATTTTATTGTCAAACTGTAAGGTTAGTGCTGCAAATAATTATCCAAACTGAACACATGCATTTACTAGTTATTTTTATTAGGATTTAGATAGATAATAGTTGATATAAGGATGGATTTACGCAGGTGTGGAAACAGGACACTGATACAAAGAGAACAAAGATGAACCTCGACAGTGTTTCCACACAACCCTACAGCCGCTGGACATTTTATACCGCAGCTACATTTTCTTTTTTTGATTTACGTCCGCTGTTCCTGTTTCGGAGCTGAACGGACATAAAGTCACGTTTTGCTGCCTGTTTTTGAACGAACGCAGACAGGAGACGGTGTCTGGATGAGCTGAGAGCACGAGAGGCACGTTTCCCGTCTGTTCCGAGACAACAAGAGACATCTGGGAGGCAAGCAGGCCAAACCTGCCAGCACCGAGGAATCCCTGTTAATAAAAACTGTTTTAATTACCATGCTGGGCTGTGGTGTGGAATTATTTCCATCTATCGTGTGTTTGGATGTAAAGACTTTTTTTTTTTTTATTAAAAAAAATGAACATTTACCAAGTCTGTCTCTGTTTTTCATTGTGTAAAATAAGGTGAAGTCTTCACTAATGTAAAGGTGCAATAACACATTTATTACACATTTATTACGCACTTAGTTATAAACAGTGCAATGCGTTTTGTTGAAATGATTGGGTGTGTTCATAAGCGCGTCATTAACGCTGCATTGTATCATACATCACATCATATTCTGCCTGTGGAGGGAGAAAAGAAAAGAAGTACAGCCGAGTAGTGCTTCTGGAAAACACATTTAGCTGTGTGCCGTGTGTGTGTGTGTGTGTGTGTGTGTGTGTGTGTGTGTGTGTGTGTGTGTGTCCTGGAAACAAAGCAGTGTTCACGACAGGATTTTCACATTACGCGTTTATTTATCGAGCCCCCCGGATCCATGAGAAAGATCTGACAGATACTACTACTTAAAGGGCCGCAAATCAAACCGTTGTGCACGAAGACGTGTGCAGAAATATCGTGACGACTATATATAAAACAAGAAAACACTGACGTCCCGCCTTTGTGCCTTCATTGTCCCTTAAGAAGGCAAATTAATGGAAAAGTGTGGGGTCATATAGCAAAGGAGTGAAAGAATATGACAAGATACAGAACCCACCTTTAGAGAGAAGAAGTCTGTCAGCTCTCAGCTTCTGTGGTTCAAAGGTCCGGCTCTGTTGGCCTGCGGGTAGAGGCAAACATGTACAATATGAACACGGCTTTTTTAAGAAGGATTTGAAGCAATAAGCATGCAGAAATGTGTAGAATAATAGTAGTATCTGTGGCTGATGACAGAGGCTATCAAACAGTGGTTAGCCCCAGAAGAAATGGGATTAATTCATTCTCCGTGTGACTCCATGTTTATAACAGAACTATTTTGCTCATTTTATGTAATAAAACACTCAGATGGGGTCCATGGTCTAATGTGTGTCAGTTCGGGGGTCCTGGACCTGAAAAGGTTTGCTAACCACTGCTCTAGAGAGCAAAGTCCAAACTATTTCCTCTAAAATCTGAAGGGCTATCAGCGTGGCTCAAGGATTTATCTGCAAAAATGTTTCCTGCACAAAATAGGCCTGTCTAACGTCATGAGGTCAGCTCACTCTCCACACATAAACGACTCACTAATGGCAGCGAGGATAAGTGGGTGCAACGCTCTCCCATGTGTTCACGACTTTACTCCCCTGAACTTCTTCGTCCAGAATTCACTCGCGGCCTCCTCTGTCACCGCTGGTGTCACGAGGTTTGATGTATAGGGGTCACCAGAGGTCCCACCGCAAACAGCATCCGAGCAACTTTCTGTTTTCCTGCAGCACGGCTCCTCGAATGGAAGAGGTCCATCCAGACGCGCATGGGGAGCAGGAATGCCAACTATACGCACACAGCGCTGTTCTGAAGAGAGACTTGACTGGAGGTTCACTAATCTTATCATGTTTCTTTTTTTTTTATAATATGAACATCAGTTACGATAACTTTACAGTTTTCCCCAAAAGGAAATAAGAGACTTAATGAGCTACATGTGGATGACCTTTGGGGGTGAGGGAGAGAGGGAGGGGGGAGAGGGGAAACCAGGAAGAGAGGTAAGACTTGTTGGGGTATCTTTCTATTTGTAGGACCTCAAGTTCATCGCTCAGTTTGGGTCCAGTGAGGTCCAAACCAGCTGCTGGGAAAATAATGACATGCTTCTGAAAATGTGTGTGTGGATAATCATGTGTGGTCATACTGTCACCTCAGTCATGGTCAGTGCGCATGTCCATGGATATAAAGTGATGTTTTGCTTTCTATATCAATATTAGAATCAATTCATCTTTGATCATAACATCTACAGACTCTCTAAGCTGTTTAAAAACACAAGATGGAGTCATTTGAAGCACTGAGGCTGCAATAAGCAGAGAAGGAACCCCTGGCCGAGCACAGTCCCACTTTAATTAAACGTGGATTTGTAAGGAGCAGTTGATGCCACATGTGACGATAAAACGAAACCGAACACGCAGCAGGAACTCGGTGATTTACGACGAAAACGTCTGGAAACTGGTGCAGCTCTGTGATAATAAATGGGGAGTGGTCTCGGTGTGCCCTGAACGCATCACCCAGATTGTTCCTCAGACGAGCCGCTGCCTCCACCTGCTGGCGGTGCGAGCACAGCGCGGAGCACTGACACCACCAGCAGGACACTGGTGCTCACTTCAGTTGTCAGTCTTTCTTTTGGCATCATTTGTAAAAAAAATTAAAAAAAAAAAATTAAATTGTCTTATTTTCTGTTTGCTCACTAGATAAAATGATGTATGTTGTGGGATGTATGTCAGTGTGTGTGTGTGTGTGTGTGTGTGTGTGTGTGTGTGTGTGTGTGTGTGTGTGTGTCGTCCCGAGAGCTGCGACCAAACAACAAACGGATGTCTCTGCTCTGAGACACTGAGACAGTCTAATTGTTGGTAGACGGTCGTAAAGTAATTAGACAGACCCATCTGCAGTCCTGCCATACCATCTCCTCTCCTCTGTGTGTGTGTGTGTGTGTGTGTGTGTGTGTGTGTGTGTGTGTGTGTGTGTGCGAGAGCGTGTGCGCGCGCTCCAGGCCTCCTATCTCACAACACTATCGCATATTTGACCGTCCGCCCGAGCCTCATTAGAAATGCTGCCTCACTGCTGTCAGAGCCGCTACATGCTCTGCTGTTTTCGCACCTTATAAACAGCCGAGGCTGCGATTGTGGTTTATTGCACGAGGGCATCTAGTTTAGTTTGTGGGGCGTTCAAAGGCCGAAAAATGTCCAACGACGTCTCGCATGCACACATGTTGCGATTCAGACAATAATTAAGTGCTAACGAATCTATAAATGCTCAAATGCGCTTTGGTGTCGCTTTAATTTGCTCTCGCTCGTTCAGAACTTCGTATTTGTAATTGTTACATCGCTGTGCGTCGCTGGTTTGCAATCCGTGCAGCTGATTTAATTTCCCAAAAGGTTTGCAATCAAAGGCTCCAAGAATATCCCAACTTAATTAAAGTAACTGCGGTCATTTTTCATCTTTGTGTTTAATAATTGTTTGAGCAGTACGCCTGGAGTCTTTCAAAATAAAAATAAAAAAAAACGGTTACTATAAATGTTTCAATCAAATAAACACCCCTCTCATTTCCGCAATAATGTGATTGTAATATATAAATATTGTTATGGGAAACTTCTTGCCAGGAGGGTTGACAACAGTCTTTCAGAGAGAAAATAAATCTGGAGAGGCCTTTGTGGGTTGTTTGCGCCATAAAGCTCGATGGTTACAAACCAGAAGACGCAGTAAAAGTTTGTTTTTTTAACCTTTTTTTTTTTTTCACTTCTTCTTGATGTAAAAACAGGTTTTCTGTTAAATTCATGTTCAGTGACAGGAGTGAAAATTCTGATTTTGTTGAAGTAGTTTGGATTTTTTTTTAAGGTAAACTCAGCCGAAAGTAGCATATTTGATACATTCTCAGTGTTTTTGTTAGAATATGTTTGGTATGTTTAAATATCATGTACAAAAAAAAGATCAAAATTAATGAGACATGATAGTTTTCTCGTGTGCTATACAAACTACTCTTTATTTCGTATGGAACCAGTAAACGACGAGGTATTTGAAGTGTGCACAGTGTTTTCACAGATGGATCAAACCTAACAGTTCAAATAAAAAACATCTATATTGCAAAAGAAAGAAAACAAAACAATAACTTAAACAATTCAAATAGGTAGCTGAAAGACATTCAGGTAGTCAAGGATCATTTCATGCAAACAGCAAATGTAGTGTAGTTAACTATCTCTGTGCGTAAAATGCAACACATCTAAATTCTGACGAGACACTTTGTCCTCTCACAAACATCAAATCTGGATATCATAGAAAAAAAAGGACATCCAGCATTGTTTCATAACGACACAAACTTTACAACAACATGTGTAACAGGTCAGGAATATTAAGGACAGACTCCCCCCTCTCTCCCTCTCTCCCTCTCCCTCCCTCCCCCACCATCAGTCCCAAACAACAAGTTAACTGTCTCTCCGCCGGTCTTTGTTTTCTTTCTTCATCTTCATCCTGCGGTTCTGAAACCAGATTTTCACCTGTCTCTCGGTCAAACTCAGGAGTCTCGCTATCTCGTATCTACGATCCCGGGGGAGGTACATGTTAAACAGAAACTCCTTTTCCAGTTCGAGGATTTGGTGCTTTGTATAGGGGCAACGCTTTTTTCTGCTGGGCTTCGCGTGAAGCCAGTTGGATGATGGGTCATCTGGAAACAGGAGGGTCAAAACCAGGAGACAGGAGAGTTAAAAACAAGAGTGTACTGTCAGCTGGAGGACATGCTGCTGCTGCTGCTGCTGCTGGCAGGACTGTGTATTTGTAAAAGAAATTATTTGGGTGTATTTCCACCCTTCACTGAGCTATTTGAGGACTGAGGATGGTAAATTCCACCCCACATTCCTCTGTAGATGTTGCAAATTACACAGTGGAGTGTGTCAACCACCTTGATGAATTTTCTACAGCAGATCATGTCACCGAGCTGCAAAATTATTGTTCCTCTGTCAGCCAAAACAAAAATCTACGCCCATTTTATTCTACTAAACCAAGCCTGTGCCATCCTAAACAATTCCTCCACACCCTCAAGCCTTTAATGCCATTTTCACTCATCTAAACGAGTCCAACACAGAGACCAGAGTAAAATGAAAACACTGCATCGCTTACTTGCATCCACCTTCCTCACTTCCTCTGCTGACGGGCTCTCCTCGGCGGCTTTCGACGCGCTGGATGTGGCTTCGCAGGGAATCTCCGCAAGGGACGCCTCGTTTCCAATGTCAGACAAAAGAGGTGTGTGCGTCTCCAAAGTTGTACATTCGGCACTCCCAATCAGAGGCTCGGGTTTGATCTCATAATGCATGGCTGTCGAAGGTAATCCCGTCAAACACAGGGACGCGGACACCGGATCCAACGCCCAGGAGCGCGTAAACATGCCATCGCTGTCCCCGCTTGCGTACGGGTGATGTATATAAGTCGGGGTGGCTGTGTTCGGAGGGTGGGCCGAGATGGGACTCCAAGATCCACCGAAAATAGAAGATTTCGCCTGCAAGGGGAAAGACTCGTGTCCGCCATATTCGGTGAGCATCGCCTGCTCCACCCCTGCAGCTGATGAGTACCTCGGTGCCATATCCTCCTGCTGCTCGGGAAGAACAGACGACTCGACGTAATAGCTCGTCCCCAACGTCGACATTGCAAAAATGCAACAACCAAAAAAATGAGCGCGTTAGTGTCCTGATAGATTCAGAAGAAGCAGATTCATTTCATTTAACGAGCTGCTCTCCTGCACCAGCTAAAGGGGCTCAATGCGTCCAGCAAGTTGAACCTTGCCCAAGACTGGATAGGGCGCCCCAAACACGTGACCGTGGGACAGAACAATAAATAATAAATCAGCCTGCTGCTCAAGTAAATGGCCACCATTTTCCCCCACCATATTTTAATAGCAAATCCCCGCGCCTTTATTGGGAAATATTACGTTTTATAAGCAATAAACGTTATGATTTTTGTCGAGAGATCTTTTGTAGGTGCAATCGAACAGAGTTGTGTTGGAGGGGAGCAGGCGGAGTGCTACTTTAAAGACTCAATTTGTAAAATCACCAAACAAGCTCTTTGCTTTAAAAAATGTTGTGCATTCATAAAAACCTAATGGGATGATTTATCCTCCAGAATAAAAGACTTATATTAATTTAATGACCTCCGTCTATAAATCTGTTACTTTGGGAGGGAACGTTTCTGTTTCTCGTCCGTGGCTCCTTTATTAAACATTTTCGAGACTTCTTCTCAAAGCAGACCAAACAAGCAGAGATGCGTTTAAAGGCACCACTGGAGGTCACGCAATGAAAAACATATTCGCCTCCGAGATGCACATTGCTGTGTCTGCGGGTCTACTTTGAAGGCAATCTAAAACGGAAAGTGGGGTGAGGTTATTTGGGTGCTATATAACAGTCCCTTTTTATCACGGGCAATTGGGTTGTTTTTCTTCAGGTTACAACCTGGCTGTCTAAGCTAAATATCACCAATAAAGCTCGGCCTTTGTGTCCTTTCTCTGGCGCAGGCAGACGCATCCGGCGTTTCCTACGGCGAGGCAACTGGCAGACTGCAATGATCATAACCGAGGCCTTGTCTGTCCTTTGCTCCTCTCCTGGACGTATACAAGCCTTAATCCTTTTCATTCCCCGCAGCCTGCGTCTTTACTTCCTGCTGAAAACCCTTTGCAAAGGTGGTCTTAAATTAAATTGTACAGACGTGGTGAAAGATTAAATGTGGCCAGAATTTAGCTTCATGGTGAAAAAAACAGAAAAATCATATAAGGAGCTCCTTTTACGCACAACAATAAAACACTTTATTACACTTTTTGGAATAATAATTTTTATGTGTGTGAGGCAGCCTGCGCCAAAAAATGATTAATAAATCGGACCAGTAATTAATAGTGATTCACTTTTCATGATGCGACGAGTTTTACTGAGGTAATCAAGGCAGTTTCGTGTTGTGGGAGGAATATAATAGCCCAACAACATGAGACTACCTAAACCACTCAACAGCCCGCTGTCCTCTTCAGGAATATCTCTCAGTGTGTTTTTCCACCGTGTGGAAATTGTGTATTTTCCTTTCATAAAAAGTCTGCGCGTAACTTCTTTTTTTAGAAATCTGTAAATGCGCAAAACACGATGATCTGATATGTGCGGCAATTCCCGAACTGCCTTGCGACATTTTCTAAAATTAAGCATTTTAACCATAAAAATAAAAACAATTGTTTGTGTATGTTTTTGCAGCAAGAAGCCACATATTCATAATTTTAAAATTAAGTGATCAAAATGGAAAATAAACACTGCTCCTCTGTCACAGTGCGGTTCACTTTTAAGTCCTGTGTCAAGGACATAAAGCAACCGAGTGTGCACAGCCGCCAGACATCTATTACAGGCCCAAACTATGAAGAACATCACCCTCTACTACTGTAATAATATTTACTGTGCACAGAGCGGACCCAGTCCAGAGACACAAAGGCAGTCGCACGATGCGCTGTACCTGAGCCAGCTTTAAGATTTAAACAGCGCGCAGCTCCTAATCCGTCCTCCTGAATGAAATAAGAAGTCTGCAGTTGCAGGGATGGTTTTATTAATTTGACCAGCAAAATGTGCAAATATTCATCAGACCTCTCGGGTTTCTTTAGCTGTCACATGGAGGCCTTACGTGTAACTGTAACACAAGTACTCCCAAGGGGGTTAGTCCAGCATGCAAATTCCAATGGTTCACTCAGGTTGACTTTACAATATGTACAAGCCTGAAGCTCTGAAACATTGTGGTCACATTCTGAACAGTTTCAACACAATGGATCAACGTTACAAATGTAGCCATTTATAAATACATATCCACGACAAAACAAAACAGACGTGAAAACAAGAAAGAACAACAATAAGTTAAGCAGTAGGGTCCTATTTTCCATGGACATTCTCACAGTTGGGTGGGTGTTGGGGAGGCTCTGCACAGGCGCCCTTGCCATGGATGGAGGAGGGCGCCAAAGACGCAGACAGTCTCACGAGAAACTGAAGTTGCTGGAGAGCTCTCGGATCCTGTTCTCCCGGCTCATTTTTTTCAGTTTCATCCTCCTGTTTTGGAACCAGATTTTGACTTGCCTGTCAGTGAGGTGCACACTGCGGCTGATCTCCAGGCGACGCTCCCTTGTCAAGTACATGTTGAAGAGAAACTCCTTCTCCAGCTCCAGAGTCTGGTGCTTGGTGTAGGGGCAGCGCTTCTTTCGGCCACTCTTCGCTGTGAGCCAGTTCGCTGTACTTTCAATTTTTCCATCTCCTGCGAGGAAAATGAGACGGGATGTTAGGCAACAGGTGTGAGAAAAACAAACATCATACCTGGAAGGAAAGCTGGATATTTATTAGAAATTATGCGCTAGTAAAATTCAAAATCCAAAATAAACAAAACCTGACATGCCCAATGAATAAAACTGTGTTTTTACTGTAAATTACTGCAGAAATGCTTTGGTACATAATTCCACTTTTTTAAACTGACACCTATTTCCTAACTATGGAGCATAAATACCCCAAAAATGCATGATTTCTGTCTTCTATTTGATTTTTACAACCATTTTACGCGCAGCCACATATCTGCGTGTATCTGCCATATAGCTGCAATTCAGCATTTTACCAGAAACTGCTATTTGCCCCGTTAAGCAGCCTTTAACGACAGCAGCCTGTAGCCAACTGCACGTTTATTAAGACATAAAACATACTCTGCACAGTCTGCTGAAATTATAGCCAGGCCTGGACTACACCGGATTGGCCTTGTTATTAATAATAAATGAAACCCTGATAATATTTAAAAATCCGAGAATAATTCATGTGCTTTTTAACTATCAAAACTTCATAAAGTTGCCTGTTAAAATAAATCCACCATGCCTGTGTGAATAGCAGTGTAATGGCACATATACAGGAGCCTATCTGTGATGTTTAAAAAAAACAGCTAATAAAGCACAATAGCTCTGATCCTCGGCTCTGATTGGCCAGATTAATATCAAATAAACGCACCTGTGAGTGGCTGAACTAAAATAATAATTCCCTAATAGTAAACGGAAATCAGCGTTCATGCTCAACAAACAATAGAAGCCTAAAAATGATTTGTGCATGCGCTTTATGCTGCTGTTTGTGTGTCGCCTCTTCACCTTTGACGGGCTTTTCTGGACACTCGGCGCTGCACGTCTCAGCGGGCTCGGGGGAGGACGAGCTCTCCGAGGAGAGGCGGCTGTCCTCCTCCCTGGCCGGGGCGCAGGGCGCAGGGACAGGCGCCTCCTCGTGGCTCTCCCTCCGCTCCGGCTCCGCAGAGGCAGCCTGTGGCTGGGAGGCTGGCTGGCTGTCCAGGCGAGCGGCTCGCTGCTGGGTGAAGTGATTCATGTTCGGCTGGTCATCGTGGTAGAGCCTGGAGGACGTGTATGTCTGAGACAGGCGGAAGTAGCCCGGGACCGGCAAGGTGGTGCCGGTGACCGGGCATGATGCGGTCGAGTAGGAAATGTCATCTACTGTTGCTCCTTTAGGACATTTGTCAGACTCGTAAAGGCAATAAGCGCTCTCCTCCTTTATGCTCGGTGAGAATGAACACTGAGCCATATGCTGGCCGCTGGGCTGCTCCACCCGGCAGGATCTCGACGTCTCCAGCCACGTTTCCATCCCCTGAACATACGGAGCGGGAGACGGGATCACGCTCTGGGTGCTCGGCTCGTTGCGCTTACCGATCCCCGGGAAACACGAGCCGCCGGAGAGTCCATATGAATATTCCGACGCCGGTGGCAAATACACGCCGTTACTTTGGTAATACGAGCCACTGTCGCTTCTCACGTTGATCAAGGAGTCCACGAAAAACGAATTTCCAGTCTGGTTGTTGGGGCATGTCATCGTTGTGGTATAATTTGACGGAGGATGAAGATAGCCCTTTCTGGCTGACATTTCTTGTGCAAAACATTGCTGAATAATTACTGATACTCACGCTTCTCACTGTAGCCTGCAGCCAATTAAAACACCAGGCGACCACAGACTCCTCCCAGTCCGGCCGGGCAGCTCCACTGTGTCGTATATTTTGTTTTAGGCTAAGTAAAGAGAAAACTGTGGGGGGAAAGTGGTGCATCAGAGGAGTTTATAGGTAAAAATCCTAAATCTCTTTCTGAATCTCACATTTTTTGAGCCTCGATCAGGGCCCATAAACACGGAGCTGCCTATGCAGATTTAACAACAAGCCCTGTTTGACAACTCAGCTGTTGAAAGCTGTCCCTAACAATTATGTACAATGCATAGCTTTATGGCCACTTTTACAGCACTGTAAAAATGAAGGGTTCTGGAGGTGCCTCTGAGAAGCACAGGGTGCATCAAAATACCCAAAAAGGTCCTTTGGGCGAGGGACTCTTAACCCTTCTCGTCCTGCTCTGATGATTATCATTGGACTATTTTTTTTTTTTTTTTTTTTAAATTCCTCAAGGACTCACCCAAAGCAGTGCACACACTGCTGGACAAAACACTGCAGAGTCACTGGATTAGCTTATCTGGCTGTGGTGTGGAGTGTTGTGGGTGCAAAATGCCAGGATTGCGTCCAGACACCTTTTTACTGCTGAAGGCTGTTTGGAGCTTTTATTAAGGTGACACGCAGGCAGGCACAGCTGAACAATGCCCTGGAGCTACATGTTTCTTAATGGTCACTTAATACAGAGAAGACTGCCAGAAATGTAGTGCGTTACTGGACGGATTAGAGATTTTAATATAGTTTTTATCTCTTTAAAGAAACACTGAGGATTTGAAAGAGTTCTTTTTTTCTCTTTCTTTTACTCTGTTTATGTACAAAAACACACACACATACATACCAAGGCCTAAGTAAGTGCACATAATCCTTATTGTTTTAATTTAAATTGCATCTCCTGATATCCACTCTACGCACCAACAAAGTGACCAGTGCGCCTGTGTAAGCTGTTTTTATTTTATTTTAATTTTTTTTAGATATATTAAAGATCTTGACGTGTTTGCGTTTATAGTCTTTGTGCTTTTCATGACATTTTGGGGGCTAACAGATGTGCGCATGTGAGATGCAGGTAATGGAGAAAACAAAACAAAACTAGTAACCGTGATGCAGCCGGAAAACAAAAAAATAAATGCAATGAACATGAGAAATAAATACGTTTTTTCCCTGCATAGCATGTAACGCAGCATATGACAGAATAGCCTGACTTCAGATGTGTACTGTTTAAAGAAAGTCTTAATTTAAAATGAACAAGACAAAACAATCTGATGGCCTTTGTGTCATTTCGTAACAGACTCACAAGCTGATTTAAAAAGAAAAAAGATTTAAATTCTCATCATATGAGGCGAACAACTAGTAAACACAAGTCAAACTCCTACAATACGTAAAGTAAAATAAAATAAAAAAAATTTAAAAAGTCAGAAAACACATCGACCCTCGTTTCCTCAGACCGCCAATGGGGTTAGGAGTTTATACCACAGGCCTACAGATTTAGGTCAGCATAAAAACGTCTCCAAAGGTGGGTTTACCCTGAAATACAACATCGGCCACCTCCATGTTCCTATAAGTCTGGAGCCATAAAGTCTAGAAATGAGAGCTACAGTTTATGTACAGCCATTTTATATGGCGTCAAACCTGCTGCAGTCTGGCCCTCAATGAATGATAATAATCATTAATCCTATTAGATGTTTCCTGTGATGTTTCAGCGCGCACTGTGGGTGAGCTCTCCTCACATTATTATTCACATAAAACTTGTTTTTTAAAAAATTCATTCAATTACTCCTTGAGAGAAATACTTGGAATTTTGTGAAAATGCGTCAAAAATGGTTCGCACAATCACACACACACACACACACACACACACACACACACGGACACACAAGTAGCAACAAGCTGCGTGTTGATATCAAAGAAAACAAATCTTTGGGACAATCCAAGTTGTTATTTTCACATGTTTACATTGTTTACATCACGACTAAACAGCATAAATCAAGTTTGGCATTTATCAAACAAAGTATAATTTACGTTGGAAACTTTCTTGAGGGATTATAAAAGTTAGTGAGCCACACGTTGTTTGGAATAAAGGCCCTTGTGATCTTATTTCTTTGTGCGCATTAGTCGCTCCAGGCCTGTAACGCCTGCAGAGCTGCAAACCTGAGAATCGATCCGTGCTCTATTAACTTAAGTTTAGCCTGTAATGCTTTCAGTACATCATAACATCTGCACCTTAGATGAAAAACAGCATTTCGAGAGAGGGAGATGAGCTGAAAAACTAGAGGAGAGGAAAAAAAAAATAGACCCACTCCCTCCGATCGCGTTAATAAACCCCCTGTAGTCAAGGCAATATTTCTGTGCCTACCTTAACAATGAAATCCTGAGGTGGTGACATATTTTAAAAGCAGCCGAGCGCGTTGAGTCAAACTTCTTTTATATCTCAATTCACGGCAATGACATTGATCTGAGGAGCGCCACCCAGTGGGCGAAGACAGCGCGCCTTCACCGCAGCACGACGCCAAACGCGGAATATTCCGACCACGGCAAGATGCTGAAACAAAATGACGCCGGAAAGCTCCGTGGACACAAGCTTTCAATGCTCCCAGCCGTTGTTTTTCAGCCCCTTAGTCACAGTTAATAACCTTGGTCTCAGACGCTTTATGGCACTACACTCCAAATGCTCCAGACGAATCCGCGTTTTATGGCCAAGTTACTGGAGCAACTGGGAGGATGTGCAGCAATCAAAGCGGAATTCCTGGGAGCCTCACAGGATGCACGGAATAAGGAAGGCATCGGGGCCCTTATTAGCTTATGGCAGGCCATTCAAGTTGTTTTCAAGGGCCTGGTGGTGAATATAAAGCCACCTGAAGCCACTTTTTTTTTTTTTTTTAACCCATCCTTTTATGTGAGCGGGCTTGACGTAAATGATCCGAAATTCATCGCCTGTTTATTCAGCATCTTACAGAATAATAAATAAATGACCAGATAGTGCTTGTGACGATCTGGCGTTCATCCACCTTTATTTAACCCCCGTGTCACCGCCTGGTGGGTCACGAAGGCCGCCTTTTAGGTGTGCGTAAAGGAAACTGTCTCACTAAAATAAGAGCGTAATCACACAAACACATTCACCCTGTCTGCGACGAGGCGCGTGTTACATCTAAATTCATTCAAACAAGTGTCAAGATTGTTTCAGTAAGCCTAACAGGCATGTTAGGTCAAAATCAGACTCTCCGCATCTTCACAAAAGTGAATGAACTCTTTGTAATGGATATCAGATAATAACTGCAGCGGATCCCATTTCCAGCCATGAGGGAATAAAAAAAGCATCAGACATACATATCAAATGAACCTGATACGATCCACGTGCTGGCGGATAAAACAAAATACAGGATTATGTTTCATTTGTGGGGGGGTTGGGTTCTTTTATCAGCGGGGTTCGCCTTCAAGAATAATCCAACTTTACGGCCAAGAGCTCAACAAAGCGCTTGTGCTGAGCGTCAGGCGCAGATGTTTGAATATCACTGAAAATCAGACTTAAAACGCATGAAATGGACGAATCATAACTGGACTCATGCGCTAACATTGACTTGATTTTTTTTTAGGAAGTGGTTGAGGGTCAAATGATAAGGTCTGATAGGGATTTCAAAACACACAAGATGGTTTCCAGTCAGCGGAGTGTTTTGTTTTTTTTGTTTTGTTTTTTTGTATTTGTACAATGAAGTTAAAAGAGAGAGAGGAGAAACACAGCCTGATGTCTGGGCCTGAAAAAGTTGCGTGTGTGTGCGTAAAACTGGGGAAACGTTTTATATTTCAAGGGAAAATTAAGATTTTTTTTTTTTAAAGTTGCAGTATAATAATCTCCATGTGTGTTATTAAATAACATAGAGGAAATTCAGACGCACGTGTTTGTAGGACAAACACGCAACTTTAGAAATTTAAAATTTGGAAAATTGTGGATTATTTGTCGGGCAAGCAGAATAACATGCCTATAATAATAATAATAATAATAATAATAATAATAATAATAATAATAATTGAGGAGCCAACTGTGTTTAATGACAAAATAGTGTATAAATAGTAGAATTCTTTATGAAGTCTGGCACATTTAAAAAAACAACCAAAAAAACCCACTCCTGTCCTCCTGTCCACATCACATGGAGTTGTGTAGTCTGCACGCCTCTGACAGTCTTTGTTCAGTTTTTTATAGCAGGGGGTTTGTGGTGTAGTACTGTAAACGGTCTCTGTTCAGTTTCTTCTCCTTCATCCTCCTGTTCTGAAACCAGATTTTGACCTGGCGATCTGTCAGATTGAGCATCCGCGAGAGCTGCATGCGCTTCTCCTTGTTGATGTAAACGCTGAAGAAGAACTCCCTCTCCAGCTCCCTGATCTGATACTTTGAGTATGGACATCTCTTCTTGCGCGTCCTCTGGCCACCTGGAAAAAAAAACGTGAATACATGGATAAATAAATACATAAATAAATAAAAGGGGAGGTCAGCACATACAATGCAGCAAGATGTTATCACATGTGTGTATTTCCTGCTTGGAAGCAGCAGCAGCAGCAGCAGCAGCAGCAGCAGTGGTGGTCTAACATGAGCTGTGGAGTTCAAGTGTTTCCCTCCTCTCAGGCCTACAGCACCGATCTGTAAACAAAGACTGGACTTGGTAGTGGAGCATGTTGGGCATGAAGAATCGCACGTCGGAAGTAGTGAAAACTTATTGAAATCTGTAAAACAATCCTGGCTGCGTTTAAAGAGCGAGGGCGTGGGCCTAAACCAAACAGTGCAGAGTATCATGTGTCTGATATGCTTGTATGATGTCCGCTTTTGATTTCACTGCGCGTAAAGAGCTGTTGTTTTAGGGTTAGCGAAGGCGAAAGTCGTGGAGAGCGTGTTGTTGGATTAAATCCGAGAAAATCCGGAGAATTTGTACATGTTTATGTTTAAATAAGGAGCAGGGTTTAAAGTTAAACTGGCCCCAGGCTGACCACACTCAGTCAGTCCGGAATAAACTAATTATAAATCTAAAATAATAAAAGGAACATGAGGAGGATCCTTTTTTTCTGTTTGTTGGTTTGTTTTCTATTTGTTATTTGTTTTGTTGTGTTTTGTTTACGTCTCATTCACATTTCACCTCTCTTGTTTTGTTCTGCAGTGTTTTAAACTGTGTATTGTTTTGCACAAATAAAATAAAATAATTAAGATGAAGAATTATAATCACACGTGCACAAAAATGGAAGATTTAAAGACGCACCTAAACTTAAACTATAATAGCATTTTATAAAATATAATAAAAAAAGATTTGGCGTACAGATGAAGCTCCCAGGCTGATTACTGGAGGGTATGTAAGCACACATATGGAGGCAGAAGTGGAGATCTTGTCTGAAATCATGGAAGACAAGCTTAAAGCCAAAGTCTTCACGGCCAATTTCAATCCCAAGCACGTGATCTTGCCGTTTATAACATAGTTTTGTTATAGGGTAAATCTGCAGGCCCTCCATAAACCTTACGTGCTTATAAAACAGCATATAAAAAGCTTTAAGAGCGACGCGTTAGATTTCTCTCCTTCAGTCACACTCACCGCTGCCTTTGCTCTGCTTCTCCTCGCTGTGGCCGGAGGACGACTTGGGGCTGAAGCTCTCCGCCGTGTCCGAGCCCGGGTGATCCGGAGCGGGGCTCGTTTTGGCGGCGTGTCTGTCCGCGTCCGCCGCTTGTGCTGTGGGTGTTGTGCTGCTCTCCGAGCTCCCGTAGGCGGTGTCGAAGAACTGGTCGAACGCCTGCGGCAGGACGCCGTTCCTGCCCACGCTGCCGTAGAAGCCGGGCGTCGGGTTGGAGGAGCCGGAGTGGCCGGCGCCGGAGCCGCCTTTCACCAGGAGCTCTGCCCCCCTGGAGCCCGGGCTGCTCGTCCAGCCGTCCCTGTGCACGATATCCTCGGCGTAGCAGTGCGATAGGCTCCCCCTGCTGTGGTGCCACTTACTGGAGGTATCAATCCCATAGTCTCTGAACGCCACATCTCTCACGGACGGGACCTGTGGCAGGGCTGAGGACTGGTAGGGGTATGTCATGGGGCAGGAGGACTGGCCCTGGGTTAAATAATGAGGGAGACCCGAGAAGTCGGCTCCGGAGACGTAGTAAGTGCAGCTCGGTAAATACATATTAGAGCCAGAGATGCGCTCATCAAAATCCATATTCTGCTGTTGGAAACGTCCTATAATAATCCGCGCATAGTTCCTCCGCGGCGCTGCGCTCCAGTCACTTTGAGGCAGACTGCTGGAGCAGAAATCCTTAGACGTACAAGCTGACGTGGGGATCCATCTCTATCCATTCCTGAGGGCCAAAGCCATGTGACCACTGGCACAAAATGACAGATAGCCTACGCCTCAACGTGTAGGGCTATACTGTATGAGTCAATGAGTTTATAAAGTAGACCTCTGGCTGTATGGGAGAGGGAAAAATACTGAGAGGAACCAATTTGGGGCTGTTTTTTTGGAAAGTGCCAAACATTTTTGAAATCGCGGGTTGCTTCTCATTGTAGAGCTGCTGCGGGGTTGCTTCTATCTGGCTGCAGACTATCGTCGTTAAATTACCACATTACAAGGTAGAACCAAACTGAGAATTGTACCCAATTTCACGCCAAGCATGCTTAACCTGCCATGTTTCTTCTTTTACCTTTAAGTTTTCAGACCTAACCCTCACCTTAACCCTCACCTTAACCTCTGGGGAGACGCCTCAAACATTTTACAGACGAAGATGATAGTTTTGTACCCAATGAAACACAATTTAGGCTTTTTAATGCATGTGAGGATTAATTCTTGTGCAACAAATAACATTTAATCGCCTAAACCAGAGCTTTTATGTCTTCTTTACGCAAATTAGGGCCTTTATGGAACATGCGTCATTTGTTTTGGAAGCCATTTTTTTTGCAATAATTAAATCCATTTTAGATGATTTCATGATTGAGCTAATGTCAGCCAGGACTTCGCCCTCTCCCCATGGGCATTTTAATATAGCCCCTCCGGCTATATATAGAGCAATCTCGTCCACAAGTGTCGGAGTAATGCGAGTCATGCTGCACTCATGTCAGGCATCAGTCCAGTTTGGCACCCGTGGACAGAGACACAATAGTCAGCGCTTATCTCTCTCATGGCTGCAGTGTGTAGTTTGAACCAGGATCATTAAAGCATGCCAGCTCGACTCTGCTGCAGACTCCATCGCGCAAGGATCGCACGCTGGTTTTGTGTGCGTAAAAGTTGCTTCTTTAAACATTTCTGCATGTTTAATTACCACCTGAACCATAAAAGCTCATATTGTTCTTTAAGGTTGAGAGGGAGGATTCATTTGTGCAGAAATGAGTGATTATAAGAGGGCTGGCATGTACAGCTAAAGTTTAATGTAAACATGTTTACAGGCTGTCTACTACTAATAAAAGGCATTTGCTGACGGGGCTCCAGTCTTTGCATCGCCTGGTCTCTCTCTGCACCGCCCAGTATAAACCTTTGGACACGGGCTATTTCCCACACTCCAATCCATTTTCATTTGTCATCGCTGCTGAGTAAGTGGGCACATGTGTCACATATCACTAATCCTGTTATGCAGCCCATTTTGGGAATTTAGTCCAAATTCACTTTTCATACATCAAAGCCTGTGAATTTGTCATGTGCAGGGACGCATTAGGAGACTGTAATATTTCATCCTGCCCAGGTGGACCGCAGCGGATCCAGCTCCATGCAACGGGGATAGAATTAGTCTTACATGATACTTTAGACTCACTGTTTTTTGATTATTGTTATTATTTTGGTAATTATTCCGCCAGACGTGCGCAGCGTCAGCATCCAGGCCGAGGCTGCAGGAGTGGCCCAGTTTGTCACATTAAAACCTCCTCTCCTTCTTCGGCTCACAGCACAGCTTCGACCACAAACAATATTAGGTTACACGGTTCAACCCGAGCCGGTAAATGCGCATTAATCCACCTGATATGAGCGAGAGAGAAGGAGGTGTGTGTAAACAAAAAGCTGGTGAACCCGGACGTCCAGCCGGAGAAGACCAACAAATGCGCAAAACATATATATCCATAAAAAGATAGTTTATTTTTTTCACCTTGTTTTATTAGTGCAACATTATTTATAAAGACAAATAACAATATTATAGTTTCAGCTTCAATGGTTAATATCATAAATAAAAAATGCTTTTTAAAAATCCTTTAACTTGATTTTGTTTTCGTCTTTTTTGCACATTTTTTTAAGACAATCGCACGAAAGTCAAGGCTGGTTCCGTTTCTGAGTCGCCTTGAAGAGTTCACATGCAATAAAGTTGGAGGGGGCGAATAAAAAAGACCCTGCGGCCTTCAAGATCTCAGAAGAATAAATGTAGGAGGTTTATTCAGTGCAGCAGAAAATGCAAAAGTAGAAAATACATAGCAGTCAGTGACGGAGGCAGCTGAAACAGGGTTTTTAAAAATAAGATCAGTTTTCTTGGTTTGTCTGAATTCTCCTTCGACACTTGAGGAGGAATGTGGTTTAACTTGAGTGCCTGAAAATCTGTGTGCGCCTCCTGCCTTTAACTCGGCTCCTGACTTCATTTCACGAGGGGACATTTGCAAATATTTAGGTAAAATGTGCGGGTGCAGGGCCCCAAACTGTACTGATCGTACCTAAAACAATACACGCGTATTTATACATTTGAAGATTTTGAACAATATGCGAAACAATATCACTTCACCCATCGAAAAAATCCCTAATTCATATTAATTGTTGATAGTATTACAGATGCAAACAGAAAAAGTGAGCTATTACGCATCGTTCAAATGTAGATTGTGAATTAAAGGAGATGTAAATCACTAAAACAGTGAGAGCAGTCGTGCGTTTACATTTGGATTATTCCTTCAAAGGAAACTGTTCGAGAGGAGCAAAAATATGTATTAGTCCCGTCACTTTTCTAATAGTCACGATGATTTAAACGTGTTTATAAAAAGGACGCAAACTGATTTATCACTGAAAATCCGGTCTGTTTACAAGAGTTTAGCATGAAAAACGACCCGGAAATAAATTACAGGTTTATTTCAAAAATGACTGAAACTCATGATCAAGATCAGATTAAGAAAAGTATCCCAGGTATAATTAATACTGGACTGTTTGTGACTGTTTTTCATGGATTTTCTATTTTCTTTCTGCCAACCTAAGTAATCCTCGAGGTCATCTTCCGCTCCGCAACACAAACAAGACAGAATTCAAATGACTTAAAGATTTGACAACACGGGTAATTCAATTTGAGCGCACAGCAGAGATCTACATTAATGGAAGGTTTGATGTGATCAAGGTGGACAAAGTGGAGTGGAATAAGATGGAGGACACATATAAGGGAGGAGGAGGGTACTTCTCCGGAAGCAGTGCGCTGTTGGGGGGTTTACAGCTGAAGCTGCTGTAAAACAACAACTTTAAAAACCTAATAAAACTTTCTGGATTCACAAATTCAGCCTCGCATTATATCCGCTGGCTGTCAGGCAGATGTGATGGTGGGGAAAAATGAAAGATATTAGTGAAGACAGCAGGTTTGATGTCAGTGAACACATCAGACACACTTTACCTGTGAGACTGTCTTAGCTTTCATGTGATAGTGTTTTCTTCCTGCTGTTGTCCAGCTGTGTTTTAATATCTATAAATGCAGCTTCGATCCTCCTCGTCTCTCTAAAGACGCAAATACGGCCGCAACACCTTGATGCGAAATTAAAATGTAATGTTTCAGCAGTCGAATATAAAAGTTAAATGTGTTCATCATACATTTGATTGTAATTGTGCGGAAATGCCAACTCGGCACCATTTGTATGAATTGTTCACAGTTTTTCTTTCTCTGTGTTTGATTCACAAATTAAGATTTTATGTTTTTGTCTGAAGTTCATTGCACAACGTCCAACACCACACACACACACACACACACACACACACACACACACACACACACACACACACACACACACAAGGAGACTCAGCATTACGCACATCTATCAGCTCTGTAAATAATTAACTTTTTTAATTGGTTCCACTCCACAAATCATCTCTCAGGGTTTTCACTCTTAGATTATGATTTCTCTCAGTACTTTAGAGGCTACCTGGGCTGTTAGTGTCCATGCGACTGATTCAAACAGCAGCATACGGGACTTTTTGGAGTGAGGTGCGTTAACCTCAGTGGCTGTTAGGGGGCGCAATGACACAGGGCAACAGAGGGGAGGCCACTTTAAACACGCAGAGGAGCTGCAGGACAAGTTTCCAAAGAGGACTCCATCTGTACAAGGCGCAGGAATATTTACACCAACATGACCTCCATCTGTGAAAACAGGAAACCTTTGTACGATTATTACCTGTGTTAAGAGGCCCATCGGCCTCTCTAAGTGCTCTTGAGCAAGAAGACAAAACGTGCCTGCTATTAGTTAAGTCGCCCTGCTTGTGCGTGTGTGACAGAGCTGAGAGGGTGACACTCACCCGAGGGTGCTGCTGCCTCAAATGCTCCTAGACAGAGCTACAAATCCAAGCAGACAGGGTAATTGAACCAGCATCCTGCCGGTCATGGTGGCTCGGACAGTCTGGAGGTCAGTGTCGTGACCCGGCTTCAGTTTTAAATAGTTTAATCCCACATAAGGAGGATTTTTGCGCACTTGGTTTTGCATTGATTGTGTTTTTTAGGCTCAGAACGAAGCTGATCCAGCAGCAGTGGATTATGATATTGTGGATTATGTCAAAACAGCATAATACAATTAAAATAGTGTTTCATTACAGGTAAAAGGTCAGATATCAAAACCAACAGCTGGAGAAAAAGATTCGTGCGTAATAGTTCACACACTTTTCATATCAAAAGTTTTCTCTTCGAATTTTACATGATTTTCTGTGTCGCTTTGAGCTTTTTGTTGCAGAAATGAGATGTACATAATCATCGTTAGGACTTCAACACAAAAATTAAAAACACATATAGCCCTAACTCTGGTCCTGGAGCAAAGCTGATGATTTTGCACAAATAAAGCCACCGCTCCTCATATATTTAGATTTCCGATTTAGCGTTAACCAATAAATATGAGCACACTCTGCACAGTGTTATTCAAAATTTGAACACACATTTCGTAAAGTCAATTCTGAACTACGCTGAACAAAAAGGACAAGAGGAGCCGAAAGTTTGCAAGAAATGAAGACCCGATGAAACATGAACGGAAACGGAATAATGCATGTTCACTGTAATTAAAACACATTTTATTATTTAAAAAAGATAGTTCAAATATGCATAACCAAAATATATCTTAGTGTAAATACAAGAAATAATATAATAATAATTATAAGCCATTATCATCATTTTTCTCGCTGTTCCACGACTTCTGATAGTCCTCTTACTTTCGTTAAATCTGTCATGAGGATCATTTTTGCGCTAAAACACCCTGAAAAGAAATGTTGTTGTTGTTGTTGTTGTTGTTGTTGTTGTTGATATTATTTAAGAAATAAGGTTTTGAGTTAAACCTCAACTGTCAAAGTTGGTTTATTACACGTTGTTATTAATAAAAATGAAGGTTAATTAAATAAATAAAACGTATTCTTCTCAAAGAAACACACACACACACATTTCTGTGAGAGCAGAGGCCAGATGTTCAACCCTGTGGACACACGCTGTGCTGACACAGCTTCGCCACTAGATGGCGACATAAACTGTTAATAGCAGAAACCCACAGAGGCTCTGAGCCCAACGAGGCTCCTCTCTCACAGGCCTTTGGGCCTAAAAACACCATCATCACTTCTTTATATATTATGTAGCCTTGTCTAACTTCACCATAAGGATCTTTAAAGCCTGTCCTTGGCTGGTCAAACATCCACGTCCAGCTCGGACCGAAAAACATGAACGAAAATGACAAGATCACATCTCAAGCGTCTCTCAAACATTTATTGTCCAAAAAAAAAAAAAAAACTTTGGCTATTGCAGTCAGAAAATGGAGAATAGATAGTTGCAGTCAGATAGTATTTACATGTTAAATATGCCGACATGTTCAGGACTCCTCTGTGAAATCGTTCTTGACTGACAGGAAGAAAATTACATAGGTCGACAAAAAACAAACCCTGTGTTTAGAAGAAAAGAAGAAAAAAAAGGACAGTGACAAGGACAAAGAGTGGACACACGTTTAGAAACGTTTAGGTTTAGTTTCATCAGATCCTGGCTCATCAGCTGACAGATGGAGGATTGTTTTTAAATAAAGCGTAAATGTTTCGGATGTGGAGAAAAAAAAAAACCTGCAGCATTTAATAATGTATTAATTAATTATGCTGGGAATATTATCTGAGATTCTTTTTCCTATAATTTAATTATTATGTGTCTAAATGTGCCTGTTTGCAGCCTGAAAGTCTCTGTGAGTCTGTTCACCACTGCATCACTTATTGTAAAGGACTCAGTGGCTTTCAGCTTTAATTTTCTTGGCTGGATTAAATAAAATAAACAGCCTGAAAAAGACACTTGAGCCACCGGCTTGTTCACCACTGCATCACTCATCGCAGCCTACATGATCCAGGGGCTTCAGTCTTCATTTCTGGGCTGGATTAAATAAAATAAAAGCGCAGGATAACTCGGGGTAATGTCTCATTGTTTGGTGAGTATTTGCAGGAGATCATTCATCCTCTCACAGAATCGCCTCGGTCAACTCGCTGCAAACCATTTCCGATCTTCTGTCAACAGGCCGCATCGACTGGTTCCAATTAGGACGTGAGGAAGGAAACGTGTAGGTCAGAACAGACTAACAGAGCCGCTCTGGCGACAGAGAACCCGCTCATCTAACGTAATAAATTATAGCACAGTTTCTTGGATGAAGGCGCATCCATGTCCCCCCTGCCTCAGTGTCTCCGGAGCTAACTGGAGCTCTTGAATTTATTCACCACTTTCTTCTCCTTCACGCGTCTGTTCTGAAACCAGATTGTCACTTGTCTCTCTGTCAGGTTCGTCTGCGCGGATATCCTCCTCCTTTTGTCCTTGGTGATGAATTTATTGGCGGCGTACTCCCTTTCCAGTTCCTTGAGCTGCACCTTGGTGTAAGGCACACGCTTCTTCCTCCCACGGCGGATAGAGCTGTCCCCTCCAGATATAGTGTCTGTGGAGAGGGAGAAATATCACATCTTAATCTGCTGGACATCAGACTGAAAATGTTTTGTTTTTTTGGCAACATTTATTCCTCTAGTTTTCTTTTAATTTTCCTCTTCCAGGCGCTTTAAAATTTCCTTTTCATGCACATATTTCATAAAGTTTAACAGCTCATTTCTGTGATAGTAAAACAATAAAATACCTTGTAACGAGGACTTCCACAGAGGATTGGACTGTGGCTGCTCTTTGGTGCAGTAAACTTGACCGCTCCACCCGTTGGTGATGGCCCACGGCTGGTAGGGCTCCATGGGCAGCAGAGACTCGTGCCTTGGCTCAGATGGAGCACTGAGCGCAGGGACGACAGGGACGTCCAAGTAGCTGGGCTGGTAAGGACCCGAAGAGTAGCCCTGATAAAATGCAAATTCCTTCGCCCTGGTCGAGAACTCCTCACCAGACACCGGCGAGTCCATGTATTTATCGCCATAACCAGAGGGCTGCGCGCACGCCTTGACGCTGCCGTGTGACATCCTACATGGGTAATAACTGCTGCCAAAATATCCATAGGGCAAAGACGCATTGGGCGAGCTTTGGGTGGCAGAACAGGGGCTGCATTGTTTGCCAGGCTCCCCCATGCCAGAGACTGGCACCTCACTAGCGGTGTAGGTGGTGCTGGGAGCCAGCGAGGTTGGATGCGCTAACAAATTCCTGCACTGGTTCGCAGCGAAATTGCCTCCAGTAAATCCTTCCATGTTCTTGCTTCTCTCATCCAAGCCGTTGTCGTAGAGGAACATCACCGGGTCAATCCAGTGCGAGTGGAGGAGTAATGAAGCGGTCATAGCATGCCCTACATCGAGACGACCAACTCTTTTTCAAAATCCCCTCGACTGAGCAGAGACAGGGACTCGGGCAGAGTAACGATACCAACACGCCTGAGTACATAAAGATCGCGAGGTTATTGGCCAGGGCCAAGCACGTGATATGCAAAGGAGATGATAAACGTCTAGACATCAGATAATGCAGATCGAGCTGTATATCTGCGACGAGCTGCTGCACATCAGTAGATCCATGTTTTAGATATTTAAAGGAGCGTCGGGGGGATTATTTTTCCACACTAAAGTGATATTTGAGTCCCGAGCTGAGAGAAACTTTGTGTGAGGCAAGCTTGTCTGTAGTTCTGTGCCATCACAACACGCGTATATGATGAATTGTTTAACACATGACATGAGAAAACTGTATGATTTATGCTTTTTTGATGCGTAATTACGCGTGCCATTTTGGCTGCACGGGCTCCTCATGTAAGAGGAAGCAAAACTGTTTTCAGATATGTGGATTTAAATGATTATTTCGGCTTTTTATCTAAAGATTTCAGTCAAAGGTGCAGACTTTTACTAAATATACAATAATTTCACTGAATAATCTGACTGACTGTTTGGCTCAGAATGAGGATTTTTAAAGCAGACGATTTAAAAAGAAACAGGCTGGTGTCTTATGGAAACATTTAAAACGCGTATTATAGCAACAATAACATTCAGTCGTTCTCACATTTTCGCGCTACAACGTGCAAATCCAGACACAATTTCAGTGTCCACAAAAAGACCAAAAGCATGCCACATTTGGCTGCACTCTTCCTCAAACGGGCTGGACGCGGCTGGAGGCCAAGGTCAAGTTGAAAGTTGCAGTCTGGCCAAATAGCCACTTCAAGCCAGGAAGCCCGAAGAGAAAACACCGCTGAATGCCGAAAGAGGCATCGAGAGACTGGGCTCGTTTTTTTTTTTTAGTTACTTGAACTCTTTTAGAATTAAAAACAAGAAGCTCTCAGATTTTGGTGACTAGAAAATAATCTATCGGCATTAAAATGTTCAAAATCAGAGCTGCAGGTGAATTATTTTACACTTTTACTGGAGTGAAAAGTGACTTAGAGGAAAATAAACTCTTCTTCGAAATCCTGAATCCGGCCTCCATAGGTGGCCTCTGGTTTCCCTGCGCAGAGCTGGACCACTCACACATCTGGGCACATATACGACATATAAACAAATCGTTCATGAAAACGAGGCTGTAGCGCAAGAATCAAAATAAAAGGTTGTTTACGGTTCAGTATTTTTATACATATATATATATAACAGTGAACCATTCAGCTGTGTGGGAGCACTGACACCCTCAATGAGGTGAATATGGACGCATACTGTTACTCGCAGATTCGGTTTTGTTGAAACATTTCTGAGTTGAGACCACAGACGCGGAGAAATGTCTCCCCACCTAAATTTGAGCACCTTTTTTATTTTTAATAGAGTTTTCCCACCTTTTGAGGCTGTAAATCTTTATGGCCCGGGTTCATAGCTGGGTAGGCAGGAGCGAGCAGTGGTTTCAGGAGAAAAGCATAATGTTTTATGTCGGTGAAAAGGTTCAGGACTCATTTTTTTGTGTTTTTTTTGCCCAGTTTGTTTTATTGCATTGTCACGTTAACAGACTCCTGCTGAACTCATCGGGAATTGTCTGTGTTTTTGGAGAGAAAAATGCGTTCGTTATTTAATTTCGCGTTAAAACAAACAGGCAAAAAAAAATAAAATGTAGAGAAGGTGCAGAGCAGGAATCATCTCAGCCACGTCGTTCACGCTCCAGCAGCAGCTGGTATACACGATGTGACTGAGCTGTTCAGCCTGTTAGACAGAGAAAAAGAGGATCCGTGTCTGGACAGCAGACAGGCCGCGAGCTGCTGCTGCTGCTGAGGAAGAGTTTCATTCCATCTTTTCATTTCGACACACACACACACACACACACACACACACACACACGTGCAGATATTTAAAAATTAAGGTACTTAATTCTGACGAATAGATATGATGCGATCGTGTTAAACGTGTAATTAATTACCACGTCTGTGAGTTGAAGTGGGAACGCTGACGTCAAATTAAACTAAAACAGGCCCACGAGACTCAAATATGCAGGACTTCTGAAATATATAAATATGATATTAAAAATAATTTCGCTCTCTTGGAATCAAATAAATAAAATGATACCTACACAGACCTGGACTGGTAGCTAATTATTTTGATAACGCTTTGCAATCATTTTGATTGGTTTGGTCTCATAAGTTTGCAGCACGTGCTCTAACAACCCAATACATGTGTGTATCTCCTGCACAGAGCCGGCAGCTTTTTCTTATTTTCTTATTTTTCTGTTGAAATGTGTCGGTGTATAAAGTCCTGAGAATGAGACGCAACATTATCTTTGTGGTGCGTTTACGAACAGCTCGGACAAATCCCACTGATTCCACCTTTAAGTTCAAGGGTCCTTCAATTACATTAATATGACGTGAGGTTCACTTTTTCTTTCACACATTTCAGAGCTTGTACTTTTTTTTTTTTTTTACTTGAGTAACGAAGTTGAATCAGTACTTCTACCAGAGTATTTTATACACAAGTAAAAATCAAGTACTTCTACTTGAGTAAATAATGCTGTAGCTACTTTTGCCACCTCTGCTAACGTTACAGTTCTCACATAAGCAGGATTTAGTTTCGTTTCTTTTTCTTTTTATAACACAACACAGAGTGTAAACTTTGGACATTGGACAAGGAGTCACAATTAAAGCCACATAAAATTGACAATAGACCTTTATGACTTTTTTGTCATCGCTTCCAGAGCAAAATGTCAAAGAAAACCTCGGCGTGCTGCACGATGAAACCAAAGAATAATTTGGGACAAGAAGGCAGTGACGAGCAGTCTGTCAGCTCACTTACAGCCAACATTCAACATGCATCCTCTCGCTTTGTTGCAAAATGTCATGTGTTATATGTAAAAAAAAAAAAAAAATGCACACAGGACAAATGTGTATCAACGTGTTTTAACTGAATCCTCCAGACTTCTGAGTGCAGATGTTATTAGAAAGTGTTGGAGAGGAGGATGACGCGCATCCAGACTCTCTCTCTGTGTCACAGTGTGCTGGAGGCCTGAGACCAAAGTGCTGCTCTGTTTGCAGCACCTATCAAGTAGATGACAACACAGCTCTTAGCCTACAGTGCTTAATGGACTTTTTATGGGTTTGTCTTGTGATCGCATGACCTGTGGCACCTTGGCCCCTCAGTGGCTCTTGGCAAACTAGATCAGAAACATGCCGCCCTCCCTCTCTGACCTAAAGAGGGCCACATCCCCAAATTACCGACGCGACAGTCCGCTTTGCTTCACGGTTGCAGTAGGCAGCGCAATTAAAACTTAAAATTTAGATTAAATCGCCATTAAATGAGGAATTTCTAGCATCGGAGTGAGATTAGCTGGATCGTTTAGTTTAAGTGAAAAAAGCTGACGTGTCCTTTTTTCGTTTGTGCAGCGTTGGCCCTCTCTTTCATCTGCTCTGCAGCAGCTCCTTAGAGGCTGATGTCTGGGCAGCGTTTTATCGTGACGACGGAGATGCAACATGCAAACTAGAACATTTGGGAGCCATTATTGTACCGTGCCATTTAGGATTTAAATCGCCCTTTTCATAGGCAGAATTAGTGTCCTCCTTCCTCCTTGTCTGATGTTTGTTTGTGCACTGCTGGCTATTAAAGTTGTCCACGCAAAGCTTTCTCCCTCTGAATCTATGACAGCATTTCCAACAAGAACAGGATTCGTGGCATTACTGCAAAAAAGTTTCTAGTTGTTTCGTTAAAAAATAGATACGTCTGTTAACCCTTCTGTGGAGCTCAAGCTGAAATCCAAATCCAGAATTAAAAACTGATCAAGTTTAAAAGAAAGAAAGGTGGTAAATTAATTGTCACATGAGCTGACATCACAATTTGTTTTTATTTCCTAACAGGATATGAAATGACACTCCTATCCCAAAGTAACATTTTCATTGTCAAGAGAAATGACCCCCCCATGAACAGAAAGAACAGCAACGTAAAGAAATGATCACAAACAAATACTATATAAATATGTGGAGACTGAACTGCGTTTGTAGCTGTTCAGTCTTGACAGAGTTGATGAGTTGTCCGCAACACCACAGATGCCTCAGAACTTCTTCCACTTTTAAGTGTTAAAATGTGCAGAGCTGCCGCTGCGAGACAGTCCGCTGATCTCTGTATATCTGACAATTCACTTACTTCTAAAAACTAAAAAAGGAGTGTTGCATTTTAATAAAGGCTAGATCACACAGAAAACATGATTTCCAATAGGAGAGAAGTGCGCACATGATCTTTCACGCGGAGCTCGGTTGGCTTCATGTCTTTCACACCTTCGAAAAAACAAAACAAAAAACAGTCTTCGGGGCGAAATGCCCCCCCAACTACTCTATGTTAGTCCTGTGCAGGGCCAGGAACTGGCAAGGCTGTGGACGGGGTGGGGGCTGACATTACTGCTGGCCCTCCTCCTCACGCAGGAACTGGAACACTGAGGAGAAATCTTTATTGGCGTAACCGCGAGCGCACATCATACGGTACATCTGATGGGCTAAGGAGCCGAGAGGAACAGGCGTCTTTGTGTTGGTGGCTGTGTTCTGTGCGAGGCCGAGGTCCTGAAAAAAGAAAAGCAAACATACGTTGGAAAAACCACCGGAGCTGAAAATTGAACTCTTTAAACCAAAACCACCAGTCCACACACCACAGAGAATTTTTCTTTATGTTGTAATAATATGGGCTTGATTCCCTTTTAAGAGGGATGCAAACTACAGCTCACTGCATCATTTTAAGTGGTGTGACTGAAGTCAGAAATTCTTATTTTTTTGTCACATGCACGACATATGACTCAGAAATGAGTCGCTGACTAAATTATGATACATCTGACACGTAAGTACAGTATCTGAATGTTCTCATTATGGATTAATCTGTAGATTTTTTCCCAGATACTTGTTTAGTCTATAAAATGTCAAAAAAATTATCATCAACAATTTCCCAGAGACCAAAATGAAGCATTTAAAATTATTCTTTTGTCCAACCAACAGTTCAAAACACAAAAACTCTTCATTCACAGTCATCAGTAACAAAGAAAAGCAGTAAATGTTTGACATTCTCGTTTGAAAAATAACTGAAACGGTTAATCAATTATCAAAATAGTTGGCAATCAATTTTTACTGAATTAATCATTGCAGCTCTTTATGAATAAGAAGTTAACATGAGAACATTTTTGCATCCTTTTGTTTCTAAAACCATCCAGCTGATAGGAACAAATTATTTCTCCACACAAATAACAGGAAACCTAATTCTGACAGCCATAAAATGTGCTTAATTTCTTTGCATGTGTGATGACAAGGGCAACATTTCAACAGTAATACTAAAACCTGATTGCAGGCCCAGGAAACGGAGTACAATGCCAGAGGTCATCAAACTAACCTTAGCCATCAGCTGGGTGCCGAAGCCTCCCTGGTAGTTGTTCCCAGACGGGACTCCCTCCATGACTCCAGGCACAGGGTTGTAGGTGTCACTGGACCAGCATCGACCTGAACTCATGTTCAGGATCTTGGCCAACAGTTTGGGATCAAGACCGAGCCTGTGAGGGAAGACAAATTCCATGTTAACAAAGTGTGTTGCTTTTTTCTTTGATTTAGAAAGACAGCTATGCTGTTATTTGAGTTTTCACCTGATTCCCAGGTTCATCGTCTCTGAAGTCCCGATCATTCCAATAGCTAGAAGCATGTTGTTACAGATCTTAGCTGCCTGTAACAACATGATATTAGCATTAAATAACCTGAACACCATTTGAATTACTCATATTTTACTACTTAAAATGTACTCTCTTTTACACATACAACTTGTTAAAAAACACTTTATCTGAATGACAAATGCATCATGACAGTTTCAGGAAAATATGTCAAACATATGTCATACCTGTCCCGTTCCAACCTGACCACAGTACACCACATTGGCCCCCATGCAGCTGAGAAGTTCTTTGGCTGCAGTAAATTCCTCCTCTGCTCCTCCAACCATAAAAGTCAGTTTAGCCGAACTGGCAGCACCCACACCTGGGAATGAGAAGTTGTGCTTAGAAACACTCAACGGCATGCTAGCAAGCACAGATGGTTGGTATGTAGTGATTTTATAAAAGTTTCATCAGCTGAGTGTCAGTGAACAAAAGGCAAAATGAAGGCAAGTGATAAAACAAGCTCGTTCGTAGCTACAAGTAATGACTGTTACTCATAGCTGCTGTGTGAAAGTAGCTGGAGTAGCAGCTACCATCCTTAATGATACAACTTTGACAAAGAGTGGAAACATTTGTGGATTTTTTTTCCATGTAGAAAAACGTCATCGCTTTTAACACTGAAGCTCATCGTATCCTTTTAGAGCTCCAGAAACCGCATTAAAAAAAAGGTCCATGAAACTTTCCAAAGACGGCGAGTGTTTTGTGGCCTGATAACAGCCACATGGGTGCATATATTCTGTCTCACTACCCTTCATTATCCTGATTGACAAAGCTGGTCTTGGAACATCGAGGTGACGTGCAACCAGAACTTTTCCAGTGAGATAATTAAAAACATTTAAATGTCTTTGTTTGTTACTCGTGTCTTTCCTGTCAATTCTGTTCTATACTGTCAATAAAACAAAAAAATAAACTTAAAAAGAACAATAATATGACCATATATTTAGTATGGTACCTGAGCATAATCCAAAATAAGCTAAGTTAAATACATTTGTGGACGTGTCTAGTTGACATTTAATGCTTTTAGAGTGAGGAAAACATGTTTCCTTCAGCAGTTTTAAACTACAGGGACTAACTCACTGTAAATTTAGGGGAATTAACCATATATTGTGTGCAGCAATTATCAAAACAGAATTCCAATGTGACTTAAAGTGATAAAAATGAAAAACAGCATTGCATGCAAGGGGAAAGGCAATGTAAAAAAATAAGAAAAAGAAAAAAGCTAGTACAAAAAAGCAAAGTAAAGACAATAAATGGACAATAAATAGTGAACAATCACAGCCATTAAAAGGTATTAAAAGCAAGTATTTGAAAACGTGTCTTTTAAACAATAGACAATAAGTCAGTCAAAGCGTTGGGACTCTGTTGGAAGTCAGCCTTTGTCAAGATTTAGAAACAGCTGACATCTGGTTCACATGGGGTTAAAGCTCAGAGATATACACTAACCAGGTGGAAGCCACATGGGTGCCAAGAAATTAACCAACATAGTCTTGTAATTAATCCTAAAGTTTACAGGAAGCCAATGGAGAGAGGCCAAGATGGGTGTAATACATTTCCTCCTCCCTCGTCGTCATGAGCAGTCTGCCAGCAGCAGTTTGCTCCATCTAGTATGACTGTGCTGCTGAAGACAGGTGGGAGCTAACAGACGAGCCAAGAAATAGCTAAAGGGGAAATAGTTTCAAAATTCATATGAATTAGCTGTGATTAAAAAAAAAATGTATTGGGGTGGATGTCATTCACTGTACAGATTGTAAAGCCCATTGAGGCAATGTGATTGTGATTTTGGGCGATATAAATAAAACTGATTTGATTTGACTTTTGAGAACAGTCAAGTTGTCATCATGAACAACATTAAAAACTGATAGTGAATGACTTGTTAAAGAGATGGCAAAAATACATTTGAGGTTGAATAGTTTAAGTAATTAGCTACATCTGGAGGAAAGTAATACACACATTTTAACTTAAAAATATATTGAAATTCTGATTAAGAAATTGAACTTTGAGAAAATAAAATTGTGTCACAATCTAGTATTTAATTTTAAAGGCTACTGAAGAGCAAGACAAAGTACCCTGACAGAACAAAACCATACAGACCTGAAACACGGCCTTTGGTTAAAATACCAGAGCAGCTTTGTGTTTTTTCTCCAGTCGAAGCATTCCTCTCAACTGTGAAAAGCTCTTGACACTTTTAAAGTGAGAAAGGAGACCCGAAACTTGAGTGTTGTTTACAATTACAACCCTGTTTCTTTTTGAAGCATTTTGGAGAAGAACAAAAACTCATCTAAACAACTTAACAAGCAGACACTTATGTTATTTCAGGAAGGTCTACTAGAAAAATGTGTGGTGAGTCAAAGATTATCTGTCTCCATTTCATTTATTTCAGATGTCTACTCCAGCCTCTGATAAAGTAACCATTCTAGTCTAAGGAGAAATGAAAGATGGCAGTTATTTCATCTGGTCCTTAACAGTTTTTTTTTACCACGAAGAAACAACTATCAGACACATGCTGACTCAATTACGTCCCCACCACCATGTGTGCTTTTAAGTTTAAACTTTAACCACGCTGGATTAAACAGTCACTAGCGTGCCACTGTAATTTGATTTCCGTCTGACCACTGGAGATGTTCAAAAAGTTTCATTTAGGAGCTGATTGATGAGATGTATCAAAGTATGACATGCGCTTCAGTTCGCACTAGTTAAACTACCACCACACACATGCACAAGTTCAAGGCGGAAAGCCGGACAACTTTAATCCATGTGCACTACCACAGGACGGAAGCGTATAAATCATTACTAATCTTTAGGGCCAGGCTGTAAAATGGACCCAAATCAATTCAAAGAAAGTGGCTGTCCTGACGTTGACGAGGCCAAGTTCAAACAAACTGTGTTTCTGTGTGGACCCCCAGGAAAGTGAGAGCGCACACATTTTAAAGCGAGGAACATTTGTGGAGACAGAAGCTGCTCCTCCTTCTCCCCTTCTCCTTTAGATGGATGTCGTCGGTGCTGTTTATCAACCGTAAATGAAGCAAAAGGCGGCTTAAGTGCCAACACTGGATCTGCCACCTAAAACAAGTGCTGAAAGGTCCATTTAAAGTTCAGCAAGTTGACAAAACATTAAGAAAGCTCGTGAATTTAGTTAACATGATGCCCCAAGTGTCACAGTGCCTTCTATGTATTCTACAATACTGTTTAGGTTCAGTTTATTAGGATCCCCATTAGCTACTGCATTTCAGCAGCTATTTCACTGTATATACTGTAATACACTTCAGAACACAGAGTTAAGAATAGAGTTAAAACTTAACATTAACTAATCAAACTGCAGAAAATAATTCTGTAATTATTTTTGATAACTAATTGATCATTTAAGTAATTTTTTAAGCATGAATGGCAAAAAATTCACAAGTTCTAGCTGCGCAAATTTGAATACTTTCAGATTATCTCAGACTTCTATGATAGAAACTCCTCATGTCCCAGAGCTGCTCTCCACCTGTGGCCAAACACACAGCCGGAGATTGTCAAACAAAACACTGCCATCAGTTGCAAAGTTACGGCAAAAAACTAAATGTGATTAGTCGTTGTCAGAGCCCCCCAAACTGCAGAAAGTCCCGCCTGAAGAAATCAGCGTGCTGAATCGGTGCTCCGTTCTAAGTCACTTCTTAAAACACACTTGTATAAAGCTGCTTTTAACCCCTGATGTAGACGATTTCATCTTTGTTGTATTATTCAGGTTTTACTTACTTTTGTATTTTTAATGTATTAATACTTGATATGTTGTATGCCCTATGTACAGCACTTTGTAATGCCTAGTAACTGTTCTTAAAAAAGGTGCTATATGAATAAAGTTATAATTAACTCATTAGGCATGACAAAAACAAGATGTCAACTTATGACGAACAGTTTTAGCAAGTGTTTCCAAGCTCATGTAGCAATATACTTTATGCAATGTGTTTCACAAAGTGGTGAACCGCATCCCATCCTTGCTTGTGAAGGACTGATCCTTTCAAGGATGATCCTTTCATACCCAATCATGAAACTATCACCTGTTACCAATGAACCTGTTTACCTGTGGAATGTCCCAAACGGGTGTTTTTGGACTTTCAACAACTTTTCCAGTCTTTTGTTGTCCTTTTCCCAGTTGGCTTAAAACTTGCTGGCATGAATATTATGAGGAAAAACATGCAATACATTTTCTTTCTATACACTTTTCAATTGAGTGTATGTCAAAATAGGTTAGCGAATGATCACATTCTGTTATAATTTGTGTTTGTCAGCTTCTTAACTTTTTGGGAACTGGAGTTGCATAAAACAAAACATAAAACAAACAACTGATCAAGAAAATAATCAGTCAATTAATCAAGAAGAAAATAATTGCTAGTTGCTGCTTCGCTTGCTAGACTGGTTGGAATGACAATTTTCTTAACAGCCTCCAAAATGGCCTCAAGTCTCATCAACACCCCTCTTAAACTGGTTAAACAAAAACCAAACATTACAACCTGTGAGAGTTTATTAGAGGGCTTGCATTTGGTATAACAAGGTGAAGGTTAAAAACTGACACTAGAGAGCAATCTGTAACCTATACTTGATCAAAAATGTAAAATGTACCTCCTGATACAGGTGCATCCATAAAAACTGCCCCCATCTTCTCAGCAGCAGCGGCCATTTCTTTTGAGACAGCCGGGTCAATGGTGCTGGAGTCAATGAGTAGGGAGCCCTTCTTCACCTTTCTGTTGAGACAAGTTAACACTTGAGTATCTGACTTAAATCCATGAGGTTATTATGTACGTATTGAAGGAAAAACCACAATGTACTTGAGAATGCCGTTGGGTCCAGTGTACACTTCTATGACGTTGGGACTAGAGGGGAGCATGGTGATAATACGGTCGGCCTTTTCTGCTACCTCAGCAGGATTATCCACAATCTGAGGAAACACAGGATCTTGAGGTAAGAAGAGAACCAACAGATGGAAACTATCTAAAAATTGAAAAGCTGTCTGTACAGTCTACACTCTCACCTGAGCGCCCAGCTCTTGCACTTCTTTGCAGGACTCCGGGAACACATCTGTAGCAATGACTGGGTATCCGTGCTTCAGCAAGTTCTTTGCCATTGGGTTTCCCATATTGCCCAGACCAATAAACCCCACCGGTGTCTTCGAGGCCATAGACCTTGTGGAGACTACAACAAAACAGCCAAATGCATCAATGATAAGACACGGTATCTTTACAACATGTTCAAAAACAAAAATTCTGCCCACTTGTCATTAGGCAAGATGTCCCTTTCTCCTTAAGAGTCTTTATGTAATATCTTAGGTTCGTTTTATTTACATAAAAAAATCTAAGGGCAGGAGTACTTTCTGTTTGTATGAGGTGCTCTTTGGCTATGGATACACGTAGACTTAAAAATCACAAGGAAACTCCCAAAGGCACTCTTTTTAAACAATAAAAATGTATCAGGTGCTGTTACTGACATAATTCACTTATCAGATATCAGACTGAGGTCATTGGTTGATCGACAATTTTTCATTGCTCTCTTTGAAATTCTCTTATTACTTCTGACCTCATGTTTAGAAATCTACTTACTAGTAGTTGATAAAGCCTTGCCGTGCACTTGATTTGACGGAAAGGTGGGTTGGCGCATTTCTAGTTTTTCTTATGTAAATAATTCAATTTAGAGCCCGAGTGATATATTGATTAGTTGATATTATTGGCCTTTCACATAAAATATTGCTATCAGCGTGTATGTTGTCGATATATATGGAAACATTCAGGTTTAAAGAACAGTGCAGAAAACAAAGCTTGGGGTAATTTCAGTTCACTGTTGTCATTTTAGACAATGAAGTTTAACGTAAAATATCCTGCCTACAATACATATTTGTCGTGTTCGATAACCACATCTTAAGGATCACTGCGAAAAATGTCTACATATCTGCCTATATATCGATATCGGAGTGCCAGGTCCAAAATTCATTGTGTGTAATTCCAACATAATCGCCCTTCACTGTCAAAGTCACCTTATCTAACAGTACAAATCAATATTTACTTAACTACTTCCTGAATCTGATTACTGAACATTGTTTCAAAGGGCTTGCTTATTTCATTGTAAATTAAAGAACAATAAGTCAAAGAAGTAACTTTTACCCCTTGGGATTTATCTTTACATTATTAACAAAAAGATATCCTGTGAGGTTCAACTACCATTTGTTTACCCACAGTAAATATCAAAGGATAACAGAGATACATAAATATGTTTTCTGTGAAAAGAATATGATGTTTAAGTAGAAGAAGCTCAAAGCTGTCCTGTTAAAGAGCCACCTCCATCTCCCTGTGAAGGATCTGACTTGACAAAGAGCACGGTGACTGTTATTACATAATGTGCTTTAAATAAAAAGTCAGGACACAGGAGGACACAGGAGTATATGCTGACAATATAGCAGTCGAAACACAATTGCTGTCAGCACACAGCTCTGGCCAACGACCCAGCACGCAAACAAGACGTTATTTTAACAGAAAAGCTCCTTAACAAGTGGGCTGTGAGCTGCAGCTGCTGAACTCGGTCCAGCGAAAAATTAACTCAAACTTCTCTTCAAACATTTCGAGCAAAAGTAGTGTTTTCAGGCCACAAACAGCTCTCAAGTGACAACCTGAGCGTGTGAACGAAGCGCAGCGACGTGCACGATACGTCTACAGTGTCAGTTTGTTCCGCTTACCAAATGCAAAGTCTGCATGCTTGCAACACCTTCCAACAAGGTACCGAGACCCTCTCAACACAGCGGCCATGCTTCTTTCCTCTTGACCTTACGTCTGACGTCAGAGTACGTGCATTAATGGCGGATCGTCCCGCCAATCAAATAACAAGCTCTGCGCAGCACGGCCTCCCAACTCAGCCAATGAGCTGCGGGGGCGGGCCTGAAGTGTATGCGCTCTCATAGCAACATAGACTATAATAATGTGTATATTTATAACTTTACATTGGATATGAATCACTAACTCCCTTCTTTATATCCACTGTGGTGGGATTAGTAGCACTTAAAGTATTAAAACTAAACTACTTAACATTTATATAAGCTTTCATTTAATCATTATTACGGACACATTGATGTGTGAAGGTTTTACTGTTGTAGTTGGACAAGGTGGAACTAATTTGAACGCTATACTTGTACTCTAGTCTATGAAAATGCAGCATATTTTATGATTGAGTTGAAATTCAGATTTTCATGAAAAATATATATAAAACGTAATCAGTTACTGGTTATAGTTTTTAAATAAATATAGTGAATTAAAAAGTACAATATAGTACTAACATGTCGTGGAGGAGAGGTATAAAGTAAAACAGTTTTAGGTAAAGTATAAGTACCTAAAACTGTTTAGTTAGTTACATTTCACTATTGTTATCAATAGATTCTTATGGATACTAATACATTTTAAGTTTCATGTATGTGAATGCGTCCTCTTGTAAAATAAAATAACCTTTATTATATCTCTTGCTCGCATTATGTCATACACATATATATGTACATATAAACGAAATAAAAATGTACTTTTATAACGCTGTTTCACTGTCTGCTATGAAAATTATCACATTTTTAAAACATTTCGGACGGGTGGGATTCCCAGGCAGGTCCCCTTTCCGGAAATGACGTAATGTTGTTATTATTCCAGGAAGAGGGGACGGGAAAGCACTGAACTGCGTCAACAATTGTTTTTATGATACAGTCGGATTTCAGCTGCTCTTCAACATGACAACTGGGTATGTTTAAGGTTTATTTTTATAAACGTAACAAATAATACCTCCGCTTCGACTCGAGCGACGATGTTGCTAACTGTTCACGTTAGCTAACCTTGTCCTCCAGTTGATAGCAGTGCTCTGTGGTTAGCTGTTGTGTTTTCCGTTAAGGGCGTTGTAATGTTACTAAATCAACTTAACGTTTTGTCGTTAGTTATTAAATGTAAATTTGCTTGGTAGATTATACAATGCCTAAGAATATATGTCAATTTGCCTTATGCTTAACGCGCCATCTTGTCAAGTAAAGCGTGTTGCTAACGTTAGCTAGTTAGCTAGCAGCATGGCTAACGTAACCAGATATGATCAGTGTTTTCACATTAGGCCTCGTCTCGTCGCTTGTAGTTGCTAGTTGTCAATTTCAGCCATTCCCAGTTACTTTTTCCAAATTTCTACTTAGTGATTCACATCATGTTGAGAACTTATTCGATTGCTGTAAATGACATCAGTGTTTAGAGTTTCCGATCATCCTCCGAGGTAATGTTTTGACTGTCACAGGCCTAATTACGTCGGACAAAATTATATGAGCTGAGGCCCAAATGGAAAATCTACCCTGAAGTAGAACTCATGTGGCCTTGTTGTTAGTATGAAGTTCAAATTAAGGTCATTTATATTAAGAAGAGTCCGCTGTCATCTAATTCATCGTGAATGAGGTGGCACTGTGACTGTATTTAGGGTTGGTATAACCCCAACGTAATGTGGCCTAAAAAGGCATCACAGGTAAATACTAGCCTACTTATGACACTCAAAGTAAAGCTATCCTGCAAACAATGACTCAATGAAATAATAAAGTCTTGTATGTATCACGTGTATAAGTGTAAAAGTTTTGGGGACAAAATTTAATGAAACCATATTATTTGGAAACTGAAAACTGAACCATCTGTTTTTCTTTATGTATTGAAACACAAGTGTATACAAATTAAATAATATAAGTATCCTTTTTGAGGAAAGGAAAGTCCAGTACAGTCATAAAGTATTTCAACTTAAGAGAAAAGTTTCAGTTTTGCATTCGAGGAAAGGAGCTGTGACCTACATCTTGAGGATGCTGTTTTATATAATCATTTGTATATCTATATAATCCTTTGTATATCTAGAAATATTACATTACAATTATATATTTATCATGAGTTTGTCTTCACCTGGTTTTTCAGTCATTGGTAAATACATTACTGGACTAAGACCAATTAAGAGTCCACTGAAAGGTATAATTATTTTATGACAGCCATCAATACTATGTAGGGTGCTCCAGATAAATAAAAATTGTATGGAGAAGACTAAAGTCACATTGACCTATTGCAGTCTTTTTCCATCATGTGTTGGAAGAAAGAGGTCATGACTCATACTGTAAACTTTGGTGTAATGGAGCTTGCTTGGATTCCCCACTGACAAATTACCATTTTGCTGGTCATGTGAGAGCAACTTCCCGGTGGCAAACTTGGGTTTTTTAAAAACTTTATCTTATCAAGGACTTCCCAGCAGTCCACTTAAGATGAAAATGTCTCACTCCAGGAGAAGTAACACAATTGGCAATACAGTCCTACAGTTAGATCCAAGTAACATTTAGCAATAAAATCCTTCAATTTAAACATTTCCTAAATTGGGACACAGATCGCATGTCTCTTTTTGCCGATCAAGCAAGGACAAAACAAAACACTGCTGGTTGACTTTCACTACCCTTTAAAATGATACTTATCTCCTGAATAAAGCTATTCAGGGCTTGAACACATGAGCTTCACACTAATGTTTAAATTAACAATTAGGTCAATAACCGATGCCAATATTGATTGTTTGTTGTAGTTTATTTTGTTTTTGTTGTTATTTTTTTACTGCTGCGGTGCCATCAATGAAGAAATGAAGAAATCTTCATTCTAAAAAAATAACAGAATTGTTTTAAAGTCAATTAGTCCTTTGTTACATTTTCTTTGAAAGACTGCATATTTCATCATACAAATTTATGAAGCAAGCTCATACCCTTAGAAACAGATCATGTGATGGCAGGGATGTCCTGATTCAGTATCTCATGTGTCAGCGAAAAATTGATGTGACCCGTCATCAGTAAATATTTGCTCATAGATTGATATCATTCACTCAGTTTTACTGTTTAGAACTCACTTGCTTCTTCACTTACTCTCATTGTAATAAATAGTATTTTAGTTGTTTCTGTGTTTATTATTGTTTCTAATAATCATACATTTTGCTGTTTGTCTCTTCCTTTGTAGCCACTGCTGAGTAATTTATGGCACTGTTCCTGGACGGGACTTTATTGAGCAACAACATGGACACATCGAACTTTGCCCACGTCATCTTCCAGAATGTGGGGAAGAGTTACCTGCCCCACGCTGCACTGGAGTGTCATTACACCCTGACGCAGTTCATCAAACCAAATCCAAAGGACTGGGTTGGCATATTCAAGGTGAGCAACCCTCTTCAGTGTATTGTAACAGTGCATATAAATAATTCTCATCATTATTTGTAGTTGTAGAAGTAGTATTGCAGTGTGTATTCTAATGACTAGAGCATATTCTGTATTATGTGTTTGAAGGTGAATCTCTGACTGTCTTGATGATAATAACATCTTGGCTATCTTAGCATGACTTCAAATCTATGAATCCGTGCCATTGAACTCATCGAACACATGCAGCTATACTTCAGGTTTCAGGAAGGAATGGATCATGTTGACCCCCAGCACACACTATAGTGTCCCGTGTGGATATTGCTTTAGGAGCAGATTAAATCCAATACAGTAGTACTAATTTATTTAGCCTCATTTGTAGTGAATCGTGTATGTAGACAGAAGCATAGGACTCCAAGCTCCTCTGGACCGACATGCTTTTTAAAAATTTTTTAATCTACCAGAGATTAGATTAAATAAACCAGATAAAAATAATCAAACTAATGGCTCTTTCTGTGGGTGTGTGTTGCATCCTGCCTGAATGTGCTTCTGGTGTTAAGAGGCACAAATAAATGTGTATCATAGAGACAGAGTGCAATGCGTCACACTCTAAAAAAACACGCCCACCAGAAGGAAAACAGTCAGTGGCAAAATATGCAGCCAAGGGCTGAAGCGCTAACAAAACTGCTGCGAAAGAAAACCCCAAATGCATTGCAGCAGTTGTGTACTTCTTACTTTCTCACACTTGCATTGTCTTTGCTCCAACCAGCTGTTTATTCTGATAACAACAGATTCATATTAGGTCTTTCACAGCCAACTTTGTAGTAATATGCTCCAGAAATAGCAAAAACAATGAAAGAAACTAAAATGGCACTTATTATTGTGCACAGCTGTCATATGTTGTTGGCCATGGCATTGCAATCAAGTCTGGTCCATTATCAAATAAAACATATTTTAGATCCTTAATAGATCCAGATTTTTATTTAGATTTGCATCCAATTATACTCACTCATCGATACCAGCTATCTAAATACATGATACCTGATTTTTGTCATCAGGATTCATGCATTATCCTCTGAGAAATTAATGAAAGTGTTGAAAACGCCTGTCTCACAATGTCAAAGAAAGTGAGTAAGAATTAGTGGATCCATGCCTTTATTCAGATCCACACCAGTTTTTGTGTGATCCTGCTGACCAACCAACCAACCAACAAACAAACAAACAAAATAAAGGACTCGGCTGGGCTCAGCAAATTACTCTACAACAAACATTGTCATCACAACAGCACCTGATATTGAATTTGGAAGCCCTCTTTTAACATACATCCTGCAGAAATAACACTTTTACCACCAAAAACAAACTTATTAGAGCATTTTTGCAGAGTTTATTACTCCACACAGAACTTTAGGCATACTGAATGTCAGGATCCCCAGTTGTCTCATTCTTCCTGCTGATGCCTGTGTCCGCGTTGGTTTTGTTAAATGCTCAGTTTTTCAGTTAGTTAGTTCTGTGTTTTTTTTACCCTGTTGGTAGTACATACTACCACACAGCAGTTTTTAAGCATTTTTCTGTTGTTTGCTAACAGACAAGTGACAAGCAGGCACATTCATGCAATACAAAGTGGATGGGCGGGACTTATTTGCGCTCTGTTTCTATGTGCTTATTATTAAGGCATTCTGTAATGCCATTAAACCAGCCAAGACAAATTATTGCAGTTCTGCTGAACATCAGACATTTTTATTGTTTATGTTTTTGTAAGTGATGAAAACAATACATGTATTCTATATCTGAAAAGCTTGTGTCCATGATTCATACACTTATTATGTGCTATTCATGATCTTTTTGTGGTTTCATGAAATTGATGTATACAGATGTTTTTTTGCCAAGCCCCACTGAGAAATGAGGTCATGTTAGGATACCGGAGGAGGATCAGCTAATGTCTGGAGGCTGTTTAAAATATGGATTCGGCACTCTGTTGTAGCTGGATGCCACATCATATTGTGTTTAGCCTCAAGGTAGGCACCAACTGGCAGCGTAGATCTTAAAATCACTAATTCCTTGAGCCTCTAAAACACATAGCTGAGCTGGAAAAGGCTGAGCGCAAGATCGTAAATTGTGTAAATGTTCTTGGCAGTGCTGACAGATGAGACGGTTGTTGCCAAGTTGTAGTGTTTGTATGCATAGAGATACCTGGGTAGGCTGTGCTCAGCCATCAGTGTTCGCTCCTAAACACACATTTAGTTGCTCTTAGCTCCCAGCCAAACAGAGCTAATTGTGCCTTAGATTGTTTGGATTGCTAACACTTTCTCTGGGTTTGTCTCTTTGGTATGCTCTTGACCTGAATATAGTTTCAAATGTTTCTAGTTAAGTGATGCAGGTGTGGCTAGAAAATGTCCTGTGGTTTAGGCGGTTGAAAAGTTGAACTGTTGAAAAAATTATAAGTTTGACCTAAAATGAAACTGATTTATTTACATTTTTTTTAATTTATGGATTCACATGTCAGACTAAAATAATTTACAAATGTTTAAATTATACTCTTACTCGACAATTCAAAGAAAAGCTTAGTATGCTATTGGTGATAAATAGATGGGAGACAGGTTCTTGTTTGCACATGGACAAAAGCAGCCTTTGGCCCTTTGATGTTGGAACATTTACCATGCTGCGTGAAGCAAAGTTGCTCTCGGCTTCATGGAGGAATGTTGTTGGGACAGGTTGTCAGAGTGGCCTCGGAGAAAGCAAGCACGGCTTTATAATTAACCTGTCTCCAAGCACAGCCTATCCGCGTGATTCATGAAGGAGTCGCTCCCAAATTTATACAGTCTGACTGGCACATAGACAATACATTACCTCCTGCAGCAACATTGCCACTGGCTTCTGTCAGCTTTTTTGCAGATCTTCGCTTGTTGGAATAATGGTGACATGTCATGTTTAAATATACCTGTTGCATTGGTAGCTTGTAACTGCTTGTATGTGTGTGGAGATTTTACTCTTGCAGCGTCGCCTGCTTCAGTCTGTTTTTTTATGGTGTCGATACACCGTCACTACCTCCTCTCCCTCCATTTATGCACACCACAGACCAGTCTGTTATAAGTGAAAGAGTTCCTCTCAGAGTTTTCAGCCACCACCACCTCTGCAGTTCTAATGAGTGGACTGGTAAGGGCTAGCCTTCAGTAATGACACTCACTAACTAGGTGCATGTTTTAATTGCTTCCTGTTCTTTACTGCTGGAGGCTGGAGCTGCACCAGTAACAATTGGGGGTTTTTGAGAGCCAGAGCCTTCTATCTCTGGCTCTGATGAACACTTGCGGTATTGTAGCTGTAGGCTGTTTGTACACAGGTGAGAAAGTGAACTGCCCAGATAGTGAAAAAAAGCCTGTCTACATCAGAAACATCTGTTGCAACAGCATCTATAAACATCTGCAGGAATATTTCAAATATAGTTCGTGCAAAACTTTGAGAGTCACATCACACGACTCAAATCTATGTGGCAGAGGCTGGGTTGATTGGGCTTGTTGTGGATGCGTGTGTGTGCCAGAGTGTGCACGCCGAGAGCCAGCCAGCTCGATGTGACTCTTGATTTTGTTTGACAGTTTTATGGCAGCGGGCTGAAGTTATGTATGTACTTTCTATAACCCCCCCCTCATCAGCCATCAGTTAACAACACATAAAATGCGTATAATTACATTTTGGTTTTCATTTTCAAGTCACCTATGTATAAAATTTTCACCTATTTTCCTCTTCCTGTTTAAAGTGAGTTGTAGCTACAATTTCACAGTTAGGCCTGTTCATGACAAGGGCCAAGCCACATGCACGTGGTGACCAGGAGCTGGAGTGGTTTGAAGAAGTGATCATTTTTCTCGTTAGGAGAAATATCACAGTTTGCATGGACTTGTTCCATCATCTCGACATAGATTGAAACCCCCGTGATTAAAGTAATAAGGCAGTTTGAAATATTTTGGAAGTGGCACTGGTGGATTCAGGGAAGTCTCCCTGTTAATCCTCCATTGTTATTATCTTACACTGATGTGGTGAGAACGTCTGGTTGAATGGATTCTCCACAATGTCTCACAGGTCGGTTGGAGCACAGCGAGGGACTATTACACATTCTTGTGGTCGCCTCTCCCTGAGAACTATGTGGAAGGCACCGCAGTCCACAGAACAGTGGTCTTTCAGGGTAAGATCATACCATAGTTTTATATAACTTTGACACCTTTTAATAACCACATATCAGAGCGCTGTTCAGAGGATTGTTAAAACTTTAATACCAAATCAGTGGATTGAGTTAAATGAGGAATTTTCCCCAGGGATCTCTGTTCTGGTGTTAATGACATTTCAGTTTATGTGCTTTTTTATGTTTTTTACACTTTTTATAAAGTCATATAGAGTGACACGAAGGAGAGGAAGACATGTCTTACTAGCTTTCAAGATTCAAAGCCACAACATGAGCAGTCTATGTTCCAGATCACTGAGTCACCGCAGCACAGTTTTTCAGTCATATCTCAACACTTATTCCAAAGTTATAACATATATATTTATATTTGAGCCCCTGGGCCTCCTCTCAGACAAAGCGCCCCTCACCCCTCCTTAGTTTACTTGCCTATTTTTGCTCAATTCCGGGATGCCTATGAGATCATGATTCTGCTTTTTGGTCCCAGACACTCAATAATTGAGTCAAGATAACCTTATGTTGCTTTTTGAAACAATTTCTACATCAAATACATTAAAAGGACCCGTCCTTCAGGCATTTATTAGTTCCTGATCCTAGGGAAGTGGGAAAAACAGTAAAACTTCCCCAAACTACTGTATCTTGGAACTTCCTCTTTAACCAAATCACACACATTTGGGCTATTTTATGTGATCTCCCTTTAATAACTAATTTAATAGTTTTGAAAACCGTAAAGATAAATTAAGGACTGGGGGGACTTTAAGGTTGTTGTTGTTGTTGTTGCTTTACTGACTGAATGTCGTTCTTCCCCAGGATATTACGTGCCCAATGACGACGGCGAGTTCTACCAGTTCTGTTATGTGACCCACAAAGGGGAGATCCGGGGAGCCAGCACGCCTTTTCAGTTTCGTGCCAACAGCCCTTCAGAGGACGAGCTGCTGACTGTGGAGGATGAGTGCAACTCTGACATCCTGGTGGTCACAACCAAGGCTGGCTTCCTTGAGGTACGGCACACGTCGGCAGCGCTACTGAATATATAAGTGTTCTCAGATCTGATTTAGCTGTCACATCTTAAAACGGGAGTTCATATGTTTCATAAGCATATAATTCACAGTGGTGAACAATTCACAATTATTCACTGGGTTTGTCAGGATTGTGATTATTATGATGGACGATATTTTGTCCCAGAAGTAAATGCGATCAATGATATAATTCTCATTAAAAGATTTTAAGCCACTGACATATTGATAATATAATAGCATACTAGTGCAAGTACACAGTTTAAAGAGCAATGAACTGGAATTGGAGAAAAAAATATAAATGTATATTAATTAAATAAAACATGAATAAAATAAAACCACACAACAAAAGCAAAACATAAAATGTAAAAGAAAAACTCTGCACTCAAGTCTTACAATTATAGAGAACACCCTTCTGGTTATTCTGCCATTTTTGTTGGCTTAATGTAACAGACATGCACATGAACACAACCGGCATTATCGAGTTCATGTTCATACATATGTAGATAGGTGAATGAGATATATATGATAAGTTGATAACTATCGTGACGGTCCTATTATATGCTATTTGAGCATGGTGGTATACTTTGGCGGCAAAGTAAATGATTACGTGAATGGCCTGAACATCTTGAACAATTTATCTTTGTGTGCAGCAAAAGGTGGAAGAAGCCCAGAGAGAGAAAGAAGAGCTGGTCAAAAACATGGCCCTCCTGCAGCAGGAGAAGGAGCAGCTTGAAGCCGAGAAGGAGAGCCTGCAGAAGGAGTGTGAGCAGGAGAAAGAAACATGTGCCCAGCTGAGAAGAGAGAACCAAGTAAGCTGAGATCCGACTGAGCCCATTTTTGAAGGCGGATAAGATCGACAACATTTAGGGAGGGGAGAAAAATGTTTGTTGCTGTTGTAAAAATGTTTTCAGTGAAGCAAGAGGCCTTGTTCCTTTTTTGTTTTATGTTGTTCTTGGTTGTTAATTGAGCAGAACATACTGATAAAAGTGCTAAATTATATGATTGATGTTCTAGTTCTTGTAGTTATTCATGGACAGTTTTACATTTGGCCAAACAGTCTCTTAGCACCCCCTAGCGAAAGACTGCAAACGTGCAGAGCTACCCAAACTCGTGATTCACTTAAAGTATAAATCAAACTCTGACAGATATGAATGTCTGTATTATCAAAGTTGTAATTCAACTTTTTATAGCATAGCATTAAGTCTTAAAAGGAGTGTCAGTAATAATTCATATTGCTGTCCTCTGCTATAAATCTGCTGGTTTTAAAATGGCTTTCAGATGAAAACATGATTACAGATTTTGTGGCTGTTAATTTTATGACTATACTTTTATATGATTTTTTTATGTGGTGTGAATATAAAGATTCCAAAATTCTGTCTATAAACAAACTGTAAAAAAAATCATTTCCCTTTGCTTTTTTGATGTCATCGTTTAAGTTCGAAAGCTCTGCAACAAGGCATTATGTTCAATTTGATTTAGATTTGCCTTTCAAGGACAATAAAGTTTTTATGTTTTGAACAAGCTTAGAGTCAAAGACAGAGATGGAAAGTGGTATACTACTCAGAAGTAACCATTATTTTGTCATATCTAGATTTATGCAGGTCTTACCTCAAATTGGAGTGATTTTTTTATTTTATGAATGACACCGATACGACTGAACTGAAGCGTTTTTGTCTTCTGTGTTTTATTTGCTGTGCGTTTTTTTTTTCTTGTAGTTTTATTTCACTTGTTTTCAACAGTATATTTTATTCTCTCCCAGGACGTACAGAATTCTTCTCAGGCCTTTCAAGAGGAGAAAGAGGAGGTAAAGAGGAGGCTGGAGGAGGCCACAGCCAGAGTTATACAGTTGGAGGAAGATCTGATTGGAGTCACCCAGAAAGGTTTACAAAAGGAAACTGAGCTGGACAGGTGAGTTCAGGATGGAGGGGGTTGTTGCAGATTCACTGTATTTCTGGATTTTGTTACTTTTACCTGGTTACTGCGTTACTCAAAACATTATTTGGGAGAGTTTTAGATTTAATCTTGAAATTATGTTAAGTTGTAACATCAACTCAAGAGGAAACACAGCTTGCTAGTGTACTCATCTCACACCTCCTTGTTTCCGATGTAAGTTATTACTACATCAAGGAAAGGAAAAGTAGCTGGCCACTTTTATTTTCTGCCAGCAGCTTGTTTTATCTGTGAGTGGTGCATGAAAACAGCAAAAACTGTTGGTTATTTTAAACTGTTGGTTATTTCAAACACTGAATGTCAGCGTGGTCACAAGTTATATCACCCATTACAGTATCTAACAATTTTTCTGTCCCTTTTCCTTAGTCTGAAGGATAGAGTGAAGAAACTTATGGCAGAGAAGGAGGCACTTGAATCTCATCTCAAGAATGAGAAAGATGAGAAGGAACTTTACAAGGTAATGCACTGATATTATGAATATGTTTCTTGTGTCTATTTAGTCAAAAGATTTGCATTATCACATAAAGATTATTAACAAAATAAAGCATGTCAAGGTTCTGGTAGGTCGCAGCTGTGTCCTTTCATGTAACATGATCATTATGTTAATGGGGTCGGCTTCGGTTGGCTGCTATGTTTGTGACAGTTTTATAATCTGTACAGTTAATAATATCTTGTTCTATTAGATTCGCCCAAATTAGAGGTCCAGGTCACTGACTTTCCTGTTTTTGTTTTTACTGCTGTGATTATTCTACACACTCTCGCCCAACATTTAGTCTAAACAAGGCATGTCTTATTCTGTCTTCCTCTGGTCCGTCTGGTGTTTCAGCGTCTTTGTTGTGGTGGGCACCACACAGGAACTGGGAGTGCCACACAGTGTACTGTCGCCACGGAAATGAAACCTAAAAACCCCATACCTAATTTAACTTGCACTATCACACTGGGGCTGTTGCACGGGGAAAACTTTATGGGCCTATCTCAATCTCTGTTTTGTAATTGAGGTCATGCAACATTTATTTTAATAGTCATATGCTCTTTGGTACATGATCGTGATTGGTGTTGTATAAATGAGGCAAAAGCCAACGATTCATGTTTTATAACTTGTGTTTTATAACTTCTTCTGCGTGTGTGTGGGCATGTGTTTGCATCTGTGTGTGTGTGTGTGTGTGTGTGTGCGTGCCAGATTCACCTGAAAAACCGGGAGCTGGAAAACACTAAGCTGAGTGCAGAGCTGCAGATGCTGAAGTCTGTGGACGTGAACAAGGAGAACACCATTGCCCAGTTTAAAGAGGAGGTGGGACGCATGCAGGCGTGCCTCAATGAGAAGGAGAAACAGCACAGAGAAATCATGGCCAAAGTTTCTCCCTTGGTATAAAGACCTTTGTTTTAAAGCTTTAGTTGAAGATAAATTCTTAAGTCATATGATAATTTGAAGATTATTAAAAACAAGAACAGGAATAATCGAAACCATATTGACACATAACCCTTCACCTTAAACGTGTTTGTCTCTGGCAGGGAGATATGAAGGCCCTGAAGGAGCAGCTGCGTCAGAAGGAGGAGCAGCTCCAGGCTAACCAGCAACAGTCTTCCCTGTTAGCTGCTGAGTTGAGGGATGCCTCCAGCACCCGTGACCGGACCATGTCTGAACTCTACCACATGAAGTTAGAGGCCGATTCCCTCCGCCAGGCCAAGGCTGAAGCTCAGGCCCAGTGCGGCCGCCTGGAGCGCCTGGTGGAGCAGATGAAGGCAGAGGCCAAGCAGGAAGCTGTAAGGATAATTATCAATCTGCTAACAGGGTTTATTGATTTAATTAGCTTTATATTGCACATTGCATTTATTAGGAGACACGGTTGATATAATGGTAGACAGCAGGAAGGTGATGTTCCAGTGTGGAAAACATTAGATAGATTTTCATCGTACCGATGAGGAAAAAGATTTTAAAACAAGAATTCAAATTCAAAAATATTTGATATAATGTATTTAATAATATCCGAGAACATATATGTATGTACACATCTACATGTGGCCATAATTTAAATAAGTAATAAGAAATCATTTTCAACAAATATCTCAAAAATGTTATCCCAAACATCAGATCTAACTTTTTGAGAACTTAAAAGTAAGTGTTTGTGTATATCACAGTAAAATGTATCATTATTTCTTCACAGACCAACTATATTAAATATAAATAAATCATAATAGTTCTGTACATTTTGTCCAGCTGTATTCTAAGTGTGGTATGTTTTGGTGAAGCCTGTGAACAAAAAGAACAATATGATGGAAACGGAAACAAAACGTTTTTCAGAGGGGGTTTTTCTGGTCCTGCCTGTGAAGGAAACTGTTCAGACATAGTCATATCGACACTAAATATAAAAAAAAAAATCAACATTCTCCCCTGAACAGTTCAGTTTCTTGGGGTACATAACCTTTCACATGACAACAGCTTTGTGATTGTGTACATTTGATTGTACTCCTCTATTTTAAAAAGGCTAATAGACATTGTTGATGTTTACTCACAATCCTAAATCCAAAAGGTGCTAATAATAATAATAATAATAATAATAATAATAATAATAATAATAATGGCACCTTCTATATCTGCAATTCTGTCTTTACGACCTCAGATGGGTCCTTGCACTTGGCCCAATACTGTGTATGGTGATATTTATGTAATGTTTTTGTGTCACCAGACCAAAGCAGAGGAAGAAGCTGCTGCAGACCCAGCTGTTTTAGCGGAGCTGCAGAGAGAAGTGGAGGACCTGAAGCTGCGGCTGCACATGGCTGCAGAACACTACAAGGAGAAATACAAGGAATGTCAGCGACTGCAAAAACAAGTGCTCAGACTCTCTGAACAGCAAGGGGTAGGTCCCACAGGATACCAGCCAGCATACTGTATACTTGTCCCCGACAAGTGAAAGAGCAGAACTTGGATCAGATTTCTGCCACACTGTGCCTGCATAACACGTCTCATTAAATGCCCTCAGAGTTAAAAGGTTCACCACTTGTTATTGCTAATTTATTGAACCGAATAAATTGTAAAACACCTTACGATTAGACAAATTCATCTTTTTTCAGCATTTAGTGTGCTTATGTAAAACATTAACACATGCACATTTGAATGTGTCTTTGTAAAATTAATACAAACTTAGTTAAGTAAACAAGAAAATCTAATCCACTGTGTTACTGTGACATCTTGTAATTGTCTTTGGAAGATTTGGTTTGTTTGTGTTTTTACTAAAGTTCATTTTTTGCTGTGTACTGATCCTGTGTGTATCCAGCTCATGCATGTATCAATTAATGTCCTTTCATTTAGTTGTTTCTGTCCTCTAGTTGCATTTGTAGCTGATTTTAATGTTTTTTTCCCCTGTTTGAAGGAGCTGAAGAGAAGCTCAGCACAAGAGGCCACAATAATCCCTGCATCAGTGAGTCCAGACACATCGGTGCCAGGTAAGTTTTATCTGACTTTGCCATATTTTAAGTTATAGATTGAATAATTGCATTGAATATTTAGTCAAAATCATGGAAACAGTTCTTAATATTGTGTTAGTTTACCAGCAGTGTAATTTCTTAGTTGGTTGCCTTGTCTTATATATTTTTTCAGTTGATCAGTATTTTTTATTTTGGACTCTGCTCCTTGATGTACTGGTATGTAGGTGGGTTGTAATAATATGTCACTGACTGTTGTCCCTTGTTGTCCTCACAGGGAGTCCAGGTTCTGCTGATCCCATGCTGGAGGCCATCATCCAGGAGAAGCTCAAAGGCATCAGCAGAGAGGCGTCTGACAGGAACGACAAGTACAGGAAATGCAAGCAGATGCTGGTGGTAAGAAACTTTATATTTTTGCATGTTCTTAAGACAGAGGAATATGTTAAAAAGAGCACTGGTTGATGTCTGACTGCCCTTTAGGAGGAGAAGGATCGTAGCTGCATGTTTGCTGATGAGTTGGCCAAGATGGAAGTGAAATTTAAGGAACAATTGAAGACTAATGAGAACCTGAAACTGCAGTTGGCAGCAGAGGAAGATCGCTACAAGGTCAGTTCATTAGTGCATACACTTACTGTAGCACTGCGCTCAGGTCGTTTGCTGATTGTGTCGCTCTGTTGCTTTCGAAGCAGGGCTGTCTTTGGACACTTACTGTGTTTTTACCGCTGGGTATGGCTGGTCTAGCTCAGGGATCGAGCCTTTGATGCTATCTCTTTCTTCCCTTGAACACAGACGCTCTGACAGTGTTGTTTATGAGCAGGCCTATCTGTGAGACGACATTTTACTGCTGTTTATGTCAGGCTCTGGAGACAAGCGAAGCTTGGCTCTGTGGAGTCATCTCCAGTTGCTTGCCTAATGCTGTGCTTGGCTCAGGTCAGGCGGATATTTGCTTAGTGTCTCAGAGGAATTCAAACAGGTTGTTTTGCTTTGAGCGGTATTGTTCATAAATCAGTCCTCTGCAAAGGGAAGCCTTTTATGGCTGTGATCGATTAATGTCACGCACTGAGGTCTGAGAGTATTTCAATGATTTGGTTTGCAATCAGCAGCACATGTCAGATGTTTGTGAGCTGAAAATGTCCCTTATTTCTTCTGTTTTTGTGTCTTTTATTCACTTCAGAGCCAGGTAGCTGAGAAGGGCCGGGAGCTGAAGGAACTGAAGGACACGCTCGCACTTGTTGTTAAGGAGAAGGAAAAACTGGAGGGGGTTAGTGACAGCTTTCATTTTCTCTTTTATAGACTTCTTCCACTCTAAAAATTCCCTGAAAAGTGCCATTCCTCTGCCATTTTCCCTCTCCCAATCTGGTCTGTGTTTAATATGCCTCTAATTGTAGAAGCAAAGTAAATGAGTTCTTATTTTCCATTCCATTACTTTGGACCACAGCAAGGTCCTCGCTGGCCTGAAATATTGCTTCGAGGTAATGCTGTTACAGCTAAGAGGAGCAGAATGACCCAATTTGAGGTTTAGACTGTAAATTAAATTGGCGTCTGCAACTAACATCAATAAAACACAGCGTCCCATTCCCTTTGAAAATGAGAAGGGTTTCTTTTTTAATGAAAGCGCTAATTAAACTGTTTGTGTGAGCGAGAGAAAAAGCTAGAAGTTGCAGCTCTGGAGCTGCTGTGTGATTTTAAGCCGTGATATATTACTTTCCTTGACAGACTGGGAGGCATAGAGAGACGAAACCAGATATGTAGCTACACAGAAAACATGCTCATGCACATAGTAGCATTTATTTTTGCTACTGGTCTTTAGTTTAGTTTAAATGCTGCTGTTTCCTCCCCAGGAGCTTCAGAAGCCAAGCAGCAGCAGCAGGAAGGGAGATCAGGGAGCCGGTGAGAAAACCAGTTTGGAGAGTAACCAGTCCAGTGTGCCTTTATTCCTGCAGTACCCTGTCCCATACACCCAGGATGCCCCCACCCCTCTGCTGGTCTCTCAGAGCCCCAGCAAGCTTCATTTTGGGAACCCTTACTCCATCTCTGACTCAAAAGGTTGGTATCCTTTTCACAAAGTAGCACAAACATTTGTGTTTAAAAATTCCCCAGTAACAATTGGCAGAAATCACTGGCTTGTATTTACAGTAGCTATGTCTCTGAATCTTCTCCCTGCAGATGAGGGGGATGAGGAGTTCTCAGATGACCAGCTGCTCAGGCTGCCCCCTGTGGGTCCACCCTCCTGGGACAGTAATGTGGTGTGTATCCAACCCACCCGCAACCACAGCCGGCCAGAAGGCCACGAGGAGTCAGAGGAGAAGCAAAACAACAACAATGTAAGCCTCTCAGACTGTGCTGTGTTTATTCTCTCCCATGTGCAGTATGCAGTTTAATCCTCATCCAACCAACATATTTAACATACAAGGACAGTCGACGGGGTCCATGAAGCCCCCACAAACAAACTACTGTAAGAAACAACCATCCTAGCAAAATGTAAAATGTTTAGTTATGCAATTAATGTAATTTGGGAAAAAGCGACTACTACCTACAAGCTTATTTACATTCATTGATTCTGGTATCATTTAGTTTTCTAAATGCAACAGCGTTAGCAACATGCCACCACTAACAGCCCGGCTACTGTCCAGAGCAAAAAACAACTGTAAGAATCTCAATTTGACCTATAAAACCCTGATCTCAGAACAATAAAAAGGTAAAACAGCTGATTGTATAAATAAAAGGGCAGTTTTTGTTAATTACTGATCTCGTAGAAAGAATTACAGTTTTGATCTCTCACAAGTCCCGCTGTTGTGGGGAAATGCATATTAGCAGGGGAACAGACTTTGACATAACACTGGCGCTCTCCATCGAGTGAATGCCCGTCCACTCACTCTTCTCTTACCCCAGTTTCTATCAGTCTTTCTCTTTGTCGAGGGCTTCCTCCATCAGCGGGTTATTTTTCTTTTGCAATGTAGCGTTTCCACAGTTATTCCAGATAAAAACAATGCCTCTTACTGTTTTGGTTGCGCAGTGGCAGATGTGATACATCTGGCATCCCCCAGAACCCCAAGACATTGGTATTTTTAAAAAGCACTGATTAAAGTATTTAAGCCCTAAATAAATCAATAATATAAAGTCATTAGGGACAAATTGATTGACAAAGTCATGGAAAAGAAGGAGAAAGAAAGAAAAGATTGAATAAAGCGCTTGTTAGATATGACAAAAGGTTGGTAGGATTAAGTTGAATACTAATGATTTACTTCCTTTACTTACTTGTGTTAAATATTCTCATATGTAAGTTGATTTTCTTTATTAAATGTGGTTTTTCCTCTCTCTCTCTCTCTCTCTCTCTCAGGATAATACCAACGAACAGCCTGCAGCAACTGAAACCCACAGCCCATTTGTGAATGATGGACAAACTGCCTTCTGCTTTGATCCCAGGTAAAACACAACCCACACACCCAAACTCTCATAAATGCCATCCAAGTTTGCTGCACACTACGATTTTCTAAACCTGTGCATTGTAACATGTGTAAAGTGTTTGTTCTGCTGCGCAGCCCCCTTTTGTTGGTATTAGTCCAGCAGCAGGCCACCCACGTCGCATCAGACAGATGCTCTTTATTAGCCTGCGCTCCTGGTTTGCCCACATCATCACTTCACTGCTTATTAACGTGAGCTTTCTCTCCCCGCCTCTCTCTCTTTCTCTTCTTCTGTCCTCTTCCCACGTGTGCAGCATGGACATGAAGCGATGTCCACTGTGTGAGGTCATCTTCCCGCCCAACTACGACCAGAGCAAGTTCGAGGAGCATGTGGAGAGCCACTGGAAAATCTGCCCCATGTGCAGCGAGCAGTTCCCGCTGGACTGCGACCAGAAGGTGTTTGAGAATCACGTGCTCACTCACTTCGACGGCCACCCGCTCAACTTCGACTAAAGAAACAGAGAGTCAGCACATCCGGTCTGCCTACTTCCTGTCACCACTGAAATAATTCACTCTGCACTCTTTTCTGCATGTAACGGTGTGAAGATCCACTCTTTAGGACTTTACTGACTTTCGCTTTGTTACTTCAACTTAGAGAAACACTTTGAAGTGATGTGACATTTTGAAATGACATCCTAATTCAGTGTAAATGGTAGGGCTACCGAATCTGTTTGCAAATCAGAAGGTTTTTTTATAGGTGGCAGATTTCCCTTCATTTGAATTTGAGGAATAATTTTGGGGGATAAGACTGTTGTACGTATAAATAACGACTTTAAATTGACTCGGCTACACAGATCTGTTGCTACAGGACGTAACGAATCAGGGAAAGAGATAAGTGTTTACCAAACTTGCATTTAAAACATCCAACCAAATGGTCCCCCCCCCTGAAACATCACTGTACGTCATTTGCGCATTCTTTATAGACAGCAGCCTTGTTGCACTATATGCAGTCAGGGAGATATCTTCAGTGATTACATTCAGACATGATTATACAGTATATCATCAGATCATCTATTTTAGAATAATTAAAGCCAATGATATTGTGAAAGCCTTGATTATGTCTTTGTGTATGATAGATTTGTGTTACGTTAGGTTTCCTTTGTTTTGATTTTACTTATTTAATTGGGTTTTTGTGTCAGGATTCTTTAGAACCTTCATATCATCAGCTAATCAGTGCATGCTGAGCTTACGTTCGATTCCCTCTTTTCGTTCTTCTCTTTTACAGCATTAAGTTATTTCATTCATAGAAATATTTCATTTGTTAAGTGAGTTTCATGTATCTAATATGAGCTAATAAAGTCAGTTTGAAACTGAACTGTGTCCAGTTATTAATGGAGATGGAACAAGATCATATTTTTCTTACTTTGTGCAGTAGCTGATGACGAGTAGCGAGCAGATACCAGTGTGTTTAAAGAGCACAGGCTATGCTCATTTTCAGCTTCATACTTTTATTTTGGCATGCTTTAGTGCTCAAAAAACACATCAGTTTTCTCATCCTGTTCAGTGTGTATTCCACCTCTGTCTAAAATACGATCAATAGAATATCCAGGCTGCTCTGATTTGTCAGCTCAAACACGACCGTGCCAGCTCCACCAACAACAACAAAAGCAGCGGTGCTAAATCAATTTTTTACGTGCCAAACTAGCCACTAGGCGTAAATTAAGCAAATGTGTGACATGGTGGAGCAGTGTGATGTCACAAAGTAACAGATTAAGGTGTTTCATGAGGACTCTAACCTGTACAACATTCAAATTCTTTTATTTGCACAAGAACCTTTATAAAACACTGAAGGCAATGAAAAAAAGTAGCAGGATCCCGTTTCTAGTAAATGAATTATGTGGTATCCGATCTGTGTATAGCCGATTGCCGATACAATTCAGATTCCAGCATTTCAGGCAGTATCGGCAGCATTTCTGTTCTTTGTATTCAGAACAATCCTGGTCGATAACACAGGAGTCTTGAGGCACACGTCAGGAATTTTTATTCTTACTGTAACAAAAGTTTACATGAAGCAGCTTTTTGAAGAAATACAGTACATCACCATTAGTTTCTCCAAACAACCTCTGATTTATACACATTATACTATTGTTTTTTTTAGTTTTTTTTACTCCAGAAACATATGAAAATATAATTTAATGCACTTAACACAGAACAATACATTCACTGTACACTATATCAAAGACTTCCCTCCACACTGGCAGTACAATACTGTCACAATTCTCCATTGGACTGTAGTTACATCCATGCAGTGAAGATGTCACCTAATGGCTCAATGTTGGTAAATCCCCAAGCTTGTGTTATTTTATGATCTGGGGTTCACTATTTCAGGGATTTAAGGATAACGTAACTCATTTTATACATCAATTTGTGTTAACAGGTCGTGGGAAGTACTACTACATATGTGGAAAAAGTAGTATAAAGCCTTTTGTGGCTTTAAAGGAAGCTGCATGTAATCTGATAAATTGTCTCCAGTGATGTCACTCAGTGGCTAAGATGCATTGTGGGTAATGTAGGCACCAACTTTTGAAAAGGAAGAGTGGAATAACAAATGTAATATCTCTGGTTCTGTTGTATCGATTTTGACTATTTGTTTTTAAAACAGTCCAACAGTGTTATAGTAGTGCTATGCTACTGCTTTTCAAAACCTGTAGCCTACATTACCCACAATACAGCATCCTCTTGAGCCACAAAAGGCTTTATAATACTTTTTTTACATATGCAGTATTGCCGGTCAATACCTGTAAACACACTTTAAAGTGTAAAATTGATGGAGTTACCCTTTGAATGCTGTTCTACGTACCCCCAACTGATATTACATTTTTTTGGCACAAAGAAGGAGCCGCACATGTTTCCCTCACAGCCTAACAACGGGACTGTGAGAACGTAAATGTGCTGAATACATGGCTACTGTCGGCCCTGTTTTCTACTATCCGTGAAAAGGACAATCACATGGTTTCATAAGACAGCGGAGTCTGTGTCTGGACTCAGCAGTCTGCATTCAGATGAATTTGTCTGAACTGTTAAAACAAAGCCATACAAAGATCTGTACTGATTGGAATGGTTTACAATTCAAGGCAACTACTGTACATACAGAAATCTCACAGAAACACCTCAGGTTTGGTGTACATCTTCCTACCGGAGCAATGCAACTTCTCCTCTGAAGGCCTTTTGCCTCGTTTTGGTATCTACTGCACGTACACCACAAACGAGATATTGGCAAAAAAAAATGCTGATTTGTTGGCAACTTGTTACAAAAAGTGCTTCAATCCCTCACTGTAAAATAGTGAGGGAAAACTGCTTAAATTTCCAGGAAAGTGACCGGGAACATTAGTAACAATGGCACGCAGAGTTCCCATGATCCCACGGAATAAATACTATCGGACACTTGGGCAGGATTGTGGTGTTGAAATGCTTGCAAACGTCACCTGAGATCATCCTTTGGTGCTCACACACAAGTGTTTGCAGTAAAACTGATAAAAAAGGTTTCAAATACTTGTGATATGAAAGGAAAAGTACCAACAACTGATTATAAACATCAAATCTGATAGAGAATGAAACATTGTCAGCTTGGATTTCTCGTTATACCACAAACATTCAGATTTTTCTTTCATCTTTTCAGGTGTTGGTGGCTCCTTTCTCTAAAAAAAACCATCTAAATCCCTCCTAAGTTTCCTCTGACTTCACACGGCTTTTAAAGCAGGATTCCCTGCTGTACATGCAAGGCTGCTCGTGACTTGGTGTGGCCTTTTTCTCTCCTCTAAAACATGTCCTCATCATCAACGAGCAGCATATGTCAAAACAAAATAAGGTCAAATAGTTAACTGATAGCTTAAATGTGCAAAATACAAAACTGTGAACTACCTAAAGATTCAACATTCTGAATAAAAACTTAAAATGAATAATAATACATTTATACCATGCAATCGAAAATAGTGTCATTACAAAGTGGGACACGAGAAGGAGAAGGGGCGTGAGGGTGAGAGGAAGGGGGTTGGAATGAGAAACAGCTGGTGATGGTGGTGTTCAGATGTTTGGGAAAGTGGCCCGAAGGAGACTGCTGGTCGCTCACACCGCTCTCTACTGCTGCATCTTGCGGATGATGTCAGTAGAGATGGGTGGGTGGAAGTTGATGGTGTGGTGGCGGAGACCCTGAGATGTTTTGTAGCTCTTCCCACACCGGCACTTGAAGGGTTTGCGCACCCTTATCTGGGTTCGATGGCCGTTCTTGGCATGATACTTGATCCCGTTAACATTCTGTAATGAAGCAACAGATATGACATTTTTTCCTCATCCACCTCAAACATGTAATAACACGAGTAAGAGGTACAACAGAGCTTCATACAACTTACATTCTCTCTTACACACATTTAAAGGTGCAATATGCAAGAATTGACCACCTGTCAAACTCCAAACAAATAGCGGGCAGCATATTACCGGAGTAAACGGGAACTGTTGGTAACTGTAGCTGCCGTTAAATAGTTGGCTCAGTCAGCCATGCAGCTAATGCTCCTGCTAGCTGACTCTGCTTGAACTGGGAGCTCTTGCTGCTGTTTACTTTTGGAACAAAGTGGCTAGGTAGCATGCTAGCTTCAGAAGATAGCTCTACAGCACGCTACATAGACGTCTTTGACATAACATCAACACTGTTGTTTCTTTTGCATTCTGTTAATTTTGGAACGTTTTAAACATTTAAAAAATATATATATATTTCACCTTTAAAAGTGTCACTGGTAGGATATGACCAGAATCCGATGGTTGCTCCAAAAAGGGGCAGCATATTACCAGACTAACCAACAACTGCTGCTGTTTCCTAGCTATCCTTGACTGTAGCTAACTACCGTTAGCTAATTAGCTCATGGCTCGGTTTGCTGTGGAAGCATTTATGCTAGAGTTTGCCCAGACCATGACCTCGGATCACGGGGGTAGTCACCAGGGGCAACTTCCCACAGCTAAACCGGGTTTAGCAGCCTGAGAGTGAGCGCGGCTACTTCGGCTCCGACCAGGACTGTGGGCAATTCAGGCGGGTTTAGGGGAGGCGTTTGGCAGCAGAGGAGAGGAGCGAGTTGGGTGTTAGCATCTTACATCTTACTCGGTGAACTGAGGATTTTTTCAACCAAACCAGACGTGATTGTGGAAAGACAAACCAAGACTGTTCTGGTGAGTTTTATGTTGTTTACGTCTAGTTTGAATGAAGTGTCTTTTACGATGAGTTAACAAGGCAATTAAGCTCATGTTAGTTTAGCAAAAGAGAGACTTGAAAGGTGTACGTTGTATTTTTGTTTGACAATCATAATAGATAAAAGAGTATTTCCTTTACTACATTTTCTACATTTTGTGTGGTTATTTTGTTCATTTATTACACTAAAAGCTAGTGAAACGTAGCCTGTTGCGGTGCAGAGTGGTATTACGAGACAGGACCGGGGCGAACTGGCTAGCATGCTAACTTCGGTAGACATCTCTGCAACACAGCACATAGACGCGCTGTTGTTTCTTCACATTCTGCTGATCAATATAGTAAATTTTTTGAATGTTTTAAATTTGGCCATATTTTACAATTTGCTCCTTTAAAAAAAAAGAGGTTGCCGATTGACATTAGCTGTCGAGAGGAGAAATTAAAATGCGCTCTTGTTACAAATCTATCCTGTTCTGCCCCTAAACAGATGCCTAATGCTGCCTGCTGCCTCAGACTAAGTCATCGCCCATAACCCTGTCATTCACGTCAGCAATGCAATTTTCTCAAGCTGCACATAATTTATCCCAACCACACACACCAGATGTGAATGGAAAATCCTGTAAAACTCCACATCACTGCACTGGACTAGATGTATGCATCTATGTTGACATGCTGTAATGCCCAACTAAGAATTGATTCTCCTTTGTCAACGTCAGAGAATCCATTCTGGGTTTACCTTTTCATTTCTGTGAGCCAAAGATTCTGCCAATTTCTCAGGTTTTTATTAGGAAAAAATATTTCACACTGCTACATTTACATTATGTTTAATCCAAGAAGAGATTTGCCTACCTTGTATCTCTTTTTACAGCCTGGCACGGGGCAAGCAAAAGGCTTCTCGTCTCCTCCGTTCATGCACATAGAACTGAGGATGGACTCGGAGCTGATGGCGCTCTCTGTGGTCCACGACTCATCACTGTCAGACTCCTCAAAGTCTACCTCCTCCTCATCACACTCGCTACCTGTGGGAGGTGAAAGACAGAAAGCAGAACAGTAATTGACTCGGGGCGTCACTGGCAGACATGCCATTAAGCAAACTGACGCTCTGATTTATGTACTCTTCGTGACTAATCTCTTGTGGTGAAATCCCGGCCTTTGAGCCTTCAGGCTGACAAGTGTGGACCGTTCTAAACGTGTGCCTTGGGCTAGTGTTCCCATAATCTCTGCATCATGTGTCACAGCGCCAACATTTCCAGGAAGACTGAAATATGCCAATCGTGGGAAAGAATGTTTGCATTTTATTGAGGTCAATGACCTGCAGTTTTTTTGTTAATTAATTAAGGATGTTATGGCTCAAGATGGGCTGCTAAACCACAACTGCTAAAAACAAGACAGAATGTTAATAGGTGCATATTTTACATAACAAGCACATGGGAAAATATTACATGGAAAAGAGCTAAAACATAATGAACACTGGTGAATTAGACAAGTCAGCTGGACTATGAGAACTGTTTTTTTTTCCTGTGTAGCTTTAATCTAATGCTGCTGAATAGCAAAACATGAACATGACAACAATCAATCTCCTATCATTTGAAGAGTGAAAAAGGGGGTGAAAATGATGGGGTGAAAGGTGCTTAAAATTGTTATGATAAGAATTATATCTTCCAGTATCTTAACATTAATTTCAACATTGTGTCATCTTTTTGAAGTAAGAAAGCTTAATGGGCAGCCTTGTAATCATTTGTGATTCTTATTTGATCCCTGAAGAGGACATTCACTCTTTGTCCTCCAGTTAAGTTGCATTGTGGGTAATGACGTTTCCAGGTTACAAAAGCTGTCCACTGGTCTAACATTGTACTCCTTTAAACAGTTTAAAAACAAATGACCAAACTTGATGCAGCAGAACCAGAGATATCACCTTCTTTATTCCACACATTCCTCTTCCTTTTCAAAACCTGGCACCAACATTACCCACAATGCCCCTGATTGGATCACTGGATGCAATTAAACAGATTAAATGCAGCTTCATGCTATTTTTTCACATATGCAAAAGTACTCCCCAAGACCTGTAAATACACTTTAATGTGTAAAATTGGCGGAGTAACCCTTTAACTGAGACACCCCCTCTGCTCTTTACTTTGTTAATAGATAACATGTGTTTCACTGCCGGCCGTCACTTAGTACTGGATATCTGACTGGAGAGGTGAGTGTGTGAAGGGTGGTTATGTACCTGTTGGTGTACTGCTGCGGAAGGAAGAGGAAGGGGTGATGGGTGGGGTGACAGGAGGGGTGAGGTTTCCACTGGTGTGGCGAGGCGGAGTGGAAACGCTGCTGCGAGACAGATTGCCTGTCAGAGACAGAGACAACTTGGGCTGCACCTTCTTCTTCACCGCCTCATGCTCTCGCCGTGCAGCATCTGTCATAAACCTGGAAATCATGGGATGTATGACTGGTCAGCTTTCGTCATCTTATCTGATGTACTACTGTGGGACCTCCCTGATGTTGCTGCTACTGAAGCTTTGCAACAACACACGTTTGGAAAATATCATTGGCTCTTTTCCCATCAAAAAAACACCAGGGTTTATGATGGATAGTTAAGTCTTTGGTAAATGTGTATCATAAAAATGAAATGTTAACATAGACATTGTTAAAGCAAAAGTGGAATTAACAAATTAAGAGATAACCACATTAAGATGTGTTTGTGAAGGCAGGGAGACAGCGGCAGACCTTCTTGTACACTGGCTTGTTGCCACTGAAACCACTATCCAAGCACCATATCAAAGAGGACTGGGATGAACCTAGGCCAATAAAAAAAACCCAACTACCAAATACTGAAGTAATTCATCTAAGCAATCCACCAGATGACATTTGAAACTGCTGGTATAAGCTCACAGGAGCAAACACTGCATGGGAGGAGGAGATAGTAATACTAACTGATGTAGAGGTATGTGAATCTTTACGAGGACAAACACTAAAAACATTAACATTATTGTCATAATAATGTCAGATTTATAGGTAGATTTAGTATCATTTAGTCAAAGGAAACCTGCTTTTTAGTTTTTTACTTTTGCTGTATGTTCGTGTGCCTGTAAAAGGTCTTGAAAGTTAAAAAGGTCAAAGTCCACACCAACAGAAGCTCCTCTCTCCCACGGAAAAAAGCTCCTGAAACGCCTCGTCAGTAGCCCCGCCTTTAATTTGTGACTTTGTGACATCACACTATGTCACAGAGGCATACATTTGCATAATTTATGCCTAGCGGCTAGTTTTGCGATGCTGGGTCAGGCGTGTGTGAGCTGACCAATCAGAGCAGACTGGGTATACGGGAGGAGGGGCCTTAAAGAGACAGGAGCTTAAACAGCATTTCACAGAGGGGAAATACAGAGCTGTAGCACTGGACAGTATGAGATAACCGATGTGGTTTTGAGCATTAAAGCATGTAAACCTATACTAGTAGTGACCCAAAATAAAATTCTGAACTTGAAAAAGAGCATAATGTGGGGGGGGGGATTCTGCTATGTTCTCTCTCCATAAAAATTACATTTCTTTACCTGTTGATGTAGCTGAGGGCAACATATGTCGGCTGCTGCTGCTCCTGCTTCTCCAGAAGACGGGGATCTGTGTCTGAGCAGATGACAGAGACATGAAGTAGAGGAATTAGGCTGATGATTTTACTGTAAACAATGCCAAATGTTGTCATATGGTCAACATCGAAATAAGTGGTGGAAACATAATCAGTGCATACTTTGCTGTCAGATTTACAGCAAATACAGACAAGTAATACACAACAAGGCTTTTAATTTTGAGTAAAACCTTTACCGATACACTGTTTACCTTTAACTCACTGCGCGTCTTACATTTGTGAAAATCAACTTTTCAGTACGAATATTGAACTGCGTTTGTATCTTTGGATGTTGTTGAAGATGACAGATGTCCACCTGTGCGCTCTACTGCCTTAATTAAACCTATATCCGTGTGCCCTGGTGCACCCAGTGGCAAACAGTAGCAGACTGTGGCTGAACTGGGTGAGTCCTAGGTATGAATGTGTGTGCATGAATGTGCGGAGGCTGGCTGTCCAAGAGCATGCATGCTCAGCTGACTCAACGGATAAAAGCTCATAAAAACTATCGAGTAAAAAATAATCAAAATGCAGGATATTGTGCAATATGCAGTACAATTAGTTAAAACATGATGTCATGCACCACTGTCTAGACGACAGTCACTGGTTAGTTTAGTGTTCCTGGAGAAGCTCCACTGTTTTTAAGCTGATGCTGGTCTCTTGACGTATTTCCTTTTTGTCATTTATAAGGTTTGCTTTAAAGGTGCAATATGTAAGAAAAGGCCTTGTCTCTGTTGAATGAAGTGTGTTTTACTAGGTAACGAGGCAATTCAGCTCGTCTTCGTCCGCTAAAAAAGAAACTCAAATTCAGACTGTGCATAGTTGTATTTTTTTTGTTTAATAGAGAAAATAAGCGTCAGAATATTTACTCTCTTTGCACCCTTAAAGGTCAAATTTAAGTTCAAAACATTCAAAAGCTAACTAAAAATATTAGCGTTTTGATGCTATGTCAAAGACGTTGATGTTTTGTGATAAAGAGATATCTACTGAAGTAACCATACTAACCAGCTAGCTGGCCTGAAAACCACTTTCTGCGAGCGGCCTCCAAACGCTCCCCATGTAATGCAGATAGCTGCATGGCTAACTGAGCTAACAAGTTAACAGTAGCTACAGTCATGGACGTATAATAACTATATAGTTAGCAGCAGTTAGCAATCTGGTGATATGGTGGAATATGAATTTAAAGTGACTTATTCTCACGTGTGACCCCCTTACAGAACAAAGATAAAAAAGGCCTATGTACACTTTTTATATTTGAATTCATATGGAAGGAGAGCTCAGCATCTTAAGTGCCTTCTCCTTTGAATTTCCATGGCACATTTTGAAAAGCTGTGCTCTGCAGACACCACATTGCTCATACATGACCACACTTGACACATACTGAGCTTTCCCATGCTGTGCTCCAGACATTCATCTTGCTCAGCGGTGCTAAATGTACAACAATAGCCAATCTCCACACCCTGAGGTGAAGCGGGCCTGACTTCAAACGCTCGCTTCCCACTGCCGTCCATGTGGGAGAAGAGAGATGCCCCATAAAACAACAGTGTCTACCACTTACCAGCTGAGCCTCCCTGTCTGCCTCTGACAGAGCTGCGAAAGACTGCTACCCCCATGTGGTTAAAACTATCGCTTGTTTTCCATCCACAAGCTCATTTATGCACAACACTCACACCTAAGGCTATTTGTAACATTCAATTTTAAATTATGCCTTCGTGAGGCACAGTGGGTACAGTATCTGTATCAGCAGGCAAAAAAACAGTCCAGTCCTAGTGGATATAATTTGAAAATGACCATGGCAATGATACAAAACATGTTGAAATAGTGTAATTAAAGTTTTCCTGTTCAGCAACACCTTTTGGAGGTTGTAATAAAACACTGAGTCATGCTCTATTATTTCCTCAACAGGCCTTTACTCCTGTTTGTTTGTTTGTTTGTTGAGGACAAAACACCTAAAAACACATTTCCATTAAATTTCGTCTGGACAGAGTGACCAGTGTGCCAGAGAAGAACTGATTAGATGTTGATGGAACTCTTTGATCGACGATTTCACCATTACATGATCTATTTTTCACTTTAATGGGGATAGGAATTCTCAAGGTGTCTGAAGAGACGTGACTGCGGCTTGGTATCGTATAAAAGAAGTTAGTTTTCTCTAAGTTACGCTGTAATCAGAAATTTCTTGAGATAAAACAGAAAATGTTACTTATTTTATGCTGTATTCTAATTAAACTGGCAATAGACATGTTTGTTGCTTTAATGTATCATTATGAAGTAAATGCTGATTGCACAATGTAATGGCTATAGAATAATGACACCATCGCCATTTAGATTGTTTCCCTATAAACCACTACTTTCACTTGGAAGTGCTGGGGCGATGACAATGGAAAAATCATTCTCTAAAATAAAGTATCCGAAATAGTATTTTTTAAGTCAAGACAAAACCAAAAACTGTTTGTAGGAATACCAACATGGTGTATAAACTGAAAGTACAGACACACACCTGTGCACACGCAACCATCAATGCAAGAAACATACAGCACAGACTGCACTCTCCATATTTAATAGTGTAATAGTATACTACTGGCTTAATATGTCAAGAAGGAGGTGAAAGTTGATGTTGACAAGTAAAACCACATTTTGAAAGCATACATTTTAGAGGTCAAACAGAAATCTAAGTCAACAAACCGATGTCAGTCTTACTGAAAAGTGCACAAGAGCGATGACACAGGCCATCATCCACTCAGTGGTTAAGGCCGAGCCGCCTGGTTGACGATGAAATAGTGGCAAAATTTTATGATACTGGCAGGTAGGCTGGAGGAACAGCTTAAACCTCAGCGCCTCAGGCTCAGGAGGGTTCTCTCAAGGCCTCAGTCGTAAGCAAGTGTTTCATTAACAGCGGATTTATCCCCAGTGAGAAGGACAGCACACCTCTCTCTACTCTCCAGCCAAAGTCATGGAAACACAGTGTAGGAAAGACACATTCATAATGGCACTATTCCCCGGCCAAAAGCTGGAGGCAGTGTGGAGACTATTCTGAGCGCTGTGGGCTGGTATGTGTGTGCGTGAGTGCACACGAAATCCCTTCTAAGATCCCTAATGTGCCTCAAGGAGTGGTATGGCGGCCTGCTCACGGACCGCTCAAACAGCAGTGGATCAATCTGTTCCCACACACTGTAAATCACACACACCTCAGGTGGGGACTGGGGAGAGAGAGGCCTGCAGGGGCCAGTCCCTCGCAGACCCTGCTATTCTTTCAGGGCCACCAGCAGTCAAGGACCGGAATGAAGGCACCTCAAATAGAGATGGGAACCTCTCTAATCAAACTACACAGGTGGTCCACCTTGGTGGCCGCCTATTAGAAGCCTTCTGGGAAACAAAAAAGGGGTATTTATTTATTCAGCAGCACTGGATCCAGAGGCAAACAATCAGTTCCTATAAGCACCAGTGATAGTTTTGTACAAGGGACAATGATTACTTTAAGGTACAAGGTCATGTACAAGGTACATGGTTAATTTATTTGTAATTTTACAAACTGGTGGCAAAATGAAATTTAGTTTAAGCTCCTTTGTGCTCTGTAGGAGAAAAACAGATACATATCTCTATCGTAGGCAATGCAAGCTTTGTTAGAAAGTGCAAAAAAAGACGCAAAAGTAGCAAAATATAACAAAAATATAGCAGAGATTAAAAGGAGATATTGACTATTTTTTAAGATGTACAGCAGTTCAAACAATTTCTATTCTGAAAATCAAAGAACTTCCTGTGAAAGGTCTCAATTTTCTGAAAAATGCATTTAACAGCAAACAGAGTTCTCTTTTGGCAGAGTGAAGAGAAAGCTGCTGATTTCCACCAGATCAGACATTAAAATTCCTTCAAGTAATTAAAAAACACTTAGTGAAACTCAGTCTGAGAAATACACCAAGTTTCCATCCAGCGTTTTGGATCACATTTTTTAAATGTTTCCTACCTAAGGTCCAGGTTCCCAAAGGTGATGCTAAAAATGCGAAAGGCCCTCTCTAAAATGTGTCTAGTTTATCTGGTCTGTGTGGAAGAAGACCTGCTGCCTCTTTAGATCTAAACGTAACTAATTCTAAGGGAATGAAAACACAATGAATATACACTAATGAAAACAAAATTATATTCCATTTCAGCCCCTCAATAGCCATAAATCCTACACACTAGACCTTTAAAAAAACAAACGTAATGGCCCCAGATATTTCTCATTTCAACAAATCTGCTTAGCCTCAAGATAACACAAACCTTACAATCGTATATGAAGCATTGCCTGTGCCGACTGTTAATGTCTGTAAGTGTAGCATTTGAGTCAGTAGCTGCAGTGTATGAGTGCAGAAAACATGATGCAATAACATGTTCTCATTAGGGCCCCTATGACGGCCCGCAACAGGAAACCAAGAGACGATCACACAACAAACCTTCCTAAGGCAACGGGGGAAGTGACGCCTGCTGCCCTCTAATAACGGCCTCCACGACCCTCTCCCTCACACACACAGGCACACACACCAGACGCACAGCTCCCTCTCTCATTTCCACCAGTGTCTGGCTCTCCCATCCACCCTCATGGCCAAATGCACTGTGGGGTAGAGCAGAGTGCTGAGCATTATGGTGACATGTTTATGGCGGCTCTGAGCAGCGGGGGACATTACCAGGAGTGGTGGCACAGGTAATTCATTATGATGTGACCTCTGAGGAGGAAATGAAACGGAGTCAAGCTCCATGTGTAAGCTGCCTTTGCGGGTTACTGAAAAAAACACGGGGAGGTTAAAATGATCCATTATAAATACGTTTCGCACAGACAGCAGCTTAAACATCTACAGCTGCACAGAGTCACACACACACATCTCTACAAAGACAAGTTTGTGCAAACACAGAAGTAAACACACATTGCTGCTCATTGCGAACATGTGGATTCTCAGTTTAGTGATTCGCACTAAGGCTGCAACTAACAATTATTTTCATTTTAGATTAATCTGCTGATTAAACTTTAAATGATTGAAGGACTACAATTTCCTGAAATGTTTAGTTTCTCAGATGATTTAATGTGCTTGTGTGGCTAACAACTCAAAACCTAAAAACTACATATTAAAGGTGCACTATGTAGAAATTTTAATCAGAAGAGAAAAATCTTCATTGATTGAATTTCATACTTCAAACAAACTAAGAAACCGACCATAACTTTGCTTGCTTTGTTAGTAACCCATTATTAAAACAGTTAAAGCTGCTATTTTATTCAATATAATGGTGCGTTTCATTTGGCCTCCTCTTGCTATAATATCTGGGGAATATCATATGATATGTCAAAGAGCGAGAAAGGAAGTCGGTAAGCGTAACATGAATAAACCTTAAAACATTGTAGACTTTTAAAACATCTGTGCACATTTCTGCCTGAGTTACATCAGAGAGATTTTTATTGGCAATGATAGTTGTGTAACAATGAAGACAACAACTCCCATGATCCTCAGCAGCAAACTTGACATACTATGGGTTAAGTTGTCTATTGGACTCTAATGGATTTAGACTGACATTTATTATATTTGAATTTGACCATGTTCATGTTAGAATTGCAGGAAATCTGTGTTCTTTTTGGAAAGTTGGAAAAGCCAAGAGACACGAACACTTTTGCTCAAATCCATACAAGTTCAGGTATATAGTAGGCTTTTAAATTAGGAGTTAACCCTAATTTGCAAAACAGTACATTGAAATTACCAATAAATGAAACATTTTAGGTTCAGTTAAACTTTTTACAGACTTAGTTATGCAGCTGTATTAAAGGAGGAATCATCATATCTGCAGCATTTTGGACAGTATCTTATGTTTAACATCATCCATTAATGCACTGAACAAAATCTTTCGCAATAAATTCCATTTTTTTCCGCATCGAACTGCACGCCCACGTTGCGTAACGTCAACACAAGCTGTACATTATCTCCTGTGAGGGATGTTTTATCGAGTACAGGAGCCCCTCATGTCGCAGTCACCACACAGGAACAGGAGCAGCGGTGTCGGGGGATGGGGAAATGTAATTAGGCCCACCAGGTGCACAGATCAGGGAACTAGTTACTGCTTCCCAAATTTATTACTTCCGTGCAGATTTTTTTGGGGGGTACATACCAAAATCTACTAAATGAGCCTCCAGTGAGAATTGGCAACAAACAGACCCATTGTTACCAAGCCTGGACACTTCAGGCCCCAGCAGCAGTACACACACACACACACACACACACACACAGGTCTAAATAACATGGTCACTATTTGCTCCTGGTCTACAGTGGCCCGGTCGCGCAGTGACAAAGTAAACATTTCAGTGGCTCAGTGCGAGCAGTTTTTTCATGCCGCACAAGAACACCAGACCACTGAGGAGATCTTTCAAGCTTAATATGACTTAGGCTCAGTGTTAAAACCTTCCTCTGCTCTTGCTGGTGTTTTCTGGGGCTCATTAGCATCTGCTCTCTTAAAGTTAGCTGAATTTGTTCACAAAGGTCTAAACGGACCACCCAACACTCATATTGTCAACTTGAATCTGCTGTCAGGACGGTGGAGGAACAATGACAGAGGTTTTTTTGTTGATGTGGGTTGGAAATTCTTCTGTACATTTTATTTGAGATTTGTTTAATAAGATTCAAACTTAAGTCATTTAAGAAAAGTCTTGAGGTTTCTTACACATCAAAGTTAAGTAACTGTGCTATTCCCTTCAAGTACAGCAGTGCATGGGTACAAAAGTAGTCTAGAAGGATTGTAAAATATTCAAGTATAAGAAGCTTCCCTTAACTTTGGGATTATTTCTCTCAATAATTTACCATATTCATTTTTGGACATTTAAACTGGTAACTGCGTGACACAGTACATGGTGTTGTTAAGCAGGGCTACAACTAAATGATTATTTTCATTATAGATAAATCTGCCAATTTTTTCACAATTAATCAATTCATTGTTTAGTCTAAAAAATGGGGGAAGAAATTAAGAAAAATGATCATCACAATTTCCCAGAGCCCAAAGTGACACTTGTCCAACCAACACTCTTCATTAACTATCATTAATGACAAAGAAAAGCAGCAAATCTTTACATTTCAGAAGCTGGAACCAGCAAATGTTTGACTTTTTTGATGAAATATTACTGAAATCACTTTGAAACAGTTGGCGATTAACTTTCTCTAAATCGACTTATCCTTGCACCTCTATTGTTAAATGAGCAGAGGCGGCAGGTTTTGGCCTTTAATATCCACCACATACTTTTACTGTTCAGACCAGGCATCTCAAGAAAGCCCCCTCAACCAACAGCGGAGCAGCGCCACCTCTTGTTCACAGAGCTGACCAGCAGGACGGCTGGGGAAAATGGGGACAAGAATGTGCGCTTGTTTTCCAGGCGCCTAATTATAAAGGAGAATGTGCTTTAAGCAGCAGGCCACCAGATGAGGAGGAAGACAGGCCAAATCAAGCACTCTCTCTGTAATTATGCTTCACAGGCACTTGGCACAACGCGCAAGATTTCGCACTTCTCAGAGTGGGCACAGGCCAGAGGACAAAGAAGGGGGGCAGCAAAGTTTTTCCACTCTGGGCCAACTAATTGCCTCATTATTCCCCAATAAGTCATTTGGAGGCATTTTTTTCTAAGGCTAACACCTTGGACACATGCACAGCACACAATCAGAGGGCAGAGGATATTAAAGCCAGTCAAGCAACAAACAAGAACAACAGAGACAGCTGTGCCTTGTCAGCTTCAATAATAAGAGCCTGAAATATTAGATTGGGAAACAGATGTAGGAACTAAAAGAGTGTCAAAGTGCGAGGAGGAGAATTCACTTCCTAGACTAGGCTTTAACGATAAGAAATGTTTTAACACTTAACAAAAATGTAATGTTCCTGCTAATATGATGTAAAATACATGTCAGATAAAACTAAATGTTATTTCTGACTTAACTTTTGTAAAAATAGCATTAAAGTATGGATAATAAAATAAGTAAATGAATAAAGTGACATGTACATTTCTTTTAATACTGGTTTGCTGCTTTGATTTTCTTTTGTAGGTATTTTTTAATAAAGTGAAAAGAGGCTATAAATACATTGGCCTGTGGCACTAAGCACCAGCTGGAAATTAAATCAAAAACCATAAAATGAAGTACTCATATAAAGTCCACACTTTTATTTTACATATCACTAAACTTAATAAAAACTTTTTTCACCAGAGGACACAAAGACAGAGTGCTTTGTACGCCCATTTATTGCTTCACAGCTTCTCTCTTCTTAGAAACAACACAATATGTTGCATATTTCACAAACTAAAGTGATTTTTCTGAACAGTTAACATTACATTACCTCATTACACACACAATTTAAGTCAATTAAACGGTCATTGTCTGAAATTGGCCATCCATTCACTTTTTTCACAGCTGCGATTCTGACATGAAATAGTGGGTAAATACAGGTGTTACTAATCACATTAGTTACTGCTCTGTGCCTAAACAGAGCAGAACCTTCATTAATGTCATTAGTAACACCTGTGCTTAACGGCTATTACACACCAAAATTGCCGCAGTGATGAAAATCTACCAATTATTCAAACAGGGGGTTAAATTTCACCAATCAGAAAATGTCATTATAAAGTAGCACAGGCAAATAAATGTTTCAATTGCATCATAAGTTTCCAATCTCCACCTACAGGTTGTTCTTGTTAGTCTTGCCTCGCATGAACTAGAGGCGGCGCTGTTGATTGTGGTGGGATTTGATGTGCAATCAGGAGGACAGCATTTTTAAGCTGCTATCTCGCATGCACTGATGACAGTGTTAAACGTGCTATGTGCTGGTGTGGGTAGACCAACCCATATGCAACACAACACATCATGCTGAACCGATGTGGGACTGGATATGATTTAAACACAATGAAATATGATAACATTTTATTATTTTTCTGCATGATGGTGTTACACTTGTTTTGGTGTTAATCATGACGCAGCCAAGTCAAATCTGTTCATTACTACTGTAGGCAACACAGTTTCTAATAACCTGCTCCAGAAGTGTACAGAAGCATTTACTGCCTGTCTTTAAAGGTACTTTTTACTTTTACAGATGCTCAGATTTTGGGTGGCCTGTATCCTGGTGGCCTTAAAACAACATGGCAAAAATGTATTTTTAAAGAAAATAGATAATTTATTATACAAAAGGAGGTCATCTTATAATGGCACTGATCATATTTGTGCATTTTAGATTAAGAATAATGACATTAAACATTCTCAAGGGTTATTTTTTTATCAAATGATGCAGCAACGTTTGGCCTTTAACGCAGTTGTACATGGCTCATAGCTATTCTTCTTTCAGTGCATGGACAGACTAACACACCAAAGGCTAAACATGATTGAAAGCCATTATTTTCCCACCTGTTTCAGCTGACAGACACTATGTACGGTTAAAGGTGCAATCTGTGTATGAATTCAACTTCAAAACAAATAGGGGTCAGCATATCACCAGGGTAGCCGCTAACTGCTGCCAACTGTAGCTGCCATTAGCTAGTTAGCTCAGTTAGCCGTGCAGTTAGCAGTTGGTGCACCAGGGAAGTGCTTACACTGCTGGAACGCGTGCTTTGGACTGGGACAGGCGTGGTTGGCTGGTTAGCTTGCTTAACATGCTTTGCAATACAACACATAAACAATGTAAGTTCAAAACTATTCCTTCATATTCTGTTGATTATGTTAGTTAAGTTTGGGATGTTTTCAACCAAAAATGTACGTATTGCACCTTTAAGAGCGATGCTTATTCATATGTGTCTCTAATGAGGCTATTGCATGTCTACAAAATAAAATACATTATTTTAAATAGTTGTTACATATTATAATGATTTAGTATGTCATAATGATTTAGTATGTCATAAATATGAGAATATGATAAACTAAATTATTAGATTATATCTCCTTTTGCAAATATATATATTATATTTATTTTTCATGCTAATTTCACAACCGGCAAGTGAATTAGTATCAGACCTATAGCCTCACAACATTGATTTTAAAAGGTGATTCAAACAGGTAGGCCTATATGCTATGGAAATACATTTAGCATCTTTAGAAACAATGCTGTCATGACTGAATGAGAGATGTGCATGAAGTTAAATGGCTCATCGGTTGTTGAAGTAGAGTTTAAGAGAGTTACTTCTAACAAGCAGAGTAAGTGAACTGTGTTGAAACAAGCTGATAATGAACGAGGGTATCTTCATTGGCTCGTGCAGACTGTAAGTGAACTCATGACGCTTCCGAGGCAGCTGAGCGCGGGGGCCTCCTGCGATAATGTTGCACGAGCGAGCCGACGGAGCGTAAAGAAACTGTCTTCCTGTCGGTGCGTCGGTGTGTCGGTGCGGCTCTGTGGCTGTTAACAGCTGTCTAATCTGTGACACAGCGATGATACATGATTACAGGTGGCGAACACGGAACTGTAATGTCCACACCGACGCATCAACAGCCACCCCACCTAGCAACAGGGTTGTCAGGACGCAGGAAGTAACTTGCTAGCTCGCTAACTTAGCCGCTCCTGCTAGCTGCAAACCTCGGCCATTGCTAGCTGCGGCGCTCGTTACCAGGCGCTTACCGATGTGGTTATCCTCGATGTGCACGATGAGCTCGGCCAGAGAGTCGAAGTGAAGTCCGCAGCCCCCGAACCTGCAAGCGTTGGAAAAGAAAGAAGCAGCGGCGATGCCTGTCATGGTCGCTGCTGCATTGGAAATGGGGGCAGGCAGCAGCAGCAGCAGCGAGCAGCGAGCAGCGGGGAGACAGCAGGCGGACAGCGGTGGCAACAGCTGGAGCGGTGCGGTGACTCCGCCGAGCTGCGTCAAACCAGCTGGAGAGCGACAGAAATACCGGAAGTAAGGCGGCTTGGCTTTCATTACAAAAGCATGACCTGTTTATATAGACATGTTGTATAGAGAGACACATATTTAACCCATATACAACACAACACATCATTCTGAATGATAACAAACTAAAACTAGATTAGGGTGCATCTTAAAATTGGAATAAACAAACAAACAAACCAACCAACAACAAAAACCAATAGATACTAAATCTGTGTTTTGAAATTACTTTTTACAGGTGCACTCTGTAGTTTTGAGGAAGACATTTTGATCAGACCAGAAAGATCTTCATTGACTGATTTTATTTTATGCCTAAACAAACTAAATAAACACACTCCTCGTTCTCACGAATAAACAAACTGAAGGACAACACAACTTCATACTGTTTTACTGTTTATATTTGGCGGACCCTGCCATCTTTCGATCTTCAAACAGTGTTGTGGGGACCTTATTTTCCTCTGAGAATAGCTTGTTTATTCAGTGATGGGGAAAAAATATTTCTGAGTTTGTATTATTATCTCATTTATATTGTAAATATTAAAATTCTAAGTTTGGATTTATGGCTTGTAGCCACTAGCCTAAAATCCAAATGTATATTTATTTGAGATGGAATAAAGTATCAACATGTGAAACTGTAAAATAATAGATACCTTACTGTAGGCTATATCAGACTTTGGTATGATAAATCAACTATCACAGGTGGAATAATTCACTTCTCAGGTTGATCTAGTTAACTCACCAATTTAAATAGTGCATTAGTCAACAGATCAACTCACCTTTTCATCACCAATTAACAAAATATCTTCTATATAGTCTAATACTCTAAATGCTCCTTAGCAGACACTTTATTTTGCTGCTTTATTCAAAAACTTTGATGATAAAATATAGAATAATGTTTATATTATAACAATTTACATTTTGTAAACATTAAATAATTGTATTGTCTTTCAGGGCATAATTCCCAACAAAATTAGTGGATTTATTATAATTACAAATAAACTGAAACTATAAAATGTTTTTATGTTATTATTATCATTATTATGATCTATAGTAATAATAAAATAGACAATTTATCCCATTTTAATCAGAGACAGTTTTCCCAATAATACATACTCAGGTAACGCTAAAGTAGTTACAATCTTATTTCTAAAATTTTGAGGGGAAGTTGTGTTTTTAAAAATCTTGTCTAACTTGATGCATGTGATTTGTGTATTTGTATATAAGTACAGTTGGTAGGATGGAGGAGAAAGAGGGACTGTCAGTAGATTATCAACAGCATTACTTCAAACTACCGGCTGAATCCTTCTTTTGTCTTTCACTGATTAGTTTGTCTCCCATGCAGTGCCTTCTCATAGGATATGTGTTGCGTTCACAAACTGTGTTTGTATTCATCTGAATCCCATCTAAATCTGGATGTGTGTCCACTTATATGGACACTAAAATGTAAAAAAAAAAAAAAAAAAAGAAAGAAAGAAAAATATTTTCGTCAGTTGTGACATGGATCACAAACTGGATCAACAAGTAGCTGAAAAACTTCTTATGGCCACAGTGTGGCAGTGTTGGTCAGTAGATAAATATGAGTCACTTTTGTGTGCAGTCTAACACTACTCCAAACTGTCAAGGGTATTTTCAGGCCACAGAAAGTAAACAACTGCAGCTTGTATGAGTAGGTTTTACATTGAGCTACAGATATGAAATATTTAGTAATTTTGTTATTTATGAAATATGAATTTGTTCTTCTTTCATCTGTTTTCAGTGGAGGAGAGGGTATGATACAATCACTTGAAAGACAAAATGGAAGGTCTGTAGGCAATAACTGACGGTAAGAATCTATATCACTGGTAGAGAGTGAATATTAATCTTGTGTGGATCTATGGAAATGTAAAATCAAATCAATCAAAAAATTACAGTTTTTTACTGAATCTTTTACTAAGATTTACTGACTTTAATTTTCTTTATACTTTCTCCTTTTCTATCACATATTTTGCATTTATTGACTGTGCAGTATCTTTGAGTTTGTGCCTGGTGATGGTGTAATGGTCATCACAGGGCTCAGCCCATTTTCAGAAAACTTGTTCCAGTAAAGCCTGAGAACTCTGTGGGATGTTACTTTGAAAACATGACATCACACTGCCTCTTGTTTGAGGAAGCTGATGGCTTTCATTTTGAAATGCACGCATTACCTACCCACAGTTATTTATTGACGGCTGCGCCTGATGAGCGTAACTACATCAAATCATTACTCTTCAATTTGTTAAAACCCATAAATGTAGATGAGGTAATAGATGGATTTGTGAGTTTCAGCAGTGGAGATTTACTGAAGAGGTTGTTTAACCTAACACATGCAGGAAAAGTCCCATTTCACAGTTGCTGGTAACTAAACCCTGTTGCCCTAATGTGAAATATAAGTCTGAGCTCACCAACAAGATCATTTGCTCACTGTTAGATAGTTATATGTGCTCCAGTAACAGTAATGAGAAGCACCTAAGTTATTCTGATGTCTAAAATTTCACACCTAGTAGAGACTTATTCCAATATATATACAATAATACAACTTTTCTATGCTAACGATGTACAATTAAATTGTCTCAAAACATAGTAGAAAAAGAGATTTACCTGCTACGAAACTCCCCTAATTTATTTCAAGCTTAATTCATCACTGTGTTTCTTAATAAATTACTGTTTTGTAGCAAATTAATAAAACACAAGGTTCTGCAGACTAAGGTAAATTGTAAAGAAAGACATAACACAATAAATACAATGCTCCACAAATTAATCCAAAGCATTATTCATACAATGTTGTCATATAAATTAGAAAAATAAAAGCTATTATTATCATCCATTTTTATGACGCTTTTCCAAACCCGAGCCAGCGAACATTTATAAATGATTTTACAAATGACCTTAATAATCCAGTTTGAGCGCACACAGAAGCCCAGTCCAGATGTCAAATGAATGATGTACTCACCCACAATGCAGAGCACGGAGAAGATCACCCTCCGCTGTTATAAATCTAAAGAGTCATCACACAGGCAGCATCATTCACCAGCCACCTAATGTAAATGTTACAGGGTTGAGTGTTTGAGTGCAGGAATGTCACCGGGGTTATCTACTGGGAACCTCCCAGCACATATGTTTTGTTGAATTAGGCTCTCAGTTCCACCGTAACGCTCTACAGTGATGTTTGGTGTCCCAGGAGCCAAGTCTCCTCTCCATAAGTGCTTTTCAAACCTTTGATCAGTTTGCCATTCTTCTCAAAAAGATATAAGTTAAGGCGGTGACACAAATGTTTATTGTTTAAACATATACACAGTTCTCTATTCTCATGTTGAAGTTAAATTCCAAAAGATCCCACAACCCAGTAGAAAATTTGAAGTACTTTATGGCTGTGTCTTTCAGCAGAGCATAATGGATTATTTAAAGTGTTTTTTTTCACAACCCACCCCAGACTTTGAAAAACGATGTCAACAATGTTATACTTTGGTGGTCTGACTCCTCACGCAAGATTTCCTGATCTTCAACCAGTCAACAGCTTAAACATCCTTCTCAGAAGTTCAGAAAATAAATGATACCAACAAGTCTGCCAGAGAACTGTGTTTTGTAAAGATATATTAGTTAATCTTGAGCAAGTCTAATGCAAGTTAGACTAGTTAAAGCCGCATTCGCCATATTATCCTCAGCCCATGACATTTTTTTAAAGTAATGTTTTGGTGCTTTTTCTGCTTTTATTGTGATAGTGACAGCTGGATATCATGACAGGAACGGGGAGAGAGGGCTGCCAGTCAGAATCAAACCCAAGCTGCTGCCAAGGTCCCACAGCCAACATGGAGCACACGCTCCACCAGGTGAGTCACCGGAGCCCCCCACCAGTCCGTGACATTTTTTGTCTTTAAAAAAGCATAGAATCGCAGGTTGATGTTGTAGATTGTTTAGGTTTTCGGTTTGCAAAGAATCTCAATTCAGACCTTATTATCTTTGTGAAACCATGATATCTGGTATCTACCTTTTTTTGGGTAATTAGAAATCATGACAATAAAACAAATTGGCCATCAGCTTGCATGCTATTAAAATGTTGTGATGAAGATGGGCTGCTTCTGCATACTGGAAACGAAGAAAAGAAGAAAATGAAGAGGAATTTAAACAGAAATTGGTCTAAATCCATTGGTGAGCCACTATAATTTCTTCCATAAACTAAACAGAATTTCTTAGTCACTTCTTTTGTACTCATCCATATTAAAATGGGCAATTTGGAGATGTACCTGCAGTTTGTGAGGAGGAGGGTGAAGAATATATATCTCATGGTACTTCTAAGTGCTGTATTGTAGGCAACTGGACTTGTTTCAGTTTCTTGAAGACGTTTCACCTCTCATCCAAGAGGCTTCTTCAGTTCTAACTAACTGGAGGGGAGCTGCGGGATCTGGCAGAAATTAAGCCCTTAATTAAGTTAATAAAACAAAAATACAATCTTTAGACTAGAAGGGAAAAAAAGCCTGCAGCTCCCCTCCAGTTAGTTAGAGCTGATGAAGCCTCTTGGATGAGAGGTGAAACGTCTTCAAGAAACTGAAACAAGTCCAGTTGCCTACGATACAGCACTTAGAAGTATTCTGTTGTTTTGTTTTTTTAACACAGCGTTCAAGCAACTTAACACTTTGGACAAGAAAAGATATTTGTTAGAAATGAAGACAGCAACAACTGAATGTACCATTAGTTTAAATTGCCATTTTACTTGTTTTGCTGCGGTGATGTAATGTTGAATGCCATTAAGTTCACACTTAGTCCCTGCTGGCACATTCATCTCTGCTAAATGTGCGGAGAGCAGGAAACAATGTTTTACAGTATGTTTCCATTTATTTAAACATCTGCTCTCCATCTTTAAATTGATTTAAAATATTTCTGAAGGTGTTTAATTTTTTGTTTACCAATTGAAAACCTGCATAACGCCTTTTTTAGTTTAGCCTCCTTCACCTTTTGCACCTGCTGCTACAAAGCATCCTCACTGGTGCTAATCATCCCAAGGTGATCTTACTCAAAAGCATTGCACAAAGGCATAATAATAAAAGGTTTAGTATAATATAGATCAAATCTGCTTTAGTGTGGGTCACTGACCCAAACTGTATCGGCTCTTTCCAACCTTAATAGTCTGCTCCTCTGGGAGCATAATGTTTGGATTGGTTGGGAAATATATTGGCAATAAAGAGACAAAAGGATGTCATAAACGTTGATTAAAGCTCCGGTTAAAAGACAGAGGCGGAGAGGCTCTGAGTTATGAGGGCTTTTCAGACTGCGTTATTGTTTCACTGACAGAGCTCTTAGTGCGTCTAGTGGAGTGGTCGCAGGCGAGTGGTAAACATTTCTCAATGTGTGAGGAGTCATTAATCCCTGGAGCCGAGGATGGCTTCACTATCGGTGTCTGTGGCCCAAGAAATCACAGCCAGTTGGCACCAGCAGGTCACACAGAGCTCCAACATAAATGCTTTGTACTTCAAAGCTGTTTAAATCTTTTCTAATGTGCTGTAGCTAAGACACCACATTTTAAGACTAGGCAGTGTGGAACGACTATGTGTTTTTAAAACATGTTCAGTCCATTTGCAAATGAAGCTGTTGATGATGCATGTCAGAAAACAGTAGACATAGGTTTGATTTGACTCTTAGAAAAGTAGCCAATAGCAATGAAAACAAACTGTTCAGACCCAGACAGTGAAGTCTGACAGTGGTGTGCAGGCTTGATGCTTTCAAATATGAAAACAACTGAAAAGGTTGATTGTCAGTGTTTGTTAAACTACATATATCACTGTTCTTAGAACAACATGACCTTTGCAGTGTAACAGCAACACACCTACCGGACCTTCATCGTACACTCACAGTTTGGTTAGCTTTAGGAAAACATTGTGGTTTGGGTTAAAATCACTTCATTATTTCTTTAACTTCTGTTATAAACATACGTATGTTGTTGAAGTAACTTTCTTACGTTACATACGTGAGATAACTTCACTCTGTACTCGGTTAAGAGAACTCACTGACTTCTGGTTTCACACTGGACATAAAAAAAAATCTCTGTACTAGTTTAACTTGACCGTCCATCCCCAACCTCCCCCCTATATGGACTTTTCTCTATTTATACTTCTCCTCACTTCCTCCTTTCCAGCTATAGTAATTACTATGGCTGCTACTAACTGCTTGTCTGTTTTTATTTAGTTTTGTTTTTTTAATTTAGTCGTTGTGTATCTGGAGAGCCTAAGACAAATATCCACCCTGGTAGACAATAAAGATTTATTCAAATCTATTCTGTTCTTTTTTAGAGGTCACCTCCAAACAACAAACTTAAATATGGATCGTAATAAGCTGCTTCATATTCGATCTATATGGTGGTTTTTCTGATGAGGACAGGCCTGCTATTCTAATTGAAATGATAAACAGAATGATAGTCAGTGGCGCTCCCAGAAGTCTTTAAAATCTTGGAGTGGAGAAAACCAAAAGCCATCCTCCGTCCAGAAGCGGCTAACTGGCTATGCATTTGTTATTTTTCTTTCACATTAACTATCGTGAAAAATATGCATGTACCTCATGTATAATATCACATGGAAGCATGTTATGCATGCAACAATACGAGGGTGGCTGTAGCCTCCCTTGACCACCCCCTGGCAGCACCACTGATGATCGGTGGCTCCTGTTACTGTATATTTTCTTGTCTTAAATCTCTTCATCTAAACACGGTCTACTTTTAAGACAATTGTCTTTTCAGTTTTTTTTTTCAGCTCACATGTTGCATATTTCAAAATTAACTTGTGTTTGATCAAGTTATCACGCAGCAACTCTGAGGCCAGGTAGCATTGGAGGAAAAATGGGGGAGTTAATTGACGCCCAACAACCCATTTTTACCTTGGGGCCCCATTGCAGTTAATCCGGCCATTACTGTCACTGCATTACAGACAGCCGCCTGTGGACACACAGGTGGATAGCCATCATAAAACTCCCTCACTATGTGAACACCTTGGAGTGCAATTAAAAGAAAACTCCCTCTGAAAAATAGGCCTACTGTTTAAGTTTTTTCTCAGATTTTATTTTCGTCTCTGTATCTAGTTAATCCCATAATCCCTTTTCACAGTACATTTTGACTGGCATGCTGACTTTATGTCACACTTTCTGGGACACTTGAGTAGAGCAGATCTATTGTTAACATTATTAGTAACAACTGTGCTTTTCTTGCAATGACAAATCAAAATGTCTTTAATAAAAAGGCCCATTTCAAATGTAAGGAAGTTCAGAGTGGCTTCTGTGTTTATTATAACAGAAACATGTGCATTATATCAGCCTATTAGAGGGGGTCGAATAGGCTATTGTGATGTTTCCTGCGTGTTTATTGTCTTCCAAGTGATGACACGTGTGATCGCATCTCACTTCACACTCGGTTCACTGAGGTCACTGTTTGTCAGACAGTCGGCAGCGTTATGTTATCAGTCATAAGATGCACCACGGCGCGCTCATTAGCATGTCTGACTGATCCGAGCAGGAGCTCCGGCTTCGCACCACACCCACTCGGGGTCCAAGCAGTGGTCCGTCCATGCCTCTCTGGGCGTGCGTTTGCAAACCCCGCCCGCCCCGCTTCGCGCCGCCTCCGAGCGGACCGCAATGATTTAGAAGTTCAGGAATCCCACGTGACGTCACCAGGGGTGACGTTATGCTTCTCTAAATAGATCGTATTGTAATCTTTTCTCAGTCCAACGTGGTTTCTTCTGAGAGACTGCTTCACATTTTCTACACTTGTTTGGTGAGTTGAAAACCTCGATATCAGCATGCAGGGGACCGTGCACGCTCCTCTGCAGGTTTGTTGTGTTTGTTCAGAGCGATCCTCGTTACTTTTTCTCCTCCTTTTCTTCATGCAACAGCTTGTTTTGTTGTTCGCCTCAGCAGGTCCTGCTCAAGATGATTTTTTTTTTTTTCCCTTTTTGTCTCCTTCTCCTCGTTTTTCTCTACTCCAATTTTACGCGTGCAACTTGACGGTCTAACGGGTCGTGTTGGTGCTGTTGGAGTGGGCGCATTGTCATCTCACTTCGCTGTCTGCGCGTTGACTTGTTGTTGGAAGTTGAACGCGGAGTCAAGTGCTGCTGCTGCTGCTGCTGCTGCTGCTGCTCGGTCCGTCCGTCTGTCAGGTAGCAGCGGAGACAAGTCTGCAGGAATTCATCTCAAACCCGACTGAAAACTACACAAAGGCTCACTGCAAAGGAGGATTTAAAAAAAAAAAATGTTATTATCGCACCAATTTGGCACGTCTTCCAGTTTTCCTATCAGTCCTACCCCCCTCACCGCTTTGGATCCCCTGCATCATTGTCATGCCTGTCCCATCTCGGGATACGCAGAGCCGGCGTCCGTCCCGGGCTCTCCGCGCGCTGCGGTTCACCAGCGACCGGCTGGAAAATGATAGCTCGGTGGTTTTTGCTGTCATGCCAGTTAAAGTAAAGAGATTTTTTTTTTTAAAAAAGGAAAAAAGAAAAAGAGATGAGTGATGCTCGTGTTCTCGTGAAATTTACGTTCCCCTTTCTCTTGAACAGCAGTGTCCAACATTACGTCATTCTGCAGGCCAGTCGATATTTGATTAAGCGCTGAGATGTTGAGGGTTACTTTCAGGAAGGTTGTGCTGACGAGGCGCGCTTTACGGCTCGGAGAAGAAGGAGGAGAAAAAAAAAAGAAAGGAGAAAGATGTTTTAATCATTTGATTACTCTCCGCTGTCATTATGTTTAATGTGACAATCGTTTCTCATGCACGCTGCTTTACATCAACCCAGTTTTACTGTGTCCCTTTAACTGGCTGTGCTAATGACACCTGGTAATAAGGTGTTTAAGTTTGATGAGGATTTTAGTCATTCTGGTCATTTAATACAGACTGAGGCGGGCTTTTCTGGAGAACAAGGCCCCGTTGTACTTAAATGGATTAAAGTTATGACAGCAGCAGTTTGAGGAAAAGTTTGTTAGACGAATTCTCTTTATTGCATGTTTACTTATTTGTTGCAAGAAGCCTTAGCAAAAACAATGATAAAATAAATAGATATAATTAACCAGGCTCATAATAAATCAGTTTTTCATTTGCATCAAAATCTTAATTCAGTAATATTCCACCGAAGTGAATCCAGCTGGTCAAGGCACATCTAAATGTGAAGAATTACATTAATACATTTTTTTTTTTTAAAAAAGACTGTAAAGTCACTGGTATCTCCCGTTATTTAGTAACCTTGATACAGATCGAATTCTTCCCACAGTTTTTACAGCTTGATTGCAGTCCAGCGGCTCTTTGCTGTAATAAAATCTGACCTTTTATTTGTTGATGGTTGTCGCTTGTGCTCAAGGTGAAACATTCCTCTGGTGATGATTGTGCTAATGCAGGAATGGGTCAAATAACTTAAATCATAGCATCAGTCACAGTTCATTCAACAGTTGTATGTATTCCATTATTTAGACTTGCTCATTTTTAATACAAATATATTCCAGGGCTTTTTTCTCTCTTCCAGCAATCATATACAAACTTTTTGTGAGTATGAATTAGTGTCATGGTCGTGTCTTTTTGTGTTAGTTGTGGAAGAGAGCAGTGATCGATAGGTCTTGAGGTTTTTACATCACAGCGCTCTTTTTTGTCACACATTCGCTTGCAGAGCAGAAGTTCAGGACAGACATCGTCTAAGAGGGCCATGTTCACCGCCTCAGGGATCGCCGTGATCCTGCCTTGAACTTGTGCTGTCAAAGGCCCAGGCTATGGGGAGCAGGGGATTTGAATTGCTGCGCATGTTTGTGCTTGCTTTAACCCCATATGCCTTTGCACCCCAACCCCTCTTTTCCTTCAGCATATTGTTTAAATTCTAATACGCGCCCTACCTGGAGAATTCCTCCCCAGCTCCTCTTGAAATCGAACGCCGGACCCCCTAATCCTTCCCCTCGCACACATCAGGACGTAGTTAATGTAAAGTGTAACCAAATTTCCTCTGCTAAACTAAAACATTGATATCAAATGAGAGCCAAGTGCCCCCTCCAAGAAAAGGGGCCTTGAGTACTGATAATTTGAAGTGTGAAAGCTGTTGGATAATTCGCAGAGGCATTCTCAGAATTTAATGGTTAAAAGTTTTATGCGTCATATGGTTTGAATTTCCTGGTAAATGTGATGAAATGATCGAGTCTTTTTTGAGAAACAGGAAGGTAAAAGTTAAATTTTTTGCATCTGTTCAATACTCTCTTGTTTTTCACAAGAGCTTTCTGTTGATTTATTATAAAGTTTTAGTTTTAAATGAAGTGATTCATGGTCGTACAGATGTTCAGGAAGAAAAGCCAGAAAAGACTATTAATTGTACAAACAGCTAGAAGTTCAATCTAACTGTATTTGAGCTAAAAACGTGGCTTAAAATGTTGATTCAAGACATGAATAATCAGCGCTTGGTTGGCTTTTTGAAGCCCTGGTTCTACAGTTGCCGTCATCCCGGGTCTCAAGTGTTGGTTCTGGTTTAGGATCAGCAGTGTTAGTCGTGTTTGTTGTGTCAAAGGAAACCAGGTGAGTGTTCAGGGGCCCTGTAGAAGAGCTGGAGTGAGCTGGTGACAGAAAGAGAGACCAGGGCTCATTGCTCCCTGACAGAGAGACCCTGTCCAGAACCCTGTTCTGCACGCTCGCTCATGAAGTACAGCTTGTTAGGAAAACAGCACTGCTTAGCATAACACAACATTTGAGTGTTTTGACTGTGCTTGAGGAAATAGTCTGTACCCATGAAAGCGACACACATGTACATAGTGTATGAAGGTATTCATGCCCGACATGAGACGTGCGGTATTGACTTGGATTTCGGATACGATTTGGTTTTGGTGAGTTGTTGATGGTGGCAGGTGATAAATGAGAACTTTTGGGTGCAGTTTCACTGCTGTAAATACTGCAGATGTTCCAGTCATTATCAAGAGTGCATGCAACCAGTGATTATTTTTATTATCCATTATTTTGCTGATTATTTACACAATTAATCGATGAATCTTTTAGCCTCTAAAATGTCGAAAAGAAATGTGAAAAATGCTCCTTATAATTTCGCAGAGCCTAAAGTGACATCTTCAAATTACTTATTTTGTCCAACCAGCAGTCTAACACCTAAAGACTCGTCATTATTTGTAATAAATGACAAAAAAGGCAGCAAATCCTTGTAGCTCGAACCAGAAAATGTTTGATATTTATGCTTGAAAAATGACTGAAACGATCACTCGAAATAGTTGGCGAATAATTTTCTCTGAACAGACCTCTTTGATCCGTTTGCTTGAAGGGATTGGAGCAGTACTACATGATGGCGACAGAAGAAAACAACAGAAAAATAGCTGCAGATTGTTTACTTTGGACTCTTAATCCCCAGATTTCTTCATTTAGCTTTTACTTTTTGTACACCTACTAACTTCCATTATTCATCCTGGCCCCATTCAAATAGTTTGTGAAGACTTAATTCACTTATTGGAATAAAAACTGAGTGTCAATAATGTGAGGCACCCTGAACGTTCAAACCTCACCCGAGCTCTCCTGCATGTTCGCATATGTCATATCAAAAGATCTGAGTGTTCAGGGTTCAGGGAATCTTCCTACTATTGATCCGGGCACTGACTCAGAGCTGAAGGTGGTCCCTCAGTGCTGTGCTGCTCTGAGGAGGGGATTAATAAAGACTAGTTTAACACTTGTTATGGTCACTTAACATCTGTTAAAAACAGCTGTCAGAAAGTGCTGAGCATCTGAAGCACTGGCATGTAGTCACTGCTCATCAGTAATGACAGTAATCTACACTGATTCTCACTAAGCATTGACATGAACTTGAAATAAGAAATAAACTGTGGCACCACAGCTAGCAGTCATCAGAAATGATTGTAGAGTGAAGGCAGAGAAGAATAATGAAATAATCATTTTTCTGTACCATAATTTGTAATTCTGTCTAAACGTGCATCAGTGTTGTGTTCAGTTGCTTCAACAACATGCAGTATACACTCATTGCCCTTGGTTTGATCTTGAGAGGCTGTTTAAATGCACCTGTTATTATTTCTTCTCTGACATTCTGACATAAATACAGTCGGGCTGTTTTCAATATTGTTAAGCTGAATGCATCCTCCTTGTTGTTGTGCATGATTGAGTTGCTGTAAGTAAACAGACGGACAGGGTAATATTTACAGAATTTGTAGGCCCTTAATTTTTACGAGTGTCTGGTTTCAGTTTGTACTTTTCCAGCAGAGCACAGGTAGGAACTCCTCTTTTCTGGGAAAGTTTGTCCTCTCTCTAACTGTAAATTATTAAAGCATCTAGAACATTAACTGAAGCCATTGCTCATTTGATGTGATGCATGGCTATACCTGTAGCCTAATGAGCAATTACTTATAAAAACACACATGTGGCACTCGTTGAGAGTAAGCGAATATATTGTCTCCTATTTGTGAGCTTTAAAACGAACTTGTGTTATAAAATACACTGCTCCTTGTGTCCGTCCCTCATGCATTACTGCTCTGCCACCACTTCCTTTTCATGTTCTCACTATGAGACGTGTGCCAACTGAATAAGTCAGTACAATGTGACCGAATCTCAAAAATAGAATGACACTCAAAAAGGGGATATGATTACTTTTTAGTGCATGCCATTTAAAGTTCAATTTGTCTCACTGTGTAGGTGAATTAGTGGGAAAGGGATTTTTCACATTACCATTAGGCAGTAGTTGTTGTTGACAGACTTTATGTGCTAAACCACACGTTGTGGTCAGAATGAACACAATAAGACACCTTCTTGAGGCTGTGGTTTCAGCATGGTGGTGGTGTTTGCCTGGAAATTCAAATTTGGTCAATCACGTCATTGTTCCTACGCAAATTGAAGCTGAAACCCACCACAGTACATGTGTAAAATACATTATTGCTGTACGCTTTCGTGCATTGCAGTTATTGGTACAAGTGTTCCCAATCCTTCAAAACTCAAATCTTAGCTTTGGTGTTATTTAAGTGGATGCAAGTAGGGTTGTCTGCTGATTATTTTTCAATGCTTAATCGATTAGTGTATAAAATGTCAAAAAATGCTCATCAGAATTTCCCAGAAATCCCAAGTGACTTCCTCAAATTGCTTCCTCTGTCCAACCAACAGTCTAAACCTAAAGACTCTTCATTTACGGCAGCAAATCGTTGCATGAAATCAATGAATTGACGAATCGTTGCAGCTCTAGATGGTAGATTAGTGTTGCGTGAGAAAACTGTATGTTTAGTGTTAGAAATAACCACACAGCTGTTTCAGGTGCACTGGCAATTTTATGTCATGGCTTTACACAATGAGTGTATTTTACCTCTTGGATGTTGGCGGGGAAACTCACTCAGTCATTCACCTCCTCTTCCCACTTTCTTCTTTTGTGGTTTTTTACAGTTTTATGAGAAGGTGGCCAGAGTGATGAACTCAGACCAGGAAAGGCCGTTCGTGTGCAACGCTCCTGGCTGTTCTCAGGTGAGTGTGTTGAGACAAAACAAAACGACGCTGTGCGTGTGTGTGTACGTCTGCTTGTAATATGAAGAGGTTTACATTGAGGAGGCTTAAGGAGTGGGTTACTGCCTCACACATAAGGGAGAAACAGAATAGCATGGAACTGAGTGAAACACAAACTGTAAATAAGGCTGTGGGTGTAAAAGCACCTATAGAAAAAAGAGCTCTTTGAAGTCAACACCACTGCTGATTGTCTGATAGGATGAACTCTTGAAATGGAGAGTAACAGTGGATGTTATTTTGGGTTAAAGCTTCTGTGTACAGGTTTATTTGTTTTTATAAATTATTAACAGAACACTTATTTGTCTTTGTACAGACTTAGGTTGGCAAAAGTATCAAGACTATGATCATTTTTCAAAACCACATGTTGAGTATGATGCCGTATCTGCGTTCCATAGAATCGAAAGTGCTGAAGCATTTAAAAAACAGATCTAGAATCAGATTTTCAACCCATGGCTGCAGATATTAACATGAATACAAACGTGTTGGTATGTGTTCAGTGACTTTTTCTGCACTAGGACTCTGTGCAGGTTTTCAATATATATACTGTGTGTATATATATATATTTTTTAATTTAAACAAAGATCCTATTTTGAGTTCCTAGGACTTCTTCCTTGTGGCCAAAAGAAGTATCGACTATCATTTCTTTTGTATAGAAGTTTAAAATTCTGGTATTGTGACAGTCTTACAATCCTATGTTTTAAAAACTCAACAGCGATTCCCCACGGAGGACCACCTGATGATACATCGACACAAACATGAGATGACCCTTAAGTTCCCCTCTATAAAGAACGACAACATGTTATCAGGTGAGTTACGGCTACATCAGTACAGACTCACACACACTACCTCAGCAGGGTTCAACTTGTAGTTCATTTGCAGGTGTGTGCCTTGGTGACTCATGCCCAGACACACGTGTCTATCATCAGAAAACTTTATGGCGCCCTTTATACCAGTTGTTTACAGTAATGTCAATCATATGACACACTGCAGCTCAGCTCTGTTCAGTGCATACCACTTACGCACACCACAGACGCTGACGTATATGACTGGAAAAATCGGCATATTAAGCTAAATTTCTCTTCTCTGTTGTGTGATGATCAAGATTTAGTATCACTATCCAGCACAAGATTGTATGATGAGATTACACTTGTAGTCCTTTTATGCTACACACAAAAACAAAGGTTATATAAATTAATGAATAAATAATCAAGTCATCAAAATAGAACTTTTTCGAAAATGCTCTGTAGTCTGGTGGGACTGCAGCGGACACTTCTGTATCTCTTGGCAGACGGCAGCAGGGTGCACAGGATGTGCAGGTGACATTAGTCTCAATCTTACAATTGAGGCAATAGGAGAAGGTTTTATTGATAGTGGGGTGGACAAGTCCCAGGTGACATGTTGATCAGCACATTAATCTACCGTTCACAGAAACACCGAATCATAGATTGTACAGTACACTGCATTAACAAGTGACAAGCCAAGGCCAATCCATAAGTATAGATCTTCATTCCTAGAAACTGCCAGACCACACTCAACAACAGTGTGAGCGGCTCGAGCCACGCCGTCGTGATTGTGTCTTCTGTATTATTTACGCTCAGTGGACAGCGGGATCGGATTTTCTAGGCCGGGTGTTCTTATCGCCTGTCGACTGAGTTACAGCTGTGACCATTTCTCTTATTGAGACCTTGAACTCAGGATAAAGTGGTCAGTGCGTATACTGTAAGTTACAGCTCAGCAACACATGGTTACACGCCTTAAGCTGTTCACCAAAATGATCTATAACTTTTACTACTATTATTGTTGACCTAAAGTTAACCCCATTTTCTTGGTGTTATCCTCAACTTAAACTTGGCATTCCTCTCTTTTTTCTTATTAATAGAGCTTGTTACATTTTCACCCCAAAAAGAAAATGTGTATTTGTATTTTGGGCACACAGGTCATGATGAAAGTTTGAGTCAATCCCCAGTCTCGCCAGAATGGATAAACAGACCACAAGTATGCTTTTAGCCTTTGAAACAAGCCTGATCCTAAAATCACCTTCAACTGTCTGAAACCTGATCTCCGTGCACCCCCCACAACGTCAAGTTGAATGCCGCGGCTTGACTGGGCTCAACAAATGAGACCCCCACTCTGCTAGTGGGATCTGTACTTTATCAGCTGAAATGGGGCTGTCAAGCATAGTATCTCTCTCTCACTAACAGAATGGAGGTTATGTTTTCCTTAAAACAGTGCAAATACATAATACCAGTGCACATTCTTTAGACTTTAGTCGTTCCTGTAGATGTCTGTTGGCTTGTGTTTGTGTTTGTGTGCACCAGAAATACCATGATTATTATTTTATAAATGCACACATTTAGATTACATGCATACATTAGATTTCAAATCTAAAATGTGAAAAACCTCTTCTTGACTTCCAGACCAGACGCCCACACCAACACGCTTCTTGAAGAACTGTGAGGAGGTGGGATTGTTCAGTGAACTGGACTGCTCCATTGAGCAGGAGTTTTGCAAGGCCCAAGAAGAAGACAGTAAACAGGTACTGCTGGGTGGAGAACAAAGAAAGCCTGAGGCTGAAAACAACTACCTCGGTCAACCCAAAGCCACAGCCACCCACAGGGGTTAGGTCAGATGGCTATGAACTGTTATCAGGTGCTATCATCAGTCATGTCTTTAATAGCAGCCCACACACTGTGAGCTGGTACACTTTTAATAGATTCAGTGCATCAACACCTCATGTAACCACACTCTGCTCACTTGTTAAAGAGCTGATAACCAAAGGTATGTAAATGGTTCCGACATTTCTGCCATGTTTTCTCCTTTTCCACTCAAGTTTAGTCATGAGTTGCACATTCAGCCCTCGTAGTGCCCCTAACGCCACGTTCCCCCGATCCTCATCAGTCTTGTTGACAGTGACAGACAGGGCTAGCAGGTGAAGATTTGTCACCCACCACAGGTGAGGAGAAAACAGATCAGGTTCTCCACCTGTAACTTCAAACAGCTCTCCAACCACCTCTCAGGGCGGGAGTCCTGTTTCTTCCCAGAAGTAAAGACAGACCCCTGAGACGACTTTTGTGGCAGCAGTGAAAGACCCGGCCAGACGTTCTCATGTGAACAGCGTCGCAAGGCTTTGACATTTGACAAAAGACCTGATCATTTATGCATTATAAATCTGCCCCTGAGGCCCTTGAAGGTTTCACCTGAAACACCTGTACTAGTCAAATCACCACAAGACAGACTGCTTATCTAATGTCTGGAGAGATGTGCAGAGCACGCTGTAGCTAAGCTGTCGTCTGGGTGGTTTGGCTCTGGAGCTCGTCTATGCTCAGGTCAGCCTCGTCTAGCCTCCCCAGCCTGTGTGGTTTATGATGGGAGGCTCTGCTAAGTCAGCAGGAGACGAGTCGGAGCAAGATGCTGTGGGAGTGAAAATTATGTGTATTTCAGGGTCGGTACTTGTCAGGTAAACTATTGTATTCTACTTTATCCTTCTTGTTTATTTGATGTTTATGGCTTTTTCACATATGACTCAATGCAAATTAATTCAGCTCACTGCTTGTTTTATGCCAAGATATGTGAGTTGAGCTTTGAGATATATTGTTTCATACTTGTACTGCAACTAATGATTATTTTCATTGTTGGTTATTTTAAAGATTAAGGGTAGGGAAGGCCATTCTAGAGAAAGATAGTTGATGGTTACGTCTCATTTGACCTGGGAATGAGACTCAACAATAAATTATCTTTCTCGACAATCGCCTTCCCTACCTTTATTCAAGTAATCGTTAATGTCAAAATGTTTTGAAAATGCTCATCACAATTAACTTGAGCTCAAAGTGACATCTTCAAAATTGTTTCTTTTGTCCAACCAACAGTCCAACACCCACAGATTCTTCATTTACTGTCATAAAAGACAAAGAAAAACATTTTGTGACTTTATTCTGTATTTGGTGATTGTGGCTGTTACTTCAACTGCTTGTTTGATGCCAACGTATGTGAACTGATTTTGGAGGTAAATTGTTTCTTGTAGTACAGGGTTATTTTGGGATGTTATATTTAACAGAGGTAAAAACCAACAACCTGTCCTGCTGTGCAAATACCAATAAGGAAACCTGGTCTTCATTTGACTCTCAATGTTTCCCCAACTAAACTCAGAAAACGTCTGTCCATGATAGTTTACATAGGTTCTCATTACCCATTCAAGCTGGGTGAATGGAGCCCAAGGCCAAACAGTTGTAATTGCTTGAGTTGTGCTAAAAATACAACTTGCCTGGAAGAACTCTTCACAGATCCCTAACCTCTGCTTGCTTTTCTCTCCTCGCTGCAGAACATCTCACTGCATGGCCAGGGAGGCCAAGGCCAGCACCAGCATTCCCACTCACGGATGGGCAACCATGATACCAGCATAGTGATCCAGCAGGCCCTGCCCTCTCCTCAGTCCAGCTCCGTCATCACTCAGGCTCCATCCACCAACAGACAGATAGGGTGAGTAGGCCAGAAAGAGAAGAGGCGTTGTTTGTGTTTTTATTTTTGCATCCATTTCAATTAGTTTCTTCTTTATGACCAAGTCATAGAGGCACTGTTAAGAACTGCTAACAGAAAGAAAATGATCTGAGAGGTGTTGATACCGGAGTGTATCCTCTCACCTCAAGTGTGCCCCTGTTATAGCGACAGCCTCAGGCTCAGCCTGGTCCTTTTGTGTCTGTGCTGATTGTCATCCCTGCGTACTCTCTGAGGTAATGTCAGTGTTCTGTTACATTTGGAGCAGTTTGTGTGGGGGCCGGCGATTCATGTTTTGCTGTTCATTCAGTATTGTCCCACAGCAGAGCATGCCAAAGAGGGTCCCAGAGGACAAGATGAGGTCATTGTTGAAGCCTCAGCCGCGACTGCTTTTACAACGGTTTAGCATTTCATGCTCCAAAATAGTTCCCTTTCACTGTATGGGAATGTCAGCCACAACCTCAGAGCTCTGTTTCTCTGCACTGCGATGCTACAGGTGATTAATATCAGCAGGTATAGACAATATTATTAACAATCTGTGTAGTGTGCTGCTCTGTTAGTTACCTGCGGTTTTATTGGTCAAGGAGGTTGTACGATTTTATAAACTCTACGTTTCTCTTTGTATATCAGAAACATTTTCATTACCATATACAAACATTTATAAACACTTTCTTCTTCATGAAGACGCTCCACTGACCTCATTCAGTCCCTTAACCCCAACGACCTTCGAACTTGTGCCAGGGCTTTGTTACTGTAAACCCGACCTGTGGTGAGCGAGTTAGACATTGAGATGGCTCAGTGTTATGCCTATGCTGTGTCGAGGTTGTCCTGTGTAGACTTACGGCTCGAGGAGCTAGTGAATATTGGATGGGAGGCCCATCGCTAAGCCTGACTGACACCCCGTCAGGCTCTTTGTTGAGGATGGGTTGGAATTTCATCCCCTTGGAGGAGCAGCAATCACTGCCAGTAACAGAGACTCTGCTGGGCCTGCTTCACCTGAGTTTACCTGTCATTAAAACTCCTCTCCTCTTCTCTTCACAGACCTTTATGACCACAAATCTCTTACTGATTTGTTGAGAGGCTGGCGGTTTTACTGCTTGCACACACACAACACATCACTTAAAAATCAGAGCCGGTATGCCATATGGTGGTGATTTTCACCCACAGAATGACACATAAGTCTCAGCTGCAGGTATCTGTAGCACATTATGTGAGGCATTCCCCAAGCAGTGCAAAAACTGCAGACGTGTCACCTGTTTACTAAGACGATGGGATCCTAACACATGAATAGGATGAGTAGATTCACACGAGAGAAACTGATCTGGAAAAGTTCACATCAGCAGGAAAATGGGTTGAGGAAACCCCTACACTGAGAAGCTTCCACAGGAAGCCATTAGGGCCAACCAAAGGCTCCGTGCACAGGGTCTCTCCACAGGAACTTCCTACGGAGAGAAACTGCACTTCACAGGCGAACTGTGCTCAGTCCAGATTGGGAGTCAGGGAGCCTACTGAAGGTCAGATCAGTGGTTCCCTATGACGCCTGTCGTCCTATTAACCCACCTCAACTGGAGTTTCCAACATGTTTTTGATTTTCCATGTCTTCGTGACGAAAAAAAACAATCATTTAAAACTTGTTTTTTATCCACCACAGCAGTGGAAGGAAAGATATTAATACCAAACTGTTAAAAAAAAAAGATTATGATGAATTTTACTGCTATAGCTGTTTGAGGTTGAGCTCATTTTAACTATTTTATATAGTGTTTGGTAGTTAAATCTACAGCAATGCATCACATTCGATAAGATCATCTGTTCATATTACGTAGTTATGAATGGTCATGGTTTGTAGCAAAAAAGTTATCACAAGCTCAGATAAACAGCCCTATTTTCAGCTTTCTTAAAGTGCATTTTACAGCTAATCCAGGTGGATTTGGATGAAGTTTATTTAGCTTACGAAGTAGGAAATTTTCTCAACCCTTTAAGGAACACTTAATCCTTCGTTTTATTAGAAAATTCACGGTCAAAGTTACCAAATTTGGAGTTACATGGTTTTCACTTGACAGTACTGGTATGAAAAATTTGAATATGAAAGAGTAACTTGTAACTAAAGCTGTCAAATGTAAAGGAGTAAAAAGTATCTGCCTCTAAAATGTTGTGGAATAGAAGTATAAAGAAACGAAGATGAGATAAAATACGAGTACCTGAAATTTGTACTTAAGTAAAGTACTTAGTTACATTCCACCACTAATCCGCAGAGGATAAATCCTTTACTGTGCAAATGTTTATTCTTAGTTTGAGTTATAATAAGCAGGGAGACAGTTAAGAAACAGTTATCCTCATCATGAATGGAGAGGTTTGTGTATGTGATCACTGCAGGCCCATAAAGCTTTTAATCATGGCACACTTTATGGATCGCCATGGTGAAAGTATCTGTGAGTGAGAAGAAATCACCAAACAAAATCAGTTTAATCTCGCGTCCATCTGCTTCCTTCGTTCTCGGCTCTGCTGAAGGCACAGCGTGAGCATCCAATGAATTAGGATAACAAGTCATTTTCATTGCTCCGCAATGTTTACTAAAGAGCTTTGAGGCTTGGAATCAATTAGGATTGGCTTTCCTCAAGTCCATTTACTTTAGGGTTGAGCTGGGCCTGCAGCTGTGAAACCTGAGGACCTCTCTCTCTTTTTCTCTCTCTCCTTCAGCTCCGAGTCCCTAAACAAGGTCTTTGGGGAGCTGAACTGACACAAACCAGTGTTAAAACCAGGCATAAGGAACAGCCAGCAGATCTTAATGTCACGGCTATCATTATCATACAAAGGGAAGCCGCGTCCAACAGATTCGAATGCTTTCTGCTTTGCAATTATAAACATCTGGTGCTGAGTTATGTCAGAGTTAAACGCGTTGGACATTACCAGTCAACCGTGTGAGATACAACATTTTGTGGAAACCTCAACCTTTTGACTCGTAAGAGGAGATGTGCGGGTTTGGGTGTGGGCACGAGGCATTAAAAATGACATTCTTCTATTCTGGCTCAGAAGAGGAATTCAGTCCCGTTGTTTCCATTACATAGCACAATCAACCTGACTGCAGCTGGGTTAGTGAGGAGTGATTACAGTACACATGTGGTCAAATATCCGATCATCAAATTTATGCTGATGTGGTACTGAAATACTTAAACTTTGGCTGTGTACAAAACATGCAATCTTATTAAATCGGGTCTGTTTTAATTTTATGCCATCTAACAAGACAATATTTATTAATTTTACTTGGCATATGATGCATTTTAAATTTTAAAAAGTCAAGTAAGAGAGTTTGTATTATATTATTCTTATGCAAATGTGACATGGACACTTTATTTTACTTCAAAGTCGTCCACCAGGCTCTTTTGCACTTTGCATTGTCTTAATCTGTAAGATGCGTCTCGTTGATGAAGTCCCACCCTGGTCACACTGTGTGCAACTTTTCGGCTGTCACATCACTGTGCAAAGCTCTAAAGGAAGTCAATTTGTGGTTTTGTTTCCCATGCTGCTTTAAACGCATGATTTTTCACACCTCAGGGCCACCAGCCACTTGAGCTCCTTGTTTTTGCCTTTAAGGGAAGTAGCACAAATAGATGTTGGTCTGCAGGCCTTCTGAAGCAACAGGGCTTCATGCAAAAACCCGAGTGTAGGGTGACACCTTTGCTGTGAACTTGTTTTCTCAAGAAGATTTGGTGATGTGGTGATTATTAAGGACAACTGTGGTAAAAGATCTTATCAGAATCAGAATTGGCTTTCTTGACCATTTGTACACATACAATTGACTCTTTTATTGCTCTCAATGTACTTGCACATGAATAGACATACAGCTAAAAACAAAGACAACAAAAGCTGAACAAATAAAGGTAAAGAATAAAGAATGTCATTATATACATTACATACACAGACAATGACAGTGCATAATGAAAACATCGTATCTAACTGATACTTGCCAGTCACAGAGCACATTTAAACATTTCTTTTTGCTTAATATAGATTATAAAAAAACATGCTGGTTATACACACATTACATAGGATCAAGGCTGTCAGGTAATGAAAATAAGTGAAAACGAGGGCAACACCTGCACTTATAAATCACCGAAGTCTAATAAAGCAGACATTTTGATCCAACTTGGATCTTCATCAGGTCAAACTTTTTGAGAAATGGAAAAAACACTCACATATTAATACATCATGGACACCAGTTGGCTAATAAGATATGATGGCAGGTGTAGTTAACCATCCAAATTGTTCCCAGTAATAAAATAATGTGATAATCAGTAAAACACATAGTGGAATTGCAATTTGCAAGAGCTAATGTGAGCACTTTAAAGCCATATGTTGTTTGTTTGTTTACACAAGAGCAAAATAGGCTTGTATTTTCAGTTATGTTGCCCATCTAGAAGTCCTACAGTGAAAGAATATAAGAATGATAAGCTGCTTTGACAGTGGAAGAGGATGGCTGAAAAACTTAATCCAGCATAATTATGTCTTGTCATGTCTGAAAAACTTTGTTAAACTTTGCTTAAAACAAATAAAACACGTGCAAAAAAATCTGTACACAGTCTGTCGCAGTATATTCTGATCCTGATGTGATAATTGGTTGTTCCGTCAGTTGTTTACATATCTCCGCTATTACAGTACAGTTAATTACTGGTAACGTAGTGGTTTTGATGACTTCGATTCCAGGATTCATTGCATATCACATTTTTTCAGATTGCATAACGCCTGTTCCCATGCACGTGATAAAACAACTGGGCTGATTTCAACACCCATTGTGCATGCGCCAGAACAGAGAAAGTCTCCACACCTCCACAGAGAGTTATGGCCTTTCCGTGGTCAAACTTTGACCTCGCGAACTTCACAATTTAAACAAAACTTCCTTTATTATTGTTTATGATTAGATTACATTCAGAGGAGAGAAGTGATAAGGAGGGAGGTCCGCCCTGAGTTCAGGAGCGCGGGACCTCTGCAAAACGCCTGAGGTGCCCTCATGCTCTGACTTGACAAATGCCCTAATGCACAGGCAAATATGGGCCGCGGATAAACTGTAGGCCTAATGCACATAGAGTCATAGCAGGTCGAGAGAGGAGGAGAAAAAATAAACAAAGGTACAGAAAAACAAAGGTATACAGTGTAATCAATTACAAATGAAGGAAGGAGAGAAAAAGAAAGAGGGAGAATGCAGGATGTACATCTGACCTGAATTAAGATGAGCTCATTGTGTACTGCAGTGGGTTTAATAGTGCGTTTGTAGAGGAACGCCCAGACTCTGTTCCCTCTCATTCCAGCGGGGCTGTGTCATCCCTGCCCCGGGGCCACCACACATGCAGGCTCCTGCACAAGCAACTCACACACAGGGACATGCCTCACAGCTCTGGGGAGCACTGGGATCACAACGCGGGGAAGTGTGGAAAAGGGGGGATCAGAGGTGGACAGAGGAGAGGAAGAAAGGGATCAGAGGTGGATGGAGGAGAGGAAGAGGGGGATAGGAGGTGGACGGAGTAGAGGAAATGAAGGATCAGGAGGGTGGAGGAGAGAGAGAGGAGAGTGGGGGGAGGCATCAGATGTTAGGACATGGAGTTTCTACCAGGATGGTGGAGGAGAGGATGAAAGACATGTCTGCACAAGGAAAGGAAAAGATAGATCATGTTTGGATGGAAGAGCGGACAAAATGGGATCAGAAGGATGAAGGTGTGGGAAAAATGCAGCGAGACTATGAAAGGAAAGTGAAGATGGAAATCTGGTGCAGAGGGATGAGACAGGAATCAGGTGGCCTGATAAAAGGAAGAGAAGTGCGTTAAAGAAGGGAGGGACAAACATGCTGATAAATAGTCAAGTTAGTTTAGTTGATGAAGAGGAGGAATGAAGGATGTCATAATTCACGAGGGTGAATTATGACTGAAAGTGTATCCAGTCAGGTGGTGCTGACAGATGCCAGTTAAGCCTGTAACAAGATGACACAGTTGTTACCGAAGAGATTTTTTCAGACGCGCGGGTGAAAGGAATGCACTGACATGCTTTTCACTCTGGATGAAAACGAAAGACAACCCATCTCTGCCGTCCTCAGCCAATGGCGTCTAATGAATCAAAACAATATCATATTTGGTGAATAAATACCGCAACACTCAGGGTAATTTACTCCAGAGTATCATCCACCACCATCTCTCGACTGTGTCTTGGCACGGCTCGACTCAGCTTGAGGCTCCCTCATGTGAGGACACCCCCATCCCAGATTCATCCCAGTGCAGCACCCTCCCAGCATCCATCCCTCCACTAGCCCGCTAATAAAAGTCAGCCTGTGTCGTAACCCATTAGGGCTGATTTATTTGATCAGATTCGTATTATTTCCTCAGTCCAAACCCCATGGCACTCTCCTCCCACCAGTGATTAAAGGCAGTAAATCAGGGGCAGGTCCTGTGTAGTGTTTACTCAGAGAGCCAGGCAGCTGCAAGCTGTTTGAGGCCCTTGTTTCTCCCTCTGTTTACCCCCGTTCCCATGGCGACTGCACCACCGTCTCCCGAGCGTCTGGAACTTGGCCCCGGGCTGTTTTGGTTACGTTCGAAAGTTTTTTAGCTGCTGTGTCTACCCAGAGCTCGCGGTGACTTCACCCAGCGAGGAGTGAGCACAGCGATGTTGGACGGGCCGAGGAGGGAAAGAGAGGGAAAAGCGAGAGGAGGAGAGGAGAGGAGGGAGGGACGAAATCTAGGGGTGGGCAGGCACAGGGTGGGGGGAGGGCGAAAAGCCAAGAGCATTACATCATTGCTGGAGCAGAGTCAGAAAGGGAAGGATATGAGTCAGTGGACTGACTGCACCGCTCTCTCCCTCTCTCTCTGCTCCTCTTGGACGGCCGCCAACCCCCTTGTGTTTAAGTCCCCAGTACTTGAGTTGGAGTTGGGACTGTGGGGATTGGGACGGTAAAGCTTAGTGTGTGTGCAGACTGCAGGATTTGTAGGTTAGAGCATGCAAGTCCAGAGTTGAGTTGAGGTGTGGGCACCACGAGGGGTCCAGAAGAGAGTCATAGAGGATTAACAGCACAATGAAGCATTGTCGGTTCTGCTCCATCAGAGAGAAAAATAGCAGGATAACTTAGAGAAATAGACTGTTGAACAAGAGATAAAAGGCAAAAGAGGGACTCAGAGAGGGAAGAAGAAGAAGGTCTAGCAGTGATGTCATGGTGGAGTGAAGGTGGGGGGGGTCTGTGGTGCGGTGGTGGTGGTGGTGGTGGTGGTGGTGGTTCTTGGGCGGGGACTGTGGAGGAGAGCTGGGCTGAGAGCGAGGCACTCAGTAATGTGAGAGTGCAGGGTCAGGACTGCAGAGTGTCTACCTGCTCTCCCCTGGGGCCCGCAGCCCAGGCTATTATCAATCCCCTCAGTGGAGCCACAGCCTGTCATTATTCACTCACATGCATACACACACATGTTCACGCACAGCTTCATGAACATTCACGCACCGGCACATGCACTTATTCACACACGAACTCTCTGAACATGCATCCACTAATCCACTGTGCAGTCTGGTGCACAATGCATTCACAGGCAAACAGATGTAAACACAGAAAGAGAAGAGAAAACTAATGAGACACTTAGAAGGCATTTATCATATACATGGATGATGGAAAGCCAATTAAAGCACCTGAAGCAGAGTAAAGACGTGAGTTTTATTGAAAAGACTTGACTTAGACACATTGGTTGATAACCACTGACTGGTTTTAACCTCACAGGATCAGAAATAGCAACAAAGAGAAGTTCCCACAATCCAATATGACATCGTTAAATTACTTGTTTTTTCCGACCGACAGTTCAAAACCCCAAAAGACGCTATTCACCATCATAAAAAACAAATTAAAGCAGTAAATCTTTAGATTTGAGAGGCTGGAAATCCGCAGATTTGGGAGGTTGAACTATTATTTTGGTTATCCCACCAGAATTTTCTGCCAGCTAAATAATCAATAGAGGAAAGGAAATGGATGGAGCTAGACCAGTGACAAAAAAAATACATTTTGCCATTGAAAGAAAGAAAATTGAAAACAAACCTACGGAGGAAACATTGACACTGAGAAATTAAACACAGACATTCAAATGTTTTCATTTTATTATGTGATTGTTTAAATGTGTTTTTTAGTGACAAGCTGACTTTTTTAAAATGTTGTCTTCTATTTCTTTTTGCCATTGTCTTTCACAAATAACCAAACGTTAGCTATGATAGCTGACATTAGCTGATATTAGCTAACCTCCAGACCTCAGACCGGCATAAGGTAAACTTTAATCCAGCCTGGTCGAACATGAACAAACATCAGCAGAGAGAAACAGAACAGTTCCAAGTGAACTTGTGGAAGCCGTTGCTGTATGCTAGGTATGCGGTCATGTTAGAGTCCTTGGAGCAAAAAACCTCTGGTCCAGAGGAGTGAGATTTTCTCATTAGTATGGAGATTATATGTAAATCAAGCTCTCCTTGTTGCTCCCCTCAAACTACTCCTCTTCACGCCAGAAGTGTGGAACGTAGAAACTGAAATCGGGTGACGCTGAAAGAAAAAAAAAAACTGAAAGTGTAAAAAGAATGACAAATGTGATAAAAAACAGAAGATTGTAATTGAATAACACATGAAAATCCCCCAAAAAATCAAAATAAAATGAAATCATTTTTAACATCTGATGAATAAAGACATGTTTTACTTGTCAGTGGAACTTTTTCAGTGCCAACACTTGTTTCAGTGTCACAACGTTTCCCCAATACAAGCGTTTCAATGCCAATGTTTTCCTTTTTCAGTTCAGGTTTTGTTATTATTGCCAAAGTTTCCGATGCCAAAACAAAACAAAGTCACAGTTCTGGCCCCATAGATATGTTCTTTCTAGCAGTGAAATAAAAGTCTTTTATACATTTATTATAGTGGGCTTTTGCCTCCAGTCAGTCTAAAATGTCTTTATTTATCAGCAGAGTCAGCACAACACTGAGTTAATCCCCAGAGGAAGTGCTGTTAGATGTTAGTTTAGTTTTTCCTCTGGCTGGACAAACGGGTTGTGTTTTGGTGTGTGTGTGGTGGTGACAGACACGCTGTTCGTGCTCCTGCTCTGCTGCAGGTGAGCATTGCTTGTAGACAGCTGCAGCAGTACAACCTGTGCAAGCTTCAAAGGAGGCCTTTATTCTCCAGCCTGAGCTGCAACACAACAGCAACCTGCCTGTGCTGTAATCCTGCCAGCTATTGACTGTCACAGGTGGCTCTGTGTTAGTGCATTTTATTGTCTTATCTTAATTGAAGACAGACGTGAAGAGAAACTGATTTTATCTTTCTCCAGAGCTGCTGCAGAATGATTTAAATTTCCTCATGAGAATTTTTTAGTGCAGTACCCATTTTTACCCATTTTGAAAACCTTTCCATTTTCTTTACACCTCAGCTTCACAGATGATCAGATTTTCCATAAAAGTTGTCGTGGTGATGCAACACTCCTTTAACTCCCAAGTGTGGATTAAATCAGCGCGGCATTACTGTACTGTATGTAGCACAATCACATTACAAGGTTATGATGGACATTTCATACAGTATAATGTACTATATGCATGCACAGGACAACACTGTAATGCATGTTGTATTTGGATATTTTATACTCTGCCTGAAGAGATGAGATATGTTACATAATACTTTTAAAGGAAACAGTGTTTCAGTTTTTAAAAATATGTCCGCTGACATTTTTTCCACTAGTTTGGGGTGAAGCAATCTCCTCAAAAAATCTCCTTCTACATCGGCAGTGCAAATAAAAACCTCATGATGCAGTCATCACACTGAATAGAAACCCAGCAAAACAGTTTTTGTGCACACAGCCAACAGCGTGTCACTGCCGCTGCCTCGTGACTGTTATTTCATCCTGTTGGAAGCGGGCAGAGTATAAACGCTGAGGGAAACTATGTTGATGTAGCGCGCAGCTAAACTGCATACCTCATTGTACTTTCATGACTTTTCCCATGTGGAAATGTTTGGATTCGCAGTGTTGCTCAGATGTCATACGTGCTGTTAAATGAGTGCGATTGTGATGAATTGGGATGTTAGACAGGAATGACACACAGTCGGGATGGTAATGGTCCTGTGTGTGTGTGGAGCAATCTAAAATGTCTGGAGCGTAAATGCACATATTTAGGCCTGGAAAAATACAGGTATTTATTCAGGTGGGGGACCGTTTTGCTCTGGTGGACCGCTACCCCCCACCCAACACACACACACCACCACCATTTGGCCGTCACTCCATCACTGCTCACTATTACGGTAATCCAGGCCATGACGTGGTCAATTGATTACATTAACCTGTTGAACACAGCTAACCTAAATGCCTCTTGTTTGCACTAATTCCTACATGCTCAAGGAAATGGAGCTTTATTGACAGGCATTCATCCTGATGTCAATGATAACTGGAGAATTATTGATTCTCCTGGTACAGGTTAGGAATCAAGCGGCTGTTTTTTCGGCTGAGTAGTTGCTGTGTGCATGTGGGTGTAGCTGCACCCTGCAGCTGGGAAACAGTGTTCTTACAAGCAGGGATTTGGTGGCAGTTGTATAAATGATGTCACCGCGTGCAGATGGAGCGGTCTGGGTGTTTGGATGGCTGCAGCTCTGAGCCAGTGGCTGTGACAGGACTGTTGTCAGGAGTTTAAGCTTAGCCCAGGCTTCATCTGTACATGTGATTTATTGATGTGGCCGTGAGTGTGGATAGGCTTGTTGGTCAGCACACACTTTTGTGGTCAACGAGGGGGATTTTTCCCCGCAGGGCTTCCACCGCTGTAGCAGTTTCTAAAAGCGATTCCCGTCATGCACATCTCATGTGGTTGTTATGACAAACATTATTCATTCATCATCGCCACCGTCGTTATTCATCCATTGTACTACATGAAGTGTGCTCGTTTAAAGCGCATCCAAAAACTCCCAAGATGCCTCAACTTTGAACTGCAGCACGAATACACGCTCTTTTTTCCAGTCCCACTTTGTTGCTGCAGAAACAAGTGGAAACCAAAAATGAAAGAAGTCGAGGAAAACATTTACTCTGAAATAGCACAGACGTGAAATGAATAAATCTGTGTAATTATTTTTAAGATGCCAGAGCACTTTTCTTTAGTGATCTCAGAGCGTATAATGCCATTTGTTGATATCCAAACATGGTGCTGCAGCCAGCAGGATCCGGTCCATCCCAAACAAAATCCAGTATGACCATCACAACTTTCTGTCTACTTCCATTAAAACTCAAAAAGACATCTGTGAGAGAGTTGGTACTTTCTTCCCTCTTTGTGTGTTTTTTTCCCCTTAACTATTGAGGAAATGAAATGTGAAACATTCAGTAGTTAATGTTGCAAAGGTGACTTAAATCATTAAGCCTGTTCTGTGCAGAGGTGGGAAGCAACATAGTACAGTTACTTCCTTACTTTTAGATATCTGTAGTTTACGTGAGTATTTATTTTTCTCACAACTTTTTACTTTTACTTACAAATATTCATGCATTTTCAAAGCAGGCTCGTTACTTTAGTTTTAATGCATTTGAGGTGAATTATGGATTATTTTTTATTTAGCCTCTTTGCACACCGCCTTCCCAACATCACAAGATTGATTTCAACCTATCAGTGCAAATCACTCACGGAAGACGTAGCAAGAAAGTGCTTATAATAATTATCATGTTTATTGAGTAGTAAATAGTATTTATTTATTTCCTTCCTCTGTCTGTCCACTGGTAAAGGCTGCAAATTGAAAACCAAGGTTTCTAAGGTCAAGAATGAACCTTCAAGCTCAACAATGTTTTCATGCATTTTACCACATTTATAAACAGTTTTCAACCACCCTGTGAATTATTTATTCGCGCATGTAAACACTTGGTGGTGGTGGTGGTAGTTGAGATTGATGGTGTTCTATGATAAAGCGAAGAATAACGATATCACTCATCTACAACAGTGCGAACCTTGAAGTAGTCTGAATGTCTGTCTCTGTGTGTGTGTGTCTTCTCAGGCCTGTCCCGGGCTCTCTGTCCTCATTGCTGCACCTACGAAACAGACAGAGACAGCCTCTGCCAGCCTCCATGCCTGGAACTCTGCCAGACCCGACCATGCCTGGCTCCTCCGCTGTGCTGATGCCTGTGAGTACAACAAGGGAGAGCACAGAGCACAATCACTCACGGGCACACTCACACATGCAGAGGCAAAGTCACTCGCTCATATGTGACGTGTGTGTAAACTCAGACTAAACACATACCATGTAGGTTTGCAGTTTAGGATGCTTTCTGTCACCATTTTGTAATGATCTCCTGTAAAAATGAAGGATTCTGCTTACAGACTTTACTGTAATTAAGTCAAAAAGGGTTAGAGGACCCACATTGGGAAGCAGGGAATGATAACAGCCCAGAGAAAGCTCCTCGTATCAGGATTCTAATGATACAACATGTGTTCTCATTGTAACATAAGACAGCCTGTGTTTATGGTATGGAGAAAAAAACCCTCCCATGTTTATTAAATTAAGAGCTAAGCGATTTTGGGGAAGATTGACGGTTCAGGAAAGGGGTGCAGGTTTGGGTGATATTTTTACACAAAACACACTTAGTGCAATTAAGGCTGTGTGTCAGGTTCTCGGCCTGAGACTCTGTGGACGAGGGAGGGGGCAGGGGTCAGGCAAAGGGGGGGTGGAGAGGGGCCATTCCCCGCGGAGACCACCACACCAACCAGAGTTCAGCAGCTGGGGGGCCGCAGCATGCAGACGCTCACACAGAGGTGGTTTCTTCATTCCTGCTTATACTGCTCTATGAACACCGCTCACGTCATCACCCTGCGCAGGTGACCTCTCACCCCCTTCAGCTTACCCAGCTGATTTCCTCACATTCAGGTCTCTGCTGTGACACATGAACACACTGACCAGGTTCTGTCAGAGGCAGGCGGTATCAGAACACACAGGAAGACCGATTCTGATGTATTCATACAACTACCGCGCACCGTCTCTCATCTCGTTCACCTCATTGACACGTCCTGCGCTGTGAGGGATGAGGCTGTACGCGTTAGTCCGACTGACAGTCACCACACTATTATCAGAAACACACACACCCCTGTTGCACGGGCTTCCTGTGTTAAGTCCCTCCGTGCTGGCTTCCTGTTTTGGGTCAGCTCCAGTTATCATCACACAGAGCTGTGCACAGGGCAGCCTGTCATGTGAAATCAGGCTCTCATGCTCTCTCATCTCAGCCCCCCATATTCTTCTGTGCAGGAAGTTTCACGCTTTTAAGTGCTAACGCTTCTTTTGTGACAGCAGCGATAGCATGTTGTTAAGACGTAAAAAATCAGAGCTAAACAAACACTTTTGATTCATCTTGTGTGAAAAAACTTGTTGTGAGTGTGACTGTTATCATGGTGTTGTAATCCTCAGATGGAGAGACAAATGTCTATGGGCTCCAATATGATGGGTATGCAAGGACCCACCCACAGCAGCTCCTGCTCTTCCACTCACATTCCCTCCATGCACTCAGAAGCCAAACTGGTGAGTATATGCATGCATTCACATGGATACGTACACATTTATGCACACACATACAACTGCGCACACACTTAAGCTCATAGTGTTGCAACCTCTCTTTTCCACTGCGCTGTGCCAGCAAAGCTGTGCTCTTAGGTCTGTGTGGATTTCATCATTTGGTGTGTAATCAAAGCTGTGTCTGAACCTGCCAGTGCAGCACTGGAGACTCAGGGCTGGAATAAAGGGCCCTTTATGTGGTTGTGGCCGGGCTGCCCACCGACTGCCTGATGTATATCTTAATGTACAGAACATGTTCTGTAGGTCCTGCAACTTGTTAGCACTAGTTTAACACAGCGGGGAAAAAATCAAATGACCTCATCCTTCACAAAGCAGGCAGTTAGAGCGGTGGGAATGAGAGGTAGCTGAGAGCGGGGAGAGGCAGAACGAAGACGGGTTTTGAAAGTTAAAGAAGTAAAAAGCTGAGGAGAAAGAAAGCTTCCACTCAGTCTGACTTTGCATTTTAGTACTGCTAGTAGTTGTGGCTGATCTGATGATTTTAGTTTGTGATTCATGTTGAAGGCATCCACAATCTACTTTTCCGGCGAATCGAGAACACGTTACTTAATGGCCTCTTACTTCTGCTGTTCTACATGAACAAACCGATAGAGTGCTGAAATCATGCCCATTCCTGTGGACCACCATGGGACCTTATTTTGGAAAAATATGTATGGAAGTAAATAAAGACTACACACTCAACAGTCGCGTGAGTGACATTGAATGCTCACCAAAACCTGTAACTTAAACACTGTAGAGCTGGTCCTGTATATTCACTTGCTTGCAGAACTGACTAACTACCCTTTCACATAACAGCAGTTGTCAATTTGCCCAATTTTATTGTGATTTTCACCTTTGCTAATACTTTCTCTGTGCCGAGGCGGCGCCCATGTTGATGTTGGTGAAGTATGCTGAGCGAGATGATGTAGTTCACTGAGCTCAAAATAAGGTCCCATGAGGTCCACCGGAAGGGGCGTGACTTCAGCTCTCTATAGCAGGCATGGTATTAAAGAACTATCTTTCATGAAATATTGTGTTTTAATGGTGCAAACTGAGAAATTCATAGGCTATTTCAAACTGTCTATAGTCTACAGGGCATTTCAAAATTGGGTAAAAAGATTGCAGTTCAATTCGTTGATTGTGTTTGTGTTTGAATAGATATCGCTGTTATTTTTTGGCCAAATCCCCCACCCCTAACTGCTTGTATGGATGCCAATGACTGACAGTATGCCTTTGATTAATGTCAGATTCATTAACAGTTAACTCAAGGTGATATGAACTGATAAATACTGTAGCAACACGACCTGCAGCCAACCTTTGTTTTCAAAATAAATACCTCTGAAAATGGAAGAGGCTCCGTAGGAATAAGAGCAAGTGTCACGACTTGGATATCAAAAAAATCACAAACCATTGGCCGCTCTTTGTGTTTGTAGAGGTTCACTGATAGCCGAGCGTGCTGGACAGAAACATCTCGTGAAGAGAGGGAGAGGGAGAGAGAGGAGGTAGCAGAGGTCATTAGAAGAGTTATTGCTCTGATAGAGGAGAGCGGGAGCATTCCCAGGGCATTTAATTCTCCCTCTTCCTCCTGCTCTCTCAAGATTGATCGTCTTTGTAGTCTTTTGAATCTCTTCAACTGTTCCTATGGTAACACGCTGGGGTAACACAATATTAGTGTATTAGGCTTATCTCTCCTCTGGCCGTCATCCAGACACATCTTGCTCTTTTTTCCCCCTCCTCCTATCTGTGTAATTGAATTGTAAATGCTCTGTTAGGCCTCCCATAAACATATGCAGTCACTAAACTGCTACAGGCCCCCTCGACCATGCAACTTTCTGGTTAGTTGGCCATTCAGACACGAGGCACAAGCGACCGAACCTGGATCAATTGAGATTCTGATCCCTGATGTCTGAATGCGACTGATGGAATTCCACGATTGTGGAAAGAAAGTGAGAGGCTAATTGTGTTATCAGGGTGCAATCTCCAGCAAAGGTTTCATAAGCATAGATGGGGTCTCTTATGTCTGTAATATCCTCGCCCGGGCCAGGTCGATAAATACGGCCCTCGCTATCGGATAACTGGGCCATGATCAGGCCCATGTGTCCCCTGCGACGTTCACAATCCAGCTATAATCGCATTACCCCGACCATGTTGACTTTCCGCCAATGGGAAATCTCCGCACTGTAACCCCACACCCCCGAGGCACGGACCCGGACGTTGACTTTTCTGCTCAGCGTTTACATTGCAAGAGAGGAGAAGGGGATTGAGTGGGACTTTGATAGACATGAAGGAAATAGATAGACAGGCAGAGTGAGCGGGGGAGTTGAAAGGCGAGAGAGGGTATTGATATTCTTGAGACACCGAACGGTGAGCGAGAGTGAGAAATTGGAGGAATTCTTTGTGACATGAAAGGACTCCGGCTCGGTCCAGTTTCTCTGCAATGGAAACTCAAATGTGTGTGGATGTTTGATATTTTGTGGTAACTGGAGGCCTCGGTAGCAGGATTAACCCTCCCCTGCCGGAGAGAGCATGCCCAGAGCCCGGGCTAATGAAGGCTAATTGATTTTGTGGTGGGCCAGAGCAGGAGGGAGGCCTGTCTCTGGTGTAAATAGTTAATGAGCCGAAGGACTGCTGTGGCCCCTTGGGGACTCATATCTCGCTCTAAGCTCTCTGTTTGTGCTCTCTGGGCCAAAGACTGTATCTGCATCAGTGCCCATCTTTGTTCTCTTCTATCTCTGATTTTCTCCTTAAGTGCCATCGTTTAAGTGGTACAGCAAAGCCCCGTGGTGTAGTAACCGACTTGTCTGTTTTCCCTTATTGCTTTTAGCTTGTTGTCTGGGAGTGTTGCTGAGATCCGAGTGTTTTATTAGTTTTGGTTCAAGTGTTTTTCTTCTTGTGAAGGACTGGGTGCTCACGCTGCCGGGTGTGGTTGTGTTCTGCTCTGTTGTGGTCTGGGGAATAGAGTGGTGCGTGTTGTGCACTGGAGGTTGTGGGATAGTTGACCCTCACAGCGTAGAGGAAACGGTGCAGAGAGGAGGCCAAGTTCCACAGCGCGCCGGCCAAAGCATTACATCAACGCTCAGAGCCGGCTCTCCACAGGGCCTCGTGAACAGTCTCTCTCTCTCTCTCTCTCTCACACACACACACACTGACTGCTCAAGCTCTGTGTCATCCTCCTCGCACGGTGTCACATAGTTAGACAGCCACAGACGTTCATACACATGCGGACAGTCAGGTACTTAAAAACGAGTGACAAATAGGATGTACACATGTGCACAGAACACAGGGATGGAAAGGGTACTTCAGTATTTTGCACAAGTGAAAGTACTGTTAAGCTGGGTTTACACTACAGGAGATTCAGGATGATTTTATGTTGATTCACCTCTTCCAACAATCAGACGAGAAATCTGGTCCGGGACCTCGGTCGGTACCAAAGTTCTGCCCAGATTCTCTAGTAATGTGAGGGGTTTACCAACCCAGCCTTAGATCTCCTCAACTGCTCACAAATGTATCAGGATCAATCATAAATGTTGGATAAATTACCACAATAGTCAATGAAGGAGATGTCCCAGAGCAGCTGACGGTGTTGCCAAGCAACAGTAAACATTATAACCCTAGAGGCTAACGTTAGCTAGCATACTGCTGTTGACATATTTACAGTGACAGTTAAAATCTCACATCCAGTTCCTGCTGAAGAGTAGACACATATTTAACATGTTTCCCCAGTTTCTCATCCAGGTTTGTTTCTTCTGTATTTCTATTGACCTTTTTTTACAGAAAGTTGTTGCGCCACAGTCTCCATTTTGACTACATCTGCTTTCCTATGAGGTCACGTGAGGTGATGCATTGCTCCCTGTGGCACGATAATCTAAATAATATCCTGTAGTGTGTGATGCGCCAATATTTTCATATCTTGTGGTGTGTGCATGTTTGAACATCTCTGATAAAGATTCTCTTCATGTGCGTGATGCAACCTGATTTCAAACTTGGTTAGAATTTTACAACTTCCGTAGTCTGTCCCAGCCTTACTTTTAATAAAGTGCAAAGTTACCTGTGTAAAAATGTACTTTGATTGAATGAAAAAGTAGTAAACGTGCCAGACCTATTAGATTAAAGAATGAAAGTGGGTTTACAAAAAAAATATTTCAACTTATAGACACAACAGAGGCCTCATGTCCAAATCAGAGTTTCTTGTGTTACTTACCTGGGCCTTTAGCATAAAGTCCTCCACAATTGGAACTAGATTCAACCTCTTTGCTCGATCATTCTCAAAGTATAATATAACCAGTGAGTGACTGCAGTAACAACTGTGACAGAGATTATTGTCAAAAACAGCAGAAAGATCTCAGCAAAGTTCCTCTATGAATGCAGAAGTCACAGCTGGAGGATCCACCATGAGCATGTTAGCATTCAGCATGTTAGTCAGACCCAGTGATTAATTAAGGAAGATGCAACATATGTTTTCTTTTCTTATCCTTTTTTTTTTGCCTATGCCAATGTACAGTTACGTATGCTAACCTTAACCCATAATGACGTGACTCTTTATCGTAGTGTTGTTGTGTTGTTTCCACCCCTGATGTGGAGATGCACATACAGTGCAGTGTAAACACACATGCGTGTACATGAACTTTATTCTCCTCTGACTCTGGGAACCCTCCTCTCCTGCTCAGATGGTTTGATATCTTTGTGAGTATGATGAAAGACCTTTACAATCATTTCTGATCTGTAACAAGGGAAGCCCAAACAAGCCCTTATCAAGCTGGTTCTAAACTCCATCTGCCTGTGCCAACTGTGGGACATGACTCAGCTGCTCATGTCAGTGGGACTTTTATTTTTAAAGTGGAAGGATTCGGCATTGTTTCTGTGTCCACTAAATGAGCTCCATATTTTCCCCACATCCCGCTTGCCTGCTAATTTCAGACAGAGGGGCCGGTGTATGAAAATGTGTTATTTATTATCTCCCAATTATCTATTGTTTACATTGTTACTAAGGACAATAAATTTGTCACTAAGCATCGGGCTAGGTGCTGAGTTTTTTATGAGGTAAACAATACTATATGTTCCTTCACTGCAGCTCTCTTGGCTGCGGAGCTGGCACTAGATGGGTGGATGACATAATTCCTGGCATGCTCTAAATGTACTCCTTTTTACTTGAGGAGGGAAAAAAACAGTGCGTCTCTTAAAGAAACATTTCATAGGACACAGGAGGACCAATAATCAAAGTGTTTCTGTGGCTTTTTACATTTCATTTACACAACCCTTACTGTTCTCATGTTTCAATGTAGTTACAGAATTGCAACAGGCATTTGGGTTAATAGGCATAAAGATCAAGTTTTAACCTGAACAGCGAACAAGAGAAAAACTAGAAAGTAACGAACGTATTCTGTTCAGAAATGGCAGGAAAAGAAAACTTGTGAAGCTGCCACAGATGTGTCAGTTTCAACTCTGCTACATGGTGATTGATTGAGCGATTAGCTCAGTATGAAGTCATTTGTAAGCAGTTAAACCATTAGCGTACATGGTAACCCTATTACGTGTTCCATTCATTTTCCTCCGCCGTAGTAGGGGAGCACCTCTGGCTATACCTCTTGTTGTGGGGAGGAGCAGCATGCACACAATAGGAGTCTAACTCCAGGTTTTGTAAGCAACATCTGTATGAATGGTGGCATTGTCAGGGTATGATGTCATCGGAGAGGGACGGTGAGCTAAGAGCACAGCTGAATCTGCAGGCTGCTTCGCCCGGTTCTAGAAAATGTGTATGTGTACTGTATATGTCTGGCTCGCTTTCAGTGCGCTGGCACCCTCTCTGGCAATCGCTGCCCTTGGAGTCAAAACACATCTGTGGGCTAAGTGGGCTAAAACAAACCATAAAGTTAGAGTTTACACATTGTGTTTGATACGGATCTATTATGTACATATGTGTGATTAGTTGGGTAAACACGTGGGTTTGTGATAAACAGCAGTCAAACAAGGACACAAGGTGAGAAATGCTGAGATGCTGAGTGTTGTGCAGAGATAGCAGTCAGTGTCAGTGTCTTGGATGCAAAGAAAACCCTGCAGATGATAAACACATGATGTTTCTCTCTATTGCTATGGAGGCGTGTGGTTTCAGAACTGAGAAGCTGCTGGATCAATGTGCGTCTGCCAGTTTATCAGTGTTGGACTGAGACCATAGAGGGGCCCCACTCTCGCTGCTTCCACCAGTGCCAAAGTGTTTGGTTTGTCTGAAGCACACAGACACATGCTGTATATAGTCATAGTAAATCAAAGTAAACGGACGTGCTGCGCTTCAAGATGTTCGACCTCTCACTTCACAGGCTCTGTTCATTCTGTTGGTGATGACATGTATACATGCTGCTGTCACAGGTTAATTTAGGCCATACTCATCACTGCTGAACCATAGATAGTAATATTAGACCTTGTATAGATATACGCTGCATATATGCTGCATTTTTCACATTAGCGAGTCAACCTGGCAGAAGGTAAGCAATGTGATATCATTTATGAGATTTCCTTTCTACATTATTTAGTGGCAATTAATACAACGACCTATGATCACGTTAAAGTAACTATGAGACAAGAAAGAGGAGAATTAATGGCGATGAAGGCCAGACGCTTCTGTCATTGTCTACTATGCAATTATAAAAACACCTGAAGTAATTCTATAGTAACCAGAAAGTGAATCTGTCGTTAACCCATGTATAAACCCATCGTGGCTGGTTTATGGACTACCATTTGAAGCCTTGAGTTTGGCATTATGGCTGTCGCTGTCTTGTTTTCTTATGGAGCCAGAAGCAGAGCACGTTAGCAGAGTGGAGCAGTGAGAATTTCCGCTCCCCCGCTCAGAGCCGCTCCAGGTTGTTCCGCTCATTACGGCTCTGCGCTCCACTCAGATTTCACCCCGCTCCTCTCAAATCGGCCACCACTTGCTCAAAGGAGAAAAATCTACGTTATATTTAAATTTTAGCTTAAACTGTAGTCTGGCATCCGAAATAACGGAACAGCCAAACCCATGTTTTCCAAGCAGAAATTATTTGTTTTTAAGTCACGCTTACATACCATGTGAGCGGGAAATGTTCCTGCTTTTTCTAAAAGGCCGCTCTGCGCTCCATGCAAAATCCTGCCGCTTACACTCCCTGCTTACTCTGCTCTGCTCCGCTCACATGCTCTGGCCAGAAGTGATCTTGATCAGAAGTGGCGACTTGTCAATCACAAGGTAGCCATGCCTTAACTCATACCCTTTATCATCTATTTTACTCTAAATTGGACACTAATTTACAAAATGAAGATCATGCTGTGTTGAAGAAGTGATTGCGACCATAACATTTTTGGGAAACTGTTTTCTGAGGTAATAAATCAAATGACAAGTAGGGTTATTTTCTCATAAGCTTACATATAATTTGATATTTCTTTGAAACCAATGGAATTGCCCCTGCTGGCCTTAGAAAGAATGCAAGTTTAAGGCACTTTTCAGACCTGAAAGCTCTGTCCATATTTATAAAGGCAGTGAATTTTGCTCCATGTGTCTTGATATGCCCAAATCCACGTGAACTTTATGTCACATGTATTAAAATTATGAACAAAGAGGGACTCCTCTTGGAACTTTTTGGTTGAAATGAATGTAGATAAAACCTCATGAGATTCTCTTTGAAAGTTGATAAAAAGTAAACAAACTTTTACAGCTGAAAGTTCAAAGTTGATACTTTAAAACTAATAAACAGCAAGGACTTTTAAGGAAGGACTTTAGTGTATACATTTTTATTTGAGTGGTTACGTGTGCATGTGCTTGTATGCCTAACCCTCTGCATGTCTGTGTGTGACCACGTGCGGGTGGGGTTGTGGACGGGGGTGGCAGTTGTGGCGCAGAGCGTCGCATCTGTTTGTCTTTGGATGACTGCGTGTTGTTTTAGCTGTGCTGATGGGAGGTGTATGTGAAGGCCATTTGGTCATGGTTCAGGGCCCGTGAATGGGATGGGGCTTCGGTCGAGCCAAGCTTGGGTAAACCAGCTGCCACCACCACACGGGCCAGACTGGACTGGTCCAGCCACCGTGAGCCCCCCTGGAGCCTGAGCAGTGAACGAGATGCTCACTGGACTCCAAAATAACCCCTCAAACACCAGAGGGGTGATTGGGGAAAGTTTGTTGAGTCAGAGATTTTTAGCTCAATAAAATGGAGCCCAGTATTGACCAGTTAGGTCACTGCCTCATCTCTTAAACAAGTGAATACTTACAGGTTAGATCCACATCTGTTTTCTAGCCTAGAACAGACAAACCAAATACTGGTTCTAGAGAGGGCCTTAAGCAAATTTCTTTTGCATTTTTTTTATTTTTGCATTTTAAGCAGCCATCAAAGGGGATGTTGAGACAAGGGGTGTTTAGTTGGTTGCGATCTGGAACCTCACCACTAGAGGGCACTAAAGCCTACACATTGGACCTTTAAGAGTTGCCTTCTTTTTATATTTCTTCTCTTTAAAAGGGAAAAAAGATTACTGCTCAGTCATGTTGGAGCACAAACGGAAACTTGTGCCCATGGGTGTATTAACAGTGTAAGATTCTTATCCTAATGTTGATATAAACATCTTGAATATGTTGATACATTTATTATCACAGGACAAGATAAGGTCTGAATGAAAGATCCAAACACAAATTGGACCGTAGACTACAATTTACATATAAACAGTGAGTGATGTGGAAGTCAAGGGTCCTGTTTCAGCCAAAATACACAGGAGTTTGAGCTCTGTTATTTTAAGCATCTTTGAAATGATGCATGGCTCAAGTCGTCACATTTAAAGTTACTTTTATTAACATGATGACACATGATTTGCCTGTCGCTTTTGATTGCACAAATGAAGACAAATGTTGGTGTTTATTATTGTATTCATGCTCTGTCTGTCTCTCTCACTCAGAGGCACTCTCTGTATTCAAGACTGTGGCAGTGGGTGTAGTGATAACCATGTAGGCTGCACTGGAGCAGGGCTTTACAATAGAGGCAACAGTGGGGATATACAGACTGGAGTCAGAGGCCCATCCATTAACTTGACAGGGTGGAGGAGCTGCCAAGAGTATGAGCGCATGCTTTGGAGCATGCTCCTCAGTGGGCGTGTGTCTCGCTGCGCCCATACTGCCACGGTTCGTCCTTAGAGCACCACCCAAAGCGTCAGGCCCTGGCAGAACAGCCGGTCTGTGTCCATCTCCCTGTCTGTGTCTGGAACCACAGGGAGGCTCTGTCCGGCCCGGCTCTGATCAGCCTGGCCCCAGAACCTGAGAGAGGAGAGAGGGGGCGACATTACAGCCTCCCATCAGACTCTCTGCCTCGCTGTTCCCTGAGGAAATCAGTTTAACAGTCCCCAGCTCTTGGCAAGCAGAGGGAGAGGGGGTGGAGGAACAGGGAAGAGGTGTGTGTGAGAGAGAGGGAGAAAGAAGGGGGGATGTTACTGCCTCTCTGGGCGAGAGGGAAATCTAATAAAATTGAACTAATGGGGGTGTGGAGTTTTAGGGCACAGAGAGTGGGTTTTGCAGACAGGCACTGGTGGGTAGTGGTGGTGGTGGAGATGAGGAGGATGGAATTAGATCCTCTGAGTGCTTGGCAAAGCAGCAGAGCCTAACTTGTGCTTTCAACTGCAGATGGTGAACCCATGTTGGGTTTAGAGTGCGAGTAAAGGGGCCTGGGCCAGGAAAATTACCGCTATGATATATTATGCAATTAGAAATGCTGTGCACATGATCACTGTGCTGGTGTAGTGTGAACGAAAGGCTGACGGAGACAGACAGAAGCTTTAATGTTTCTCAGTGGAGTCTTTAATGCGAAGCGGAAGATCTTTTGAAACTGTGATCTTTCTGCACTTAAACTGTGACTCCACAGACTGGTTAAATCTGTCTAACCTGCTGCAAGGCGCCAGAGGGCCACAGGTCCCCTGATAGCACACTGCTCCACTTTTAAGGGGAATAAAAGTGCTCACCCTGACCTCAGCGGGTTTGATTTACCCATCCTGAGGCAGGCGTGGTCTCCTCCCTTTGTACCTGCTCCGTTGCTCTCGCTTCCTCCGCCCAGGGTTAATAGATATGAAGTCATCTGCCGAGGAGAAACCTGAGTGTCTTCTCAGGATGTGCCCAGAGCACTCACAGGGACATCACTCAGAGCCCCCCGGTGTCAGAGAGGAAGCAGCCATTAATAAATATCATTAATGGGTGATCACCTGGTATCCCTGAGACCACATAAATGAAAGAAACCTAAAAAAAAAGGAGTAGGAGTGGAGAGGTCAGGGGGCAAAGGTCTGAGAGGAGACAGCTCCCCTCTGGGCAAAAGATGGCTGATTCAGGGATTGTGTTTAACAATGGAAAATCAATAGGCTTACTACTTTAAGTACACATACAGAATGCATGAAATGTAGTGTCAAATGCACCCGATTACACATATAGGCTGCTAGTTTATAGATTTATCCTGGTAGAAGCTGACATGTCTTTATGGTGTCATGAACTACTCATCCTCTTGTTGTGTCTTTTTCCAGCAGGGCAGACAGTACTGCCACAGGCTAACACCTGCACCGATTTAATGACTGTTTTCTGTAGCGGCCATGTTTCTGCAGGAGAAATGTATATGTATGTGTGTGTGTTATTAAGAGTAAAATGCACGTGGTGGTTAAGTTTCTTGTGCTTAGCACAGTCTGGGGCAAATACAACCATGTGTTAAAGAGTCATTAGGGAGCTGATGAAGGTGTTTAAGAATCACAGCCTGCTCATCATCGCTCTGCTAACGTCACTGTGGTTCTGGATACAAAGACTTAAGTTTTGGCCGGGCTGGGCTTAACCGAGCTGGAGTCTCGAGAGGCACTTGTGCAGAGGTAGCTTCAGGAATAGGTTTATATCACGGTAAGAGTTTTCTCTTCTGGCACAATTTGAAACATGGATTTTTCTTTAAACTAATTTGAGCTAGGGGGAAAAATAGTGATACTATATCACTATCATGATATGAGACTACTGTAAATCGACTCGAATTGGCATATGGCATAAGTGTTGTCTTTTCCTGGTTTTAATGGCTGCATTATAGGAAAGTGATGTCGTTTTCTTAACTTACCAGACTTGTTGTAATACTTGCCTTTACCCACTTTCTCATTAAATCCACATACTGATGATTATTGATCAAAAATCTCATTGTGCTAATATTTTGGGTCATACATGTCTCGATGCATTTATAAAGTGCTTTTGAGGAGATTTTCAAATATCTAAATATACATTGTGCATCGTGATATAGCTTAAGGATATTGCAATATTATTTTAAGGCCATATTGCCCATCCCTAATTTGAGTGCTTGACACTTACTGCCACTTATTTAAGTAGTTTTTTCTCGTTCCTTTTTCCCTTGTATCTGATTGTTATGTGGGATAGATTTTGCTCCAGATATGCTGTCTTTTTTCAAAAATATAAATATTATATATTGATGTTATTGCATCATGTCAGTCCTCTAATCATGCACCGTCCTTTTGTTTTGTCTCTGTCCTGTTTATAACTATCACCCTGACTCTTGTTGGAGTGGCCCCTCAGCTCTTTGACCTGCCTCTGTACTCTGACACTCTCGGGCCTCTTCGGATGCGGGCTAATTCAATTAATAAACAGATAGCGCCGCGCTGCCAGCTGGAAAGCTCTCAGAGACACTGATAAATGAGCACTCGCTGTCTTGGGCTGATGGTGTGTGGGGAGGAGACACTCAAAGCCATCTAATCTCCCTCCACCGCTGGTCTCTCCCCCTCTCTCTCTCTCTCACTGTCCCCCTTCACCTCCCTTTCACCCTCTCTGTCCTTCTCCCCCGGCGCCTAGTTGGCAGGGAGTCAAATGAGGATCCTACCCACATGCAGACATCTTTACTAGGGCCTCAAAATCACGGCAGGCAGCCTGTAGATTCGGCAGGCTTCAGCTCATCAGGTGATTGCCTGCTCCGTGACTAAGTGGCAGGCGATTGTCAAACCCTGATTGGTTTTCTGTTTCACAAGAGGGGTGGGCCTCACCTCTCTCAAGCTGACTGACAAGCTGAAGGCTGAAGGGAAGGTGTTTAGTCAGGTCTGTCAACTGCAGATTTTACCCTGTGATGCACGGAGGATGTCCTTGTCAACACCGGTGACTATGATTGATATCTGTAAGCTTGTTTAAATCCATTTTCTATTTTAGATGCATGCCAAATAGCTGTTTGTTATTCCTGCATGTCCAGATAGATATCAATTACATATACGGGTACTAAAGTATGCGCTGTTGATAGTACCAATATATTACAGTCAGTCAGAGCTTTCTCACTGCCACTTGTTACTTGTTCAGTATGACTTTGTGATGCTGTGGACAGCTGCAGGCCTGTGTCCGCCCCGCTGTGTGTTCCTGTGGACTCTGTGGTATTTTAACCCCTGTCTCGCTGGTCACAAAGAAGAAGGGCTTTGGCCCCTGAGAGTTGTGCTGCTGAGGCTGTGGTGAAGGCGGTTGCACAGGGGTTGGGGTGTGATTCACAATCAGGGCCAACAGATAAAAACAAACTTGTGTCTTGAAGTGTCGTTCAGTTTCAGTATGTCAGGCATCCCGTGGATTGACAAGCAGAAACTCTACTCAGCCAAAACAGGCTTGGCAAGGTCATAATTTCACTGTGCAGGTTTCATGTGTATTACATGTGCTGTGTATGGAAAGACAATGACTTGTAAATCCTCGGACAAGTACATACTGTAATTTGTAAACATAATACAAACCAGAGGGGTATGCTCTTTTTTGACCGTTCCACTTTTAAAATGATTTGTTTGACTTCGTCTCCCCCCTCCTGGTAAAAAAGCTTTCCACTCACGGACAGTGTGTGAGAGAGAGGAGTGGAGGCCCGATGTTGTCGTGTCCTAGCGTAGTGATCCAGACCAGCTGGATGCCATTCCCTATGGGAATCATGAATGTGAAGGTTGTTAAAAGATATGGAGCCCTGGACCCGGCGTGGACCCGCTGACAGCAGCTGGGAGAAGGGGGAAGGGAGCAGGGGGAGGAAAGAGAGCACTGGGAAAGAGAATAAAAAACTTTGTGGAATTCACAACAGTAGCCCTGAAATGAATGCCTTTGTTTTCAGTTTCGCTCCTAACGCTTTGCTTAAAGTGACAAGTAAAGGCAAGTTTTAAACAAAATCTAAGCCTGGACTTTTTTCACTCACATCAGCAGTACACTTGCTTAATAAATATACATTAATCAAAGTTTAACAGTCTCAACACTCTCTCAATCTGTTATTCCTGCAGCAGTTCAGACACATTTTTTATTTTGTCTGGGTTTCTGTACAACACAGCCTGAGGACATTTTTTGGCACTTGTGTATTTGCATTAGAATTTTTCCTGGTCTTGCGGTTGTCTTTATGTGATGCCCAGAAAAACAGACCCTTGAGGAGAGGTGCGTTCGGTAAACACGTGGGACACAGACTCTGGTCTCCCTCCCAGGCCGTGCAGAGACACACCAGCCCAGTCAGGGCTAAGTAGACCACACGGTTAAAGCAACAAACCTCCTGCTGGGTCAACTGCAAGGGAGCAGTCTGAGGCTAACACCTCGCCAGCGAGCTCATCTCACATGCAGACATCCAGACACACACACATGTGCATAGAGTAGAGAGAGGCTATTAAGAATATGAGGAGGAGGGACTAGTGGGATGGCAATCATGGAAGGTAAAGCAGGAGAATGACAAGACTGAAGGAGACACAGAGGACAGTCTAAGTGGCTTTGATTTGTTCTCCCGACATATAGATTTATGGAGTCGTTCATCATCTCTGAGTCAACACAGCATCCTGCTTTAACTGTTGATCAACACACTGACAGATGAGAGCATAAACAAACTTTTCTTTTAAAGGATACGTATACGTGCTCATTTTCAGGTTCATGATTTCATTCCAGTTGCTACTAGAATATGTTTACATGCTGTAATGTTAAAGAAATGCGCTGGGTTTCATATACTGTCCAGTGAAGCAGGAATGTATTTCCAGAGACACTCTGTTTTAACTCCTGTCTCTTTAAGGACGCCCTTTTCTGAATACCCAGTCTTATTGGTCAGCTCACACACGCCTGACCCGGCACCGCTAACAACAACTGAGCAGCTGTGCTAAATCAATTCTTACTTGCCAAACTAGCCCAGGACGTATATTATGCAAATGTGTGACTCAAATGTGTGAAAGTCACAAAATTAAAGGCGGGACTACTGACGAGGCGTTTCAGGAACAGTGTTTTCTATGGGAGAGAGGAGCTCTCATTGGCTCGGACTTTGGCCTTTTTAACTTTCCAGATTTTTTTACATGCACAAGAACCTAAATGACACACCAAAACCAGAAAGCATAATATGTCTCTTTTAAATGATTCATAAACTTTATGTTTGGTGTCCATTTTGTCTTCACAGAGGCTGAAGGCCGCACTTTCACACCACCCGGGTGCCATCGCCAACGGCAACATGAACTCCATGGGCCACATGATGGAGATGATGTCATCGCGGCAGGAGCAAGGCAGCCACCATCACATGCACCCGCACCAGCACCTTCAAGCCCCTCCCCACGCGTACCAGCACCACGGCCACCACCACCACAGCCAGGGCCATGGCCAGAGTGGACACCACCACCCGCAGGGACACAACCCCCATCACAACTCCCACAATCCCCACCTCCATCCCGGGCACCCGCACCAGACCTCACCGCACCCTCCAATGCACTCTTCTTCACATGTAAGCAAAACACATTCCCTGCAGAGCCGAAGCTTTTAGACAGCCACAGGTTCAATAACACATTAACTACACTGCACATTAAAACCTCTCACACTGTATAGGTTCCACAACTGAAACAAGGCAGCGCTTTAGTTGCTCTCTGAGCAGTTTTGAAGGCAGCTATTAGTGGTTTAGTATAGAAGTATAGTGGAAATGAGGCTTCAGATACACACTAAGTCAGTGGATGAGCACATTTTCCCTCGCTGCTGCCATAATGCCAAGTGGTTTCCTGGCAACCATCTCAAAGGTAATTTTTTCCTCTGAGGTTGGTCAGCTACAGGTCAGTGTCGGACGCCTGCCGAGGAGGGAAAGGGTCATGACGAGGCCATAAAGTGCCCTTTATAAAAGATGCTCAGGACTGTCTTTTAAAAATCATCCTCCGCTGCCAAGCTGCCATTACGTGGACACAACATGCTCCAGGTGCTGAAGAAGTTTTATAAATGCCGGTCCTGATGCTGAACAGACAGCCTTGGTTAATGGTCCTGGAACATCTTAGCCGTGAATATATTTGGTTTAATTTTAATTGAAAGTACTGCACACAGCATTAAGAATAACATGATGTGAAACACTTTGTCCTTGCATTGTCAAACGCCCTCTGTAATGCCAGGCATTTTGGATGAAGGACGTCGAGAAATGCAATTCACTGTATGTTCCAAATGTATCATTAAGGCATTAAAACAACACTCTGTGTAGGCACGGAGGCCATTAAAGCAGCTTGTATTTTCCATGGTTCTCATAAAAATGGTAATGATCTGAAGACTGAAAACACTTGACCTTGCCAAGTATATGTCAAGATCTGTCAGTGCACGTACGGTTTTAGAAACGAGTCTTTTGACTGTGTCTGGTGGTGTTAGCCTGAGTGGAAGTGGGCGGTGGAAAACTGCCTCCTGACACCTCTTTAACAAGGTGGGCAGGCTGGTGAATCAGCCCAGTCACTCACTCACTCTGTCACTCCTGACGCCCACGGCCCAGCTCATGGGGCACGTGGCACAACCAGATGTTGTTTTTGGGGAAGTTGCCAGACGTGGAATAGCTGCAGGAGGTAATGTATAGATGCTTGTTTAGAGGCTTGGATGATTGACAGCAGACAGGTGGCTGGTTGTTTACCAGGTGTGTCACAATGGTTGCGTGTCTGGTCGGATGGTGGCAGACACTCATTTACTGATTCTTCCCTCCCCTCTGCCTGTGTTTCAGATGTCACCTGCAACCCAGCAGATGCAGCCCACGCAGCTGCAGTCTCCGCCCCCCAGTGGCGGCCGGCGCAGGCGGGTGGTGGATGAGGATCCAGACGAACGTCGGCGGAAGTTTCTGGAACGGAACAGAGCAGCAGCAACAAGATGCAGGCAGAAGAGAAAAGTGTGGGTGATGTCGTTAGAGAAGAAGGCGGAGGAGCTCACCCAGACCAACATGCAGCTTCAGGTACACAATGAACTTCAGGTGTTCAAAATCTGCAACAACCCTTTAAACTTCTATATCCGTTCACACCACCAGTGCCACTCACTGGCAACTACAGACAACAGTGTTCTTGACGTTTTTTGAAGTTCCTTTTTAAGCTCGCCATGATATTATCCTATTTTGCACAAGATAATGGTGATAAATGGGATTGGTTTGAGTATGAGAATGATATTTAAAAACAAAACATCTGAATTGTAGTTTTACTACTGAGTTTGTCAGCTCGTTTCCTGGGGGGGCCACCAGGAACCGGACTAAAAAAACCTGGATTCAGACAATTAAAAAGGCCCTCATGTCGGATTTATTCACCTGAAACTAAGAATCATGTTTTCGTTACCTTAGAATGAGCATTTTATATCTACGGAGGACGCAGGTCCTCTTCTTTGGAGTCCGACATGTTGCACCATCATGTTTCTAAAGTAGCCCAGAAGGGTCAAATTAAACACTGGCTTTAAACCTAACCTTTAAAGCAACAATATGTAGCAATTGGCATTTTGTCTGGAACAACTTGTCAGGCGTAATGTAGGTGCTAACTACAAACAAAACTCATTACGTCACAACAATGTTATGTGTTGAAAACTTGTATCTTGAAGTAAACATGTAACACTTGTAACGCTGTGATCCTACCCTCTCAAGTGATGGGGGGGTGGAGTGGCCATTCACCCAATTATAAGACACTGTACCCTAAAATTATTTTAATGCTGTTATTTTAAGGTAAAAAAGTTGCATAATGTTGCTTTAATTGGAGTTACTGCAGGTTAAAATGCTTTTTCATGTACTGGTCAATTTTGAGATTTTGGGCTATGTTGTGTCCATAATATCTTCTTTCAGACTCATGGAAAGAAAATGTCCAAAAAACACATTTAGTTAGCTTATTTTTGTTCAGATTTCTGTTCAGGAAATGCAAATTTGCGCATGTGTAATTAGATAGCCTAATTTGTATATTTAGACATAAAAATTACGGGATAACACTGTTTGTTGTCAGTACACTGATACCAGTAGTTATCAAGTGATTTAGGATAATAGTGTAGCCTGCTTTAATTGTGGATCCCATCGTCTTAAAATGCTCCTGTGTTCTTCCTGCAGAATGAAGTGACCATGTTAAAGAACGAGGTGACCCAACTCAAGCAGCTTCTCCTCACACACAAGGACTGTCCCATCACCACTATGCAGAAAGAGTCCCAAGGTTACCTCAGTGAGTAGCTCAAACATAAACACAGACACACACACACTCTTGGGAATATGACCAAAAACACACCTTCATCTGTGTGCCTTAGCCATGCAGTGCAGACAGCACTGCTGTGGAAACGCTCTTTAGTTGTCTTGCCAGAGGAAAGCTTTAAACTGAACTGTGATGGACACGCAGTGACTGCCAAGACTCTTCGCTCCTATGTGCTGGTATCCAGCACCCACGCTCACTGCAGGACTCTTCCGTTCACATACGGGTGTTGCACACTCTGCTAGCCGGCCTGGACTGAGAGGTCATAGTCTAAATCTTGCATGAGACCTGTTTTTCCATCTGACAGCACCTCCGCGCGCAGAGGCAGCCGAGACACAACGTGAGAAAGACGTCACAGGCTGCATGTTGGCATCCAAACTCTCATGGATGTCCCAGGATCTCACTGATTGCTGTGCTGTGCCTCGGCTCCGCCGTGCATGACATCAGAGCCCCACCCTTTGATACGGATACAAGTGACATTTCCATGTAATTAGGATAAGGCACCTCCCTGTGTGGCTTTAGCACAGGAAAATAAGGCTCACATCCCCCCTTTGGCTGAATGGTTCTTTTATACAGAAGAGAGCCAACTCCCAGACTGGGCTGGGAGAGTTTCATCGATGAGTCTAGCTTGTGTACAGATGTCACCATCAATGTGTCCAGAAGTCATCAGGCGTGTTTATGGAGTTGAGTGATTCACTTTTCCATTTTTGTGTTATCCATTTATGGCCCGTTTTGAGATGACAGGTGACATAAATGCCATTTTTAGTATCACATGTTGTGTCATGTGAAATTTATCTGCTAATAAAGCTTTTTTTCTACATTAAAGAGACCTGGTCTGTGTTTTTTTATATGATTTCTTTTACAGTTACGTTATATTTTGAATCCTCTGTGTAGAGATTGAAGGTCATGGTATTCACACGCTTGTGTCCATCCTCACTGATGTCTCTGCTGTGTCCCCAGGTCCAGAGAGCAGTCCAGCGGGCAGTCCAGCCCCAGCGTGCTCCCAGCAGCAGGTCATTCAGCACAACACCATCACCACCTCCACCACAACCGTAGGGGGCAACAGCGTGCACGGGCAAGCCAACCACCGCACAGACATTAACCCCATCCACTAGGGACAGGAGAGACTATAACCCCAGCTGTAGCCCCAAACAACCGGCCCCCGCTATCCCGTTACCCTGCTTTCTGAGGGTTGCCAGCTGCACATGCTTGCCCCCTTCTCCCCTCCTTCCATCAAGAAAAACCTCAAAGGCCTGTGAGGCTGTTCTTTATACAGTAGCTACAGTATGTATTTTTATAGACCAACCCTATTAACGCGTAAATGTTCTATGGTTTATTGCCTTTTTTTAATTTTTTTTTTTTTTTTTTTGTGCTTTTAGCGAAAAGGGAGTTTTGCTAATCTCATGCAGCATTTAAGTGAATATTTCTGTTGTGTGTAATGGTACAAAATGGCCCACGGTGGTCATGGAACCAGAGGAAAGAGACATTAGCCTGAGACTGTCATCTCTGTAAGCAAACCTTACATCTCTGTATGCCTGATGGACTGAGCAAATGAGTCCCATCATTCTCTGAATGTCACATGTGGACAGTGTGTTGAGTGTGTGCAACAGACTCTGAATAAGTTGCTGCCTTTAAGTTCTGAAACTGTCACCACGATGTCTTGAAGACAAGGAATATGCAAGCAGGTGTAATGATCCTTTTCTTTCCTATATGACTGTTAACCTTTTCCCTGTCAGCGGTATTCTTAGTACAGCATGACAGTGAAAACATGATGAAATGGAAGCAATACATCACAGTATTGATCATTTTCTCAACTGTATGTCCACATCATGATCAGCGTGGCCAAGCCACTCAGGTCCAAAGGACATACGATGCTGTTAACAGCTACAGAACTGTACACTGTGATACCAGTGAGGCAGCTCGGGGGTTTGAAACAAACTCCTCCGCTCTCCAGGACCAACTGAAGCTTTAATTATTGAGGCCTCTCTTTGTGTGTTTGTGCATCTGGATCCACATTTTGGATTCAAATCCCAAATGAACAAAACATTCGATTGCGAGCGTCTGTGTAGTTTTGAGTATGCATGTGAATTATGTATATTACCTGTTTGTGTTTTTTGCCTTCTTTACGCTGCAGAACAAAGTTCAGCAGGCGTGTAAAGAAAAAAAACAAAAAAAAAGTGTGCGAGAAAGAAAGAGAGTGTGAGCATGATTGTTTTTGTTGACTGGCGTCCCGTAACTGTTTTACAGTTTCTAAAGAGGAGCAGTTTATGCCTGTGCTTTCCTCAATGTCACAATGTGCCTGAATCTTTCTTAAAATCTTTAGTTAGACAGCAAAACGCCACTCTTGTTTGCTCAGTTTTCTGTGTATTATTAATGAGTTTTGTCACGGATTTCTGCTACATGTAAGAGCAGCTGACCAAGGAGAAAAATACCCATTTTCCATTTGACCTCTGACCTCTTCATCAACTTCTCTTCCTCTCTTTCTCAGGCCTCCTCCGCAGTTCAGATTGGCGATGTTGGATGTACTTATATGTTATCCACAGCAGCTCTTTCTTTTTTCCTTCCTATGACCAGGAATGTCGACTCATTAGCGTGATGACCATAATGCACTGTGTTTTGCAGGAGGACGGATGAAATACATTCCACTGACAGGTGGAGCGATCGCAGAGCTGTCTATGCACTTTGTCCTCTGTCATCCCAGAGGGTAGAATAGCCATATTAAGGTCAGAGTAATTCTCAGTGATCCCCCCTTTTTCACACACCAGCGAGAAACTTAACTGTGTTTGGCTTTTAGGAGACACCGTGCCTGGCATGCATCACATGTCTGTAGAGAGAAGAAGGGAACGTAGAGCTCTTATTGTAGGATGAGAGCCTGCATTGTTAAGTTTGTGCCCTTTTTATTCTGGAAAACAAAAACAACTGAACGAAGAATATCTTTATACTCACATTCAAGTTTTGTCGGACCGTTTGTGTCATAACCCGAGAGTCTGTGTGTGCAGTTCGATATGTGTGTTGATGAGACGGAGAAATAGATTCTCTTGAAAAGGGCTTTGACGTACCAACCCTTTGAACTGAAGCTTGCCTTATGTTAGGTTGTTTTTTTAAACAATCTTAGGCTCGTTAGACCATTCCAAATTAACCTCTCGCATGTGAAAACGAGGTAATGATCTCAAAGAAATTCAACTGGAATAATTTAGATTAAGAGTCTCTCGTTTCATTTTCTGACAGTGGATCCAGACAAACAGGACAGATGGAAGTGCAGTGTGAATGCGTCTGTGTGGTTTCGTGAGAGGTGCAGAAAAAAAATCCCCACACATTAATGATGTTATAATTGTATTATTTTAAATCTAAAAACTATAAATATTGTACATAATGTCATTATTAATTTCTGTAATCCTGTACATGTAATGCAACCACCTTTCTTTTTGAAGGGAGTAAATGTGTGGTACATGTCTGTAAATAATGTTCGCATAGCACTTGTTGCCTTCTGTTGTACGTCGAGGCTCATTTCAGCGCTTAAATACATTGTTTATATGTAATGAACTGATGAATCCATTCTTGCCTGCATAACTTTGTACATTTTATTTGTGTCTGTATCTCCATTTTGTTTTTGTTTTTGCATTTGTACAGATGTTAAAGTATCACTGCAGTTACATTACGGTATGAAAATAAAGCACTTGTTCTGTAACATACAACTAACTGACTGTACTTAAAATCTAGTGACACGATTATTTCCAGAGGGCAAAAATATAGCAAATACATGAAAAAAGGAAAACTAATATTTAAACCAACAGTATATCCTGCTGCTTGTCCTTGAGACATAACTGCTCATTAAATAGTTAAACTCTTCAAAGGTTTAGAATACCCATTAATTATTGAACTGTCTAGACATCTTGATAGTTGCCTGATGAAATAACATGACAGTTAAGTACGAAAACAACTTACTGGCATTTTGACAAAATCACCACAGAACAATACAGCTGATCAATTACATTTTAAAGCCACAATAACCAAAAGAATGAAATTACGCATTGTTTGTTGTTGCAACATGCAAAGAAGCCGCTATGGGAGTTATTTATTATTGGTTTTAGGACGCAAGTTCAGATAATTACAGACCGAAGGGTGTAAACTTTAAAAAGCAGTTTTGTGAAGTCATACTGATGTTTAATTTCTGGGTATCCAATGAAATTTCTTTGGAGAACACTGACCCCTGGTGTTCATTTTGTTGACCGACCAAACAGCGCTTAAAGGAGAAATCTCATTCATCAACAGGTGCCGTCATATCTGTAAGACCCTGCAACAGAAGTCCTTCAGAAAAGGTCATCAGATCTCTGATTATCAAGACACTCGCATTTAGAAAAAAGCATTTTATTTCCAGACGCTCCGCTCTGGTTTCAAGGTTCATTCTTTACATTTCATCGTTAAGCTGATTCAATACAACATACATCTCCTTCAGACCCAACAGAAATAAACATGAAATGATTTCCACAGACCTAAGGCTACATGCCATTTTGTTTTACAATCTGAGTTGCTTAAAGGGGAACTACCGTTTTTTACAACCTGGACCTTATTTCTAGCATAAAATATGATCATTTACTCACCCAGATAACTGGTGTCATTTGAAGTTGTTCAGACGAAATTAGATCCAGTGTAGCGCCGCTATATCCATATAATGCGAGTGATCCGGGCACCGAAGCGCAGCCTATATAACGCATTATCTGCCACGAAACTAGTTCATTTCACCAATATTTTGTTACGATACGCTAGCGCTATTCCCCTCTGAGTCCGGGCTTGTCCGTTATCAGTCAAACTAGCAGTAGCAGCTACAGGTAAACAAGTCGGCTGTCGCGGGTGCGCGCGCAGCTCAGAGATGACATCATCCAGGTCAGAGGTAGTAGGTCAACCTACAGACCCCGGATGTTAATAACAGGCAACAGGAGGACTCAGAGGGGAATAGCACTAGCGTATCATAACAAAATATTGGTGAAATGAACTAGTTTCGCGGCAGATAATGCTCATAGAGGCTGCGCTTTGGTGCCCGGATCACTCGCATTATATGGATATAAGCGGCGCTCCACTGGATCTAATTTCGTCCGAACGACACCAAATGACACCAAAGTTATCTGGGTGAGTAAATCATAGTATTTTATGCTTGAAATAAGGTCCAGGTTGTAAAAAACAGTAGTTCCCCTTTAAAAGAGGTCTGGATCCAGGTTAAGAGGACCTGTTGTTATTTGCAGTGCATCAGAGAATTGCTAAAATGCTTTAAAAAAACAAAAACAAATGAATCAGCTGCAAAAATGTTTTCAACTTCCAACAAGTGCCGATTTACAGTGGCTGAGATAGTTAACAGTCTTTCAAATCAACAGTCAGTAATCAATGTGGACGTGCTTTGATTGGCAGCAAAACATTTCATATCCAGCCCCGCGTTGAAAGGAATCTGTCAATCATGTCAAAGGACCTCGCTGGTTGGTCGTAAGGCAGAATGTGTCCCCCTCCTCGGATGATGACCTGCGTGACAAGAGGATGGATTACAGCTGCTCACCTAGTACTCTTCACATTGTTCATACTGTAAGTATTAATGCTGCTCACCTGGCAAAACTCTCCCACTTGTCTGACGTAACCTGCCACCTCCGTGTCGCCGGGCTGAAGCTTCCAGTGGAAGCGAGGGGCTTTTTTGTACTCATCTGCCCCGGTCCAGTTGACAGTGGGCAGGAACCTCTCGGTCAGCGGGGCTGCTACGATTACATCCAGCTGACCGCTGTAGATTAAGACCTGGATCAAACAGGGAAACACTGTTAGATACAGGGTTCGGAGTAAAATCAAGTACTTTTTAAGCACCTTCAAGGTATCTAAACCAAAAAATGTACAGACGTATATCATTCTGTTTATTTTACCACTTGTTCATATTAACTCTGACTGTATGTTTTGATCATGATTATTTAATGCTCGCTCATTTTGATGCCAGGAGATTAAAAAAATATGACCACAGGATTGTTTTATTTAAAATATTAAAATATTGTCGTTTACTTGAGTGATTGTGCAGATGAAACACCAGATTTAGTTGAGCATATTCAAATTTAAGCATTTTCCAAACTTTTCACACTACAAATGGGAATTATAGGAATTTTATCTTGATGAAGATACGGACAATCACCATGTTTTTTGACCAAATATCTCAATAACAATAATTTGATTAACATTGACCAAAGAGGTAGAAGATGTTTTCCTATCCGATTTATCTAGAATATTCAATTGTTCTTCTGTAATCCTTCACTTTTTTTCAGATCACAGCACAATTATATCAATATATTGCATCTCCAAGACAAAATACAACTAAAGTGGATAATCCCACAGCCCTCACCCTGTAGTGGTCCATCAGCACCCCCAGCCACGGTTTGATGCTCTTCATGACATCCTGCAGGAGGTGCTTCTCCACCTGCGAGCCGTCGTGGAACGTCAAGTTCCCCACATGGATGGCGCGTCGCACCGACGGAAGTGTCACAAACTGGCTGAAGTACTCCTGGTCTTCAGGCTCCTGTGGTGCACAAAAAGGGGTTGGTTGTGCAAAGAACCTTTTAGGTAATTACTTTGCTTAAAGAGGTCACACAGGCAGCTTTGAGCTCTGGTAGTGTTTTTTAATACCTGACACGTCATGTAGTTGAAGTAGTTGGTGCAGCCTGTAGCGTTTTGGAAGAAGGAGGGATATGGTGCCACGTCACCATTCAGCAAGCTATCAAAAACCTGAAGTCAGACAAAACAGTCAGCTAAACCTGGTCTTTGATTTCATTGACATTTCTAATGTTTGTTTCAGAAAGATGTGATAGTAAAAATGGCATTTATGGCATCCATTCATTCAACTATTAGAAATGAGTCCAGATAATGATGATAAATAACACAGACTTGTATTTTGTTTTGCATCTCTTACCTGAAAAGCCTCCACCCACTTCTCCTGGTGGATGAGTTTAACCCCAAGGTCCGTCTGCTGCACGACATACTCTCTTTGGAGTTCATCGATCATGCCTGTCTGGTACATGAACTCACCGTAACCACCCAGCATCTGAAACCAAAAGAAGTAAAATATAACAGTCATCCATCTAGTGACCAAAGTTCAGGTTAAAACAAGACTCACCAACTGATTTTATTCTGTTCAAGTCAGATTGCTTAATGACCTAGAATAAAGACTGTCAGCAGATGACAAATACACACCATTTCTGGATCACAGAGCCCGTCACCAATAGCCATCCCTACGAGGTTAATCTTCACTTTGGCAGTGGGGTTGTTTTTATGGATGTAGTAAGAGATGGCAGGAACGTACTTCCCGGCATAAGACTGTACAGGGACAGAGAAGATTTATATGGGTTAGGACCATATTATAAATATTTATTAATATGAATTTGCAAAGCTTAAAAAGAAAATTTAAAAAAACATACCTCCCCAGTCGTATAGAAGTCATTGGACTGATACTCAGGAAAGATCTGGAAGAACTGAGTCAAAGCACTTTAGAGGGAAGAGAAGGGAATAATAAGAGTTACTAACAATCAACTGTAAGATCCAACTGACAAGAATATCATGTTTGAGTTGGATGGCAGTGTTTTACCTGTACAGATCTCTGCCAACATCGTCCTGGTTCTGAGCAAAACCCCTGTCATCGTCCGTGAAGCTGAAACCGGTTCCAACCTAGAAAAAAACAACACTCTTCCTCAAAGACTTTTCGGTACCTATTCTCTGATGAGATGATGATTAAAAACTTGATAGGGGGTTGTTTTTTTCTGCGAATACTACGTAACACATACCGGATTGTCAATGTACAAAACTGAATATCTCGACGTCCAGGCGTAATCCCTCATACCAACTGCAAAGTGAAGAAATAAAACATGAGAAAGAGAAGCTAAACAACAGAAACTATACAGGGCTCATACTCATTAGGGTAAATAAGGACTACAGTAGATGTGTATGTATGCTGCTGTAGCACCGGACCACTTCTTACCAGTCAAGTTCTTATACACCACATACGGTCCATGTTCCACAAAGAGACCGAACATGGAGGTGCCACCGGGTCCTCCTTGCAGCCAGAGCATCACGGGGGCCTTAGTTCGGCTCGGCTGTCGGTCAGAGCAGGACACACAGAAAGATTAAGATCTCAGCACCATCCAGTGGTGAAAACGGAGAAAAACACTCTTTATTTTGACAGACCTGTTCTCACTTCAAAAGGTGCAATATGTAGCTTTGTGGACAAAATTGTAATTGCCTGAACAAACTAAATAAGCAAACTGTCTCCATTTTCATGACTCAATAAACAAACCTTAAAAAGGACAACACATATTGATACGGTTTTACTTTTATATTTGGCGGACCCTGCCACCCTTCCAGCTTCAAACAGTGTTCTGGGGACCTTATCTTCCTCTGAGAACAGCTTGTTTATTCAGCTATGGAAAAACAATTATATGTCTGAGTTTGTTTTATTACCTCATTCATATTATAAATATTAAAATTCTGAGTTTGAATTTCTTCATCAAAACTACATAGTGCCCCTTTAATGTCTTAATCAGTGATAGCAATAAAGACTAAAATGGGGGTGAGGTAATCAGATTAATATGTTAATCAAGCAGCAGATATGTAGCAAATAATCGACATACAACGTTAAACATCCGTCTTTGGTCTGTTAATGTGAGCATATTAACTCTGGACTATCAAAATGGATTTTTAAAGCATATATGCAAGTGAAAACAAATCAGAGACAATAACCACTTCCTTTTTTGGTTTGCATTTCACAATAGATCACACAGTCGCTGGTTATGGTGTCTGAGAAATGTGTCAATATGAGAGCGATGTATTAACTCTGCAAAATGTTTGCAAGTGTGCACATCCAGGGAAGATACTAAGAACTAGATTAAATAGAGTCTACGCACTATATAATGCTCTCATCAACATTTACTGCCTGCATGTGACGTTTTGGGTGCAACAAGGCAGTAAAAGTTGAGGATGCATCAACTCTCACACAGTTTGCATATTTGTTAGTAAAGACTCCTCTAAATAGACGCTGTCACACAGAAGTGTTTCCACAGAGGCTGAACTTGAAGGATGAAAAATGAGCCTCTTGAACTGAAACAGCTGAAAGTAAATCCACTGTAATGCGAGATTGGTTTGAATAAAAAGGCCACAAGACTTTAATTCCGTGTCGGTCGAGGAAATATCATGTGACGTCTCTGCACTGAAGTATGAAACACAGATATGAGACCCGGTTACTGATTCACAGCTTTAAGGAGATACAAAGTTTCCAAAAATGCCTTTAAAAAAACGTGACTTTTGACAAAAAACAATGTTTACCATCATAGCTGGCATTCCTGTTCTGAAGCTGATTACATATAACACAGGTGCAGTCCCTTATCACAAGTTCACTGAGGGGGCACAGCTCAAACACCTGGAGTACAATCAAGTTGAGTCGCATAGAAAACAAGCACATATGTGTTTGTGACCTCTCCCCAACTTCAGCACGGACAGTAGCTCTATAATGTGGGAAGTCCCGGCTGTAAAGGAGAAGTCTGGGCCTACCATGAGTGCTGGGAAGAACCAGAAGAAGAGGTTGCTGTTGTATTTCTTGTTGACGGTGAGGTACCCTGCATAGCTCTTGACGTTGGCCCCTGGCAGCTCTCCCACCAGACTCAGTTTCCTGGCTGCAAAGGGAAAGAAAACACGTCTGCTCGGTGGCTCATGTGATCATTATAAAACCACAGGATTGTGGTAATACCTTCATCTATGGCGCCCTTCTCCAGGTAAGGAGTGAGGAAGAGAGGGGAGCCGGGGTCCACTCCGTTCAGGCCGCTGACGCGGTGAGATTTTCGGCAGAAGAACGACGAGCAGCCCCGTGAGTGAGCCGAGTCCAGACAGGCCCACAGTACCAGGAGAGCCAGAGTCTCCCTCCACAGCCTGCCTCTGTTTACAAGACACACATGAGACCGCAGGCCCGGTCAGTGAAGGGTGAAGGGTGAACCTCTGACACCGCAAAAGTCACTCAGCTTTCAAAACAGACTGACCGCGAGCTCAGCACGTGGCGGGTTAGGAGAGAGACATTTTGATTGGTTAACACTCACCTCATGTTTAATGTCCCTGCGACAGCACGGTGCATTTGAGCCTCCGGTCAGAGAGACGTGTTTCAGGTGGTCAGCTGTGGACTGACTGAGAAGTGTGAGGCTGCACAGCTGAGTCACATGATCGGCTCGGCTCAGGTCACGTGACAGGTTGGATGATCACGTGGTCGTTGTTGCGCTCACGCGGAGTTTCAGCCCTGAAGTTGTAGGTCCACGGTGAAGTTATCTTAAAGGATGAAGATGAGGACAAATGTGCTGAAGCAGCTCTTTTATAAAGAGGTTAGTCTGACCTGGTGTGTAAAGTGTTTAAAAGGAGCAGTGAAGGCTGTTTTAGCTAGAAGTAAAAAAGGAAAAAAAAGAATGATTGTATTATTAGATGTTTTTCATTGTGCATATATATATATATATATATATATATATATATATATATATATATATGATAGTGATGCACACAATGCAGATGTCACAGCTGGAAAGAAAATGTGAAGTGACATTAAATAGCTCTGGTGCTGGTGACAGCTCACATAACAAATAGCTTAATAAAGCAAAATATCCAAGAATGAATGAACTAGCTTTTATTAAAATGTAAAATTATCTTATTTGAAATTGAGAAGTTGTATTCATGGTTTGATTAAAGCGCACACCTTTAATTATTCCCTGTGTGGCACAAAATGTGCTTCCTTTAAACTCAGTACCAGAGAAATGCTCAGTCAGCATTTTGCAGCCTGCTGCACACTTTGCATATAAGGTAAAAAAAGATAAAATAAAACTGGGTCAGCACATGACTGGTTTGGGCTTGTTTTTCACCGTCATCTCGAAGCTAGATGGAAAAAAATGTGTGTTAAGACATCTGTCAACCAATCATAAACACCCCAGAGGCATAAATCTCAACAGAGAATGATCTCAACTTATTAGAGAATGTGACATTATTTCTTTTACTATCTTTTGACTTATTGTTTATGGGGCTTTTAGCACCAGATGGCAGATAAAGATATAAACTCAAATTTTTGAGGTGTAGATCAAATATGTTATTGTTGCTCCATGCATGCAGGATATGTAAGTTAATGACAAATCAATCAATGTATATATACATATTATTATATTTTAAAAACTCAAACTTTTTGTTGATACTTGTGTGTGCGTTGATATGAATGTCAGAATGCTTGCCCTGAAAAATAACTCATTCATGTTCATCACCAACTGAAGCAGTGATTTTAGTATAAATGCTTGTATTAAAGCTGCAGTTATGAATTTCTGGCCACTAGGGGGCAGAAGAACTCCAAAATAACTTTTGTCCTATAATGCAGTGCACAGTGGAGATGGAGAGGCTTCTCACAACTGGGAGGAAAATTGTGGACTGTGATGTTATCACTCAGTTGAACCAGTGAGGAGGAGGAAACTTCAACACACTCTTCTGCTGGTCACAAAGCTGCGTACTAACAGTTAATTTCTCTTATTCTTAAGTTCGTCGAGGTGGAAATTTAAAAATGAAGCTGGTGAGGCTTGAAGATAGGATTTAAGGCAGACCCACATACACTCCTTTTTTGTAACACATATTCTTACAATCAAAGGTGCACTTTGTAGTTATGGGGAAGAAATTTTAATTGATTGATTGATTTTTTTATGGCTTAACAAACGAAATAAACAAACTGTCTTTGTTTTCATGACTGAGTAAACTGAATAAACAAACTGACCTTAAAGCACAACACAATTTCATACTGATGTAGATCCTGCCACCTTTCTAGGTTCAAACATTGTTCTGAACCTTATTTTCCTCTGAGAACAGTTCTGACTCTATTATTACCTCATTACTACTGTGAATATAAAAATTCTGAGTTTGAATTTCTTCTCCAAAACTACATAGTGCCCCTTAAAGTTTAACAACTTGTGATCTGGAAGCGACCACACGGTCTCTGAACATCTGCACTTGAGCATTTGAGCTAAGTGTTTTTCTCAAGGTGCTCTCAGTCAGCAGTGATAATGACAGAGAGCTGAGCGCTGCTCTTTCACTTGGCTGCCCAGGTGTATCCCACCACTCCAGCTTTCACACTGACGAGATGACAGCAACCAACCCCAGCTTCTACTCAATGCAGGGAATATAGTGAGAGAAGTAATTCAGGAAACATGTCACACAGTCACCACATCCATCTTTGATCCCAGTGTGAAAGCAGCCCCCACCAGATGGCGCTCACACCACTGGCTGACACTCACCCTGTGGCTCGTTCAACATAACATGACATAACATGACATCTGATGCAAAATGTGCAATGCCCAAACTGGGGTACTGTGGTTTCACCAGTTCAGCCTTTGCATGAATGTCATATAATCGTGTGTTCACGTCTGTTTTGGATCGTGCACACGGAAGTCTCGTTGTTTTGGGTTTCTCTCGCCAGACAGGCTGGCAAAACTTTCACTTTAAGAAGGCGCGTCTACGCTGCAGTGTAGTGTGTTTATTACAATCCTTAAAGTGGCACATGGAAACCATAGCTGATCTCTGCATGGCACACATCTAGACCTACAGATCCTGTCTATCCAGTGAGCTCCAGAGAGCCTGATCCTCGCAGTGTTTTTCCTGTCTTGACTATTTTTATCCGTGGCACCTTCAGTGTATGCGGCAACGTGAGCTCCACACCGAGGCGCACCGAGAGCCGAGGCGGGCAAGGGGAGGATCGGCGAGGCGGGACTCGAGACAGGCGGCTTGCCGGGGCTCGGGAGCCGCGGCGAGGCGTGAAACAGTCACCGGTGGCAGAAAGGTGAAGCGCACTGGAGGTGGGTGAGTGAAATGGAGGCACCGCCGCCGGGGACGAGCTGCTGCGAGCGCACCTTGGCCAAACGGGAGTAACCGAGCCGTGAATCGGGTCGGGATGGCAGCATCCAGCAACTCAAGCCTCTCAGGTTCATCTGTGTCCTCTGGTAAGAGTTCACACAACACACACTCAAACTACACACTATCATTATAATGGTGATGATGGTAATAATTCAATTTGTAGGGTTTTTTTCTTTTCTGTTTCAAATGTCTGCCTTAATTGGCTCCAATCAAACTTTTTTTTTTTTTTCATGATCCATTCACAAATCCATCCCTAACATATGCTCACCACACACACATATCTGCATCCGCACCTCACATGCATTAAGCAAACATATTATTTCAGTGGCTTCCCAGTGGCTGCTGTGATTTAGGGTTAATGCTAAGTGGGAAGCATCACCATGTGTTATATCTGGACGCAGTGGTGGAAACATTAGGGGGAAAAAGGGCACCTTTGGCGTGCAGAGGGATTATAAGGGTTGTGTGATGCAGTCAGTCTGACGTTGGGTTTTGGATGTTATCATTAGATTGCCAATCATCTCCATAATTCCCTGACTGACTTTCCACTTGGCCGGCTTTTAGGATTATCTTTGGCTTGTGTAGTCTACCATTTTCCCAAACGCGGCACCGGGCTAGTAAAGAAGAAAAATCCTAATATTGAACGGTCCGGTGACATAATACAGTTTATGTGCACAAAACTCCAATCGAATCCCCTGTTTATATAATGAGATACAGTTCAGAGAGCGGCACCTATTATGTATTTGTAAAAAAAATTCAATTTCAGGGTTCAGTTTTCACCCAACGAGAGCAGAAAGTGGGTTAGCAGCTGTTCAAACAAACCCAGCATGAAGCAGCAGCTCCATGCTTGTCTCATTGTATATCCCATTATGTGTTGATAAGGCGCGTTGCTCGTGTTTGCCAGGGTATAAAGTACAAACTCCACTATCACGGTGCCGTTTGAAGTGGGAGCCCCACCAATAACCAGAGGCGTGTGTGAGAGAGACAGTGTGAGAGGCTGTTTATTACACCAGGCTCAGCACTTTGGTGCATGTTCGCTGTTCCCACCAATATTTTACACGTCATTCGAGCGTCGCACGGCGAAGCTATATGTTTATTACAGGGCGAGGACGTTGCACAGTGTTTGTTTTACTTTCTTACTCTCTCTGCATCCCGACCGCACCACACAGCAGAGTCACATTTCCCAAGGTACTGCCCAATGGGAGGGACAGACAGTCGTTTCCAAGCTGATATAGCCTGTGGCGACCACATGCCTCACAAGGCATTATCTCATGTGTGCGTTTCAGAAAGCAGCGGATTTACTGTTTGACCGCTGCTGCTTTAAGAGGAAAGTCTTTTCTTTCTGTGGCATTGGAGGGTTGTCATTACTGTTGGGCTCTCAATATAATTATCAGAGGTTACAAGCTGCGCTGCTGCCAGGGATAGAGTGGTTGTCACAAGGGTATTATTATTTTCCTGCAGAGCTCTTTGGCAGCCAGACACAACATTTGAATAATCTTGTCTATGAGGCATATGACTTGAAAAATGAATCTCGGCTCAATTTCTGCTCCATATTAGGCCGTGTGTTCTGGCTGCAAACAAAGTCCCCTCGGTGTAGTCACTTCATCTGCGTCTAATGATAAGTCTGTCTTGTTTGGAGGCTGCCGTTTGAGGGAGAGCGCGTAAATAAAAGTCATCCAACTTGTCTGTGGGAACAAATCAAAGCGTCACTGATGGCTGCTTTTTGTGCTGATTTATGACAGCGGTAATTACATTACAGAAGCAAGCAAACATTTATTTATTTAAGCACTTACTGCAAATTATTGAAATAGAGGAACAATGTGTGGAGCTAACAAGCTGGACTGCATTATACACACCAGGTCCATTACTGCAGGTGAAAAACAGCGGCCTACTTTTTCGAGGCTCGTCATCATAAGACAGACAAACCGAAAAAGGATTGCAACATGATTGCAGCACCCATGTTGCAACCTCTCCCTCTCCCCGGAAAGATATTTTCTGGCTGTTCGTTTAGATCAGGGAGATTCCTGCACATTCTTGGCACGGCCGGGCATGGAAGCATGTACCATACCAGCAGCACACCATTTGCGAGACGGCTCCAGGAAATAAAGCTTTGAAAATAAATTGAGGGATAGAGCATGGAAGTATGCCTTCAGCTCCAGGCCCTCAAACGACAAAATTGGTCAGGGAGGCAGAATTACAGCCATGTATTACAGGGAGGCTGTCTGCTCGACACGATCCTGCACATGTTTCTGGAGAAACGCTGCACTTCACATTCAAAATTCTTTCCATCACATCTTTTTTTTCTTGTACTTACCAGCATAATTCATGTAGGACTGGATTTGTGTCATTGGCTTACTGAAATGATCTGCATGTTTTACAGCATCAGTATTCTAGCTCTGGCTGTACATGTCCCTGCAGTATATCCTGTATTAATTACAACAGCAGACACTCCCAAGGCCATGTCAGAATTAGATTACTAAATTACATTTTCCCCTCATATGAACTCACCTTCATTTATTGCTGACAGTGAAACACACAGAGGGCAGCCTCATACCTGTCACATATTATCTGGTCAGCATTAAAGCAGAGTTGAAATGCATGTTTTGGACCAGTGTAATACACAGATGGTCTCCCTGCTGCAGTTCTGCTGCGTCCTACTGACACGGTAGCGTGTGTGTGTGTGTGTGTGTGTGTGTGTGTGTGTGTGTGTGTGTGATGGTCTACATGTATGTGTAGAGAGTTCGACTCCAGAATGTGTCTGTTTGTCATTTATGGATGTGAAATTTACGGGCTATAAATCACAATGGGGAAAAAGGGACATTTAATCAAGGAGTAATTAAGTTATTATTAAAAATTCTCCTTTTGTGCCAAGTTTGTCATATGGCCAATTCAAATCAAGTTTACTTCCATAGCCAAGCTTAATCACATTTGCAGTTTCAAGGTCTTTATAGAGTAATGTTTTCAAACAATAAATTAGTATGATCCCCTCCAACTTAAGACTGAAAACGCTGACATTCCAGACACAAGTCTGTGTAGAGTCGTCTAAATCATCCAGGTGGTCCAATCAACCTAACAGCAGCTGGACATTTATGCACTTTTTCTGAATGGCTTGTTAAGTTTTAGCAGAGTGGAGAAAAATGGGGACGGGAATCGAGAAGAGGAAGTGTTGAGAACCGGGTCCAAATCGTCTGACACATCTGAATCATACGCTGCTGAGCTTTTACCAAAGCCAGCATGTTTTTCTCATAGACACAAAACAGTGATGACAAACTGGAGTGTAAGGAACAGTTCCAAGAGTGGATTCATTTCACCAAAAAAAAAAGATGACAGCAGTGCTTGTTGTAATGTCTGTAAAATTATTATTTCAACCAGAAACAACAGCGATGTGGCGAAACATCTTTCTACACAACGTGGACTTGAATTCCAGGAATGCCGTGTGTCTGACCACTGCTTCCTAACCGCTGGAGGCATTGTGTTATCAGGTTGTCCACATATGTACCGTCATCCCATTCTTGTGAACGTGATATGTTAACTGCTTGAGGGAATTTCTTCAAATTTGGTAGAAATGTCCGCTATGACCGAAGGATGAACTTGTTAGAATTTGGTGGCCCGAGGTCAAAGGTCAAGGCAACTGTGACCTCACAAAACACATTTTTGTCATAACTCAAAAATTCATACAATAGTTACGATAACATTTTACACAAATGTCTAATGGAATGAAAGTTATGATATTTAATTTCCAAAAGGTCAGAGGTTAAATGCACTGTGACATCATAATGTGCTAAAAATGTTCTTCCCATCATTCAACTCCTTGGCTCAGGAACAGCAACATGACTGGTGTGCGGAGGAATACAACTGCAAGACGATAACTCTAGTGTTTCTAAATGAAGATGAGTTTTGTACAGGATCTAATTTCATTAATTTGATCAGGAATCAGTAATATAATCTATGAATAATCAAACTGATAAGCAGAATTGATAATGGCATTGATATCAATAAAATCTACTAACACAGCAAAAATGCTGCAGTGAAACATGTGGCGCATCAAAGACCGACTTCTTCATCATCATCATTGTTTTGTCAAGATCACAACAACAATGACCCTCGGGATCACCGTCACCAGAGGAGATGGGGGTCATAAAGGATGTTATTACTGCCCGGCAGACTCATAGCCTGAAATGAAAAGATATTGAAGATGTGTCACTACCAACAAAAGACCACAAACTCATTCACCTTCAGCCACTCAGACAGACCATGGAAATATGTCACATAAAACAGGAATCAACAGGATTTCTGGTAACTGCCAGGTCATGGGCGTAGGCTTCCTTTCAATACGAGGGGTGGCACATATCAAGTGAGGAATTCTGAGCATCAAACACTTTATTTCCTCTTTTCCTGTGCGAGTTCTTATGTGTCAGTTTGTGCTTCTTCTGCACCAAGTTATGGCGGAGTTGTCTCCATTTATGTGAAGGGAAATACAAAATTCAAGACAATTCAAAATGCAATGGAATAAAATCCTCTGAGGCGAGCAGTTTGTCAAAATAAAAGTCCTCTGCTGCTTTCATGTTTCGAATGGGGGCAGACCATCGCACATGTTCTTAATATTAAGGCGGATGCGTCCCCTGCGTGCCGCTACGCCTAACTGGTCTTATATTTTTTCATAAAGTGACTCATTTCCACTTGCGTAGATGTTTAAGGATGACAAGATGACAGTGAAAACAATCATGTTTTAAGATGTTTTCATTCTCTTTAGCTGCTCAGATGAATGTGTTGCTAGCATCTTGCAATTTGACATCTCAGATGATATGGTGCACTGACAGCTGTGCAACTTGTGAGACTGATTTTCATGCGTTTGCAGATGCACCTTGAAGTCACATCCAGGATTAATTAGTAATCACTACGGGGACGTTTCTGCCTTTTTTCACTAAAGCGATTGATATCGAACATGATTCTGCACAGAACATGAAACGCTCTAACCTTGTTGAGCTGTAAACCTCAACACAGGTTGCTGTTTTATGTGCTGAAGTTGAATGTTTTTTTCACGTGCACAGACTCTAGAGCAGACGTTATCTCTGGGGATAAAAGTCTAAGTTGGGCGAGCTTGATCTTCATTCATCACATATTCTCTTTGTCACCAAAGCAAACACCCGCCGGTAATTATTTTATTGAATGTCTCTGACTGGTGAGTAATGGAGGGCAACACAATTAATAGCTGTTTCTTCGGGGGAAGAGCCCTCTGGCTGCTCCAGAATTTTAAATTCTCCCTCATCATCAGACACTGCACAAACTCTGAGCTACTTAGAAAATCTTTTTGATGTTTTTTTCTGTCTGTGTTTATGTGCTTGCCTATATGTGTGTGTATTTGCTCAAGAGTGGGTGTGTACAATGTAGTCTTATGCATTTGCGTGCGTGTGTGTTTGTGCATGTTTGTGTGAGTACGTGCCCATTTTTTGCATCAAAATCGATCCTTAAGAGCTCCGTTTCTGAGCCAAAGCGGCTACACAATTCCAGACTGAAACGCCATTCGTCATTAAAAACAATCAGATTGAAAAGAGAATACTTGGCAGCCGACCAGATGAAATCACATTCTTTAAACAAGCCGCAGTGGAATAAATCTTTCAGACTGTTGCCAGTGTAATACACAGGGACAAAGCTCCAGCGTAAGGACAATACATTTTCCAAGGCAGCTTGGCCACACACCAGCAAACGGAGCCTGAAGCCTATTTATTTGTATTTGAAGGCAGACATTCATTGGAGGGCTTCAGCGACAACATTTACTCTCAGAACAGCCACTTTTCGGTGGAGCTGCTTCATCATCATTTACATAATTATTCAGCAGATGATCACATGCACCTATCTTGTCTCTTCCGTGTAATTAATTCTGCTCCCTCCGAAGTAAGCGTGCTATTATGATGAGGAGTAATGATGAGCTTTTTGGTGCGTCTGATAATAGTGCAAAGAGCCTCCAGTCAAACTGCTGCTGCAGTGAGCAGAGATCACAGCGTGAAGGAAACTGTCTCCTCTTCATGTGCCGTTATTTATACAGATATAGCGGCAGAATACACAGAGACTTTATGCACTAAGAGAACTTGTGCTGCACTTTTAACAATGATGACATTTATATTGCACAATTCCGCCGCCTGCACCTCAGTGCCCACATCCAACAAGTGCTCACTGGTCCTCGCACTCTCTCAGGTGTGTTTCATCTCTTGCCTGAGGGGTGTGGCGCTAATCTGCAGATGAGCGCGGAGGAATGTTTTAAATGAGCAACATGTATCTTCTGGACCAACATGATTCATTATTCACGCAGTCGATAGAGTCTTTCAGCAGCAGTGTTGCTGGGAATTTGCGGAAAGATATTACGCTAAAGACCTGAGTAGCAGATGAATCATTGATTGTCATGGCAGCTATGGTGTGCATTGGAATGTGGTATCATCTGCCTCTTTGATAGCTGTAGACCACCATGACTGATACTGGATACCTGAGACTGGGCATTGTGCTCGGCATACTGAACATGCAGGAGAGTAATTTTCAAACACACTGTGTATAATATCTGCTGCTCCACTGAGGATGAAAAGTCCCTAACTTCCCTCCTCACAGACGTGTCATCTGATGTTTCCTTAAGTTATAGCGACAGCAGACCAAATGAATAGAATTGTCTGGGTATGAACTTTGTATTAAACATTTTGGATAATATAAGTGGACAACTTAACATATCAACAGAATATGTAACAAAGGTCAAGTCATTTTTAGACCTTTAAACGCAGAAATGGTACATATTATATCATTAAAGGTGCAGTATGTAAGAATTGGCCACCAGTCGAATCCAGACTCAAAGCAATTTGGGGCAGCACATCACCATAGGAACAGCTAACTGCCACTAACAGTAGCTGCCTGTTAGCTCAGTTAGCTGTGCTGCTAGTAGTCGGTAAGGGGAAGTCAGGGCACTGGGGGAGTGTTGGTGTTTACATCGCTAGCAATGATCTTTGGACCAGGACGGGGTTGGGCTAGCAGGTTAGCTAACTTCAATAGATATCTCTGCAGCACAGTACATATACATCATAAAGACAAACTGTTATTTTTTTCACATTCTATTGATAATTTAATTGATTCTTGAATGTTTTCAACTTAAATTCTTACATATTGCACCTTTAATCTAATCATAGCTCTGTTTGTAACATAATACAGAAGCGCTGTCATTTTTGAATGTTTGTAATTGACCTTTAAAGTTGTAGCTTGACATAAAACTTCTCGAGACAAGGTCAAGTGAAGTCAGGTCAATTTCATTTATATGGCGAGATCACGAGTCACATTGCTTCAGAGGGCTTTACAATCCTTACAGTGTACGAAACCCTCCGTCCTCAGACCCTCGATTCATGTAAGGGGAAAGAAATGAAAGAAACCTCAGAAAGAGCCACAGAGGAGGGATCCCACTCCCAGGACAGACAGACATGCAATTGATGTTGGGGGTTGGCTACATAACAGAATATAAAGATCACAATGCCAAAAAATGTAGATTATAAATTATATGTGAAGAATGTGGATCCAGGAGGAATACGGAGCAACTAGTCGTGTTGCCAAGTGGCAGCTGTGACACACAGCCTCTTCTCCACCATGGTGACCTGGAAGAGGACAGAACAATTATACAAAAATATACAAAAACACAGACAGATGTAGATTGTTAAACATAAGTGCATCTCAAGAGGCAGATGCACAGTGTGAAGTCATATGCATAAACATGACAGAGAGATAAACACCAGTGATGAAGGGCTCACAGTTGCATGTAGATTGTAAAAACATCAGTGAGCGATGGTCCTGGTCTGGATAACATCAGTATATCGTTATATTGTGATTGGTGTAAGTGTTGTCTTTGTGTGGTTTTAAAGGCTGCATAACAGTGAAGTGATTACAATATTCAGCCACTACCTAAAAAAAAATTCGATATTATTTTAAAGCCATATCAGCCAGCCATATGATGATCTCTCAGGGCATCTCAATCCAGGTCCAATTTATGTTGTTTCCAAAGCACTTAGCCACATCTCCTGGCCTTCCTCAACATGTGGCGGTGCTGTGATGTGAGGTGTGTGTCATTATAATATCGTGAGTAAAAATATGCAGCATCATTTACGTCATAACGAGGACATTTTACGACATCACTGGCGCTGTAGTTCAGTCGCAAATGTTTGCCACATTTTTGTCTCATTTAGCGACGCGTTTTATTGCAAGTCATTACTTTACCCAGTAGGTACTACAGTAAATTATCAGTTGCTGCAGGGCATTTACTTCATCACCTCTCTAGCTCTTTTCAAGCTAATATAACAGCACACACTCCATCACATATTGCAGGAATGTGTTCTCATAATCATAAATCAGCCACCTCGTTTCCCAGTGGGAGTCGTGCTGTGGGGTGGTGAGGTCTAAATTGTATTTACTTGCATTAATCGTGATTGGTGTGTTTGCACTCTTACCTCAGATTGGAGGTGTCATGTTTTCGGGACCCCGCCGCCGGGTAATATGGATCCGGTCTGTGGCGTCACGATGTTTAGCGAAACAAGCCGACATCTGTATTGATTGTCCTTGAAGCGGGGACACTGATTAGAAGTGTATTCACTGGTGCATCTCAAGAGGCAGCTGCACAGTGTGAAGCCATATGCATAATTATAACGGAGAGATAAACAACTGTGACATCACCATGTTGAAGGGCTCACAGTCAGTCCACTGGGAAAGAGACAGAAATGAGAGATTTTAATGAGAGAAAACCGAAAACAAAACTATGAGCTCCTAACTGAAACTTGTTTTATTTTTGTTTTACAGACCCCGAGGATTACCAACCACCTATATGGAAGTCCTACTGTGAGTAATGAATTCATTTTATCTGCCGATTAGTAACACTTTAACCCGAATTTGACCTTTAGTGTATTTCTTCAAATAACAGCACATTTGTTGTGATCTATAAATAACAAAGACCCATTTTTCTCTATTTGGAAGAATTGGGTTTTGCTGTACAAAGCACAGTTAGGTTCCAAAATGCACAAAAGGCACACACTCAAACACACTCGCCCACACAGTACATTCACGCGTGCACAAATGCAAAGCAGCCGAGTGCTGATCTCTGAGTAAAATAGGTTACCATCACTGGGGAAAATAAGATTTTCTACCTGCAAAGAGGCTCAGCTGAAATGGGGTCCTCAGAACACCCACCTCATTATACAATGTGTTGGCCATGTGGGAGGAAATGGGTCCTCAGGATTATGTGTGAGAAGCAGCAGAGCACAAATCATTTCAGCTAGAAAACTGTGTCAGTTTAAGCAATTACAATTTCGTTTTTATATTCATTTTCCTTCAATTAAATGTTTCCTCTGTGTAATTTTCCAAGTCTCCTCCTGACTCCGCTGGTCCTCTGCTAAGGTATTTTTAGAGCTCACTGTGTCACAGGAATGGATGATGTCCAGATCTTGCTGGTTGGCTTAAGACGGCCTGACAGAACATGAAAATTCACAGTCAGGAGTCTTCCTTCCCCTGCCTGGAGAATCTGCTGCAGCGAAGACTTAGCTCAACCTCACACAGCGATTTCCTTGCCTGCGAAATGAGGGCACTGGTGTAGTCTTCAGTTCTCATCCACATCTCACAAGGTTGTTTGTCAAACGTGCATATAGGAGCAAGTGCATCACAGCATGGAACAGTGAAGACTGTTATTCTGTTATTATTAGAGGATTTTTATATGGAGTCTGGTTTGGAAATGTTTGTCAAATGAAAGAGAAACTCCAGCTCTAGACACATGAAGGATTAATAATTGGTTATGAAGAAAGGAACCACACTCAGCTGCTGATTCTTCTGTTGTGGTAATATATCTATCCTGACAGACATCCCATTCTGGGGAAACTGCAGCAGTATTTTGGCTTCTCTCACTGTTTAATCACTAATTGTAATGTAGAGACTCTGCGAGGCTGCTGAGGTGTTTGCGGTGATTACTCTGCCCTGCCGCAAATCCCTCAATTCCATTACCACTTTGCTCCACTGATTTACTTCAAGTTCCTCCAAACACTTTAAGCTCGTCTACTACAGGGAAGCTTGTATGTGTATATTTAGGAGTGTAGGGATGTTGTGCACACGTTAGGTAAGTACAAAACAGGTCTTAATTCACACAAATGGACTTCAGATATATGGCGCCTGTCATGTAAACCACTAACTGCTTAGCCTTGCAGACGTATAAGCTAATGGCTCTTTTTGTACTTTGCTACCTTTGCTCTCAGTCAGAGCTGTGGTCAGATGAAAGCTGTTAAGTGAAGTCCAGTGTATGAAGGCTGCATTGCATCATTTAGTTTCCCTCATCTTACTGTAAGCGTGTATTGAGGTTGTTATTTTGGTGACAAATCTACGACATGTATGTTATTATAACTTGCACTGAGCTGTGTACAAAGCTCAGAGAGCCTTCATTTACATCCATGTGTTTCTCTAACAGTGTACCAGCTACAGCAGGAAGCCCCGAGACCAAAGAGGATCACATGTCCTCAGGAGGTCAGTACATCTGTAAATCTGGATACAATAGGCTACTGTTAATGGGCTGAAATAATTAGTTTTATGTTTTTATTAACCGTTTACTTAGAAAAAACAGTCGACAGAGACACGCTGTGATTCTTCACAATTGAGAAGCTGGAAGTAGCAGCTGTTTGGTATTTCACTTGAATATTATCTAAACTATTTATGGATTATTCACACAGTCACTGATTAGCTTTATCAAATGACTCATAGGATTAGTCAACTAATCACTCAGCATAAATGACTGTTTGTGTTTGGAATTAAAGGGGCGATTTGCAAGATATGGACAGAATTTTGGTTTAAAACATTAAAAAAGAACGACAGCGTTGACGTTATTTCAAAGATATTGAAGTTAGCATCTAACTAGCTAGCCCCAGCCCGTCTCCTAATACCAACATGTACCTCTCAGGCGATAGTCTGATAGTGTATTAGCTCCCTGTAGTTTCAGCTTGGAGATTTAAAAGTGGTCTTAAAGGGGAACGCCACCAATTTTACACATTAAAGTGTGTTTACAGGTCGTGGGAAGAACTACTGCATATGTGAAAAAGTATGTTAAAGCCTTTTGTGGCTCCAGAGGAAGCTGCATGTAAATCTGATAAATTGCCAACAGTGATGTCAATCAGTGGCGAAGTTGCATTGTGGGTAATGAAGGCGTCAGATTTTGAAAAGGGAAGAAGAATGCGTGGGATTAAAAATGTGATATTTCTGGTTCTGCTGTATTGATTCTGATCATTTCTGTCCACAACAGTGTTATGGGGGGGTGCAATGTTAGACCAGTGGGCTTCTTATCAAAGCCTAGTGCCTACATTACCCACAATGCAATTTCGACATCACTGGAGGAAATCCATCAGATTTAATGCAGCTTCCTCTGGAGCCACAAAAGGCTTTATACTGCCAGTAAACACACTTTAATGTGTAAAATTGGTGGAGTTACCCACTAACTGCCTCATTAACTCGTCGTAAAACACACTTCATTCAAACTGGACAGAAAAGTAAATAAAGCTAACGGGCTTGGTTTGTCTTTCCACAGTCACCTCTTTTTGGTCGAAATAAATCCTCAATTCACAGAGTAAGATGAAAAAATACCCGTCTCAACACGCTATTTTTTCCCACTGCTGATATCTAAGTCTCTCTCACTTCTCTGCCTCTGCACGCCTCTCCTGTCCCATTTTCATCTGGCCATTTCTTACACGTTACACATTTAAATACACAACCCACAGGCACCACATGTCATAATAATGATAGAATTTCATAGCGTGTCCTTTACAATGTGCTTCACAAAAGATGAAGTCTTTCTTTCTTTCTTTCTTTCTTTCTTTCTTTCACATGTGTTCATGCACTTGAGCAAACTGAGCCACCTGTTGGCCCTATTCATTTCTTTTTGAAGGCTAGAGTTTTTCCCCTTGAATCAAAAACCAGTTGACCAGACTACAGCCACATTACAACTTGTCAAACCCTGTTTTCAGTCTGGAAAACATTCACCGAGTAATGATTGAGCCTGGCAGCTGGAAACCAGACCAATCAGTAACCTATGGAGAGTGACTCGCCGTCTCCTGAAACTCCCACACCTCATGAGTTAAGAACTGTTTACACAAAGCGGTGCACTGGAGTTAGAAAATTGGACGTGATCCTCTAACTGCATGCTTCATTCTTAGCCTTAGATTTATTTTGAAAAGTATTTTGGTATTTGGTTTTGTTAAGTCTTTCTGTCTTCTTCAAACTAAGGCCAGTGATTGGCATTGCAAGTGGTTTGTCTGTTCATTCAGACAGGTTCAGGGAGGTTGGGTATGTCCACATGGGCACCTGACTGTTGTTATAAGACAAACTTGAAAATGTACAGCAAGAACAGTATTACGTTTAGTAACTCAGTGGAAGCAGCATGAACACTTTGGATAGATGGCAAAGACTTTACTCTCTCATCTACATGATTAAAGCTACTGAGACAAGTTACTCTACTTGTTCCTGCCCGCACTGAGCGAACTGTCAATCTTCCATTGTACAGCCTCCCAGAAATGATGCATGTCTCATCCTATTTTGAGTCTTGCCACGCTCTGATGAGCAAAGTGAGAGCTGTGGGCTGGCTCTGTGAGATTAGTGGCTGCCCATTAATTCAAAGCACAAAATGATGTTTGACATATTACCAAATCCATTATGATCATAACTGTGCATTTTAAAAGTCTGTCATCCGTAAAGGTGCACGGTAAGAGGGTCTGGATAATAAAAATGTTCCTAAACCATTCATCTTTCATTCAGATTGATTCACACTGACAGTGCTGTTTAAAAGACTGTCAGATACCAGATAAGAAATGTTTATTTTAGGCATATCCCTCGGAACATTTGTAGTGCAGGCACACCACACACACTGTGGCGTGACACAGTAACACACTAAATATTAATTCTTTGCAGCTGGTCATCTATCACCAGCTGTTTTCTGGCACTGCCTCTGCTTCGTCTCCACACTCTGTGATTTGGCTCTCTGGTTTGGTAGCTGCGAATAGACGCGGGGGCACAGATGGAGCTAATCTGTCCTGCGGTGTAGAGTCCTTTATCTTTCACGCAGGCTGTAAGAACAATTCGCAAAGCCACTTTAATTGAGCTTTCATATCATAGTGCTCCAGCCAATATGTCCTCTTCTGGTTTTACAGATGGAGAGCAGACCCAAATACTACGGCAGAGAGTGAGTGTAACTTGATTAGTCATCATTTGTTTGCCTTTTTTAAGACATTACTGTGCGGGGAATGGCTTTTATGTAGTTTCATTATTGCCTTGCATCAGATGTGGTTCAGATTTAATTAAGTGGATGAGTATTTATGAGTGTGTGTGTGTTTGGTTAGAGCTCCTTAAAGAGACAGGTCACCATTTTTCTCCTTACCTGTAGTGCTATTTATACATCTTGACTGTTTTGGTATGAGTTGCTGAGATATCGGCCGTAGAGATGTCTGCTTTCTCTCAAATATAACGGAAGATGGCGTTCAGCTTGTGGTGCTCAAAGGCCAGAAGAATGGAAAAACTCAACAGTAACTCAACAGCAATGTGTCTTTCCAGAAATCACAACTCCATTACTCCTGATAACCCATGACATTTAGGAACTGGATCCATGGCAGCGCGGGATGTAAACATAAATTTGCTGTAACGTTAGCTCGCTAATACAGAAAATAAATAATTCCAACATGAAACTGCTCACAACAAGGTCTGTGGATTATCTTGAGTAAGCCGGTCATGATTTCTAGAAAGAGACATTGCTGTTGAGTGCCATCTAGTTCCACTATAATAAAGAAAAAAGCCAATATCTCCAAATCCTGGCAACTCACACCAAAACAGACACAGAAAAAATAGGCTATTGTTTATGCTATTTTTTTTTTTTTAGTTAAAATGCTCTATAAACATGAAGGATCCCTGATCCAGTCAATTAAGGAAACTTTGGATCCTAGCACCATTTTTGTATCGAAGGGTATGCAATAGGTATTTGTATGGAAGTCCATTTCAGCCAGTTAAAGATAAAAAATAATAATAATAATAATCCGTAAATATAAAATATTCCCATCCTAAGTCATAATTATCAGATAAAAAAGCCAAAATTGAGATATAAGTCAGATTTATAAGATAAAGTCAAAATTGTTACAGATATTTATGACTCCTGGGCGAACTGTCCCTTTAAGGTGTAAGTAGGCGGATGAGTATTTTATGTGCATGTGTGTCTCTTGACTTTGCTTAACATGCAAAATGTAATCCCAGTATATTTCACGATAAAATGACTTTGACATTGACATTTTTTCCAGATTTCATGGCATGATCCCTCGAGAATATGCAGATGAGCTGCTGGCGGGAGCAGAAGGTGCTTACCTTATCAGGGAGAGCCAAAGACAGCCAGGGACACACACCTTGGCCTTAAGGTACCGACACCATCAGCATGCAGCACAGAATCTCTGAAAGGTCGGCCCCTAATCATGGGCCCAGCCTTCGCCCATTCCCCACCTTGTACACTTTTAATTCATCCACTCAATTGATTCAACTTCATCTTCACTTCCTCAACCACATCCTCATCTACGTATCTCAACCCAGGTTTGGGCACCAGACCCTCAACTACAGATTGTTCTATGACGGGAAGCACTTTGTCGGGGAGAAGAGGTTCGAGTCGGTCCACGACCTTGTAACAGACGCCCTCATCACTCTCTACATCGAGACCAAGGCGGCTGAGTACATTGCCAAAATGACCACGAACCCCATCTACGAGCATCTTGGTTACACCTCGTTGCTCAAGGACAAGATGGTGCACAGGCTGAGCCGTGGACGCACAGAACCACGCAGAGTCACCTTCCAGAAGGATGAAAGGGTGAGTTTTATGACTGTTCATGTCACCAGAACAGTGTGGAGTATATCATTTAATGTAATTTAAGTCTACTTTAATGGCACTGTACTTTAGAGAGGGTGGTAGAAAGTAGAGAGGCAAGAAAGATCAATACCCTCATGTTTGTCCAGGTCCGGAGGTGAAGCCTCATTCATTCCTATGAAAGCTGCTCAGTGGCACATAAAGCCAAAAATGTTCGACCTCCCAGGTACAAAATTACCCAGATCTTCTGCACTGTGAGGCACATAGAGCATACGCACTAGAGACCTCAGCCAGCTGAGCCAGATAACTTCTGGTTTCGCCCCTGGCTAACTTGAACAGGAATTAAATGATTTAATATTGCAGCTTTACTAGGCTTTCCAAATGTTATCAGATTGAATGGATCTAATTAAGATAGTGAAATGAGATGATGCTCGGGGGCTGTGACTCTCAAAAACATGTATCCACAGTTTTACAGCCACTTCTTCCTCGATGTAAGCTTATGGGAAAAAGTCTTTTTGGGCCTCTGTGCCTCTCATGACCTTGTAATTACATGGTTTGGCCACTTTGTCAAATTACCTTCAAAGTCTGGTGCTCGTGTTCAAAACAGTAGTCCACAAAATGCTGGGTGACATCATGGTGGATTTACATTTGTAGGTTAAATATGAAGCTACCACCAGCAGCTGGTTAGCTTAACATAGCAAAGAATGGAAACAGGGAAACCACTTGGCTGTCTTTGTTAAAACTAAGGGAACAAAATACAACAATCACTTCTAGAGATCACCAGTTAACATGCCAGATCTCATTTGTTTAATCTGTACAAAAATCACAGTGTAAAATTGGGGTGTTCTATGTTGAGGTTGCCAGACAAGCTCCATGAGAGTGGTATTTAAGCGTATTTCCCAAAACTATATCTTTAAATGTAATATCTTTAGTTTGGTCAGTCGATCTGACACTGTCACCAAAATCAAAGATGTTACTTTAAGTGCCATTAAGTTATTTGCACTCTATCTCTATCATCTTTTGGAGGAGAACCCTGCTAGAAAAGCTGACATGCTATTAATGAGGATAGTTATTCCAAAGCGCTCAATAGAAACTATAAAAAAAATGTCAGAGAGCTTGCCTTTTCATTTTGTGATCAAAGTTTTTCTTTGATTTTTCAGAGACTTCAGTTACCCACAGTCCTAATCGTCATAATGAGCCACAGTCATGCTTCTAAAGCAATACATCTCATTTAGAAAGCTTTCAGTAGTTTCATCCTCTCAGCACGTGTAAATTATCTGGTACATTTCCCTGGGCTCTACGACAGACTCGGTATAACACCATGATTTTGATCTACTTCCACGCTGCTGAACACTTCCAGTAGGATTAGAGAGCTACTGAGAGGACACTTTGTCCTGTGAGTGAGATGTACATTATCTCTGTAGCCCCTGGGTGTGTTCAGTGCTGCCATGCTTTGTTGCGTCCTCTGAAAGGTAATGATGACCGAGGGGACTGGGACTTTGCTCTGCCTGCCATGCATATCAGACACACTGATCTTGGGTGAGACAAATTGCTCATTGTGTTCATTGGCACTTGTGCTCTGGTGTCGCATTAAAGTCTGTGAATGATTTACCATATCAATAAAGGAATGTGTGTTTACTCACTGGAGAAGAATCACAACTATCCTTCCACTAGGTGGCAATCTTATCTCGTTTCCTCCCTCATGTGGACTTGGTGACAGCACTTAGTACACAAGCTCTTTTTAACCCTCAAAGCACCAAGCAGTTTTTCTCACTCTGGGCTCGTTTTTCACTGCATTATATACAGTAGGCACTGAACCTCTGTTGAAACAGCACAAGCATGACTTAGGGAGACCTCAAAAATGTCTTTTGTGCAGGAAAATATGGTCATGATGCCCTAAATCATAAAAAAAAGAAAAAAATGTAAGTAGAATCTTTTTGATTATTTATTTTACAACCTATATATACGACATTTTTCCAGTTGCCATCCAGTATTACCAAAAATTGGGGAAAAAAGGCCGGGCTCTGCATCTTCTACCTACATTTTTACAATCTCTCCCTCTCTTCTCTGTGTAAACACAGCCTGCAATTCACATGGCATTTCTCTGAATTTATGTAACGTGACTGTTGGGCTGTTTCTTTGCCTTCGTCGTGGAGTATGTAGTTCATGAGCTACATCTTTTATTTGTTTAAGATCAGATTTATGGCTTTGGTGACACTGTCTTTAAAATGTTGACCTTCGGTTTGTCAATGACAGACACAAGGACGGCCCTGTCAGCGGGAGCATCAGTTGCAAACATCATCAGTCTTCAGTTTGGTCCTTGTAACCGAAGACAGAAGCCATTAATGCAGCATTTTTGACCTAATGGCCATCGGTCAGTCAGTAGTCCATTGACTTATAGTGGTTTCATACAGTATAAGGTTTCATACACATGCCTCTAGGAGAGAGCTGCTTCCTCACGCAGGCTAACCTATATTTGCTTTACACACAGTGCTTTATTGAACAGTGTCAAGCGCTGTAGCACTCTGTTTGATTTGCAGCCATGACGTTTTTTGCGGACTGCAGACTTCAATTAACCTCCATTTTGGCAGGTAAATCTGGAGCACGTCCCCAGCTCTAAATGTCACTTTGTCAGTTATCTCTCCGCTTTTTGTAAAACTGATTTCATATTCCTCCTGCCAAATTTTATACACCAGGATCTGAGTCAGTGACAGCTGTGATGATGGCAGGCTTTGACAGAGGGTGTTTGAAAACCACCTGCCAGTCATTTCTTCCGGAGACGGCGAAAAGGAAGAGAGAGAAATGTTTTCTGTCTGCTGGAATATAACGTGTCCAAGAAGCAGAGACCCGGCCGGATGGCTCGAAATCTGCGGTCGCTTTTTGAACTTTGTGTTTACCAATTACACAGCCACACCCTGAGGCATTACAGCCACAGTAGCCTCACTGTATAGCCAACATTGACGCATATTTACTCGGTGTCAGGTTGATGCTAACATATTGCCTCGACTGCAAATTCTTGTGTAATTAAAATGCTCCCAGACGATGAAAGGGGGGGGGTACTTGACTCGACCTGTAGACCAACCTCCTTCTCTTTGCATGTACAGGAATTCGCTCAGTGGCCAGAACCTCCACCACATTCCTCCTGATACTCACCACACTGGTTTAATCTCAGTGGGGCTCTCGACGGGCTGGTTTGCCTCACATGCCCTGGAAAAGATTTCCAAAGAAATCGTTGTGTTGTTTGTTAGGATAATTACCTGTTCTCTCCGAAGAGTTTTGTGCTATAAAGATGCAAAAACTGCCGTGTACGACTTTCGGTTGCAAAACGTAGGAAAATGCTCCTCGTAAGACTTTTAGAAGTGCTTATTTACTTTCAGACAAATAGATCAATTTTCAGTGTTTCCATTCAAGACAAGAGAGTGGTAATTTCCCCCTGTTTTGAATAATGGCTGATATCTTTACCCTTCACAGTTTGTCTGTTTGTCTTTTTGTTCGAGATGTTGTGAGGGCTGCTTTGTCGAGGATGTGACTAGATGTATCCTGCTGTCGTCGCTGTGTCAGTCCCCACCGTGCTGTTAGCCCAAGAGTCCATGTACTCCCTCACAACAGGCTCCGCTCAGCTGTGCTCTCACAAAGCCTTGCGGGAATAAAAGAGCGAGAGCCAGTGAAAAGAAAAGCGGAGCTTGTTGTGTGACCACCTTTTGTGTCCTTTCTTGCAAACCTCTTCTTTAGGGGACAAGAAGCCATCTGCCTGCAGACAAAAGAGCTCATGCGGGCCTCACCCTCCCTCCCAACCTCCCAACCTCGCAAGGCTAAAATATCTCCAAGGGGTCTATTCCTCATCTGTCCCCTCAGACTAAGCTGTAGAGCTGAGTTGCATGGTATGGTATGTGTAGGTCTTTTCAAAGAATGTCCACCACAATGACAAATATCTTCACCTGCCCTGTCACTCTTGCGGCTATCAGCCAGTTAACTTTTGCCCCCAGACATCAGAGACAAAAAGAAATGGCTGGTACACAAAAAGCCCACGGCAGTTTCTTTACTTTGCTTCTGTGTGTGTGAGCTGCCAATCCTTTCATTTTATCTCAGCTTCGCAGTTGCCCTCTGGGTCCTCGGCTGCCTGCTTCATCACTCTGCTTTTGCTCCAGCTCTTTATCATCACAAATCCAGTGCTCACTGGCTCTCTGACCTTCCCTTCCTGTTTAATAAATCAGTTGAGCCTTATTTTCTGTGATGTGTTCGCATGTTGCGTAGAATCGCTGCTTGACATGAAATCTTGCAGATATTTGTGTTTTTGGCTTGTGGTTAGCCCTGCTGTCAGTGCTGTGCGCTTTGGATCAGAGTGTCTTGATTAATTAGAAAAGCAGTCAGCCATGCGGTGCTGTTTACCAGTTGTTTACACGCAGAGCTAATAAGGACAAATTCAGCATGAACATGGCAACAGCCCCCCACTGGTAACTCACTATACGGCTGCAGACCTTCAAATGAGCTTCCTGTGGGATTTTACTTGGATTTGGGCACTACGGGATTATTCCCTGTGTAAGGATTATGGCAGTAATCCCTCCCAATCCCAGTTGATGGTCTGGCTCTCTGTCCTCTGAGACATATGATTGTGATTGGCGGGAGTAGTGTGCAGTCAGAGTGTCTGGAAGACCCAGTCTGGACGGCTGTGCGGGGAATTCCACCAGCCGACTGACATAGCTGGAGGTCGAGGTCTGTTTGAATTACCAGGACCAGCCTCCTCGGCTCAATCAGGCCAGAGAGTCCTGGGTCTTTGAGGAACTGAGTGACCCGTTTAGGAGACCCAGTGCCGTCTGAGAGCTGTGGTATTATCTCCAGTTAAGTGAAGTGGAGTGTGTCCGGAAGGCAGCATGCTAATGGGAGTGTGCTCTGTGATATAAAGAGGGCGTCTGCACTATTGATCCTGCTTTACAGAGCTGCTGAGCTGTGTGAAGCGGTCCTGACAGCACCCGACCGCCCTCACTCTCAACCTCCTGGCCCCTCCCTATTAGGACCCTGTTCTCTCTCTCTCTTTCCTTTCTGGGCGTGTGAAAGAGGGCCATTGTGCGAGGCACACTCCTGCCCTCAGGCCGCCCACTACCAATCCTGCTCCCCCTGCTCTTCTTGCTCGCTGCGTCTACCACCGGATTCACACCAGATGCAGAGTCAACCCCGCACTGGCTGTCATCACTCGCCCTCTTGGGTCAGAGGGGAGTGGAGTGTAGCTGCCGCCTCTGCGCTGGGCTGTTGCCGGCAGCGCCTGCTGCACAGCACCCACGTCTCCCCTCCACATCTATCCCCAGAGGAGCTAGAGAGTCTGTGGGAGCCCGACCAGGCAAGCATGGAGGCTGAAGAAAACAGAGGAGGTTCGGGAGGGGAGCTGATCACCCACAAGGCGAAAAGGCAGGAGAGGAAGCGTCAGGAGCTGCTGGCTTTGGCTCTGGGAGTCAAACTGGGCAGCAAGGGAACACTTCTGTGGAAACCTATTAAACTGTTGGCCTCCTGTCCACAGATCTCCTCACCTCTGGTGCGACGGAGTGCCTTGAAAGACACGCAGGAGAAGCAGTGCTCCTATGAGAAGATACACAACTTCAAGGTGAGCGTTTTTTGTTCAGAAATGTTTGATGGCTTCTGACGACTTAATTTTATTTCCTTCTAGGACAAATACATTTTCTGCAGGGTTTTTTTTTCTCAGTGGTTTAGCCATCCCTGAGAGAGATGCATTTACAGACGTGTTTTCGCCTCAGATGTTTGCTCGTCCTTTCATAGACAGTAGTCTGTGTGTGTGTGTGTGTGTGTGTGTGTGTGTTGTTGTGATGAGAACACATGCAGCTGACACCCAAATGTACTGAGGGGGACTAATGGATACACTACACCACAGCCCATTAACAGCAGAGCACATTGATTAGCATCGATTTTAAAGCTCTTAGATCCATTTTTGTTTTAGTATGCTGAGTTTGTAAAAGCAGTTATGGAGTTTAGAAGTGCTGTAGAGTCAGAGAGTGTCAGTGGAGAGTAGAATATGGTTATGGGTCTTTAAATATACAAAGGAGAATGTAGGGATACTTTGCCTTCGGGCCCCTCAACATTCTTGCAATTGTATCTTAGGTTTCAGTTAACAGACGGGGTATAATGACCCCCAGCTTTTTGTACACTCCCCTTTGAAAAAGAACAAAAACTGTCCACTCACCACCTGCTGCATGCCCTCTTCACTCATCAGTCTACTGCTACCTATTCAAAGCACCAATGAAGGTGTGTGTGTGTGTGCACGGCACGTGCACGCAGGTGCGGCTCCATTTGCCATCTTATCTGTGTTTTTCGGGTGCACGGTGGGCGTACATCTGTTATTTTGACTTGCAGGCTTGCCTGCATGTATCCGATTGCCCGGGAGCAGATGCCAGACACATTATAGTAAATCCTTTAATCTGCCTTGTATATACAAATGCTCTCATTTGGCGAGGGGTCCCATCCACTGTAGCTCTGGATCACAAAGTAATCTCTGTCCAGTGCATCAAAGGGGAGGTTGTCCAAGTTTGGTTTGTATGTGTGTAACCATGTCTTCTCTAACTCCAGGTACACACCTTTCGAGGGCCGCACTGGTGCGAGTACTGTGCCAACTTCATGTGGGGCCTCATCGCCCAGGGTGTCCGCTGCTCAGGTAACAAAAAACTCTCCAACATCAATATTGCATGTCATGGATACACACATAAAATGTTGTGTAAATCATGGATTACATCAGTGGTGTATGATCTGTCCAGTCACACACTGTCCTGTCACGGGTGTTTCAGTTGCATAATCGCTGTCGATTCCCCCTTTTAATTTTATGGTTATTTTGATTTTTCCTGTTATGTCTGTGACAGACAAGTTGAGGTCCTCCTGTCAGTGATTCATCAAAACACATTCTTCAGGAAAAACAAGCGACGCACTGAGTATTTAATCACAGTCGAACCAAAATGAAAGGCAACTAGATGTTTTTACATGCAATTTTTTGATTCCCATAAACGGTTACTGTGCAGCAGAAATACCATGTGATGCAGTTTGCTGACAGCGTTCGCATCCAAGTGTAAGTTATGTTTTCTCCGTCAACAGAAATAACTACAAGTAAAATATGTAAATGATGATAAATGCAGGTCAAACGCAGGTCAGATGTACTGTAATTGTTGACCAAATATGGCATGAGAACTAAGCGATTGTTTGCGCATTAGAGTTCAGCGAGGCTTTCACAGTCACAAGATTCATTCAGTTCACAGACCGTCCTGGAACTGATGTGCACATCAGTGGACTCGGTTGCTTTCTCCCCAAACAGAGTGTTTGTTGTTGAGACATTTGCCATGCTGATAAGCCAGAGGCAAACACTGGTATCATCAGACACCTCATGTGCTGTGTGAAACAGGAGAGACTTCTTTGTCCCCACTCACTCCATGTCTAGCCTTTATTTTTTTTTCTTATCTCTCGCTACACTCTGTCTGAGAGCGAGGACCCCAATCAGCAGTCCAGCGTTAACGTCGCTCAGGCGGCAAAAACGTCTCTGTGATGGACGATTTCAGTCGGGCGCCCCCGTCTACAAGTACGGCTCCTTCAAAACCCACGACACACAAGCAGGCGTACTTCACGCACACATACACATGCACACACTCTGCTCTTGCCAGCTGTCCAGCACGCTCCATGTGACTAAAACTACAAGAAGAACCCCCGCCTACGCTGCCGGGTTCGCTGTTATCTACCTTTGGCGTAGTGCACTGAGACAGCTTAGCAGCGGCTGTGCTGTCTGTCAGCGCAGTTTATCACTGACTCTGAGAAACCTTTTCAAACTGATGTCTTAAGCCGGCTGAAATGGTTGTGTTATCACAAGTCAGGGGCAAATCTCTCTCTCTCTCTGTTTATCTCCCTCTTGTTCTTCTAGATTGTGGGCTGAATGTACACAAACAGTGCTCCAAACTGGTTCCCAGCGACTGCCAGCCGGACCTGCGCAGGATCAAGAAAGTGTTCAGCTGTGACCTCACCACGCTCGTCAAAGCTCACAACACGACACGACCCATGGTGGTGGACATGTGCATTCAGGAGATAGAGCTGAGAGGTAGGAGCTCAAACATTCAAGCCTTCTTCAAACTAGGTTACAATGATCAGAAATGTGTGTTTTTTTTTAAAGGAAAGCTTCCTAGTTCCTAATTTTCTCTTTCAGGTATGAAATCTGAAGGCCTCTACAGAGTGTCTGGCTTCTCAGAGCACATAGAGGACGTGAGGCTCTCCTTTGACCGAGGTTTGTTGACATCAGAGTTCGGTGCCCCAAGGAGCTCGGTCTCTGAGGTTTTTTGTTCACAGGGTTCATAATTTTAAATACGAAGCTTGTTTCAGCTGCACCACAGTGAGAACAAGTCCTGTCTGTTTTTTTGTGGGAACATTCAGCTTTTGTTAAGAATTGTATCCGAATAAAAAAATGCACATCATAGATTTTCTGTTTTTCATTTAATCAACAGATGGTGAAAAGGCTGACATCAGTGCCAGTGCCTATGCAGACATCAACATCATCGCTGGTGCTCTGAAGCTCTACTTAAGAGACCTTCCCATTCCAGTCATCACGTTTGACCTGTACTCCAAATTTATTCAAGCTGCGAGTAAGAGCTCCTCCACTCTGAGTTATTCCACCCCATTACTGTGACACTGACTTGTACCCTGCAGGGCTGTGGTACTAATCATGCTGCTAAATGTACTGTAGAACTTCCAAATGCTGAGTCCAGACTGGAGGGCATCCATGAGAGTTTGCTGCAGCTCCCTCCAGCCCACTATGAGACGCTACGGTACCTGATGGCACACCTCAAGAGGTCGGTTCACACACACACGTCATCAATACAAGGGCATGCAGTGATTTTAGTTCTTTTATTTAAAGGATAATGCTCCTAATGTTTTAGACTTTTTGGAAAGACCAAAAATTAACAAGAACTTGATCCTATGGCATGCGTGACCAAAGCCTGATGTATCTTCTTCTCTAGTGTGCCATAAACGTCCATTGTAGAGTAACACTTGTGTATTGATCCGCAGTTGAAAATAGTCCCCAGAAAAATCTAATTGAACCCTTTTTGAGTAGTTTTTAGGAAAATGATTGATCTTATTAAAAAAATGATGTTCTTGACTCTTGTTGACTCAGTAAAGAGTTTACAAAAGTAAAAGGAGAAGGACTAACGTATTAATGATTTTGGTCTTTTCATGGGACTTTTTGAAAATCAGCAAGTAACAGAATAATGTAAGCCTAATCCTGCATGACCCAAAAGGAAACCACATTCAAATATTTTTCTGTTTGCCTTGATTCGTCTCTCTTCACAGCCCACTTATCCTCTCGTGTTTTACAGGGTCACACTGTTCGAAAAGGACAATTTAATGAATTCTGAGAACCTTGGGATTGTGTTTGGTCCAACGCTTATGCAGCCGCCGGAGCTGAATGCCTTGACAACCCTGAATGACATGAGGCAGCAGAAACTGGTGGTGCAGCTTATGATCGAGCATGAAGATGTCTTATTCTGAGGACTGAGGCATGCAGCCCTTACTGCAGAAACGAAGGACAATTATTTATTCTGTCAAAGAGGAAATTCAAGCCACCTTGATTCTAATGAAGTTCCAGAAATGTTTGTAATCAAATCGAACTTGAAATGCTTCTTTCTCGCATGACTGTTTTAGTTGAAGTTGGTTTAGTGTTGACATCGTCTTGTTACTGTAAAGTTTTGGGTTTTCATAGTCAGCCGAGACCATCGTTTTTATATTAGGAAAGGATCCAGTATTTTTAACTACCTACAGTGCTGTTCCCTCCTCTCCTTAATTTGAAGACTGTCACTACCTGGTGTAGACTCAGTCATGATGACAGCGCTGTGTGAAACCTGCCTCAGGCAGATCGTCAATCAGTGAAAGCCTGGTGCCGTGTAAACCGAGTGTCACGGCAGCAACCAAGCTAACTTTCCCACATGTGTGCATATTATGATTTTAGTGGGAACACTGGTTAAAATGTCATTGTAGATAAAAATCAGATCATGTAATGATCAATATTTTAACTGTGTGTACTAAAATATGAGAGATGAGACAATTGGGCGCTCGTGAAGCACTTTTTTGCAACAAGTGTAAAGATTTATTTTGTAAAGATGTTTATTTTTGTCTTTTACTCTGCATCCTGTTCTTTTGTCACAGTAATATATACTGTTGAGAATGGTGTTTGTTGAATTGATGTCTGAATACAAAATTCCTCGCGAGAGAAAAGAAGAATCAGAAGAGCGACATTATGTGGATTTACCATTTTCATTTGCAACGCACTCAGTGTTATGGTGAGGAGTCCATAAGTGGATTAAATATTGATCACATGCCATATTGCAGACTGGTGCACCGCATGAGCAAAGCTCGTCTGCACACATGTCGGTTGCCAGTTTGTAGTATTTCTGTTTACATGCTGTAATTTGGGATATTTTCATGTGAAAAATATGATCTGGGCCCTTTTCTTTCTTCTTGTATGTCAGTAACATTTCTTGGTGCAGGAATGATTGCCTTTCACTTCACAATGCCATAGAAGTTGATAGTCATACTAAAGCTGTACCGGCATGTTGCTTTCACAGTTTGTTTGATGTGATTAAGTAAATCCTTTCTACAAATCCATTTTATCAAAATGTATTTTTGTGACGGTTGCAATTAAAAATGTAATTTATCAAATGATGGTTTATTAAAGGAAAGAAAACTTCAGTTTAAAATGTTTCTCATAACGTCAGTCTCCATTTAACATAGCGTTCCCATAGTGTAATAGCTGTAGAAGAGGATCATTCAGATGAAAGGTGCAGCCCTACGCTAGTGATGATCGCTTGTAGCCTGGAGCACAGTGAATCACAGGTATGTGGTTAACAAGATTTGATTTGTCTTGTTACTTTTTACCCTGAAGGCCTTATCAAGTATTCAGTCTCTGTCTCTATGCACTTCCCATTAGTCCAGTTTTACCTTTAGGTGTGGTCAGTAGAGTGGAATTTTGCCAGGTACCATATAAACTTCCATGGAGAAGAAAACAATGGTGCCTTTTGTGAGAGTAGACACAGTTGCACCACAGCGTTCACAATCCTTCTACTTCCTTCTCTGAAATTGTGTTTCTGAGAGTGCCGCAGGTGCATGTCAACCTTCATCAGGATGCTATTTTAGCAGGAGAAGATTGCAAAACAATAACAGGCTTCCTTCTCACTCCTCTTTATTATGTATTTAAATGATTCCAATAGGATTAGTAGGTAGATGGTTGAAGCTGGTGACTGAAATAACAAGGATCCTCCAAAATTGAAATTCAAACATGCAGTATGCTACAGTATTAGTTGCTTATAGTGGTGCAATTTTCATGCACCTGTTTCTGGGAGAAAGAGATTGAATCTTCTAATATCTCAGCTGCAACATTCATTTTTTATTTTAGGGGGAGGCTGTCAAGATTCAGTCAATCAAAATCTTACAGCTTTCATTTGTATGGTTTAAAGAAGGGAAGAGACTGAGAGCACTGACAGCTATCACATTTCGGTGGCTTCTTTAGTCTTTGTTCTCTCTGTTGATGCTGCACAGCTGAGAGCTACTGCCTGCTGATAGATCACTGAGCTCCAGGTTACATCTGCTCCGTCTGTTATAAACCATATAGACAGTGTATGTGAAAGATAAAACCTGTGATTGCCAATACTGTATATTATAGATACCTTCCAGTGTCTTTCACTATAAACATAGAACATTTTATTTTTACAAATCACTTCTCATTACTTAATAGACAACAAACAGGAAGTTGGACTCACATGATGTTTGGCTTAATTTAACAGAGCTGTGAGTGAGTGTGACCACGGTCACTTGATGATGGAGGTTTTTTCCTTTTTTCCTACTCAGGATTCAAAGAGACAATTTTGCATTTGTATACTGTTTTAGGCAACGTTTTTGTTTGCAAAATGTACATTATGGACACCACTGAGGGAATTTGGCTCCTTAAAGTTCCCTGCAATTATACAGTAAACATATGAAAAGAAATTCGATGTTAGGCAAAAAGAGGGCAGCTGACAGTAGTTGCTGGATTTGTTTTGAGCTTTGATTAAGATTTGAAAGTATGATACAAAAGTCTAGGACAAGAGTGCCCTCTAGTGATTAATGAAGACCTGCACAGAAAATAACACTATCATCCAGTATCACATCACCAAGGCTGAGTGCATGCACAGGTTTGGTCTTCAGCACATGCATTATAAATATAATAAACATGAATTAACATAAAGTTCTGTTTATTTAGAAAACATTTATTTCATGAAATCAGTTTTTTTAAATGTATAATACTGTATGTTACATACATCTGTGGTGACATCAGTGCATGAATGATGGAAACATAAATAAATTATGGATGTACTTCTCTATAAAATGGCACAAAATGGAGCTGATGTAAATCAAAAGTTAGACAATACTGTTTAAATGTAGTGTAAAAATCAAAAGGTCCATGAACCGCCCAGAAACTAATTCACAATTCCTCAATTCATGGCACTATTTTGGAAGAAATTCATGAAACAAACAGCAGATTGTAGTTTTGCAAAGTAGATAAAATCAGTCCTTTAGAGCTCATCGTGTTGGTAGACGAATTCCCTCACAGTTATAAAACCATCTTTATCTTCATCCTCATTTTTGAAGATGTCCTCCACCATCACTTCATGATGTGTGTCATTAGGCGAGTATCCGTGTTTCTGAAATTCTTTCTTCAGGTACTCTTTCACCTGAAAAGCAGACAGAATAATGATAACATATACCAATAGGAAGAAATACATATAAGCTCTTGATACATCAAGAAAAGCAGTTTGGAAGAATTTCACACCTCCTCCTTGGAGAGCTTCCAGTCATCATTGAGATCCATCTCCCGGAAAGAGTCGTGTGACCTGGGACCATTTTGGATGTCCATGAGCTCAATGTCAAAAATGAGGGTGCTGCTTGGAGGGATCTTGCCTGTAGACAAACAGAAACATTAATGTAAGAGAAGCACAGATGTGTTTACACAGAAAGAAGGGGAGATCCGATGCAACAGACCCCCTCTGACATGTTTTTTTCATGTATACGTTACCTTTTCCTTCGTTGCCATATCCCAGAGATGGAGGGACAGTGAGTTTCCTGCGCTCTCCTTTGCACATGTCCTGCAGACCCTTATCCCAACCTTTGAGCGCCTCTCGGATCCCAAGAGTGAACCACATTGGATTTTTATCCCCATCGTTGCGGCTGTCAAGAGTCAGAAAGATCCATCACAGTTTCTTTGATAAAGAAAAGTGCAGTACACACAGAATTGATATGACAGATATGTCCAATAATAGTTGAATGGTGACCTCACTTAATGCTGAGGTGTGAATGGAGACTAGCACAGAGTCTGACAACTGCTGGGCTGCATCATTGTGTAGGTAATTAGATATATAGATTACAGCTTTATCAAGCAGGGACCCCATGCTGCCCCCATACTGCACAAGACTGTGACAAAATGACTCAACATGCAGCATTTTTACAGCTTCTAGCAACAAATTACCTGGAGTGAAACATGGTGCCATTGCTCTCCAAGAATCCGTCGTAGTGAACAAGTAGCATGTCTCCATATTTTGACTTACGGTAACACATAAAGGGTTTATGTAAAACTTCAATTTTCACTTCTGGCTCGGGCAGTTTCCTCCCAGTGACGGACACAAACAGTGAGGGCAATATCGAACAAATAGAAAAAAGAAGCATTGTGATAGACGATAGCTCACCTGCTAACCAAATTCACTAAAAGCTCATTTAAACGCTTCCATAAAATACTGTAACTAAAATAGATACATGGCAGGGATGTCAACTACGTGGCAGCCAACTTCTGCTATGAACGCAGCCACTGTTCAGCTGTCTGCCCTCCTCCTGCTACGATTGGATAAAACCACCCCTAAGCCCCGCCCTTAATATAAACTCTCTTATTCTATTGGTTCTCGGTTGTGACAATCGCCTCAATCAACACCCACACTACTTAAATCCCTCTGATGTAAGTGGGAGGGGCGTCGTCGGCTTCTCTCGTGATAGCTTAGAGCCCCATTCACGAAAAAGTTTACGCACTTTTATCTACGTAGCGGAGATCTAGAGCCGAGGACGCTACTCCACAAATCACACTCGGGGCCCGATGGAGTCGCTGCAATCAGCTGTGCATCATATCTTGTTATGATAAACAAGTAATGAACGGCAAAAACACATAATTAAACAATGGAAGGAATGCTGTATAAATGGACCAATTACATAAGCGGTAAGTCAAAAACACAGCGGGTGGGTGTTTTCGGTCGTAGCGCTCGTTTTAAGGCAGCTACTGTAGCTAGCATGACATCGTCATAGCGCACTGGTGTTGAGTTGATAGGCAACGGTCAAGCTAACGCTAGCAGTCAACTGTCGGAGCTTATACATCACGTTAATTTAACAAGTTTTGTCCGACTTTGCTTAGTGGTGCGTAACGAACTGGAAGCGAACCTTATTTATAAAGTCTTAACAGGTAGCGCTAGCTAATTTAGCTTGTTCCCACCATCTGTCATTATAATCTGATTTAACAACTGCTTAGCTGTTGCTAGCATAACGTAACCTAAGGTAACTCTTTGCAACTCCTCTTGACTTTTGAATACCCACGCTCATACTCCTACTCAGCGTTACAGAAATTATTCTTTTAAATAAAACGATTTTTTTGTTCAGGTTGGCAGCCTCGTTGGTTTGTGCTTGATGGAGGAACTTTGTCTTACTATGACTCTCAAGAAGATGCCTGGAAAGGCTGCAAGGGCAGCATTAAAATTTCAGTTTGTGAAATCCAAGGTTGGTATGGCTCACTTTTTCCTCTGTACTGTGTTTCATTGTGCAAGTGTGAGCACTTTGCTTCCTGCTGCTTTTTAGATGTAGTTCTGACAGGCATATTTCCTTTTTTCTTTTCTTCTTTTATCTAAAATTAGTTCATTCCTCTGACTCTACACGAGTTGACCTGACCATACCAGGAGAGCAGTACTTTTACCTCAGAGCCATCAATGCTGCTGAGAGGCAGAAATGGCTGGTGGCACTGGGAACAGCCAAAGCTTGCCTTACAGACAACCGGACAAAGAGAGAAAAAGGTATATGGATGCCATAAAATCCAAATATAGCATAGCATGGAGCCCTGTTGTAAAATACTGTAAATGTTTTCCCAAATGTTGACTCGTGTGCTGTCACTATTACAGAGCTCCAGGAGAACACAGAGGCGCTGAAAACTAAGATGTCAGAGCTCAGATTGTACTGTGACCTTCTTCTGCAACAAGTAAACAAGATCAAGGAGACTGATGAGCTAGGGGACACAGCGGAGGTATGGATGAGCCAATGAAATAAGAGAAGCTGCTGTTGGTGTGAAACTGCAGTGTAGGGTAACGCATTTGTAATTGATGTGTGCTCATGCTTACTAACTGACCAGACAAGCAGAAAATGTTCTCACAAGTACTTAAAAAAGAGTTTTGGCTTTGTAAAGTTGAGCAGATTTCAACACAACAACATATTTGTCAGGACATTCAGAGCGGTGCTGAGATCCATGGCAGTGTTAGCTAATATGTGTGTTTGTCTGCCCTTTTCAGACAGGCATAGACACTGGAAACATGGTGAAGTCTACATGCACAACTTTCCTTAAGACTCTAGAGGAATGCATGCAGATAGCAAATCGTACTTTCAGTACGGATATGGCAACACAGAGTCCACCAGGATCTCCTCCAGTAGCAGCCATCAAACCTCAGAAGGTATGTTACAATTCCTGTTTCTAATTGGATAATAACATCTTTGGCTTGTTGTCACAGATAAATATTTATAGTAATCCTCTCATGTCTTTTTTTTTTATCCCACAGATTAAGCCTGTCAATCATTTAAATCAGAACCTTGGAGAAAAGTAGGCTGCTTTTTCTTCTGTCATTATGTATTTATGTTGACTACACCGCTTCTCCATTTATCATTATGTGCCACATAAAGTAGCACTCAGAAAAGTGAGGCGTAAATAAAAAAACTTTTTAAATGTTTTTTGCTGATACAGTCATAGCTTGTTATAATGTGGCATTCCTGTGGTACTACACACTTACCAATGATATTTTCCTAAAAGAAGGTCATCCAAATCCATCAAGTTTTAGAATTAACACACTGCACTTAAATTCATTCCAGATGGAGAGAGTTGGGCGAAACCTCAGGAGACTCAATTGCACACGAGAGCCAGAGCCTCGACTCTGGAGCAGAGGGACCAGATGAGCCAGATAGACCAGAACACCATTCTTCCCCATCAGGTACGTCAGGTGTCCCAACTTCTCACCTTAAGTGCTCCTCTGAACTGGCAACCATTACTGCATACCATAAAATAGAGATCACACCGGCCTAAAGAGCAGTGGCTGTTGTGTGTTCATCATCTGACCTGATGTGGATAGATTATTGGCTTTTAGTGAGCGGACAGTGATGGATGCCCTGCTACATTATTGCATTTCCCTCAGCAGTACAAAGGGGAAGTTACTGCCGGTGAAGGAAAATAGGACCAGTTGTTTCCAATTTATTGTTTTAAGTTATCTATAAATATGTGTAAGACGCGTTAAACAATACAATAAAACAGATTTTTTTAAGGAAAATTGCCATTCTTCTTAAAGAGAAGATGATGAAAAACTAAAATCAGTTAGTGCTGCCATCTTGTAGCTCCTGCTTGCTCTGTCCTCAGTAAGCATAACACTAGTCCCATTAGGGTTTGGCCACAACTGAAACCAGTCACACCCTACCACACCCATGTGATGTTAGGTGTCATACTTAGACATTTCAACCTATAGAGGTGAATGCAGCAATGCTTAAACTCCTCACAAAATAGGGTCTTGCTCTTGAATTCTTTCATATAAGTTTACTTAAACAGTAAATTGAGGATGAGCATGAGCTTTGTCTCAGTGTTCCCTGCTAGTGGTTGTAGAGAACGAGTCTAAATGTTAGTTGTGCAAGCCACCAAAGTTCTGCTTTCACAATTTTTTACACCCAGTGTGATGAAACTGAGCTTTAAATCTGTTGTGATAGACATCTTGATTGACAGCATATTCTGTATGCTTGTTAGTTTTCAATCCTTTTGTTGTAAACATACTTTGCGCATGTCTTCTTTTTGTCTACTGTGACGCACAGACATTGATGAAGCCAACGGCAACAGCTCGGTCCACGAGGAGCCAGCTGATCCTACCTTACACACTACCCAGAATACCTCTGAGACTGAACACTACGAGTCACCAGCAGAGGGGGATGAGGACGGTGAAGCTGGTGATCAAGAGGAGACTGAACAAGAACAGAAGCACAAACTGGACCAAAGTCAAGAAGAACACGACAACAACAACAAGGAAGTTAACGCTGCTGTCGAGCCTCAGCACCAACAGGAAGCTGTTCCGGACCAAGAGGAGGCTCAACATGAAGGCGAGACTCGCAGAGATTCAACCGAGTCAGAAGACACAGAGCAGGTGGAAACTTTCTTCAGCACAATGAGTCACAGGTACGAAAATGCTACTCAGGAAGGTCACATCCTTTAGGACACACGACTGTATGAAGTTACTCTATGTGATATTTCACAATGACAGTATTAGGATTAACCAATCTAAGCTATATGTAGTATTTTTGAGGCACTGCACTTCTGCTGCACAGTTACTTACACAGTTTATGGAAATGTATTAATTGTTATTACCGTGTTGCACAGAGTAATTCTATAAGATTTGGAATATTTTAACTGAATCCATTTCAAGATGTCATGATCAGTGTTTTATATTAGTGTGTTCTCTCTTGATCACATGACACAGAGAGGCCCTCATCTGATGTTTCGGTTTGTAAAGCTTTTTTGTTTCACTCTGTATTTCAAAAATATTACACTTTCTTTTTTAAAAGACCTCGAAGAGTGTTACTGAACAATGGACTAGAGTGTTTATAATCATTTCTGTAATATTCGTAAATGTTATTATATTGGAGTTGATCTCTTTATTCAACTGCAAGACGGGGACTACAGTATGCACATTTTGGAGTTGTTATTTTAAAACTGACGAGACAGTTTTAGAGCATTAACTTGAGAAAATGAAAAGAAACGGCTCTGTGAAGTTGTAGGCAAAGTAGCAGAATAGTCTCAGGTATTGTCAGGCATAGAACTGCATGACACTGTGTGAATCCTTTCTCTGGTTGGTTTTGACCTTTGTACCCTTTTCTTTTTCTGTTTGATTTGATCAAATAAAAGTTGAAATGGCATACTTACCTCTAATACATTCTCCTGTTTGAATCTGTTCTACTTTTTTTAGATTTAGTGATATAAGACTGGACGACGACAATGGTATCCCTACTCAAGAGTTTTTGGACTCATGCTATGCAATAGTGCCTGTATTAGGTAGGCCGGTCACTTTTACTCTCTCCTCCTCTTAACCTGCAACTCTGTTCCTCTCTCTCATGGTGCCACACATGTGGTCATTTCACCCTTTATAACTTTTATAAGGAAATCTTCTTTCTGCTATTTTTCTTGTCATTTGTGCATGCTGTGTCATTCACATTGTCTGTGCTTAATGAGGTGGAGGCTTGCTGTCGTGGACTCATCATCATTCTTTTCTTTAATTCCTTCATTACTTGCCTCTGCACCTGTATGTCTGTCACTGGTTCCGTTTATTCTTTGCAGCCTATCATATGATTTGCTCATACATGTTCTTGTGTCTGCATGTGTCCTTGTCTTTGTGTACACGTCTGCACAGTGTCTGTACACATTGACAGGCGACTGACAAAAAAAAAAAAAAAGATGAAGATGGACACAAGAAGGTGCTGGCCAGCTTTTTCAGACTTGGCCCAATATTTAAGTGGAGAGGTTGGATTAGGATTGTTGGTCATCACAAATTCTCCAGTGGTATGTGGTATGACAGTCATGACAATAAAGCGAATTTGAATGAGAGTTTTGAAGATAAACTTTGTTCAATTTGCACACATGTAGTAATATTAGCCTGTGTTTCATATTCACCAGCAGTATACCAAGATGGCTTTTATAATAGTCCTGTTTAAGTTTCAAAATGCAATGAATTAAAGAATTTATTCTGAGTTTTGGAGATATCAGCCGTGGAGAGGTCTGCAGATGCTTTGAGCACCAACACCAAGTGTCATCTAGTTCAAGTATATTCCAGATATCTCAAACACCTCTACATCCGGTATCTCCAAAACTTGGGAACTCACAACAATCTAGATGGATAAACAGCACTACAGATGAGACAAAAAACATTTATTTGAGATTTTGTGGTGAACTGTCCCTCAAGTGCCGCTCATCTCCATTTGTGCTCTTCAGCCCTAATTAAATCTCTCCCATAAAATCTTGATACAGATCCAGATACCAGTGATATCTGTGTTTGATATCCTGTATGTCAGAATTGCTCAGGATATTAGCTCTGCTACAGGGACACAAGCCTCCATTATTCTCTCATCATATCTGCAGTCAGAAAGGTGAAATTTGCTTCTGAAGTTGTTGCACAGGGTTTTCTTTCCTCTTTATCATTGCTTAATAAACTACGGCAGCTGCATTGACTAACAGCCATAAGATCAAGATATAGGCACAACAAGATAATCTTCTTCATAAGCAACAAAGAAATGATCATGGATTCTCTCTTCTCAGACAAGCTGGGCTCCACAGTGTTTGCACCAGTTAAAATGGATTTTGTTGGAAATATCAAGGTACGTGAACATGTCATCAATCCGTTGACTTAAACCAGAATTCACTGTTCCACAAAAGACATCATTACATAGTTGTTCATCAAACAGATAAATCACAATAAGTACTTTATGATCATGTCCACATCTGCTGTGCACATGAATGCTCAACTCCTTGTTTGGCTTAAAAATCAAACATATAGCTTGTCACTCTTCTTATTCTTGCTCTGTCGGTGTACACAAGCTCAGATAACTGAGTAGAATCAGGATCTATTCCCTGCTCATGTCACTATATCACCCTCTCTCTTCACCCTGCAGAAAATTAACCAGAAGCTGATGTCCGACCCCGGCAACTTCCCCACCATTCAGTCCATCGTGCTGCATGAAGTCCACACAGGTGTTTCCCAGGTGCGCAACTCTGCCACCGAGGCTCTGCTGTGGCTCAGACGAGGCCTCAAGTTCCTCAAGGAGTTCCTGTCGGAGGTTAACGCAGGACAACAAGACATCCAGGGAGCGCTAAGTGAGTCTGACTTCTAACACAGACATCTACAAACAAATTCAAATACATGGATCGTTGACAATAATTTCATCACGTGTGTATTTTTCACCCAGATAATGCCTATGGAAAGACCCTTCGGCAGTACCACGGATGGGTTGTGCGAGGTGTATTTGCTGTAAGTATTTCTTACTCTCACCATTACTTTTCCCCTCTGAGGTCCATCTGTTCTTGTATTGTGACTGTTACATGCCTCTATTTTCCAGCTGGCGCTGAGAGCCGCCCCATCTTATCAAAGTTTCAGTGCCGCCTTGGTGTCAACAGAGGGCGACGAGCAGAAGAGCGGCTTCACCATCGGCATGCACAGGGACCTGGGAGTGTACCTGCCTGCGATGGAGAGGCAGCTGGGAATCCTGGATGTCCTGTATGAAGAATACAACCTGGAGTCGGATGAAGTGGTGTGAAAACATGAACAGAGAGAAATGATCCGACTTCAAGGAAAGACAGAACCTGGCTGCAGGGGCAGAGTAGTGGCTAACTGCTGAAGGAAGGTGCCTGATGCATCAAGAGCATCTCGTGTACAAAATGGTGTGAGCATGTCCCGTGTCAGTGTGAGGTGTTTCCAGTGGTTGTTAAACTCTACGACAATAGAGGGTCCAGGTTTGAAGAAGGTATTAATGTCTGTATTTAGGAGCCCACGAGGGGAAAAGCACCCATTAAAAATTAAGACATTATGGTTTGACATAAAATGTAGTTTCTGGGTCTTGTTTAAAAGACCACTGACAGTGTAGGGGTTTTCAGCCCTGTTATGCAGACTCATACCATAATGATTAATGGTGACATTTGTTTCTGGTGTACATTTTGTCACTGTATTGTGGCTTTTTATGTACTATACATGTTTGAAGGTACATAACCACAGAGTATTTGGCTCTAGTAACTTCTCTGGAAGATCATTTGTGATTGAACTGATCATAATGCAAACAAATGTTTAACCAAGACTGTCCCGTTTCCTTTGATTCATGACACAGGGTGTTACTTGCGACTAACACAAAGCACTATTTAACTACAAACAATGTCCGTTTGTTACTATGCCCAATATATGCCTTAAGTATGTGATGGAACTGCATACTTGGCTGACTTTTAGTGTATTAGGTAAACATGTTTTCTTGCACTGACTGTTGAAGTTAAGTGGAAATTATGATCAATATTGATTCCTTTCCCTGCTGTTTGACAATGTATTTGTTTTGTTTTACATCACTAACACGTTAGGAGCTGTTGCTCTAGAGACACTCCGCGGGACCAAAAAGGAAGGACTGTCATGTGAATGGCTTTAAGCCTCTGCTGCCTCCAACACACAAGAATGAAATAATACAGTGAAGCTGTTGAAGTACTGACAACTGCTGAATATTTATGTGGACATCCTCTGCACAAGCCTATGCATAGTATGCATTGTCACAATGTCTATTTATGTGTTAAGTTATAAAGACCACATTCATGTCATGGGGATCATGTCAGTCCTGCTCTTTGTGTGAATGTATGAACATTTGTATCCACAGAGCATGTTTATTGATTGCATGGTTTTATGTATTAGGTAACATAGGTGCCAATGGAAACTCTAAATATAGGCGAAGGCCTAGAATTAACCAAGTTAATAAATAATCCTGAAGGGGATAGATTTAAGTTAAGTACATTGCTTCTTCATCTCTGCACTGAATGGACATAAACATTCAGCAAGTCTTCTCTCCAGATTCTTCACCATCTTGTCCATGCACTGTTCTAAATATACAGTACTGAAGTGTTACCAGCTATACTCAATATTTTATGATGTCGATTCAACAATGATACAACGAGCGGTATGACTCCACCTCCCGGCCACGTTAAAGTTTGTCCCTATATTCACTTAGCCTTGCGGACAAAGCAGGAACATCCTCGTAGGGCTTTTGTAAACACCATGTAGTATTTGTAACTTTATTCTAACTTTTCTTTTTTAGTTTTCAGGAATGCGCAAAGTAATATTTCTTCGATTAAGTCATTTGCGGCAGGTTTACATAACTGGTGTACAACAGGTTGATTTCCTGTCGCAGTTTAATTCCACTGTTAATCCTGAAATTATGCTATTGTAATACTACAAACATTTGATTTGTTTTTTTCTATGATTGTATATAAGATGCTATTGGATTTTTACATAATAAATAATGAAGTCATCTCAGTGTGTGTCCAGTCCTGTTGAAGTCAAATATTTTATATCATGGTAAAATAACAATTGCAAGGTCCTTGTTCTTTATTTGAGTATTTGCATTAACTGCTTATTTATACCACACCACTAAATTTATTTGATAGGTTGAGTTATTAGTAACTTTGCAGATTGCATACTGCATCAGAACCAAAGTAGCATTTTTTTTTCAATTATTTTATCAGAAATTAGATTAAAAAAACAAACATTAATTCCAGTTATCAGAAAGTGAATATCAGATTTGATCATTTTATTGAATGAAATTCTTATTTCTTCACATTCTTTGATAACTTAAGTTATTTTTAATTTTAAACTGAAATTTTTACATATTGCGCCTTGAACATCGGTAAATAGTCTACATTCTGCTGTCTGCAGTTGTGCCCGCTTCAGTTTTCTGCCATCACTGTAACAAAGCCCAACCGAGAAGTGTTCACACATTCAGCCTCCATTTTTATTGTTGCCTGCGTGCTTTTGCAAAGCCTGATGGTTCTCATTAAAATATCCTCAGATCAAATTAAAAAGTCCTTGAAATTGATGTTTAAGAACAAATGGGAACCCTGTCTACATTTATCTTATTAACCAAACCCATCAATGGGTAAGCAGTAGATGGTAAATCTGCGCAGGTGTTCTAGCTTAAACAACAGCGGCACTGAGCTTTAGTAACACCTTGGCATACCTTGTTGTCTGTGTTTGAGTGTTTTGCATGTGCAAGCAGTAGTGTGTCCCCTGCCAAGACCACAGCACCCTGCATGCCAGCCATTCCTGCCTATAGGTCAGGGATTTTCACTTGGCTCAGGCCAACAGCTGGGTCCCTGCCCGCTTCCTGTCCCTGTAGCCTCCTTTGCATTGCCTTAATGTAACGCTACACCACCCAACCTGTACCAAAATAACCCCTTTTGTTGGAAAAAGTGTTTGATTTCAGATCCTCAACTTAATACCTGTGAGAGCTCAAAATAGATCCTGCTTCTTAACTGTTCAACTTGATGACCCTTGTCTTTGAGAGAGGGAAAATTATTCAAACAGCTATAAGAAGATAAATTAATTTGTACCTAAGAGAACTTCCCAAGCTCCACAAATAGAAAACTTGACTTGGGGGGGATTCTTCTGTGTGTATGCACGGCAGATCTTTTCATTACAGAGCAGCAGACTCAGGTTGGACACTGCATCTCCAGTGACATTTAGTGCTGCACTGAGACATCTGTGCTACAAATCTGATTGGCCTGGTCAGGGGAATGCACCTGATGGGATGAATACACCAAAGTAAGCTTTTACTCGGGCATCTCAGCAGACAAATTATCCTGATGTGATTTAGAAAAAGAAATACGGCATGCTAATAGAGTTACGTGGCCGAGTCCCGGCCTCGAGCATCTGTGCTGCAACGCTGGCTGGCTGCCCATGCCCAACCTGTATCGCCGTGCCACATCTCCAGGCACGGACCGGGCTCCATCGAGACAGAATGAAAAGCCAAAAACTCATTGCCATGTCTGAGAAAACGCCGAGACTTCACTGTGCTGTCTGTTTAATCTAACGCAGCACTTTGCAAGAAGCTGCTGACAGCATCAATTTTTTTTTCTCCACTTGATAGATATCTGCTTTTTTTTCTTACAGTGAGTGCTCTGAAAGGACATCAATAGCATCTCTATCACTGTCTGTGGCTTTTTGCACAGCGTCCAATCACTGTCACTGCCTGCTCACGACAGATAGAAATCAGAGCTGCTGACAAACCACTGACTCAAATCTAAAGATGAGAGTGAAAAGCTTTGAATGAATGTTTTATTTTCATCTCTTTTTTAAAACGACCCACAGCTACTGTATAAATCATATCGGAGTAATGAAACAAAAATGAACTTTCACCATCCCAGCCACAGTGCATACTACATTTCATAAAGCCTTACAGTACGTTACCACATGCATGTTATGTTTCAGCGTACACAGTACAGGGTACAGCACAGCAGCCACAGACAGAACATTCAACATAATTTCCAAAAGGTATTTCAGCTGTGTGCATGGCACGGTTCGTCACTATCATACATACAGTACTTTGCTACACTCCGGGCAGAGCAAGACTGATATCTCTTAAGACACCTGCTATGCTGATGAATGCAATGATTTACAAAATGTCTGACAAAAGCCTTGGTTTCACACACATAAGCGAGGTATCACAGAGCATGCGGAGACAATATAGTAACAGTCTTAAACTTTCAATTGCTTTTACACTTGAGAACACCTGACTACATCTAAGTATGGCTGAGACAAGCTCTCCCTTGGCACCGCGACTCATACAGTAGCTTATGGAAAAATGTCAGCTTATATCGGCACAGTCCAGCAGACTACATCTACACTGTTAAGTTTACTGTTGAGTTTCTGTATATACTGTAAGACAGAAAGACTGGATAAAGAGGTAATAGAGTAAATACAGTAATGACCAAAGAACAGACTGGAATTGAAATTCCTCCCCCTTTTAGCAGCTAACAGACTATTCCAGCCTTTTTTCCTGTGCAGTGAGAAAATTTAAGAACATAACAGTTTCAAGCCTTCACATACGGTATATTTCATTTCTCACCGAAGCACAGGGAGGAAACTTGATCGCACCCGGAGGACTGCACCTTGTGGATACTTTAAAGCTCTTGTTTGAGTTGCCTGTGTGCTTCAGCGTACAGTCACTGCCATTTCATTTACAAAGAGAGTAGTGGAGGAGGCCTGTGTGGAGCTACATGTTGGTTCCTGAGAAATGTTTGGATTTATGAAACCTTGTCCAGTACAGTCCCACCACAAGCCAAGTCGGCCTCTGAAGAAGTGGCCTTGTGGTATAACAGTCTCACTGAAATATGCAGTGCATAATTCATGCACTACATCCACCTCTAACCAGACATATTGATCTGACTGCAACTGAAATGTTTGATGTGTTATTGAGACTATACAGTGCGAACCTTGTTGTGGCAATAGTAAGTAAAGTGATAGGTTACATGCTCGGATAGTGACAGCTGCTGTCATGGTCTCAGTAATCACAGCCTCATGCAAATGCTGTGCAGTAGAATACCTGAGGCCACGGCTCTGGATGTCCTACTGCCTTCTCTTTCTCAACAGTAACTGGGTCAAGATTAACTCGCCTCTGGCCCGGCTACTGCTCCTCTGCAACATCTCCCACTGGCACTTGATTAAGTCTCTGCATGGCTGTCGCACAACATGTTGCATCCAGAGGCTGATTCCGGTCCAATCGGGCATGGTGAGGTGAGGAGGCCGGTCTTAAGTCCTGCTTGTTAAGACGGAGTGCAGTCAGTTGTCCTGTGCATTTCCTATGTGTGGGTGAAGGTTTTCACCTTCACTGACTGAGCATAACTCCAGGGAGCTACGTGGCATCTCAGCAGCAATACAGAGGAGTTACATATATGTGTTTTGTTTTTCATCATTAAACCATTGGTTGCCTCTACCTTCAGAGTCTCTTTTCTTGGAGCGTTATTTTTTTTTTTGCATGAAAAATATTCCTGTTATGTGTCACACAGAGGATCCTGCTGCACAGTCCAGCTCCCTCCTCAAGTGAAGTACTTGCAGTTTGTGGAGTCAATAACACAGTGCGGTGTGCACTTGAGGTGACCGTATGACCTGCAAATAAGAGAAAGAACCTTTCGGTCATGAAAACACAAACAGGCAGCAAAGAGTTTATGTCAACATGAAGTTGTAAATTGTGCTTACCCTGGAAGATATGAATTACATGTCTGGTATCCAAAGTCCTTTCCATCACACTCCTCAGCCCCCTCATAGCGGTATCCGTCTCCACAGTAGGCATGTTTACACTCTGTGGAAAGGGGAGACAACAGAGGTGGAGGGGTCACGCTATATGTGTACAGCAAAGCACAACTAAGGAGCTATAATAGACCACCGAACATAGACGCATGACTTACTGACGCAGCCGTCGGTGACGACTCTGTTCCTGTCATCACACTCCTCCCCAGTGGAAATCTGCACAATCCCGTCACCGCAGTAACCTTCGTCGTCAGGTGCGTTTTCCATGGACTGGAACGGCGTCAGCTGGAATGGAAAAGTCTTTTACAGAGTTTAAAAAACATGAACAAAAAGGAAAAAACTGCTTGAAAAAATAATAAAATTCTAAGATTTTGCTGCATGCAATGATACCTGGATTGGCAGCCAGCCATCGATGTCTTTGAAATAGAGAGATCTCTGATCTTTGCGGAATGCAAGAGCGTTATCTGTGTGAAGACGCTCCAGTTCTTCCTCGTTGCTCACAACGAATATCTGAGCGAAAGGCCAAGTGAGGAAATGGTTTCAATATTTAGTGCATTTTGAGTCCCGTTGGAGCGCAATTCTGAGATATTGAGCATTAAAATTTCATTTCCGAGTTGGCAATATGGTCTCAAACCAATATCCATCCCTCCTTTTATCCTTGAAAACTTTTTATCTTTAAATTATTCACTCAGAAGTTATTAAAACCCAGTAACCCCAGGGTTTCTAAAAAAAAAAACACCAGAGAAAATAACAGCATAATTAGATAATATCAGAGATTTTAAATACACACAGTATATGCATTCTGATAAAAAAAAAAACCTTAACATTTTAATTGTAATAACTGTATCTGCATTAATTTGACTATTAATTCCTCACCGCCGGGACTTTGGGGTAATTTCCTCTGGAAGGATAATCATCATACGATGAACCACTGACAGAGCCGCAGTTACACTTTCCAGGAGGCCCTGGTGGACCACGTGCACCCTTTGTTCCAACCATGTACAGTCCTAAACATATACAGAGAGGAAAACAACATTATATAAATACACACAAAGCAATAAAAAAGATAAAAAAGGCAACACATTTCGTGCCAAGTAAAAATATTTCAGGCTGAGTGAGCTACAGTACAGTGAAGTGTTGTTGAGAAAACAGGATATAGTAGCTAACATAAATACTGTATGTAATGAAATGTATCTTTGATTCATCTATCAAGAAGCAAACACAATCAACTTAGTTCACTTGGAAACTTAATCAAGACAACAAATGTCACATTAATGATCTGGTGACACAATACTTGTAAGGGCGTCTCGCCATCTGCGAAACCATTTTAGCCACATGATGTCATGATGACAGCATCGTGTTTCACCTCAGGGGATAAAGTTTCTCTGGTGCTAAATAAGACTACCGGCGTTACCTCTTACACTGCTCTAAAGTGTGCTTCCTTTTGCTGACACAGGTTTGTTCCTCCTCACGCTGGTTGCACAGCGTTTCACACAAACACAAACAGTGCAGAGTCACACACAAACCAATCGCTTCAACTAATCCATACATGTAGATTTATGGTTAAAGATCTCACCTGTGGCAGGTGAACCAGGAGGACCAGGGTGGCCAGCAGGTCCCTGTGGGCCTGCGGGTCCCATGGGACCAACTCTGCCTGAATCTCCTTTCACTCCCTAAAACACAATCAAAATAAAACATTAACATTTCTTTACATTATGTTTCAAAGAGCACAGAGCACAGAAAATAATTTTTTGCATGAACATAAATATAATTTTGAGGGGAAAATTATTAACTTACAAATAATAATTTCATTTGTGCAACAAAAATCTACTGCTCTTAATAAATTGCATGCATGTTTACTTTGATCCGCATACAGAAAGTGCACAATAATTATCTCCCTCACTCTGTGTGCTTTCAATTTTGCCTGCATGCTTAATACATTTTCTCTGCAATATATACTTTTACTGTGCTCAAAATAATCAATCAAACACTAAAAATGGAGGCACAAATACAACAAAATAATACTGTTTTAAAACAGCGCAACAAGAATGTCACATTTCCACAATCACCTCACCTGCTTGCCTCTCTTCCCTGGTGGGCCTGTGGGTCCTCTGTTTCCTGAGATTCCAGGTTCGCCCTTTGGACCCATTTCACCCTGCACAACAAATCAGATCAACTCAGCATTCAGTTTGGTCAGATTTGGAAAATTCTGCGGAGGAAAATTCAGAAATTCCTTCTTGTTTTGTTGTGTTCCTCACTTTCTGTCCAAGCATTCCTGGGAAACCCATTCCACCCTGTGGATAAAGAACGGGAAGCTACTGTCAGAATATATCCACTTCAGCACTTTGATTCACAAGAACCCACTGATAAACTTTGCCCACCTTGTCGCCTTTCATTCCACTCTCACCACGATCACCTCGAGAACCCTGATGGAGCAGATTACAACGTGTTACATAACATACACAACAGAGAGCCGTACAATATATATATATATACATCATTTCTTTTTGCATTTTCTATCAAATAAAAACAGCCACATACCTTTTCCCCTTTATAACCAGGTAAACCCTAAAAATAAAGATCAGAGATATTAAATATCCAGGATGAAATAAAGTAGTGTGAAGGTGAGATCATCCCAGATCAGCGTGGTACATATTGTAGATCATACCCGTGGCCCAATTGGTCCTCTGGCTCCTGGTAAACCCATCAGCCCCGAGTCACCTTTCTCACCCTGACACGGGAGAAAAACATTAAGAAATAAGACAAATGTGGATTAGCTTCATTTTCAGGAGAAGTTAGGAAGGCAGACTTATTGAAAAGGTTGTTTTCATGTTACAAAAGTATTTCATTGTGCAAATAGGGACACAAATTGTCACTAATTCTCATCCATCCTACCTTATCTTGGCACTTACTGGTCTCATGTCATGTCATATATTGCATCATCTACATTATGAGGTCTGACTTACTCACTTTGGGCCCACTTGGTCCCGGCCATCCAGCTGGTCCCTGCTTCCCAGGAAGTCCAGGCGGACCTGTCCGACCCTGACAGGAGAAATCGATTTTTACACAGATACAGAAATACCTTATAAAGGACTAATAAAACACTTGCTGCCACAGCTGAAGAAGCAGTTAATGAAATCAGGGCCTCTTACGCCTGTTTGCTTTGCGAGAAATCCGAGTGCAGGATTTGCTGCATAAGCTGACAGCCTGCTTGCCACAGTATTTATCAGACGCTGCTGCACATGTAGAGGGAGAATGACTTTAACGAGCCCTGTCACTTTGCTCTCTTTAATTAAATGATGGGCTGTATATAGAACAGGAGCTCGTGCTTGTGGGAAATAAAATGATTTATGACCTGGCTGAAGCACTAAGCTAAATTGCACTGCAGTGCTGCAAAGCTGCTCAGTCAGGCCAGCAGCCAGCTGAAGCTCTCCCACTGGGCCGCTTTCACTGCTCAACCACCACAGAGGCTGATCATTCAGGGAGGTCGCTTCTCTCTCGCCTGCCCTGATCAAACGTCAGTCCTAACAGAGAGGGAGGTGTCTTTGAGGGGTCAACTGAGGCAATATGCTTCTGTGAGAGAGAGGAGACCTGCATGTTAACTCCGCCTGCCATCGAAACAGCCCGTCTCAGCAGCTCTGCATCCCTCGCATCCTGACTGTCACTGTGGCAGTGCTGTCTCCTGTCAAGGTTGCCCACAATCTCTTGATGCACACGGCCAGGCACCAGCAGCTCTGACTTACAGCTAGCGAGCAGGCGGAGGCACTGTATCTCATTTTTGAGTAAATCCACTTAGCGGGGAATATGGAGTGATTAATGGGGACTCTCACCTTTCGCCCAGGTCTTCCGATTTCTCCCTGACGACGGGATGTGGAGGAGGGGGACAAGGACAGCGTTTATTTAATACACTTCCAGCATGTGCAACAGGTCAATTAGACTTTAGCTTAGAAAATGAAGAGTAGCTTATAATGAGCTGCCTGAATGAGATGAGAGTAGAACATACGGAGGTAAACTGCTTACCTTTTCTCCCTTGGGCCCTCCTATCCCAGGTAATCCAGGTGGACCCTGATGAACATAAAAAAATAAATAAATATGACAATGGCTCATAAATTACAGAGATACCTATCTAAATCAACTTTATCGTCCACACCATCCCGACCATAGAGTCATGTCTGCTGCAGTTTCAATTAGCTTAAGGCTGAGTAGCCACTATTGATTTAAAAAGTGCCTCCTGGGTCCCTTTTGATATACTGAAACGCTGCTGCAGTCTAGCTGGTGCTGTAACAGCCAGAGATGGGCAAAGCTTTAACAACAATTTGGCAAATCTGCAATTTAACAGAGGAGAAGGTTCGGTTTATAAGCACCTATGGCACCAAAATGTTTTAATATCTTTCATCACTAGAGTACACAAACACACGCTTGTGTTGGTAATCCCTGGAATTTACGCAACCCAGTATGCCTTTCCAGGCAGACTGCTCTTCGGACAGTTTCTGAGAATGATGTGTGGCACACTGGCAGGCAGTGGAAAAAGGCTATTTGTGTCTGAGCTAAATGTAGAGCGTTAATGGGCTGCTGTGTTACAAGGGCCAGAGAAATCCCCATCTTATGCTCTGCAGGAACTCTCAAGTTGGAGAGGAGATGGGGGTAGGATTAGTGCTGGAGTACTAATTCTTAGCACCTTGAACTCATGCAGACCCCAACATGAAACGTATGGAAGTCAGATTGTAGGTGTGTTGGAATGAGCAGAGCTAACAGGGATGCTTTTGGGAAGAGTCTGGATCCTACCTCAATGCCAGGTGGACCAGCAGGCCCTCGGGGGCCTTGGACACAGGCTGAACCTTTGCCCTCATTGCTCAGCTCGCCCGACACACCACCATGATGTGAAATGTCATCAATCTGTAAAATGAAAATAAAAATAAAAGTTTGCATTTTTTTTACATCTTTGACGCAAATGCTGAATAAAGGAGAATCGACAGAATGACACCTTTACGATTTTTATAGTGATGTTTGAAATTCATCCCATTCTTGATACAACAACTCCCAACCAACGACTGGTTAACCCCTCTCTTCCTGCAAACACGTCCCTCCATCTGAGCATTTTAACAGTGTCATTAAGGGGTCAAAAGGTAGCAAGTGTGGCAGTTTGGATATCACCCAAGGACATATCATCAGACAGATATTCCACAATAGAAAGTCACATGACTTTGGACTCACATGAGCGTGGCGGCGCCAAAGTGAAGGGGGTGGAGGAAACAGTGGGGGTGGAGGCGGACTCAGTAAACAGCATGGGCTGAACCTCTTCTGCTGCTCCTGGGATCTGAGAGCTGTGCAAGGTGTGCATGCAGTCACACAAGAAGTGATGCCGAGGTGTAGGAAATTAGAAGAAGACAGTCAGAGGAGGGCATGTTAATGTGTTGTCAAGACACATGGACATGCACAGGCAACTGTGCCTCATAGACTGTGACAAATTGTGAAAAAGAAACCCCATATATACAGTAACAAATGGACAAATCAAAGAGGTTAGTTCATGCAGGAGCAGCATAAGTAAGAAGGGAAACAGGTGCAAACTATCAGATCATAAGACCCGTCCGGCTGAGTTCCTAAAGCTGGACACAGATATGAAGTGACTGTGCCTCTCACTGAAGGACTGGAGCTGGTCTCGCTATTTATAGAGGCATTTCCACTCTACCTCATGGGCGACAAGAAAATCAAAACAAGCGTATTTCACAAAGATAATAAGCTCAGAACCAATCCTAAAACTAAACATGCAGTATCCATGCTTTTTTACAGTACAACTCTCTCAACACCTGTGCATGCATAGCACTGTATGTACAGTACAGTACAGTACAGTACAGTACACACACCTACACAGACACACACACACACACAGACACGCTCATTCTTACCTGCTGGGAATGCAACAAAGCTGTCCAAAAAAGAGGACTGAGCCAGGCCATAACAAAACCACAAAGGCAGATACAGTCCAAGTGTTAGAAGAGTCATGCTGCTCCAGATAGTTGCCTGACTTTATTTCTGAGCCACAGCAGCTCTCACACGCTGCCTTTCTCTCTCCCTCTCTCCTCACTGTCCTCTCCCTCTGCTCCCCTCCCTCTCCGCTCTGCCTCCTTTACGCCCTCACAAGAGGGTACGCTGACCAATGCCCATTAAATCTTTCCTCTGCATCAGTGCGCGCTAAAATTACAGGAGACAGCCCGCCAGCTGCTTCGGGTGCCAATATTAGATCTCTACTACTGCAGGGGGGTGCCTTTTGTTGTTTCCACTGCTCTCGTGGGGAGACTTGAAGTGACCAAGCCACAGTGGGCTTTTTCAGCAAGAGATTCAAAAAGGATCCTGCATGAAGCCGTCTCCTGTGCACCCTGAGACAACTCTCATCAGTGTCTTGTGTCTCTCTTTGTTTATTAAGTGCATCTCTGTTTATGCAGTAAACTGTGCATCCCCCCAGTGCACTGTGGCATCCATTTGGTCCAGACCTGATTGGTTTTATTGCCCAGTCTGTCCCACAGAATTAAGTGTCTGCATTTCCAAGGAGGCTCTCTGAGGGATGTGAGAGCTGTAAACAAAAGTGGAAATACAGGCAACATCACTTCTCAACCAGTCATGAAACTTGATATTAATTAATACACAATACAAACATAAATCTAATAAAAATTGATCATACTGTGCACTCATCGCTGCATAAAAATAAAAAGATATTACATAACATTTTCACCGCTGCTATCGTCTATCCACTTGTTTCAAGGTGTTCCTGGCAAGGTGTGAATTTAAAGGAGGGTGTAAATGTATTAATGCATATATGCGATTTGTAAAAATCTGGACAGAACCGTTTTTTTAGCACATAGTTTAACATAAAATGATAAAAATGACATTTCCCAGCATTTTCATTGTTTATTTAACCATATACTGTGTTATGTTCATCACAATTACCTATTAGATTTATATGTGAAAACAACACAACAAAACAACAACACTGATCTGACATAAACGAACAGAGGCAAATAACATTCATTGTATAAAAAATGTTTTGTTGTTTAATGAAAGGTGTAATTTGTAGAACATGACCAGAATTTGAAGGTAGCTCCAAAAACAACAGTGGGCAGCATAGTAACTGACAACTGCTGCTCTGTGCTGGCTGTCCTTGACTCGAGCTAGCTACTGTTAGCTAACTAGCTTATGGCTCAGTTAGCAGTGGAGCCAGTGGCCCTCAAGTTTGTCTGGACCGGCACCTCGGATCACAGGGATGTTTTAACCTAAAATTCTCGCCACATCCTACAAATTGTTCCTTTTATCATTTGGTTAAAAAAAATTGTTAATTTGTTAATTAATACTATATTGTTTAGTAACAATTAAAAAAATATTCAGTTATTTCATGGAAACAATCACAAAAAAGTCACAAAAGCAGCTTTATATTTTCCCAGTTTGAGTTTCCCTGAGGAAAACATTCAATTCTGTTCTGATTATGTTGAGGACGGAGCAGGAAGGTCCTTCTTTCGCTCTATAAGTTGGAGCGTGTGAGCCAAGGGAAGTCCTGCAAATACAGAAAACACAGCATCATATTCTGTTTCAGATGATAACGGCTCTTTTATGTAATGGGCCTTTTGTGGCCCATGTGAATGTTGAGTCATTTTAGCCTTCACAAATTGTGCCAAACACAATAGGATAGTTGATCTCCATCAACTGTCTAAGAGTCAACTCTAAACCTGAATATGGATAACAGTCAGTTGGGGGTCAAGTCTTTCTGCTGGCCACCATGGAGCTCAGCACCATGGCTACAGACCTCAATACAACCTTCAAACTTGTCAGCGAAGGGTTGCATGGATACATTCAACATAAACACAGAGAGCCATGCTTTCTAATTATGGGCACTCTGAAATAGAAAGGTCAGGTTGGTGTGAGGTGGAGGGATTGTGAGTGGAATACAACAGTTCTGCGGTGCACCTGGAGTGTATGGATTACTGATCAGTGAGGCATGTCAGTCATGTAGCCCCATAAGGATGAGACGAGAGTCAAGTAAACACCAAGCTGTTTGTTGCTCTGCTCTGATGATGAGCTGAACAATGCTGCTTTTAATCAGGCCTGGCTTTACTGCTGCGACTGTCAATGTCATTTAAGTCATAGTCCATCTTGTTTCTCTTCTACTTCCTGTAGGGTCCAATGTAAAAATGATGCGGGGGCTGAATCTGACTTGCAGCCTTTGGTATGAGCACTTCATACCATCACGTGCCTGTAGTTTTCACTGTCATCACCCCATGTCTGCAAGGGCACGGGTTGCAAGAGGATGAAATGTGGTATGAGACTTAAGATGAGGTTCTCTATCCTTTAGTCCTGACTTCTGGGAGAGGCAAAGTGTGAATAAGTTGTGGATTTGGGGAGCCATAGACCTTCCACATTTTACCTGTTTGTGTCCATAATACTGTCAAATCTGCAAGTGCACAGAAGTATCGACATGGGGATTCAGCCGTGGACCTTTATTGTTAACTTGCCATTAATCAAAATTAAAGCCAGGGAAACCCTCAACTTTTATCCTGTGGAGATGCCATGCTGCGATCTGAGTGAGGACCTAATTAACCGCCAGATGAAGTTCAAGCCCCCTTTAGTGGAGATTTTACTATGTTGGGAGAAAAACCAACATAACAACAGTATTTTAAGGATTAGAAAAGTGGTGTCACAACATCAATTATATCCTCGGCCAGCAGAGGGCGTGGCGCTTCCACAGGATTGATGTTGAGGATTCTCTGGCTGTAATCAAGGAACCTAATAAAGAAGGAAGGTTCATTACATCACGAATCTTGCTTTGGTGCCAGACTGTGGTGTCAGCTGTATTGAAGTCTATGAGAGATGCACGGAGAAACGTACTAAAACCCAACATATCTATGTTGTTTGACTTCTGATGGAGAAATGCCACCAGAAAAAGAAAGAACACACTACAGAGAGTAGGTTAACAGTAGTAAGTTTCTCCCCCCTAATGATTGACAGGGCTGATAATATTGTGACCAAACGGGGCAAGACCAACCAAATGTCGCTGATGAGACTGCATTTACACTGTGAACAGAAACCTTTCACAAATAAAATTGAAGGACGAACAACATGTTGAGAAAAAGAAAAAGAAAAAGAAAAAGAAAAAGAAAAAAAATCAATTGTTGACCTACTTCGGTAAGTGTATTCTTTCATGTTCTGGAGGCGTTTCTTCATCAGAAGTTATACAACATAGATATGTTGGGTTTTAGTGTGTTTCTCCATGCATCTGCTATAGACTTCAATACAGCTGACATGCTACGTTATGACCCTTCCTTCTTTTTTAGGTTCCTTGGTGTTTTATTAACTTCGCAATAAAACACCAGTGGATTTTTTCAGTTTGAACTGTACTTCCGAAATTATCTGTGTCTGTGGCAACTGTCATACAAATATAACCACAACAAAAGACATTATTTTATATCAAAGACAGACATTTAACAACAAAGTGCTCCACAACAACATCACCAACAATAAAGAATCAACTACAAAAAATTAAAGTTACACCTAGATGACACACACATATATATATATATATATACCTGCTGTTTTCTGTCAGAGGAGGGGTCGATGAGCACATTAAGGAGACTTGGTCTCTCCCAGTCATTTAAGCTAATCTGTAAAGCACTGCGCAGCTCCTCCACCGTCCTCACCAGGAACCCCCGACCTCCAAATGCTGTCATGACCTCATCGTAGCGTGCTTCAGGTAGGAGGGTCACAGGTGGGGCTCTGTCAAGCAACATGATAGGTTTAGATATCTGTCATTACATCACAGCTGATAACATGTAGGAAGCCATTATAGTGATGCTGATTTTCCCTGTAGCATGACTCACATAGAGGTCAGATCTCCCATTTTTGCCATTTCTTTCCAGGTCTCAGGATCCACTCCGCTGTAAATGCCATTGTTATTGACCACAATGATGACCACGGGTAGATTATATCTGTTAGAAAAAACAAAGACACTGTGTAATTAAGAAGTGAAAGGGGGTTGAAGTGTTTGTATTGTTTAGAAGAGGAAGCAATCAACCCACCTGCACATGGTTTCGACCTCCATTCCAGAAAATCCAAAGGCACTGTCCCCCTCCACACAGACTATCCTTTGGCCTTTACTGTTCTCGCTCTTCTCCACAGCGGCTGCTGCAATAGCAAAACCAAGGCCAACTCCCATTGTTCCAAATGTACCTGCATCCAACCTAAACAACATCAGGATGAGCGTTAGCTAAACAAACTTCTAAAATTTACCCAGAACGAAAGCTTACTTTAGCCAAATACAGTTATACAATTTGTCAACAGTGAAGGGATATGCGAGCACATGTTTGCTCTCTAATAATCCCCGTTCAGAAGTCATTTTTGCGTTCAGATGCGTTAAAAAAACATAGCAATTAACACATTTGAGAAGTGCCCTTTAAGAACTGCTTCAATGAGAATTCCTTGCCTGTGTCGAGGTAGGTAGTTGTTCAACATCGTGCGTCCTATGTCCATAGTGTTTGCACCCTCGCTGACAATTATACAGTCATGTGGCAGCAGCTGGGAAACATGATGAAACACTGTGTAGTAGTTCATGGGTACTGTTGACTGAAGAGCAAGTGCCTGTCGATAGAAGAAGGGCAGAAATGTGGTGAAAAAGCATGAATAATATTACAAGAAACAACATCTACGGGATCAAACACATAATTATATTAAATATTTGTCATCATCACCCTGTGGCACACTGATAAAAAGATTGAGTCACAACATCACCCAGTCACCCTAAACCCACCTTTGATATTTTTGCATTAGCGGCAATTTTGTCTTTCAGTGTGCTCCACCACTCTGTATCAGAGGAGGATTTCCAGCCATCTTTATGGATGCACTCCAGTAGCTTGAAGAAAAGAATCCAAGACATAATCACTGTCGACACACACACACACACACACACTCACACAGATGAGCTGTTCTCCTATAGTATTTCTTCAATGCACATTAGTTTATCATGACAGTCAAAAAGAGAGTTACTTTTGTGGTTACCTGAGTGACAATAGCATTGATGTCTCCAAGGAGAGCAACAGCAGGCCTCACATTGTTCCCCATCTCCTCAGCACAAAGGTCAACCTACACACAGCATAATTGCGTTATTGTGTTAGATTATTATAGCACTGACCTGACAAACCATTAGATTTTTACCAGGGAGTTATCCTAAACATTATTTTGAAACTGCTTTTCAACAAATCAAACACACTCTTTGCTTCTCCATTCACATACCTGGATGATCTTGACATCAGGATGAAATCTAGGTGGCAGACCAAAATGCAGCATCCAGTTCAATCTGGCTCCGAGCAGAAGCACAACGTCAGCCTGGAGGAGAGCTCTTGGTACCAGAAACAGTCAAAGGGGAACAGGTGTGGCAATGTTGAGTTAAGACAAAAGGGGAAAAACAAAATGAATACAATGAACAGTGGTGTACATACATCCATTTGGTGTCTGTGTAGAATAAACAATATAAGATATACACAGAAAAAACAGATTTATACTATTCAATTGAGATATTTCTTCAACAGTCTGTTATTCTGTGCCACTAAGACACAGTGTACTAACACGGATTGTAGATTGAGAATTTAGATACAGTGATGCTTGACTTACATCATTACAAAGGACACATAAACCTCTTTTGTGAAACAATCAGCCAGATTGTTTTCTAAATTTTGTTCAGTTTTTTAAAATGCTATCTAAAAAATTCAACCAAAATGTTTACATTTACTCCTGGAAACCTGTATTCACATAAATGATGTGATAAAATGATGAAATAAAGACATGTTTAATTTGGCTAAAATAAATGTTTTACACTTTTTTATTAATGCATTTTTTATTGTAAAAGAGAGGCAGACCTCGAGCGGGCAGCAGCCACACAGTTGGGGTGATCATCAGGAAGGACCCCTTTCCCCATGGGGGTGGGCAGAAATGGCAGACCGCTCATTTCAACAAACTCCCTCAGAGTGGTTTCTGCTCGGCCATAGGCTGCTCCTGTTGCGATCAACAATACCCATATCATGATGACGCCTAATGAGCTACTCTTAAATGACTTATTAAATGTGGTAATTCCAAGATATATTGCATATGTATTTAATGTTACCTTTGCCAATGATGACTAAGGGTCTTTTAGCTGCTTTCAAGACAGAGATGGCTTCAGTGATTGCACCGTGGTCAGCCACACTCACTGGTGGAGAAGGACAGCAGGACACAACTCTGCAGGAGAAACACATCTCAAATCACAAAAGTGATACTATGCATAAAAAAATAAAACATTAAAAAAAAATGCTAAGAATTACAGCAAACCTGACTTGGCTCCTGTCCACTTTTGCATTGACCATGTCCCCTGCAATGTCCACGTAGCAAGCACCTGGACGCCCATATATGCTTGTGCGAACTGCCTGTGAGCAAATACAATAAAATCACTGATGTGTTAATGTCATCCAACTATACAAAATATCTTATGTGGCATGCTGTGATAAAGGAAACTAACAATAAGCGGGTACATTACCTTCTCGACCACTGAAGGGATGGCCTCCAGACTGCTGGGTCTAGCAGAGAACTTGCTATAAAGGCGACATGCCTCCACCTAGCAACAAATTTACAACTGTGTCGATTTAACGAAGCATTAACAGAAACAAATCCAGATGGTCGAGTGCATTACCTGAGGAAACTCCTGAAACGCTCCTGCTGTTTCCTGATTTTGATCTGAGGAGCCTCCAATAACAACCACCGGCCTGCAAAGGCAACATACATTTAATAAGACAATTCCCACAGGAGCCATGTTAGAATTGTACACAGGAGCATGAATGCAGCATCAGTTTGTTGAATCATACTGTACCAGCAGTTCATGTTAGCGTTAGCCATTCCACCCAGAGCATGAATGAGTCCAGGTCCAGACACCACCAGGCAGGCACCTGGTCTGGATACAAGGAACCACAGGAGACACGTGGGATACAAACTGTCACACCAGCTGCTCACATTATTCTGTTTAGTTACTTTATGTCTTACCTCCCAGTCAGGTATCCAACAGCCGATGCTGCGTAACATGCCTGTTGTGTGACAGAATTTATTATATATCAAAATTTTATTGTAATGTTGTTAAGGATTATAAGTGCAGGTAAACAGCAATGTAGCAGAATGATAATTAATGTTTATAGAGCCTGACCGACACATCGGTTGGTCGATATTATCAGCGATGTTGGCCTATCTCCTATATATTGGTATTGGCATATATGTTGAGCTGATATAACCCACCGAACAAAAACACACCCAAAAGACCATGTTTTGTCATCCAACCTTGGATCATTAGCCTACCTTATGAAGCCTGGATCACCAAACCATGGTCTTTAATAAAGCTGATGAATAGATCACCTGGTAAAGTGCATGTCTCATGCAGGCTACTGAGGTTGAGGCTCGGGGTTGAATCCACCCTGTAGCTTTTGCAGCATTAAGTAAAATTTGGCCGTCATAAAAACTTTAATTTTTGAGTCACAATAAGTTCTTTAGACGTCTGTAGTTAAGTTGACAAGACCTCTGAAATTAAATTGTAAAAACCTCTTTTGAACCCAGGCAGGTAACGTCCTTGGACATGAATAGTGAATGATGAAAAAAAGTTTAAAAAAAGACGTCACAAAAAATTTCATTATACCGGCAAGGACGTCGAAAAGAAGTCTTTTGGATATATTTTTGCTCAGTGGAAAAATCTTTTTCATAGATTGTAACGCAGTAGGTTTACTGTTTCAGTGCACTGACGTCATTTTAGACAAAAAGTGTATTATTAAACTGAAAAATACCCTGCCTACGTTACATATTGCATAAGTCAAAGTGTTTGATAACCACATTTGAGAGATAATTGCCAAAAATGTGTTTATATCGGCTGATATATTGATATCAGAATTTTTTACTTCCTAAATCTTCATCGATATTGACACCAAAAATCAATATCGGTCGGCCTTTAATTTTTTTTTTTTTTTACCGCTTGTTCGTTGCGCATTCCCACATATTTGATCCCTGCAGCCTGAGCAGCCATGGCCACCTCAATGATAGGAACACCAACTATCCCGAACATGTACTCCACTTTCTGCAAGGAGAGAAATGACTCTTTAACAAACCAACACTGAAATATGAGAGTTTAAGGAAGAATTGTACATAGTAGTAATAAGCTGCATAGTAAAGTAAACTTGACTGCGCAGGACTTGAACTTTGACACAGTTTTAAGGACACATGTTGCTGCTAACTTAACTTTAGGGTTAGCATACTTCATTAACCTTCACCTCGCAATGTTAGCGTTGTTTTAAGAAGCGGTCTTACCTGAGACTTTAAAGACTCAGCAATCAGCTGAGCTCCTGTCAGTTCGTCCATGTTTATCCAGAGGCTGTTAGCTACGAGTTGTTATAATGTTGTGGACCTGCTGTGGACAAACCGTCATAAACTGTTGTAACTACCAGCTACACGAACAACTCATGTTTACTACTGTCCCTGAATCCGCCCCGTTCCCGGTACTTCCGGGTTGCAAGCCAATCACGGGCGCCCCTACGTGTGACCTCACATAAAGAGCGTTGCACTCCTTGCAAACTGTTAAATAAAATAAAATGCAAAGACAACACATACCGATTACACCCTAGTTTAAATGTAATAAATTAAATATTCATTTTACATTTTAAATTAATTTTCGTTTTTATGTGCAATTCATACCTTAAAGGAAAAGTTCACCCAAAACTGAGAATTCAGTCATTAGGTACTCACCCTCATTTTATGTTTGTTTTGTTATTTTTCCCCATCTACTTCAGTTGTTTAGGAGAATGATGTAACACTGTTTTGTTGTGAAGCTCCAGAAATTTTTTGTTGCACACAGTCACATTGGCATGAGGGTGAGTTGATAATGACATTCTTTAATTGTGCAAACACACTTAAGATTTCAATCTGTTTTTGTTCATTTAACATATACATTTTGAATTTCTTCAAATATTTGATCTATTTTATTAAGTGATTATAGCTAAACTATTATGTAGGGAACACTACACCTAGTTATTATTAGTTACATTATATTCAAATATCCTTATATCATTATATTGTTTGTTTACTAAATAATTAATAACATGTGTAACTGTGCTATGTGCAATAATGTGAGTTCAATTATCTTGTCCTATCTTATCTAAAATCATTTCCGTTTTGAAAAAAAGGTGCTGATCAGTGTGTCACTTGTTATAGGTAATGAAAAACATCCGACATGTCAAAACATCAATGACTATCAAAACGGCTTCAAATGTGTCATGTATTTAACAGAATCAAAAGGCGATACTCCATAAAAAGACTCAAGTTCATTATTAAATAACTCATTTCTTTATTACTCATAAAATATACAGCAATCTCAGTACTGAAAGAACTCATTGGAGCGTTGAATTCACAGTCATAATTTCTATATACACGCTAGTTTCATCCCTCTTCAAGAAAAAAACGAAAAGAAAAAAAGAATCTTTTCCGTTCTAATGAATCTAGCAAATGTATTGTACATATTTCCAGTTGAAAGGATTTTTTAACAGACAGAAAAAAGGGAGTTTTGAATCATGGCGGAAACAAGTGGTTTCTTTTTTTTGAAGTTAAAGCAAGCAAAACCTGTCAACAAACATTGGCTAATATAAGAGCAAAAATATCATTAAAACAGAAGAAAATCAAACGCTGTCTTGTCATTGGTTTACAGTGTTTCTTGTCACAAAGCTCAGCCTCAGATACCTCGATACTGGATCAGTGCTTCTTAGAAATTACTTACCTAGTGCGCATCACTGTACTTTCACAGCTGCCTCTACAAACCCATCTTTTCTCAGTAACTAAATGAAGGCACAAAATGAACACATAAATAGGAACCGAAAGTACACAAATAATTTATTCTTGAAAGACTAAACCGCAATGGACAGGTCAATATACAAAGGTCAGGTAGATCAACTTAAAAATAACCTGGTGAACATATCAAATGTTTTTAAATTACTCAGGTCAGTAAATCAGATTTTTTTTCTTCTAGAGGATAAAGAGTTTAAGACATGAACATGGGTATATTAAAATTTTGATCTCAAAAAATAAATGATTTTTCCCCCCGTATGACTACAGACTTGAAGGACAAGTGCATTCTGACAAATGTAGTGTGCGATTATCAACCTTTTCAAACTCATCAAGGTATTCATAAATGAAAACTGGCTCCTTTGCCCCACTCGCTAACCAATAAACCCAAAAATTATCACTCATTTACACAGCTAAAATTGGGTTAAAATGCATCCATGTCTTTTGGTCCCTGTCGGTTTAGCTCTCTGTGAAGTGCTACCATCCCTCTTCAGCATGTTATTGCTGCACAAAAAGTCGCTGTCTGCCCAACAAGTACAGTTTGTAGCACTCAAGAAGTCAGTGTTGGTAAAGCAGCGGTTACTGAGGTCCAGTATCAGCTGAAGGACACCTGGTGCTGGATGAGGTCGGGATGAGTGTGTGCCAGCCTGCTGCACCTCCTCCCTTCTCTTGCTCTCTGGTGGGGACGGGGGACTCTTAAGGCTCCTGTGGGGGCTTTCGTCTTCTTCTGCCCTCCCAAGCTGGCGGTGGGTGATTTTTAAGACACAGTGTGTGTGTGTGTGTGTTTTTATGCATTTATCGCCTCCTCCTGTCCCTCAGTATGTCTCGGAATCTGAGTCATTGAGCTCCTCGTCCTTGTAGAAGCCGTCGTGATGGCTGACGTTGTTGAAGCTGCAGTAGGAGCTGTGCTCATCGCGCAGCACAGGCAGGCTGTCGAACGTGACGCTCTTGGAGGGGCTGGTGGTGTAGTGGTTAATGGCACTGAATGGGAGGGTGGGTGCCGGGGTGCAGGGAGACACAGGCATCATGGTGGCCAGGATTAGGGCTAGGCAGTCTGCCACATCTTTGTTGGGGGCGCAAGCTAAGGCGGGTGTGTAACCTGAAACAACAAGTGTTACATTTTTTATAAAAGTCATACACAGTTCAAATGATTCACAGCAATATATTACCTTCAACAGCTTCAAAGTTATATAACCCAATACAAGGGATACATAACTTTGTAGCTGTTAAAGGTAATATATTGCTGCTACCCCAACAATATTGACTTGATATATTTGATCAGGTTATTATATGCAACTTCTGTACTTTCATTGTCATTCATTCGTGTATTCATTTCCTCATTTTTTAATGGGTCATTTGCGTTCAAATTCCATAGAGTTAAAAAGAAAAAAGGCAAATTCCAAGGTCCAGTATTTTTAAAAATGGTTTCAAAATGCAAAATAAATTCATACATACGCTGTATATACAGTATCAATCGATCAAGTCATCTGTTTTGGGCTTTTTATTAAAAGTCTGGTTGCTTGTGTCTCTCACAAGATCTGGCAACACTGCAAACAGCTAAAAATTCTTAAGGGGTCAATTATTTGAAACTGGAAAATAAAAGCAGCCTAAAAGACAATTTATATGGGAATATTTTTCTTAAGGTAGCCAATCATTTCTGATTCTGCTTTGTCCATTAGGATGCATGTTTAGGTGGCACTTCGTAATGTAGCCCAAAATACATGACAGCAGTTGGTTCATAGTTAAAAAGAAAAATGTAATGAATTTACCGTTTTCATCGACTGCAAGTACACTGGCTCCCTTTGCAAGCAGCTCTTGCACCACCACAGTTAAACCGTTTCTTGCAGCCACGTGTAGAGGCCTTAAAAGAAAGATGAAAACAAAGACGAGCCAAGAGGCGAGTCAATATTTTACAAATTGTAGCTCTACATTAATAATTCAAATCTCCACAGTAATCCACCGACGCTACCACTCCATTCAATTGCTCAGATGCAGCAAGAGACGCTAATGTAATACAAGTGATACATACGTCTGTAAGGCGGCGTTAGTGGCATTTATGAGGTTTCTGTCTGTAATCTTCTCCAATATCAACAAGGCACTGGTTTCATGTCCCTGTGGAGAACAGGTACAGCACAGTGAATATTAAAAACAACCAGTGAATAAAGATAGTATATAGTATAGTATTTCAACTAATACTTGCATGAACATAGTGTACATTTGCTGCTGTAGCTTGCAAGAACAGTGCCACCATATGGTAATACCAACCTTACTGCAGGCGAGATGAAGAGCAGTATTCTTCACAGCATCCTGCAGAGTGAGATCTGCTTTCGCACTGCTCACCAGCAATTCTGAACAGTGAGAATGAGAAGGTGAAATGCAGAAAGAACAGACTTAAATCAAAACAGCGCTCATTATTACATCCCCACAGTCATATATTTAGAGAAGTGTTCGTACCAACGGCGTTGGTCTGGCCATTTTCAGCAGCCATCATGAGTGGGGTTTTCCCTGCTGCATCGACACTGTTGACCTGAGCGTTGTGGCTCAGCAACAGCTGGAGACACTCCACATGGTCGGTGAAGGCTGCTGCATGTAGTGGGGTCCTGCAAAAATAACACCAGAACAAGGCTCACTCTTTTATTCAAACAGTCATTATGTGAACTTTTAACTCTTTGGACAAGTTGGCCGAATGAGGTGGCAATTTTTGTTGGACGTGTGTATACCGGTTTTTACTGTCTTTGGCATTGACAATGGTAGGGCCCAGAGTGTCTATCAGCATCTCAGCAGCACCTTCGTTGTCATGGATCCTAATTAAAGGGAAAAGAGCACAATTACTTTCTCTGTTAGCAGTTCTGTCCTCACTCACATTGATCGAAACCAAAGACAGCTTGAGATCTTACACAGCACAGTGGAGGGGGCTGAAAGAATTGCCTTCGGCCTTGTGAAAAACCTCTTGTTCCAGCAAAACCTCCACACACGTATCGTGACCTGGGGAGAGAAAGCATTAACCACATAAGCCTTCACCTCAAGGTGCTCACAATCATGGCTCTCTTCAACCATCGGTCCTTATCAACATGTGTCAAAATTTTGCTCTGGGTGCGAAAGGAAATAGCATGAACAAAGTGCATAAAGAACCAGCATTCAAAATGAAGTTGTCCATGCCTATCTTAGACAAGTGCTCCTTTTTCGTTTCTTGGCAGCTTGCCTGTATCTAAGTGCATACATTACTGCAATCAGATGTACATCTCCATTACTATGTTAATCGTTTTTTTAAGAGGTCCTTAGCCCTCATCTCTGTACCATTGTAGCAGGCCCAGTGCAGTGGGGTGTAGCCTTGGTTGTCTGTTAAGACAGGGAGTGTTTCCACTGATTGGGCAGCATGCAGCAGGCCTCCCAGTACCCCAATGTGTCCACACGCTGCCGCCAGGTGGACCGGTGTGCGCCCTTTACAGTCTCGCACCAGGAAGTTGGCGCTGTGCTGAAGCAAGGCCTCCACACATTCCTCGTGGCCCGTCACCGCCTGTGGCCAGAAAACAGTAGAGGTTAGTGTTATTACTGTTGACTGATTGTGTTTCGAATGGTTATGCATTTTAAATGATTTAATGGCAGCTGACCGGTGTTTTGGCAGGGCTGCAATACAGAGTTACAAATGAGGTGACTAGTAGCCACTGGGCAGAAAAAGGCGTAATTGTGTATTTATGACATGCTTGGCAAGACCTCCAACATACAAACAATCACAGTGAAAAATATTATGAATGGTGGAGTGGAAACATTAAAAATTTGTTTTGGCAGGAAATACCACACAAAATCTAAAAACAGACCATCAAAATTAGGGTAAAAATCTAAACAAAAAAGCTCCTTACTCCTCTATGTAGGGCCGTCCTGCCCCACTTATCTTTGGCTTCTACACTGGCTCCCTTATTTAGCAGAGAATACACACAATCTGTGTGTCCACTCAAGACCGACAGCATCAGGGGGGTTCTAAGAGATAACAGATATAATGTCAGCAAATGCTTAAGAACATGAGTGGGAAAAAAAGACACAACCACAAACAAATTCTACTTACTGTCCATTCCCATCTTGAATGTCGACTGCACTTTGAAGATCAGCATTTCCAATCAGCAAACGCAAACATTCTGAATGACCATTAGTAGCTGCAGGGAAAGAAGACACATGGCATTAGCATACTCATAATAACAATTAAAAAAACACTCACACACGACTATTGAATAAAATCCAGCAAAGGTCCATACCTGCAGCATGGATGGGGGTTCGCTTCAAGGTGAAGTCTTTGACCAGGATGGAGGCTCCCTGGTTGATTAGGACGTCCACACACTCTACGTGGCCCTTAAAGGCAGCCAGGTCCAGGGGTGTGCGCCCTTGGCTGTTTCTTACATCCAGATCCAGTAGAGACTGTACCAGAACTTCCATGGCATGGTGGTGACCATGGTATGCCTGAAAAAATTACATAATAATTGACATAAATATGCTGAGAATTGGAGACATGATAAGGATAATAGATCAAGCATGATACACGTTACTCACAGCAAGGTGCAGGGGGCTCACAGGGGCTCGGACATCGGAGTCATTCAGGATGTCTGTCCCTGAGGTTTCCATTAACTGAACAAAATGGGTACACAGGTTAGAACCTACCTAGATGTAGATGGCATTGTGGCATACTCGGAAGGCAAAAGTCAGACAGAAGATCTGCACAGTTTGAGAACAGATTGCCTCTCAGTCATGCAGATCACAACCATCTGACTGATTAATGTGTGCTTACTACTATAAAACTTAAATTGGAAGGTTTTCATGTTTTATTATAAGAGCTGGTGTCACAGTGACAGATATTGCCATACACGTAAAAAAAATAACATTCCGAGGTTTTCAGAATTGCTCTGAGTTTCTATGATGTTGTTTGGTGCCTTAAATAACATGCTGCCTGGAGACTGCACCAGCAGCAGCACAGAAAAAAAATGCAAACTGGCAGCCAGAAACTGGGCACTTTCCAGATAGAGTTCACAAACCAAACAATGTCACTCTCCCAGTTGTGTCGTTCTACAACGCCACACGACCCACAGTCACAGCAACAAGCTTTGATTGAAAATCTGTTTCACTTTGGTTTTTGCTCCAGCACCTGTACACGTTTTTTTGGATGTATGAGCCCTACATGTTTGTGGCCAAATCTACCTACATTACAAAACAACAAACAGAAACAAGAAAAAAAGGTAAATTCAACTCACCACATCTAGAGGTGTTTCACTTGCAATCTGTAAAAGAGAGTGGGAGAACCAGCAATGCATTAAACATCATTACAATACAGTAATACAAAAATAAGAAGATGCTAATTGTAATGTGGCGTTGGTTCTCACCAGCTCCAGACAGAGGCGATGTCCGTACGCCGAGGCGTAGTGCACAGCATTGTAGCCCTGATTGTCCCGGATCCCTGGATTTGCATCATTTCGCAGTAAATATTCCAGGCACCTGCAGACACAACAAAGAGACTGTAGTCAAGGAAACAACATCATCTCTTCAGTCTTGAATTACTCAGCATAACTAATAACTGAGCTTTTATCCATGAAACCATTCAAACACAAGCCACCTCCCACACAGCCTCAAAAACATTCTTTAAGAAACTGAATAAAGTATTACTGACTTTCCATCTGTGTCAGAGGCAGCGGCGTAGTGGAGAGGAGTGCAGCCTCGCTCGTCTAGGTCGTTGACGCTGGCCCCAGAGCCCACCAGAGCAAAGAGGCACTGGTAGTTACAGTTGGCAGCAGCATAGTGCAGAGGGGTCCTGGAAAAGTAAACAGAGCTCAGTTCCCTGTCCACATTAGACCAAGAAACAAGGAGAGAACAAAGTCTTGATCCAGATCCATAATTAAATGCTACAAACCTGCCAAAGCTGTCCTTCCTATTAAAGTCTGCCCCCGTGTTGAGGAGAAGATTGAGACATTCCAAGTTTCTGTGGGGTTTGGGAGATTAAGAAGATGATGAACTGATAAATCTAATGATATTCTTTGTGTTACAGGTCTGCATCTCAACACTTACAGTTAATATTAAACATATTATTCAGTTGTCCTCTACTCACCCTCCGGCAGCTGCAGCATGTAAACAGGTCCTTCCAAAATCATCAGGAGTATCAATATCAAATCCTGCAGCAGAGTAAAATAATATGAACAAAATCCTGCAAACTGTACATGAGGTCTACACCACAGATGTTGTGTATATTACCTATATCTGAACCATTAAAATACAGGACGTGTATCATGGTTGAGGTGGTTGAGTTAGTGCTCGCTCACCTGAAGACAGGAGCTTTCGGCAGCAGTCAGAGAATCCACTGAGAGCAGCCAAATGCAGCGGGAACATTCCGTGAACCCCCCGTCTGAAAAAGACACAATCATGTTGATTAATTCAGTATCACTGGTGCTAAACTAACAAAATAATAGGTATGAGGCACATATCTGTACATAAAACTTTTTATTCAACACGTTTTAAGATCATTATGAATGAAATTTAGGACCCATTTTATGTCCATGCAAGCAAAAAAATACGAAAGATATGAAAGAAGGGATTGGGACAGAATTACTTGCAGTGACTTAATTTATTTTTTAAGTGATGCTCCTGATGTGAACAGTTTATTGGACCAGAAGAAAACCCAATTGCATGTACGCTTTGGAAAGCTTTAAAAACATGCAGCTCCACCCGATGTGCTGAAAAAGGACAGACAGGCTCACTTACTTGGCTGTGTCAGCTCTGTTGGTGATGAGGGTGTTGATGAGGAGCTCGTGTCCGTATCGAGCTGCGATGTGCAGTGGTGTATTTCCGTTCTTGTCTTCACAGTCAATCTCAGCACCTTCAGAAAAAAACAAACAAACTAAGCACTTAGTTGTTGTTACACTGAGAAGCACTTTTACAGTCCAGCATGAGAAATGAAGTCAGCGAGGCAGATTTTTTCAAGGAGCCTACCATTCTCAATGATTGCTTGAGATCTAGAAAACCTCCCGTGGATGGCTGTCATGTGGAGGGGAGTCTTACCATCTTTACTCTGGAGTGAAAGAAAAACATGGTGGTGTCACAACATAGGTCATTATTATATAACAGAGTAAGAGAAGTTATAAAACTGCATTTCTGATATCTATTATCTATAGAAAATAAGGGACAATTAAATTAATAATACAGATAAAGGCTTGGATTCACACACAAGCAACACGGTGTGACTGTTTAAACACAAACATTCAGTTTCGGTTTAGACAGTTAACAGTAATGGTATGATTATTTTCTCTTCATGACGTAACTTATCTGGTAAGGGAGTGCCAGTTATTAAGTAACATCTTCAGATCCCAGATCAAAATGAGTCATCTTTTTTCCAAGTAATCAGTATAAATCTGTGAAAAGAGATAATCTGTTTTTTTACTCACCTTGATGTTCACGTCAGCCCCGTTGCAAACAAGGAGCTCCAGACAGAGCGCCCCGTGGCGTGACGCGGCGGTAAAATGGAGAGGCGCGAAGCCCTTCTCGTTCACCTGGTTGACGTTAGCTCCGCACTCAATGAGCTCGTTCACCACGACGTCCTGCCCGTTGTAGCAGGCCACATGGAGGGGTGTGTTGCCATACGCATTGGGCTCATTTATCTAGATGCCGAGATAAACAGGAAGTAGTCAGGACACCATCAAGACAAACTGGTCAGTCTTTTTACACATAACATAAAAAGCTGTCGAGTCGTTATCTAAAACATGTGAAGTGCATCGGGACACAATATGTGTTATTATATTTCTGTTCTCTCCATAGGATCTAGCAGCGTCTGCAGTCTGAGGACAATAAGCTTGTGGGTGGAACTTACATCCACCCCCAAGTCCAGGAGGTATTTGACAACGCTGATCATTCCACTGGAGGCTGCTGCATGTAGGGGGGTGTAAGATTTCTTATCTTTGCAGGCCACCTCAGCTCCATGAGATGCCAGCAGCTTCACCACTTCTATGTGCCCTGAAGACAAACACAGAATGATTTAATTAGATGGATATGCTTACAAGATATCAACTGTTTTATTTGAATCAGGACATTAATTTACATTTTAACATTTAAAACCTTAAACATGTTGATGCCTTTAAAAAAAATGTATTTTCAACTACATCCTGGAGACTTTCACTGATCACAACATGAGAGAAACTCCTAAAGCTACTTAGAAAAGTAATAATATGATGTAAAAATCCCTGCTGTTGTTTTATTACCCATATAAGCTGCCCAGTGGATTGCACGCCGGTCCCTCTTGTCAAAGGCATTGATGTTTGCTCCTCTGGAGAGCAGGAGCCTCACCATCTAACAGCAGAATCAGACAAAAAAAGAGCAATCAGGAAACATATCAAAAGAAGCTGCCTTTCAGTCAGTGTGGCAAGTCATATATCATATAACTATGGCCTATATATGTGTTTAATGCCTTAATTCTAAGATCAATACAATGATTCCCTGTTTACTTCAGTTTAACCTAATCTCATGAACTAGATGAGCCTCCAAAAGGTTACAAAGTCTTTTGTAAATTGCTAAGCAAATGTGGGCTGAAATATGTTTTGATCTTTTGCATACACTAAATACAGGTACATCAACAGGACACAGTGTACCTACTTTGCATTAAAGACTATGTACAGGCTCCAAGTGAGTATTCTCACCTCGGATGTCTGAACAGCTTTTATGCACTTGATTTGCATCAACACTTCATTCGACATCTAGACATTTCCACCTTTAAGATAACTCATTTGTATGAGAGTATATGACTGGCAATGAATCATTTGCATGCAAGCACGTGACTAGACAAGCGTTGAGTGTGCTACTAGCGTCCTTCAACGTGTCCACAGTTTATGACTGCTTGACAGAAATGTGTCAGTCCTTATCCATGTGGGAAAAAAATGTAACTGTGTTATTTTCTAAAGAAGCTGTTCATGACTGACTGTTCACTGGAAAGCAGTTTTATTGTTTTATGAGCTGCAGCTTCTCCAACTGGAGAGTTTGTCCCAGTGTATAGATTTGTGCAACTGACTTCCAGATCAGAAGTCTGATTATTATCACCTTATCAAAACTCTACGAAACACCAATACAACAGAAGCTTAGATATTTGTCTAAAATGGAATAAAAGAATATAATGTGAGGGAGAAACAACCAATACTAATGAGGAACACATCACTACATGTTTCTCTAATTCATGCAATGTGTCTATGAAGCCACATATATAATAAAACATGATGTGGTTGTGGTTATGGCTGGCCTACCTGCTGCTAGCAGTATGTAGCCAGCAGAGCTATAAGGGGATGCCGATTGTTTCACTTCTTAAAATGGGCAAAAACACAGCCATTGTTCAGTAGTTCTGTATTACAATGTCCATTGTGTTTACACATCTAAGAGTCAAGCAGACTCTCAGAACACTTCCTCTCAGTAAGGAGAAGATCAGGAGCTTATACTAACAGCCAGGTGAATACACGCAACATCAAGCCTGGTGTGATGGTTTGCTAAAAAGAACTTTGCATACATGGCTCTCTAGAAAGGAGAATAACACTTAACCCATCAATATAAGCGGTGCTGAAGTGGCTACACCCCTTTAAAAAGGACAGGACAGACTGTACAGCAACATGGTCAACACTGACCTTTAAAGTTAGAACATGTTTTGTTTCTAATAGTAATTGATATTCAAAAGTACTGCCATTTCTACCCATTAAGGCACAACTAAATCAATACTAATGACATTAAAAGCACTTCTGTCAGTAGCTCAAAGCTGAACCAAACAACACTTTAGGCTTGATATTACCTCCAGATGCCCGCTGAAGGCTGCATGGTGCAGCGCAGTCCGGCCCGCTCTGTCTGACACATTCACATTGCTGAGCAGTGGTACAAGGGCTTCGGCGCAGCGTACTGCCTTGTTTGCTGCGGCTATATGAAGCGGCGTCTGCCAGTTCTTGTCTCGGGCGTTTACATCTGCAGAGTGTTTGAGCAACACCTGGACAGCCTCCTGTAAGAAGTCATCACATGTAGGTTCAAGTTGCATGGTGTTTAGATTTGTTAAAACAGTGCTCAACAGTGTGTTATCCAGAATCGGAGCAATATTCACATACCTCACTGCAGGAGGCCACAGCCCGGTGCAGAGGAGTGAGCCACTTGTTATCTTTGGCATTTACTCTGGCACCTACAAGTCAGAGGACACTGGCTGTCAGGCTGTGTATGGTCATACAGTTATGTGACATCAAGTGCAACGTTTTTACAAAAATACAAGTCTTTTTGTTAATTATGAAGTCCAGTTTTGTAAGATCTCCCTCTACATAAGCACAAGAACAGAGCAGACTGCTTAGGGTGCATGTGGTGCATGTAGAGGTATTTTACATCATTGAATGCAGATGCACCATCTGGCCATACAGGCATAATAATATCTAAGTGTCACATTTGAAATATGTAGGGCTGACTCAAATGCTTTGAAACTTCTACCATTGCCACGGTAATACGGCTGCACCGAAAAACAAGGCAAAAAGCTGATAAAGAGTGTGAGAAATAGAGCTTGTCTACAGCATTTAAATAGTCTCAAAACCCATGCAAATAAAAAAGCATTACTGCTCTGCATACTCAAATGCAGTCCCATGAGCATGGAGCTGTGACGAGTGTGAGCTGAACCATCCATGCTCGCTGACTTTTGAGACTCTCTGGGCAGGGACAGTTGTCGAAGCCCCAAAAAAAAGGTACTCCAGACAGCCCTAGAAATATGTCATTATGCTCTCAGACAGGATAATGTTGGTGATTATTTACCACTCCCTTCAATACCAAGAAACCAGAGAAACCAGTATGTCAGGACCTCCATTGTGAGGAAACGTGATGATGTCTTTTACGGTGATTTTCAAAGGTTTAAAGTGATGCAGACGCCACAAAGAGCCCAGAAGTACCACCTTCCCAAACGTGATATAATAAATTTGGCCATATGTCATATATTAACAATATCAAAATGCTAAAACTGCGACACCAATTACACAATTTCTGCTCTTTCATGTGATCAACAGATTAACAGCCGACACATTTCATAGATAATCTCTCCGGCTGCTTGAGAAACACTCATTATTTATATATAGCGTTAAACCAGTATCTGTTTCCTGAACTATTTTACTTTCAGTCCCCTTTTGAAAACCATACCTGAAAGAATCAGCAGCTCTATAATTTCTGCATCTCCAAGATAGGCAGCAGCATGCAGTGGAGTTCGCTTCTCATTGTCCTGCAATAAGTCAACAGAAAGACATTAGTAAGACTTGGCAGAAACACAACAGTTTGCATTTACAGATTACTCATGATTTTCTTCTTTTCTTGATTCAGGTTAATATGGTCCCTGTCTGCTGTGACATTAAAACCACAATTAACTGTGGTTTCACTTATTATTATCTATATATAACATTACATTGCTAGAAAGGAGAAATATCCACAGCCACAGAAATCACTATTCATAGCAAAGTGTGTTTTATGCAAATCCAGTAACTTGAAGAGCCTTCCAGTGAAAGACAAGCAAGTTCAAACTAGCTGTATTTTGCAACAAACACCCCCACCACAACAGTAATGTTGAGGAATGCAATAAAATAAGCAGAGCCAGATCATGTCGTGGGAACTGTTAAAAACAGAAAATGTGTTTTTTGTACTCAGCAACTATTAACAGAGTTATATGAGGCCTTTCAAGGACAATCTTACTTCAGGGGTTTTAAATTCAGAGTTGCAGAGGTGTTTTTAAAAATATAGCAATAATATGAGGAAACAGATGCAGAGGTTAGTGAGAGTCTGTTGGGATTACCTGCGCATTTACATCCTCTTTTTTGAATATGAGCGAGCGTACTTCATCTGGGTCCACATTGAAGATAGCTTTCAGCAAAGCAGGCTGTAAAAGAGAGAGGCTGTGTCAAAAACAACTGAACTTCAAGGCTTTTCTGGATAACATGTAACACTATCTCAGACTTTCGTGGCGTATAACTGAAAACTTTGCTTGTCAGATTTGAAAGAGCCAACAATATAGGCCAAATTTGAGAAAACAATAACCATGCAGACCTTTGAGACCTTAGACTTTACAGAGACTTCATGATCCTCGTCCTCAAGCACCACAATACAGACGCGACTCATTTGCACAGAGATTACACAATCATGTTTACGCTGCTAAAAAGTCCCTAAATATTCTTGTTTAGTCGTTTAAAGGGACAGACTGAAGCATAGTTGTCAGTACAGACATTAAAATGTATATTTAACAAAATGATGACTCCAAATTCAGATGAATGATGGAGGCAGACTGTCAGGTTTAATATTGCCACGTGCTAAGCTTAGCTTCGTGTTTGCAGTCTGCTGGCAAGAAAAGCCATGACTATCCCATGGCACAGAGAGATATATCACAATCTCTGAATGAATACATGTCCTGTGTTGTGCTCCAATTCCAAATGACTGATGTGATGTCCATCATAACTTTCTTCTCCAAAGATATTTCAAAATTTAGCATGACCAGCTTCCTGTGACTGTCTTCAACAGAGGCAGAATAAAAGGAATACATCCACAGCTGATTTAGATTCCCATATCCAACATGAAAATGAAAATGATAAGAGTCAAACAAAGTTTCCAGAGTAAAACTGAATTAAAGGTAAAAAACTGTTGAAGTTCTTGTTGATGTCTGACTTTTATGGATCCTGACATTCCTGTCCTGGCTTCTTAAAAAGCAGTTAAGTTGGCCACGCCTTCCTTAGGGGTGTGTACACAGGGAAAGTATTTCTGTGAAGTGTGAACTTTGGCTGTGCTGCCATACAAGCAAAATATTGTATATGACATGATATTTTTTCATATTTCCATTTTGCATGAAAAAAAAATCAAAGACTGCCAAGAGCAACAGTGTTTTTAAAATATGTAACTGAAACCATATTAAATATTCAATACAATATTTACTCTTTTGCGGGTCGCTGAAGTTATTGGTTGCAACACTGTAGTAGAATTTTGCCAACACTTCCTGTAAGACAACACTTGCAATGTCTCTGAACAGTGTGCTGGAACTGAGAACCACATAGTCCACCACAGTGGACCAAAAACTTGACAGACCATCTTCAACATCGAGTCCCTGTAGCTGCCCACATCTTCAGCACCATGACAACCTCAAGTGATAACTTAAGTATCCGGCTGCAGCTGAAATTAATGCAAACATTTCTGCTATTGACCACTAGTTAGTATAAATCACTCACTTGTCCGTTAAACATGATTTTGCCACACCATAAATGGCAGGTTTGAATTACAAAGGGGTCAATGTAGCGTAACCAATTTCTTGTTCATGTTGGACAGCCTGGCCTGACAGAAAAAAAACAAGCAGGCAGCTGATTGTGCTTGTGTTTTTTTCTACTTCTACAAATGTTTGTAATTTTTTTTTGTCATTAACCACCAGTGTTACATCTCTGACTTATCAAATTGATGTGGAAACAATGCTGAAATAAATCCACCGAGCAGAAACTGTATAATTAATTGTCAGGTCTGCCAGCTATAACATTGCTGCACTCCCCTATCTGATCCACCATAACACCAGCAGTGAGTCTTTGATCAGGCAGTTTTCCACTGCCTGTGGGAGGAGGTTGGCATGGATGGGGAGAACAGTGAGGGCAGGGGATCCCTTCCAGAGGCTGCAACTGGTTACCCATGAAAGACCCAGATGGAACATTCCTGGCTTCCACAAAAACTTAACTCTTCCCTGACTTCAGACTTGTTTAAAACAAACAAACAAATTAATGTGGGCTTAAAGCTACAAAGACCACAGTTAAAAAACACTTTCCCAAAAGTTATAACTGTGAGATATAGCTGATACTTAAATCTTGTCTGTCAGAGGGGCTTCTATCAAGCTCTATGGGTTGACCGATTATTGGCCTGGACGATTATCGATATATAGCTTTTTTCCGAATTAATGGTATCAGTGTTTTTTTTGTGTCAGATTACCATAAAAAAATATATAAATATAATAAATAAATGAATAATCGGCAATTTGCACCCATGTATCCAAAACAAAACGTAAGATGAAGAGGCAGGGGCAAAAGATGATACGTTCACAAGTAATACCTCTGAAATCATCAATCATCAATCACCTCCATTACATGTGATCAACGACGACCTTTAAATGGGCAATGTGCACCCATGTATCCAAAACAAAACATTAAGATGAAGAGTCAGCATGTTTTAAAATCACCTGCTTGGATGACTTTTATTGCATTTATCTGCCTTTAATATGAACATGCATATGGGAAGAATGATGAAGCACGCAGAGTGCATTTGTTCATTAAGACTTCATCCCTCATTTAACCCACCAGACTGCCCAGCTAGCTAATTAGCTAATGTGCATTTGTGTAAGTCTTCATGTAAGAAGGAAAGGGGGAAGAAGAAGAAGAAGAAGAAGAAGAAGAAGAGCTTTCGCCTTTAGCTGCCACAAATAATTTGTACTTCATGTCCTGTATGCAAGTCAAACATTGTAAGCACTGTGTAAGCACAGGCTGATAAAATAAAAATCTATTTGAACAATTTACTATGGATGATTCAAGGTATACATGGTGACATCCCCTTGACGTATATGGAAACCAACAGATAAGATAAGCTATGCCTTTGTACACATTTGAGCCACATGACACATTTCAGCAGTCGTATTGATGCTCAATAAGAATTTAGAATAAGCAAGACAAACTCTACCATTGCCATCAAGGGACAAAGACGTGTACAGTTGCTTTTATAAAACATTACACAATCCTCTCATTCAGTTACTATAATGTCCATGAAAATCTGCAGGGCACAACCGTGCTTAAGAGTTACTGGGGATAAATTCAGGCTAACAAACAGACACTTGTGCTATACCGTTTCATTTTGACCATTTCTGTGAAAAGGAAGGACAAATCTGCATTTTGTTGTTTTCAGTTCTCCAGTCCTGCACGACTGGTGCAGGAGATTTTCTATGCTTCTCTGGCTGCTCGACTGTGTGCACCTCCCCTCCTCATACGAGCCAGCCTAGTTAATACCATCACCATGGAGACAGCTCTTTGGCAACTCCGCCGGCTCACATGAGCCCAGGTACACGATCATTCAAGCACGCGCACAATGAAACACACTTGCACGTTCATATGTTACAAGAATAGCAGGCATGTTGTCCAAAACACACACTGCTTAAATGATAACGGAAAGCTATTCTGGTTTGCACAAGTAGGTGGCAAGTGTTTAATATAGTTAGAGGACAAATGTCTGATAGTGTCAAATCACTTCATGCATGTATCATAACCATTACACAGCAGTTTAATACTGGATTTATACTGTAAAAGGGTACAAATAAATGCATTCTGGTTAACATCTACTTACTTACGGTAATAGAAACGGTTTAATTATAAGCAAGATCCACAAGGGGGGAAAATTTGAGGATTGTAATCAAGGAAATAACTAGCACTGTTATAAACAGACTTTATATAATAAACAAGAAGAAAATCAAGAAACAGAGGAGGGCACAAAGCCTATGAAGACCCTAACTTCAGCCACAAAGCAGTGGAGTTCAGACATGATTAAACAATTAGTTTGATGAACTATATATATCATTATGTATTTGTTGACATGTTATTCAACTACATAGCTATCATAAAACCTCACCAGCTGAGGAAGCACAACATAAAGATGTCACAAACATCCAGTTGTCACAGTAACGTCACAATCAACAGATCGTTTTGATTGTTATGATAATCACCCCACACTACATTAAAGCGATTTAATGGCTATCATTGAATCATTGAATCACTTGGAAGCGACAGCTAAAGCCCAAATGTGTATTGTTAAGTCACAACATGCTAACTAGTCGTTTCCCAAGTGAGCAGCTAGCAGCATTTCTCGCAGGGTCTGGCTAACTGCTGGAGATAAACACAGTCTCATTAGCTGGCTACAACTCAACAACCGCTTGAGCATGTGTCTCTATGTAAATGTGAAGCTCTTATTATAGCCAGAAACATGACTCTAAATGAGATTTACCAAACAGTACTGTACCCAACCTTTACATGTTAACAAACAATTCAACACCTAGCTTTGAAACGCTCTGTTAAAAGATTAAGGAGATGCTTCCGTTTCGGAGAATAGCTGGAGAAACTCGAATTACATTCCGCTGGCGAACGTTGAAATCGGGGTAGCTAGCTCACGTTAGCCTGACAACAGTAGCTCAAAATTAGGTCCGCTTTTGGCACAATGACCGCTTACCTGGTCTCGAATTTTGAGAACCACCATATTTCTGGGATTTTAATTGTTCTCATGCAGATTCATAAAGGGGTATTTGTCTCCTTCCGAATAGCAGTGTTTGATCTTGGTAGCTCTCCCGCTGGTCTGCTGGAGGCCTTGCGTGACGCTAGCTTAGCTCTGTTGCTAGCTTCCTAACCTGATGGCATGGAAGCAGAGGAGTAGCGGAAACTCCATAACATTGCCGCCACCATAATTCGCCTCCCAGGAAGATGCGACCCAATTGGTCGGACGCTCTGCACGTCCGAGTAAGGGGGTTTGTGATTGGTTGTTGCTAACAGCGCTCTGTGACAGACGCACTGTGGTGAATATTGCATCGATGGTGAGATATTTTATAACCAAAGATTTTAACCTTTTACCTGGCATACATTTAATGAACATTGTACACCAGCCATACTGCTGTCTCATTAATGCATATATTAAGCTGCTTGGCTCTGTTTAGTCGGCTCTCCGGTAACAGCTGGTTATTTTTCTATTTACATACCGTGACTCATCCTGAAGTTGCACAAAAAGCGAGAACCATGCTACCAGCGGCTGAGAGCAACTCTGTAGAGCCACTAGGGGTAAATCATTATTTCTATTTCAGTATTCTCTTAGGAGGAGGATGTCTTTCCGGACAGACGGTCACGAACTCACTCTTCCCATAAACGTAGCTATACCACGCTAACATAAAGAATAACCCAAAATAGTTAATTGTCAGTTTTTCTGCACAGATATTGCCAGCTGAAGAAGTAATATTCTTAAAGATATGCTACAAACTTTGACACCTGTTAACCCTCAGCCACTAATTTAAGTTAATGAAAAAAGAGGAATCTCTTACAACAACAACAAAAACTGGATAAAGAACACTTCAGTGATACTTGATACTTAAAAACGTTATAGTAGGCCATACACAGTCTGTTAGTAGCCCATACAGTATGCTATACAATGCACGTATAAAGTACACATCACCAGGCCCTCCCTTCTGCCTTTGCCTCCTGGTCTTGAGATCTCATATCTTTGTCATAGCAGCAGCTCTAAATGTCCAAACTGTTATAAACACCACTTTAATTATTCTTTTCCCCTAAGTAATGGGGGTTAAAGAAGGGGTAAATCATTATTTTTTAATTTTGCTCCTACTATGTATAGTTTGTATATAAAATATTTAAAGTGCCATCTGATGTGGGACTGTTTCAGGCTATTATTTTAGAGAAAAGTGAGTTCTGTAAAACCCTCAGGTTGCTGGGTTTTAAATCCTGAGTGTGTTGCAGGTCCTGTGACCTAACACCTAAAAGTAGTGGAATATGGCCCTCTAGTGACCTACTCTTCAACTACAAGGAGGTTTTAAAAATAGTTGATGTGCATCAAATTGAAAAAAAAAAGGAGCTTTAATGACAAATACAAAAACAGGGAACTCATAGGAGTGTCAATATCTGTATGTTATTTAGGCATAAAACAGCATTATTTAAACCGTTTGTAATCCCTGTGATGAAATTGATAATCAAGTTGCATTAACTTAAAAACAACCCGTGCAAAATATATTCTTTAAGTGTTAGTGATTTCTGATCCATACAAGTTTAGAAACTCTTATTTTGCTAAGACCTACATCTGCTGAAATTAAAGATGTCATGCATTAATGATCCTGAAAATAAGGGTGTCTGTTCTTAAAAGTTTGAATCGCTCATGGAATTTTACAGCCACAACAGCTGACGATGGGGCACAGTAATTTCCTCTGTATGGTGAAAATACCACTGGCAGGACTAGCAGGGATGACGTTATGGAAGAGTGCCAAAAGGCTTGGACACAAAACTCCCTGTTTATGATGTACTCAGTGAGTCACAGGCTGTTACAGACAGTACATTGAGTTTCAGAAGTCAACAGAGTGGCAATTCAGGAATAGAAGATCTGCTGCTGCTATATATTACTACGAGAAGAGAATTGTATAAGCTATTGTACATCAGACCATATTGCGACAAGCAATTTGATTTTTGCAGAAATTAAACAAGAACAGTGGTAAAAACACAATGCCGAATACATTATCTAATTTGGTGTAGAATATATATCTTAATTCCTCCCTACAGAAACATGTTGGCAATAACCTAAGCAAGCAGCTTCAATGACTTGGATGCGTTGTGGCTGCACAGACATGATTACTCCTTGTGATTACTCTCCACCAAGTGGCATTTGTGCCATTAAGAAATTTAAAAAAGCAGTATGGCAAAGAAGGACAATTTCCGTGAGTGAAGGCTGGTAATGGGGGTCTTGTGAAAGAATGTGGGTTATGCTCACCAGGCAACTTTCCAGGGTAGTCTCACATTTCAAGGCGTTGGATACAAAGAGAAGAGAGAGGGAGTAGGCTGTGGCTGCTATGTTGATGATTTTGGGTGTAGGTTGGTCGCCTTTGCTGGGGGTAATCCTCCTGGATCTGTCCCTAAGCCCTCCGAAGGCCACAGTTACCTCCGCAGAAATACTTTCTCACTGGGGAGGCAGAGGTGGAGAAGGGTTCCCACAAATTAAATTAAGAAGAGAAACAGTGGAGAAAGGAGTAAATGCATAGATGGAGAAAACAGATGCACCCTCACATACCTCCACCCCTCTTTAAAACTGCACCTTGACCCTGTGTTTACACCCTTCTTGTTTACAGGACCCCTTGTTCGTGTGTGTGAAAGAGAGTTAGTATGTACTGTCCGGAACCTTCTGTACTTTCTTTTGGAGCTTTTTGAAGCTTTTGTCAAGTTTCTTTGTTCCAATATTTTATAATATATATATATATATTTAATTCATTGCTCCAGTTCCCTCCACTAATAGAACAGAATTCCTTGTAATTGCTCGAGGATGCCGAAATATGAGCAGCAATCCTTATGGTGCATTCACATATAAAAAAAGGAATTAAAAAAATAGAAAAAGACATTCAAACTAGTCTAACCTAAGGTTTGAAGTATACATACATACATGCAAACATACATACATGCATACATACATAAATACCTATGTACATACACACATAGGTAACCCACACTTTTTGGGATGGCTGTTTTATTGCAATGAAGTTGCTCACCACAGCCAATGCAAAATGACAATTAAACATGCTGCCAATTAAATGTCTGCATATTAATGGGAACTGCAAAGCTCATGGCATTCATCGCTGACCCACTATCTGAGAAATTACATGATCCTTAGTGCCCAGGTGCCAGCTGTGGCATCCTGCACAGCGGTGAGACAGCCACACTGACATGCATGCAGGATCATTTCTCAGATTCTCCGATGTTGGGCTGCGCCCCTGTCTGTTCAGCCGTCGGGATGAAGGATAGCAAACAGCTGGACAGTCGGGGTCCTTGGATGAAAGTGGTGTCACCCACTGGGTCATTCCCAGCTGCTGGAGGACAGTGGCAAAATGGGAGGAGAATTCATTGTTTCCCACCACTGATCCTGCAAGTATTGATGTAGAGCAAGAGACTATTATTCAGCAGATAAATCCAACTATTTGTCTTATACTAGCTCCTAAAAATCAAAGGGGGGGTAGGGATGATTAGACATAAACAAAAAGAAGTCCAAATATTTTAAGAAACATTCATCTCTATGCTGCAAACTTCATGGAGACAAACACCCAAATACATTGTGGTATTTGACGAGAAGTGATGTGGGAAACAGGTGAACAGAGAGGAGGGAAGTACTTTGTGCTTCGTCTATAGGGGAGACATTTGTCCTCTGGGCCAAACAGTAAACTAAGGAGAGGTTCTGAAAAATGCTTTGAAGTGACAAATAAAAATGTGAGACTGCGGACAGCTGTAGATTTATGACGATGACAAATCTGCATATAATCTGTGCTAATCACACCGGCCTTGTTCCTGGTTGAGATAAAAGCTTCTCCTCTTTTTCTTTTCTTTTCTTTTTTTTCTTTCTTTCTTTCTTTTCTTTTTTTTTTAAACCAAAATTCCTGCCACTATGCAGGACATGTTACCAGAAGAGTGGGAAAATGCTCAGTTGTTAAAGCTGCATTATGTAGTTTGGGAAAGAAACTGTAATCGAAGAGAAAGATCTTCATTGACTGTTTTTTAAAAGCCTAAACAAACTAAATAAACATTTTCTTGACGGAATAAACTGAATAAACAAACTGACCTTAAAGGACAACACAATTTCATACTGTTTTAGTTTGTTTATATGTGGCGGACCCTGCCACCTTTCTAGCTTCAAACCGTGTTCTGGGGATCTTATTTTCCTTGAAAACAGCTTGTTTATTCAGTTATAGAAATGAGTGTCTTATTACCTCCGATACCCAAGTTTAAATTTCTTTAGTTTACAGCTTATTGTTCCCTCTTAGGGACCCGTTGTGCTGTTGCCATTTCCCCCCCCTTTTTTTTTTTTTATCACTGGCATTACAAATCCTGTCTGAGCCCTTTCTAAACCACCGGATACATAAGGATACATTCATTAATAACTTTGTAATCCATAGATTATGGTTGTTGCACAGCACAGAAACTGGTGTGACAAAACCAAACACCAACTTAGTGAAGTCCCAGCCGATGACAGTGACTGGTGTGCCCAGTAGATGGCACTGCTAACATTTTAAATAATCCTGTTTGTGCACTTGTGGACGCTACAGGTGCTATTTTTAGGAGGTGCATCATCGCAAACTGTGGTCTTTCGATGCAGCTGTCATAGCATTCATATTTTGCGATTGCATGTTATGCAATGACAAGCAAATAATAGCCTCTTTACAAGCAGTGAGCTACTTCATAGAGTAGCTCATACCTCTATTATCATAATCCGCAGTGCATTCAAACACTGTTATCTAAAGAACTCAAAATCAAAGCAGTTTAATGTATTAAAACTGGCTCAATGTAAGATAATTTAATATCTCAGCTTTGCACAATGGTGTTCAGCACCAGTACTAAAAGTTGTCAGCAGATCAGTGTGCTGCAGGTCTTCTTCACAACGGGAGATGACTGATGAGACTAGTGCACCTGCTGAGGACAAGCAGTGGCCGGAGCTGCCCTCGTCTGTCCATCACAGAGATTATCAGAGGACAGTGGAGTGGGCGGAGTGTTCAGTCTGCCTCCACCTTGATTTTATATCGTTCCCTCTCTCCACCAAGTGAGACTATTTATAGCTCAGTCGTCATACCGCCGAGTCCAGACCGCATCACGCCTGTCCTCCAATCTGAGCAGGGCAGCAAACACTCAACCTTGTCCTCAAGGTACACAATTAACGTTTCCTCTTCTGCCTGCCTGTGTTTAAACATGTGAGCAAGCTAGTACAACTTCGACCTGTATGTATGCAAAGTACTGTGTGTTTCTACACATGTAATGAATATTAGCAAGTGGTAACCTCATTTAAGTTCATGTATTAGCTATTTTATGCAATATATGACTGCTAGGGCTTTTATATATAATGATATTTAGTGTTTTAAAGGATAATTATGTTTTTCCATCATGCTAGCAGTATGTTTTTGAACAGAAACTAGCAGGAAAGCACAAGTTTGCTAAGGTTAGCGCATTAATACTTGAAATAACGGTTGGTTATGCGGCCACAGGTGGTCGGTTTTTCTATTGTGTGAGTCCGCCATTAAAAGTGGACCGGAACTGTAAGCAGCTACATTATCCAAAACCACAAGAGTGGAAATGTGTTTTTTTTTAGCTGAATGACTGACGGACCTCGCCATCACCATCATAGCTTTCGCAGACTGTTACGTGTTACAATATAGGAAATTGAAGTGCAGACTGCCATCTATAAATAGACCTGCTTACGGATGTATGATCTCACCAAACCTGGTTAGAGTGTGAAAGTCTCAATCAAGGCTGCATCACCCTCTGTCACGGACCACACATGACTTGATTTGACTGATTTGAATACTTTAATAGAGCGATTAGATGAGAAACTGAATAGGGTCTAACAATCTCTTGTTACAGTGAGCAGTGAGATTCTCATTTGATGGAAGACATATCTGGCCATTTACTTGACTTAAACCACTTAATATACTCAAATACTCCTAGTAAAAGACCTACATTCAAAATTTTAATCAAGTAAAAGAAGTATCAAGCGTCTAAAGTATCAAAAGTAAATGAACTCATAATGCAGAATGGTTTCTTTCAGTGTTATATAAGTATACAGTTATATCATTATTATTGATGCATTAACATAAGCAGTATTTTGATGTTGTAGTTGGTCAAGGTGAAGTTAATTCTACCTGCATTACACATTGTTGAGTATTTTAATCATATGCTATATACTTAAAGAGATCATATTATGCTAATTTTCAGGTTCATACTTTTATTTGGATGTCCTAGTAGAATAGATTTACATACTTTTATTTTCAAAAAACACATTATTTTTCTCATACGGTGCATTGTTGCAGCATCCCTTTTCACACTGTGTCTTGAACACTCTGTTTTAGCTATACAGTGAGACATCTCGCCTCTGTTCAATCTTTGGTGAAAGTTGCACATGAGCATTACTTAACGGGCAGGGCGTAGCCAATCAGATGCAGAGTAGGGCGGGTCATGCCGAGCAAGGTAGTGTGATCTAAAATAACGCTGCTACAGCAGTAGCAACTGTATGTCTGCTGACTGGCTTGAGTGTATATATTTTATAATAAATATACAAAAAATATATTTATAAAACACCTGTTACGTAGTGACGCACGTAAGTTACGGAAGTAAAGGCTCGACTCCAAACCAGGAGTTTCAGGCAGTGCAGGAGCAGTGTTTTCTGTGGGAGAGAGTAACTCCCTTTGGCGTGGACTTTGGGCTTTTTCACTTTGCAGACTTTTTACATGCACAAAAATGCAACATAACACAATAAATGAAAGGCAAAAACCCCAAAAGCATAATATGACCCTTTAACAAACCTTTACATGTATCTCAATCTGAAATCAACCGCAGTAAAAAGCACAATATTTCCCTCAGAAATTTAGTAGAGCAGAAGTGTAGACAATACAAGTGCCACAAAGTTGTAGTAGTAAATGTACTTGATTACTTTCCACCACTTACTACATTGTGTGGTTGCTTCTGTATTTTATTATACAACAGTGGTTCTCAAACTCTAAACTGACATAAAATTAGATTTTGGACCCCTCTTTGATACGATTTGGTTCCAGTGTCCACCATATTTTTTTATTTTTTGTTTTTTATAATTTTTTTATTATTGAGTGTCCACCATATGATGAATGATGAATGATGAATTTTTAAAAAGTATTTAGCCTAAACTCGCAATATAAAATGTTTCTATTTAAAATGATAAAAGCCTGTTTGTTTCTTTTTCTGTATTTTAATACACTGTAATTGCAACATGCAGGGTCAAGAGAGATAAGCATTTAACTGTTCACTGTACAGATACAGAAGAACCCAAACTTTAAATACAAAAAGATAAAGACATGAACACGGACGGGTGGAGCTTACTTTTTTCTGTAATATCTTTTGAGATGCTAGTAACTACTGTAAATGAAGGTTTATTGACAGTGCAGCTGTAATTAGGGTTAAATACTTTAGTTTGGTTCTCAGTTGTTTTGCTGGACACCATGTCACTCCAACAAAAACTCTGAGCAGATGCATTACATGTGAAATGACTCTTGTATGATTGCTTTGCTGACCAGTGCTCTTTCCACAGGTGTCATATGGTGACAACATTTCAGTCTTCTCAGAGCAAGGTAATAGAAAAACACAAGAACCACAAACCCTCCAGAGTACACACGACATTTTCACTTAGACGGTGACACAAGAAAAACACTGCTCATACTTGACATGAAAGCCTCTCACAGCCACTTCAAATGACCCTTCAGCTGTCTTTCCATTTCAGAATATTTATAATATTTTTACATTAGACTTGTTCTTGGCAGGTTAATGCTCACAGATGTCTGCACTGCTCAGATGGCTTGAGGGGGCAGGTACCATCTGAGCTGTGTCAGGGAGAGAAAGTCATTTTAACAACACCTTACACTTAGCCTCACACATAATTTCATAGTACCAATGAATGTGTTAATGAGACAAAATGTTTTCGATAGAGCAAATCTTGGCAGGCATCTGTGAATTATTCACTGGACCTGATAAGTTGGCATGTTTGGCCATACAATTGGCGAGCAGTATTCACAGAAACAACATGTTGCATGAGATCCCTGTTGTGTAATGCATGTCAGCCATAGTGGATTATTATTTTTGCTCTGAAGTGTACGTCTTGCAGAGTTGTACCAGTAAAAATACTCTATAGCCTCCACAGAATAGTCACCCGGCTACTAGCAGAGATGACATAAGAGGTGAGTGTGAGCTTGTGAATCGAAGTGGAGAGAATACAATGCCTCTTCTATTTTTTTTTTTCGCAACTTAAGTGATGGAAGTGATGAATTGCGCGTTGTCACTGCGGATTTATTTCCTGTGTTTGTGTGCCATCCTTGACTGACCGTGACAGTGTGAAGGCAGCCGTCATGTCAGTCACGCAGCAGATATGGCACAGAATGAATGCTGTGGGGTTTTGTGCTGGGTGACGTAAAATATGACATGAAAAAATGATTGAGCCAATCTTCTGCCTCAAATGGGCACAAATGAATTGTTGGAAAATCACAACTCTAAGCCTTTGTGTATCCAGCAGGTGTGTGCCGGTGTTTCATACGTGGGTGTCTGTGTAGAGGTGTACCCATGTAACAATATATTCAAATACACAGATTAAAGACAGTCATAGGTAGAATAGCAATAGGATTACTTACTTTGTGAAGGAGCGACCATATTACTGACATATGATGTTGTCAATACATAGTTGCATTTGAATAATATCGTTTTTGCTTTTTATTTATTGGCATAAATAGCGAGGGTGGTATGTTCCAGTAGAGAAACTAACAACCTCCATTTTTTAAAAGACATCTTCCCAAAATAAAACTGAGTTCAATTTTTTTTGACATTTATGACAGATAATGTCATAACACATTTATAGTGTGAAATGAATCTCACACTGACAGGTTGTTTTATCACCGTGCCTTCTATATTTATTTGTTTATAACACTTTTAAAGCACTTATCAGCATGGCAGGGTTTCATTGTATTAGCCTCAGAATATAACGTATTATGAGTTTGAGATGACCAGGTTATAGCTGTTATAAGTGATATATTAAGCAGAGGAGTTTAATTTATTAAATAATAAACTAATAAATAATGAAGAGGACCAACCAGTCTTTTATAGCTCACAGTAAATGCCTCTTTTTTGACATCATGACTCTTTCACAACTGGTGTTGCTTTATAATTCATGGAATTCAGTGCTGTTAAGGCATTATGGGACTAAACTCATAATAGAGCACATATGATGGCATACTGTGAAGCAATTCCAGGTTGATGCTCAAAAGACTCATTACCCCAAGCTCATAATGTATCATAGCTTCTCAGATACAGTTATGATGTTGCTCAATTGCAATGTTCTCATGTTGCATGCATAAAAACTATATTAAAACCAACCAAAGCATAGATTATTGCCAAGTGGCATAAAGTAGTGTGATGCCATGATAGGTAAAGATCTTAATGTTCAGTCTTAATGTTCTGTCATGATGTACATATTTCTTGGAGGAGGGGGGCAATTTACATAATTCAGCATGATCCAAAAGACTTAGAAACAGCTTTTGTAATGAGTACCCGGCACCCAGCGTCAGCCAGCATAAATGTTCTTTAGCTGGATTTCACACTTGGAAATAAGCTCTCATTCTATCCATCATTTCGCTTGAAAAAATGACAGATGATTAATAATTATATAATTGTATAATTTCCCCAGTGGTTCAAATTGCAGGAACACTTAGAAAATTCTTAAAACGAAACACCAATAAGTAAGATTTGTCTCTTGAACATACATCTCTTGTGATATGTTTCTCAGCTTGGAGTTGGTTGTTGTTGACACCCTTGAACTATTTTTTGTGCAGTCCAGGATCTATTATTGGCTTTGGCTCTAAGTGTTTTCTGTTCCATAACAAGATGAATCCCCAACATGGCATTAGGTTACCAGGCAACAGTGTACACTTCACTGCTTGGTTATAATTTTCTTTGTATAGTTATGATGTTTAATAGTAAGTGACTACATGGCAGTCGGCCAAATTTAACCACTGTTAGCAGAGCCCGTAGAGCCTGATGTATGTCAGGAGGCGTAGAGGCTTGCAGGCTATATTTGGCTGCTATGTTCCCTTCAAAGAGACGAGTTCTAGGACTGGACTTGACATTTCTCTTAGACTGGAAAAAATGGGTTTGGGTCAGTGAGTTTTTGCAGGAGGAGGGGTGTTGTTGATGCCCAGAGGAAGGTGCTGGTCTCTGTCAGCAGTGGCTCATTGTTATGTTCTCTTTATCGGTACAATACAGGATGCTTAAATGACAGCATAAAACGAGCATTTATTTGTGTTGGAATAAAGTACTGTCATTATTAAAGCCTGTCAGGACTTTTTGCCAACAGATTATTGTTACTGTAATGCACATAAGGTACCCATAAGAGCAGGATAAATTGTACTTGTATGTATTTCTGTATGTTTGCTCAGTTTTATGTTTTCTTATATGTCAACATATCATGTTTTTTCTTCACTTTGGGAAAATTCTCTAACAGCTTAGGCTCATATAACCCTTGTAGAACCTGTAAAATACAGTGTCAACAACTCAAAACAGGACATGTTTTTCTCGTTTTTTGAGAAGGTGACATGTTGGATATTACCCCGGGAACCAGACAGTTCTTCTGAGCTCATGTTTTATTTGCTCTGGCAGATGTGTCTAGTCCCCCTCCATGTTCAGACACATTTTTCCACCCAACCTGGCCCGTGTCGGGCCAATCAGAACTTGGGGCAGGTCTGATACAATGACTGACAGAAGAGTGTCACCAGTCCAGATTTAAAAGGTCACATGTCATACATTTTGCTGCTCTAATTGGTTGCAAGTGTATCCAGTTGCATCCAGTCTACAGGTCTGTCCTGGCTCACAAAACTCAAATCAAACTGTCAAAGTAGGCAGTGCTGATCAAATACGAATCTAGATTTTGCTCCTGCATGCCTATTTCTCACCTCAAATGTTTTAAAAAACACATTTTAGTCTACTGTTTAGCTGTTATTTGAGAATGTTGGCAACCAGGCTACCATTTTCTTAAGCTTGAAAATGGAAGAACTGCCTCAAATTGAATGTGTCGTTTAGCGCTATGTCACTTATTTTGTTGCTCTGATTGGCTGTACGTAGACCCAATCGCCTCCAGAGGCATTTTAGTTTTTAGGCATTTTAGTCTGTTGACATACCCCCATGGAAATTGAAAATTAACTGAGAAGGACCAGTCATGCAGTGTCAGGCTAGCTGGAGATACCAGGTTAGGACAAATAATGATATGACAGGATGGCACAATAAAGGTTTTTTGTAAGTATTTTGAGTATTTTGGTAACATCTCTGGAGTAGTCAGGACTTGTGAGCCTCATTAATCTGGCAGTGGCACAATATATTTACTGGTGATGTTAGAAATCAGTCATCAGCTATGCAGCTACGGTTCTTGCTGATGAAGTCCACTTGAAGCCTCTAGAGTCAGTCACTGATTGTTTGCATTATTAGCAAAGACTATTTTATCCTCTGAAATTAATATAATTCAATATTTTACAATGCTCCAAAGTTCTGTTTTTGATTAGTCTCCGTTGAGTGTGTTGTATGTGTTTTGAGATTGAACAGAAGCAGTCCTGGCAGTGCAGTTCTGGGCTTTATCTCAGTGTGTTCTCATGAAAAATAAATGGAGAATCATGTTCACACCTTTATTTATTTTGCTGTTCTTGGCTGCTGCCGCTCCAGTGGAAGTATGAGACATTGTGCAGACAATCTGAATGTATCCCAGGTGCCACAAAACTGTCCGTACTTAAATAAGTTTTTCCTCACTCACACTCTTAGTGTTTGTTGTTTCAGTTCTTTTTTTGTAGTTACATGTTATTAACCCGTTCAGGCAGGTGCACAGAAAACATTTTAATCAATCTTTAAAGCAGCCTGATGGTGTATCTTTCCTGCATGGTGAAAAAGTCAGAGGTGTTTGTTCTTCACAGTGCAGAGTTGTGGCTGGGACTGTTTGTGAATAAAGGAGTAGGCAGTGCGTTATGTGTGAGGAATATTTCTCTCTCTGTATAGATAGTAGGAGGAGAACAGTGGCCCAGAGGGGGGAATCTGGCTCCTGTTGCAGCTGAGACACAGAGCTTGGTGGGTTTAGTCTGGTGTTCTCAGTGTTGTTCATCCAGCCCCACTGTAGACCCCTGGGCTCTCAGGGGGGACCTACTTCCATTTGTTTTAACTTCCTGTCCAAATGGAGTTGAAGAGATGAATCATTCATGTCTTTGAGAGGCCTCTTGTGTGGATGAAAAATGGGGAGCGTTAAGGCTCCAGCCTTGAGTATTCAAGATGGATTAACATGCTATGCTTTTTGCTAACGCAACTTCCATTTGCATTTTTTTATTCTTTAGTTCAAGTCAGTCAGCAGAGATCTTTTAAAGGCATGCTATTTTTCACAGTTTATTTTTACCTGAAATGTGTGTGCGTCATTCTCCTGCCTATCTACTTACCCATCTGCTTATCTGTCTGTCAGTATGGCCAATGACAGGCGCCATGGAGAGTGCCCCTGCCCTCACTCCATCCTGCTCTGTCAAATCTGCATCGTAAAATCAGTGAAGGTGATAAATGAGCCGTGCTTCAGACTTCTTGGTATGCCCAGCCTAATGGGCAGATTGTCACTTAACTGTCACAGGGTGGGGCTTTTATCCCTGATGGCAGAAACAGACAAACTTCACAGGCCCACCAGTTGTCACTCCATGCCATCCCATTATCCTCCCGGGCCCAGACTGCGCCGTCATGCGTCATGCTAAACATCTCTTTGTTGTTATCTTTCATCTGTGGGTACCTGCCACCTCTCTCAGCCCATCCTGTGAGTTATTGGACTGCAGGAGGTCATGGCCACAACCCCCTCCCCACTTGGCGTGAAATGTGCAGAACAAACGGATCCAGGAATTACACAGAGGTTGGACACACTGGCTGGATATCTAAGAGACGAGTCCTCATAAAGGTCTCTGTGGCCAGATAGGTGTGAAAGGGTTACCAGCCCATCTGTTTTCAAAAACAGAATTTTTTACCGCCTTTGAGGTGACAACATTAGGAGCATTCTCTACATTCTCCCTTTTAGCTTTGGATTATATTATCTCAGCAAACTTGTGGACAAAGCCTTGAAAGCTACATCATGATCTCTTTAGAACAGTAAATCGATGTGGAAACTTTTTACTCAAGGCCTTTGAGATGTATTTCAAAGCACAGAATAACATTAGTGAATGGCATCTTGTATCAGTGACAGGAGAAAAAAAAAAGAAGAATGAAGATGAATGCTCACAGTTTTAGGCCTGTTTTGCATCTTTAAAGGTAGGACTCCCCATGCTTAGTAGTTATAAAGGAAACACTGATGTGCTGAACTTCATGTCATCTTTTGTTTTTTCACACACAGCTTTGAGGAGATCACATAGCTACAACAGTCTTTGTTTTTTGCTGGTAATATCCTTTATAGAAGGGAGACAGCCACAGCTTGTTAGGCCCTGTGTTATTGAGGGGGCTGGGTTGAACAGTCAGTTTGGTTACTGGATCCGAGATGAAAGGCAGAGGTCAGGAACGCTGCAGCCACTCCCAAGCACAGCATGGTGGCATTGCTATGTGGAATTGTGTGCATGTGTATGACTGTATGTGTTGCATGTGTGCGTTTGTCTGTGCATGTGTGTTTGTTTGCAGAGTGAGTGTCTTGGTTTGTATTTCTACTGTATCTGTGTTTCTTGGACCTCTGTGCCTTTGCAACATTTTCTCTTCTCGTGTTCAGTCGCTTTAGCAGTGTGTTTGCTGTGTGTCAGAGTATTTGTCTTCCTGCTCCTTGGAGTTTGCTTTGGAAAGCTGACAGTATTATCTGTAGCATCTCTACTGGTTACTTCAGTTCTTGTTCCTGTTTTAATCAACCTGCAGGGTGCACTGTTGCTGAAGGATCCACCAGGGGTTTTTACCCCGCTTGGACACTGTCCCACAATTACAAGTCCTGCTGCCTTAGTTACTTCTCTGCTCTCCAGTCTCATTTAAGCTGCTGAAGCTCACAAATAGGACTAGAAACAAAAAGGAGGATTTGGATTTTGTATTATGTTCATTATTGCCACACATGCAATGACACAAACCACAAAGCAACATAATTGTGTCATTCTGATATACAAGTGATTTGACAGATCTAAAATGTAGAGAGACATCCATTCAGATTTAGTGGAGAAAAAAACATGAGAATAATTAGACCTAGGGCTGCAACTTACAATTATTTTCATTGTAGATTAATGTAAAAACATGATCATATTCCTGATTAATCGATTAGTTGTTTGGTCTATACAATGTCAGAAATAGTACAAATATTGATCAGTTTTTCCTAAAGACCAAGATCACATCCTCAAAGGATTTGTTTTGTCCACAAACCAAAGACATTCAGTTTACTGCCATAGAGGACGAAACAAAACAGAAAATATTCACAGTTAAGCAGCTCCAATGAGAATATTTTGACTTTTTTTTCTTAAGATATTACTCAAATTGATTAATTGATGATGAAAATAGTTGGCAATAATTTACTAGTCGACAACTGGTCAATTAGACAAGGAATTGTTGCAGCTGTACTTAGACCACACAGAAAGTTATCAGTGATTGAAGCAACTCTAACACTACAATTGTTTGCCCGCCAAACTAGCGAGATGAACCCTCACCCATACCTTTTCCCTCTCAAGGAAAAAAGGAAATAGGGAGCTGTTTGACTTCTTTAGGCACTCTCATAGGAATTGCAAAAGTAGAACATTGGAGTTTGTGTAACATAAGCCAGTAACTTCAACTGCATATGAATATTGTTGCTCGTCAGAGGGAATTTATTTGTAACTGTGGTGGAAAAATGTATATGAATATGATGCTGTAATAAGATCCAGAAACTCAAGGTCACCCTAGCCAAGCGTTTAAAAATACATCTGGAGCCCCTCCAGGTTTATGCATATGGAGCAGACCAGACATTACCATTGTAACAGAGGTGGTGGGTGCACTGTGGGGGCATTTCCTGGTATGCACAGCACTGCCTTAATAATCAGAGGAAGAGCTATTTTTCAGAGGCATTGTTGCGTCTGAGACCTTTGAGACACCACAGGAGGAGAGTGCTGTGACTGTGCTGCAGTCAAGTAAAGAAGTGGTGGCGTAGGTGGAAGTGGCTCGGACAATAAGCGTCAGCCCACCCTTCCCATAGTAAACTTGATTTCCTGCTGCACTCTTTTAGACGGACCTTTAAAATCCATGAATGGAGCTTTTCTTGAGTCTTTAAAGGTCATTGACAAATCCAGAATAGCAGTCAAGCAGTAAGTGTGATATGTTGTTAAACAGCTTCAGTTTTCATTATGTTACGTTGCTGGGTACTTCCTTGATAAGTGTGCTTAACATATTCAGGTCACTGAAGTGAGATTTGTCCCTTTAAAAGAAAATCTGCTACTTGGGTGAACACTGCCTGTACTTTTCCTGTGACTGAAATAACAATGCTGGTATCTTGCCAAAGGACAAACAAGCCTGATAAAATGTGTTTTCTCAAAAGCTGTGATAATACCAAAAATACATATTTCGTTATCATATTAAGATAATAGCCCCAAGGCACTTGGGAGGCATGATGCTATGATTATCCACTCATAAATGGTCTCGACTAGCAGGATGTGTCCTGGAAGGATGCCTCTGAACAGAGAACCTTTGTTTTTATTAATCCCTCAGGGATTTTTTAAGGTCAGCTAAACTTGGCTAGACTCCATCAAAGTCACATGTGACTGTTTGGGCCGCTGTGTTTTTTTGATACAGATGAGACATTCAACTTCTGCAGGCATTTTAGTGATGTAGGTCTGAGAGCCACTGATGCAATGATTCTGCACGTGGTGGTTTCAAGCAGAAAAGTTCCCTCTGAATCCTGCTTCATGTTCAATGGTTAAAAGCTCGCCAAAATGCCAGCTGACATTAAGAATGTTCTTTCAAAGGCTCTAATCAATGCTAAGCCTTTTGGTGTTTGAAAATCTTTTGAGGATCAATAGTTTGTGTTGCTTTGACAGAAGGTGCTGGACAAGGGGGACAAAGTGGGACATAAAGTGGGCTTGTCATGACAGAATGTAGGGTGAAAGTTGTACAACAACAACACGGTCAATTTGATACAAACAGTGGATCAATGGTTTCCAGCAGAGATGAGCACATTGATCAGTAAAAATACTGAGCGCTGCCCTCTGTTTCCAGTGTGCCTTTGTGCTCCACGTCTATTTTTAGAAAGCCTATGGCAGCAGATGAAGGCACGGCATCAGGGACCTATTCAAAGTTAGAAAGTAAACTGACCTCAAGGTCAGTGCACAATAAGTGAATGCTTTGAAATTGCTTTGAAATTGTGTTTTTGCCTTTTTGGAACCCTCTTACGGTTCAGCCTGTCTCTCACATCTCAGATAGAAGGTTCACAACAGATTAATGAACACATTTTTCTGAAAGGTTTTTTACTCTTAAGGATGTATGTTGATTCATCTCTCTCTTTCAATGGCAGCATCCCTCTTCTTTTTATATTTCGTTTCTCTCACAAGAGATACACATAATGCTGTGTGAGCTCCATCTGTTATTATTAGCTGCATTGATAAACTTTGTTGGCAATGTGTCAAGATTAAGTACCAAACATGACTGCCTTTAAATGCTTTTTCATGTTATTTGATCCAACCTGTTAAGTGCATTCTATATCACCCTCAAAGTCCAACAGGAAATACCACAGGACGCCAGACAGAGTAACCCAATAAAAGCGAGAGCGCCCAAATCATTAGTGAGGAAACACGCTCACATAACACATCCAGATGTACAGGCTAATTGGATTTTACCATCAAATCAACAGTTGTAGTGCCTTTGTGCTTTTATGAGACTGACCGCAAGGTAAAGGAGGGAAAATGGGCTGTTTGAAGTGACAAAACTTTACCCGTGACTTTTAGCAGGGAAAATGGCTGAGCTTGGTTGCCAACAGATCATGCTGTACTCCACATGCACACTGGAGCAGTGATGTGCCACGGCTTCACTCCCTAAATTGATCGAGGACCTTTTCCACAGTTGGCAATGGTGACTCATCACGGGCTGATGTAAGAAAGATGGCGGGCATTGAGGTAATTGGTGTGGAGAGGTAATTTCCCTCCTGCAACAGGGCTGCCCCCAGAGCTGTGGGGCAGCCACAAGAGAGAAGAAAGTCAGGGGACAGGAGGGGGGTTGGTTACGTCACAAGTTGCTGTTAGTATGCAGCCCCTCTCCTGAGAGGAACATCGTCTCTGACTGGAGAAATCAGCACCTGACAATGATCACATCCGCCACAGTCCTCCAAGGACTGGCATGATGAAACTCTGCATCCACACAGGCAGGAAGACAAGCAATAGGCATTAAGTCAGAGAGGATAAAATGAATTAAATTTTTGTAAAACAGATTCTGAGAAATGTGTCATGATTAAGATCATGTAAGAGGACTATACAAGTCCCCCTGTGATCAGATTAGTTTACAATAGACAACCCCCGTCTGAGATACATGAGGGCTTTGAAGTTCAGAGGAATACGGAAACAACAAAACACGGCTGACTCATTCCCTCCCACACACGGATCATCCGCTATTAAAGGATAAGTACCGTTTTTTACAACCTGGACCTTATTTCTGGCAACAGATATGGTCATTTACTCACCCAGATAACTTTGGTGTCATTCGGCGTCGTTCGGACGAAATTAGATCCAGTGTAGCGGCGATATATCCATATAATGGGAGAGACGGGGCAGCGACACACAGCCTCTATATAACACATTATCTGCCACGAAACTAGTTCATTTCATCAATATTTTGTTATGAAATGCTAGCGCTATTAGCCTCTGAGTCCGGGCTCGTCCGTTATCAACATCCGGGGTCTGTAGGCTGATCTACTACCTCTGACCTGGAAGATGTCGTCTCTGAGCTGCGCGCGCACCCGCGACAGCGCGCCTTGTTTACCTGTAGCTGCTACTGCTAGTTTGACCCCGGATGTTGATAACGGACGAGCCCGGACTCAGAGGCTAATAGCGCTAGCATATCGTAACAAAATATTAGTGAAATTAACTAGTTTCGTGGCAGATAATGCGTTATATAGAGGCTGTGTGTCGCTGCCCCGTCTCTCCCATTATATGGATATATCGCCGCTACACTGGATCTAATTTCGTCCGAACGACGCCGAATGACACCAAAGTTATCTGGGTGAGTAAATGACCATATCTTTTGCCAGAAATAAGGTCCAGGTTGTAAAAAACGGTACTTATCCTTTAAGGGGAACAAAACATTTTGTTGCCGGATCAAATTAGTTGTAAGGAGCGGTGTTTGTCCAACCCTTGTATCTGTTGCAACACTTAAGTTCAGCTCCCCTCCTTCTCCAGTCTGACTCCCTGCTGGGTTTCATCATGCACAGTGTGTCACAAGGCAGCAGTGCTATGGTGATTAAGCCACAGAACTCGGGAGTTGATTTGGAACTGGTACAGTAATTGTGGTTATGTGAGTAAGCCTATTGGGTAGAAAAAAACAAGGCCAAACAAGTTCTGACCACAGTTTCTCAAAATATAGTGGAAAGAGCTGAAATACCATGGCAGGAAGTATCTCTTTGTTATATATTTCTACTCCCAATAGATCATTTAAATGGACTATGTTGGATTAAATAACATAATGATAATATGTGTGGATGCATGTGTATCTCTTGCTCTTTAAAATGGGCTATAACGGCATTTCATTTGAATTTTGAAAGTGCTTGTGGCACTTCACTAGTCTGGCCCACTTGTTCCCTCATCTCTAATGTTCCCCCACTCCATGTCGGTGCTCTGATGTCAAAACATACACACATGCGCATACACAGACACACACAGCGACTGTGTTTGATATGAGGGAGGTGACAGACAGTCGAGCCCTGGCCCCGGAGAGCAGAGCGGAGTGGCTCTCCAGCAGGGACGCTGACGTTCACACTTAAATGCTTTAATAGGACTAAAGTAGACAAAGGCCGCCAGTGACGCAGTAGGAGCTATAATGGGCTTGCCACATTGCAGGTTTACTGGACCCTGCCTATTGGACGGAGCTATTTCCAATCCCACAATCCCTCATCAGCCTCAGGAAGCTAGTTATAAATAAAAAGTGTAGGTTAATCGCTGCTAAATTGCCCCACTAAAATGTCCGTCTTCTTTTTTCTTAGGAGCAGTAGGGCAGGTTGACCGAGGTTCTTTCGGATGAACTAATTATTCACTTAGACAGATTAATGAGTTTGATTTGTAGGGCAAAATAAAGCACAAATCTGTGTATCTTGTGCAGAATATTCTGAAACAAGCAAATAAAAAATAGATACATTTGATAAATAGGGATACAACTAATGATTATTTTCATTGTCAGTTAAACTTTTGATTATTTTCTCGATTCATCGATTGGTTGTTTGGTCTATAAAATGGTCAAAAATGTCAATCACTGTGTCCCAAAGCCCAAGATGACAACCCTTAAATGACTTGTTTTGACCACAACAAAGCTATTCAGTTTACTTTCACAGAGGAGTAAAAACCTAGAAAATATTCACATTTATGAAGCTCCAATCAGAAAATCTTGACTAAAACAGTACTCATTAAGTACTCAGTACTAATTAATCGATTATCAAAAAAGCTTAATTTAATGGTTGACAAAGAATCGTTTAATCGTTGCAGCTTTTAAGACAAAAGTAATCCACATATGAATGATTGGAACTACTTGGCTAAAATAGTCTCTGAGTTTGCAACATATAATATTTTTTTATTGTGTAATAGTGGAAACACACAGTTACAGGAACATTGCAAAATATATTTTTTGACCTTTTATTTTCAGGACTTGGTCGAGATTTAGACTAAATCACACTGTCATGTGTGTCATATAAATAGGGATTCCATTGTCATGCTAATTGTCATTCATGTGACAGCCTTAGTTCCTCTTTTGATCAATTATGCCTCAGCCTGTGCTGAGGTCGGCCCACAGGGTCAGAGCTTGCCTGCTCTGACAGATACTGTGACAGATGGAGCTCTGGGTCTTTAGCCATCATTACCTTGGACTTGAAGGCTTGTTATCTCTCACACCATCTTATCCAACTTGAATGCCAAAACTAATTTACGAAGATCAGGCGTTTGCTAAATCTGTTGCACTATAATGTGTCACTAAGGGGAGATTGGATAGATTTTCCACAGTGTTCTGTGACTATCTTGTTGAAAATCATTCTCTCAGCCAGAGTAAACAGGGAGAAAAGATATTTCATTTTGATAATTAATTAGAGTTTTGTGATTATAGAGAATTAGTAAGGACTGAGAACAAATGTATGCACAGTCCGTTTGTTGTCTCTGTTTATGAATAATCAAGTAGCACAATATCAAACATGGGTAGTTGTTTTATGTCTGGGGCGAGCCCACAAGCTGCGTATTTCCCCCTTGGCTTCTTGGTTGTGCTGTGATAAAAGGATCGAGGGGTTAAATGTTTGTCCAGCTGAAACAACACAGTAAAACTCCTTCTCTGTGTCTCTGTAGCCGAGTCGTCAGAGCTCAGGACCTAAAAATAGCCGTGCTGGCTCCACGCCCCTGGCTGGGGGACAGGTCAAATTATGAAGGAAGATGAAAAATTTAAAGGCACAGGCTGCTTGGCCACAAACCCAACCCTGCATCAGTGGTCAGATAGAACATTTGACTTGACTTTTATGGGCTGGAGTCACATTATATTAACTATGGATCTTATCCAGTTTGGGATGTAATATTAATTGAAAAAATCCTACTACACAGCTACTTGGTGCTTAAAATTCAGTATTCAAGTTCTTGACATGTATATGTGTTCTATAGTGCTTTGTTTGTCATTTTCAAATCCACCATTATACAGTATCAAGGGTGTTTCAAGGAAATGGGATGTGTAATCCTGAAGAGGTGTTCGTGACACAGTTTGAGAGGTTTATGTAATTGCGATCATGCTGTTATGGCATCTTACAGTTGGCTTCCTTGGCTAGCTGAAAGCATGCTTCCTGAGTAGCAGTACTGCCCTGGATACACACTGAACCCCACACGTACACTAAGCTAATGCAGTGTGAGCTTACACTCTGAGTCTTAAATGAACACAGTGTTCAGTTGGTGTCTCGCTTGACTTAACACATCTTGTTGGGTTTTTCACACATGAGGTTTTTTACCTAAATGCTGTTGCATTTGTGTTTGTTGAAATAAATCATCAGAATTTTTGCCAAAAAAATTGTAAAAACACTGCATTTTATATATTTTTTAAATCGCATAAAGGACCAGCAGCCGTTCTACAAACCTTTGACACAATATATACTGTGCAGAGGTTAACTTTACATGTGCCTCTTGTAGTACATCAAGGCAGAAATGGATCATTCCAACCCATGTACCTGAGAGAACAAAATGAAGACATAAATAGAGTGAGTGAGAGAGACTGGTTCAACAAATCAGAGAAGAGAGAGAGATAGAGGAGGGGGGGATCAAGCCTCCATCTGCAGAGAGCGAGTCAGGAGACATGCCTTCTGGCAGGAGCTGAAGAAGACAGCTGTGTTTGGTGTGGTATTTTTAAACGCATCAATGCTGCTCCAATCCCCGCGCCTCGCCTGACCTATTTTTAGCCAGGGCTGGCCATTGTTCTATTTCTGTCACCTGTGGGCCACGCAGTTGTTGATTCACATGCAAATGAAGCCTGCTCCCTCCCTGGCTTGCATTACTGCCTCAGCGAAGTGCTCGGTGCACAGTACACGGCTTTCCTAGCAACTCAGCTTAACATTTTTCTCTGTCTCTGCTTAGACACTTAGCCGAGGAGGGAAAAAAAGCCACAGACTGGATAGAAATAGGGAGAGAGGCAGATAAGAAACGATAGCTGGTCTTGTCGTCTTGTTCTAAAACTGTGTTAGGACCAGACTGAAGCGCGGCACCGGGAGCATAGCAGCCCTGCAGAGAGAGTGTGCCGTTTGTGTTATTGCTCCACAGTGAGAGTGGTGTATCAGAGGAGGAGGCAGAGGAAGGGAGAGAGTTGCCTGTTGTCGTGGTCTCTCCCCTGAGTGGCTGAGGGGTGGCTCTTGGTGACAGGAAACGCAAGGCTTGCAATGAGACTTGAGCGCTGAGTGGAGTATGCTGCAGACGATTTACGAGGGCGAGTCAAGTTTCTCCACAACAGAAGGGCGCGTTGGACACCAGCAGTTTTCCAGCCAGAGCAAGATGCACAACATGAACAACTCAGGTGATCATACAGCCCGGTGTTTCTACTCCTTTTGAGGAATCTCAGTTTTTATCCCTTTTTTTCCCTCCCTCTTTGCATTCCAGTCTCTGTCCCTCCTCTATCTCTGAATCTGTTCCTACTTCTCCGCTATCTTCTGTGCCTCTCTCGCACACATTCACTCCGTCACTCTCTCCCTCTCTCACGTACTCTCAACTCTTTGCGCTCAGCCGGTCTCTCATTCTGTGTGAAAAGAGAACTCAAAGCTTCTCAGCACAGCAACGTGGTAGGATCAGGCACTTCTTCCTGAATCAAGGTATTTGCTTTTGTGATGGGAAACGCCGCTCTATGATTTGCCTTTCTCTGTTGGATGGTTACGTTAATCTGTGTTAAAAGATGTCTTGTAATAAGTTAAAAAGTGCTGTTTGTCCTAATATATTTAACAAGCATAGAGTGTTGTTCTACTACTAAAATAAGGAAATGTGTTAACACTATTCCCATGCTGTAGTTGCCTGAAATGAGTCAGTGTGAACATGAAAGGGATGTTGTGTTTTGCGAGCTTCCATGTCAGCGTGCACTTTTCAGGGAACAGGAAAAACTGTGACAGTTTTGTGACTGCGAGGACAACTGAAAGGTTTCTCTCAGGATATTTACCACAGGCATTGACTGTTCTATTTTTGACCCGAGAATTGAATTCAAGAGTACACGGCTGACATCAGTATGAGTAACGTCTATTCACTGTATTGACTCAAGATGAGTCACACCTTATTTGCTTTGATTTCTTTTTTCAGCATGTGGCTATTGATAAAATGTAAATTGTCTCTGGGTATTAGCTCAGAGCTGAGGCATTGTGTTCTGTTAAAACATTGTCATGTGGGTTGCCGAGAAGCATGTGTAATGAGAAAGTACGGACTGAGTCATGTGAGTGTTTCATTACTGAAAAATATATTATGACCTTTGAGTTGTCACCACATTAACTACACTTAGCCAACAGTTAGAGGGGAGAACATGATGTTGGGTCTTTCAAACAAAATTTTAAATGTACATTTAGATTGTTTACATTGACTATCAAGCCTGTAGTTTTTGTGTCAAAAAATACTCAAAAACTCTTGCATCAAAAGACAAAAAACACTGTCTATAGTCTGACTTCAGGCAAGCAAAAGCAGGCGACTGAAAACATCCAGAGGCAGTGTGCTAAACGTGAGGAGATTTATAAATAAGACAGGGGGATGACAGGGGGATGACACATTCCATCTCTGTCAATAGAGCAGGTTATTTGACTATCAGGCTACAGGAGCAGGGCTTTCTTCTTCTGTCTCAGTGGCCTGTGAGCCAAACAACAGATATACCGAGCGCCTGAATTCGGGCTCCTTGCTTATTCTGTGGGTCAGCTATTCTTAGGTGAGTTATTTTCAGCTTATGGCATTAGCCTGCTAAGATTAGGCGTCTGTGCGTTATCATTCCATCTCGGCATGCTCCTGATATAACAGCGGCTTGGAACAGATATTTATAGAGAATTCTGTCATTTGCCTGTTTAATTTGTTCTTTCCACTTTATAGTAAATCACTTGACAGTGACTAACATTATCTGTCTAAAAATGCTACTCCAGGATGACTTTGTATGAGTTAACTCGATGTGTTGTTGTTGGGAGAGCAGACCGGTTGCTTTCATTTGGGGTTTATCACGAGCTGTGTGATAATGTTAGGATATTGGGACAGTAATGTATTGTCACAAATATTGTTTGAAGTGGTCTTCCTGTCTGCCTAAAAGGTTATTTGTGAATTGTTTTCTGAAGCAAACTCCTTGACACTTTATATGATACTCTACTTCTCTGCTGTTACATTTCAAGTGGAACATGAAAGTAAAGCGCATGATCCCATTTTTATTTTGATTAGTGTCAGCAACATCAAAGTTCCGACCAGAACGGCTCTCAGATGGTCTCTTCAACAAGGGAAAATTAATGAGTTCCACATGACTGCAAAATATTATGTAAAATATCACACAGGCACAAGCTCAATAGGGACCTTTCAGGCAATAACAATGCTGCACCTTTCAAGTCCTCCTGTATCCAGCATCCATTCAGGTTGCCTCACTGTGTGGATTCGAAGTGCTAAAGAGAATGTGCAAAATAGCGAATAATAAATATAAATAATGAATATGAGATATTTTTTTTTGGTATTGTCAGTTGCTGATTATGAGAATGAACTCACTTATTATATTAAACCATTGTTAATATTAAGGTGTAGAGCGTATTGAGCATCAAGCCCAAATGAAAGTACATGAGATTTTTGCATATTTCTTTCAGTTTATCCTTTATGTATTCTGTAGAAAAACACAGGATATGGCTTGTGTTTTATCAGTGGTGCTAAGGGATGCTTTCTTCTGCTTGGAGGGTTTGCTGTGAATATTTGTCATTGATTTATAACAAATTTTATTGAGTTATTGCCAATGTTGTCCACAGAGGATAGGATAATGATACAAATGTCTTGACAGAGGCATATGCTGATAATCATCTTCAGTCTCTTTTCTTAGATAGCCATTCAGTTCATGTCATATTGCGTGTTGTTGTTTTGCGAGACAGTTTGGCACGATGGCAGGACAGGAGACGACTGGACTCCTGGCTACCCTCAGTGAAAGGCTCGTGGTGGTTCAGCTCAGCTCAGTTTGTTAGCAGATAGCCAGCAAGCCGCAGCTCTGGCTCAGCTGCAAGGACGAGCCTGAGTCTTAAAAATAAAGACCTGTTTCTTGCTTTAGACATGCCAGCTGCTCAAAATAACAAGGCACTTAATGAGAGATCCAGCGCCACATTGCAGTCCCAAGCATCAGCTTATTTTTGCCCTCAAACATCTTCTGTATCTCTGCTTCTATTTATACTGTCAGACAGGGAATTTAGATCAACAACCATCTCCAGTGCACACTAAATGCATGCAACATACAACATGTTTCAAGTGTAAACACAAAGTGTGCCATTATCTTTATTGCCAAAACTGCTTTAGATAAAAAAAAAAAAGATTCATATAGAGTATGTTAATAAAATATACACTATATAAAGATGATGATCCACGGTCAGTATCACATTGGGTTGAGATGGTTTCAGCACCTATCCTTTACACACACTAGTTGGTTTCACTGGAAAACAAATTGAGCACAGGTCCTTCAGTGGGTGATGGTGCTACGCTATAAAAAGTGGTGATTTTTTGGACAGTCAAGAGGAAAATCTGTAAAAAGCAGGTCACTTCTCTATAACAACATGTAACCATGTGTATCATAGTTTTGACATACATTTTTTATGCAGATTATTCGCAAAAGATTGAGACTGAGAAATAAAAAGAATTGTCTCATTAGTATATCTAAACATTTTTAATTCAAGTGTTGCTTTAACTTTTTATGTTCTTTCAAAGCTGTAACAACAATATTAGCATTAGTACATTTAATTTAGATTTTTGTCGGATACATTTTTGCTTTCACAGAGCGTATGCAATATGTGCAGTTTTATTATTAATAATCATTTTAAAAAACTCTGGTGAAGCTTATTGCTTGAATAAACTTTTATGTTAATAATTGTCAAAAGTTCCCTGTTTTTCTATGTGATGCTCCCTGTTTTGTTTATCTCGCTGGTGGCACAGTACACAGTCCTACCAATGGTGTCACCTGATCAATAGGTGACAAAACAAGGAAGAAGGCGGCTAAACAGTAAACACTGATGCAAACAATACAGGGTTTTAAATACTTTATTGTCTTTGCAGCTTTTTAAAGAGGAAGGAAATGCATTTGACATATGTATTAGACCGTAAGGATACACACAATTAGTTTGGGTTAGTAACACTGAATTTAAACTTCACCTTTGTTTTTATACAAGAAAACTCTACAGGGCACCTTTAACAAGAAGTGAAGCTGTTAATTTGTTTATCCACACTTACCTATCAACACTGAACAATGTGTTTGGTGTGTTAAAGCAGTATTTAACTTGATCAAATCTGAATATGATTATCCAGTGACACCAAAGGCACCTGTAGGTGCAAACTAACTTGTTAAGGTTTAAAAATAGCTGTACTTTTTATATATAGCTGGTGATGTTTACAATGTTAATAACTCTCACGTTAGTTGTCAGCTGATGTGCTCGCGGGTTAAAAAAAGATTACATTGAAATGTCAAGGGGCTTTTGAAAACTTGTAGTTTTAACTCCAACTTAAGGCTGCATAATGACTTTATCTTTACTGTTTCTATCTGTGTATTTCAGACTTCTCACATGTAATAGTAATGTCACTGGTGATGTGTGTCTGTTCCCTCTTCGGGGTGGGAAGCCTGCTAATGTGGCCTGATGCAAAAAAAAAAGACAGCCATCTAACATCTCAAATTAAGGCTGTGATTGTCACTCTGACCACCACCAAGGCTAATGAGAGGCAGATCGGTTATAGAAATAAACACTTTGGGGACACTGGCGGTGCGACGCTGCAGTGGGAGTGTGGCCACAGGCGATGAGTCACCCTATCCCCCCTTGGCAGGCCCTCCACAGGGAGGAATTTGGGCATGGGGCAGGGTGCTTGTCGCTCCCTTGTGCTAAAAACAAATTTGGGACCTGTCATTCATAAATCTCTTGTTTACCAGTGCCTAGAGACACTTCTGTGCACTTTCCACCAATCAGAAGGCACCTCAGTTTCACCCGAAAGAAAAAGTATTCATATCAAGGGTCATAAGCGCATATGGCTCTATAGGACAACCAAACCAGAAGTGGCAGGCTCTTCTTTGCGGGTGATCATTTCAAAAGTGACCCGAAACGTACATAAATGCAACACTGCGCTTTTATTTTTGCCCGTGTTAAATTGAGCAGGCAGCCTCACAACTGTGACAGTCTTTCGCACATTGTCTATATTAAGACCCTGCTCAGAAAAGCATTTATATTTAGCCCTAGTTACTGGTGGTTCCGTATTCTCCTCAGCCTAAGGAGTATTTTTGTTGTACAGAAACAGCAGATTTCAGTTTCACATAGTTTCAGGGTGCATTTGGTGTAAATATATCAGATGCAAATTCATGGCAGTAGGTCTTATGTATTCTGTGGTTACATTGTACATTGACAGAGGCACGTTGTGACATTTTCTCTCTTTCAATAAGCACACAGAATAAAAAATAATAGTTTCAAATTAGGCAGAGGCTTCAACAGAGCTGGAACAATGCCTACCTACCTTCAGGACCTTATTATATTCCCTCTACATTGTCATTCCATCCGGCGCTATTCTTGCCGACACAGTGGACAAGAGCAGAACAGGCACATGAAGCTGTTTGCGGTTTCCTCAAGGGCCATTTCATACAGCCTTGGTTATCAAAGGTGGCTTAAGCTTTCACACTCCTCCTCCTCCTCCTCTCCCCTTCCCATCCTGTTAAACCACTGTCTGAGATTTTCTGATGGAGGCTCTGCTTGATGTGCTGATCAAAGTGAGATCCTTAATGTCAGTCACAGTAAGGGTACAGAATGAAATATGAGATTAATTAGATATCTCAGTGGTGAATTCTCCCAGGCAGCAGGTGTTTTTTTTTGTTGTTGCTATATTTAGGTCCATTAGGCAAAAGTAGCACTAAGGCTGTCTGACTCTCTGAGCCCCTTCAATGGTTCACAGGTTCTCGGCTGCCCCTGGAACAGCGCCCGCTACAAGAGTCCTTTGTCAAGTACTTAGAAGCTAAGATTAATATTCCCTGTCAGGAGAGATGGGTCTGTTCTACAGGTGCCTGCTGAGCTGCTGCCCTCCTTGCTGTCATCTGATTGGAGCTGTTTTTAGAACACAGAGAGAAAAATTACAGCACGGGGGTCCCCTCTAGCTGTCTTTACTCTTTGAACATGTTTTAAGACAAGCTATCATTTAGACATTGAATCTCTACAGTGTGTGTTTGTGTGTGTGTGTGTGTTGGAGGGTTTTGTAATGCTTTCCTCTCTGTCTCTGTCTGGTGGGGACTCCTTACTTATATAAGAGCTGAAAGGCTGATATAATAGTCAACATGTCAAATTGCCACTGTAGGCAGGAGATGACATGCAGTGAGACTCGATATCTGCAGGATGGGGAGACATAATTACATCGCCAGCGTTGCCATGGCAGCGGCAAGTTAGGGTGGTGGATACTAGGGTGTGGGGGTTGTCACAGACCAGGATTGCGCCACTTGCTTTTATGTTTCTATTTATAATCATCACCGCCGCATACACATGGAATGGTGGCAATGAAAAACAGGCTACATGACAAAACAAATGGGCGCCAGTGAGCTTCACAGCATCAGTGAACAGGAGGGCATTGCTTCTTAATTGATGGCTACTGTAGACTGCTTCTCTTGGCAGCTTTAAACTCCTTTTTTTTATTGGCATTTTGTTTTAGTTAATGAGGATAAAGCACAACAGGACCAACACAAGATTATTTATGTGAACCTATAAATTGTAATGTGTTGTTAGTTTTCACTCATACTTCCAAAGAACAGGTGGTGCAGTAACATTGCCTGTATTTGTTCCCCTCAAATGTGACCCTTGAGAAGATTATGGCAATGAATGCACTCAATAAATCTCCCTCCAGCCACTGGAATTTTAAGTAGGTTTGAATATTACTGTGGTCTCAAAATGGAAAGGACATTATACAGTCTGGACAATGTGTACCCTTCCTTGAATGTCACATCATGATCAGCATAACTAAAATGTAATTTTTTCCAACGTTTTGACATTTTTATTTCATCAGTTACTGATCAACCATAGACCTAAATACATTCTTAAATATCTTAATGTAATTCTTTAGGAAATAAAATATTTCTTACTGTTGCCAGGATTCAATTAGATACAGGAGTGTAGATGAAGACAGAAGAATAAAAAAGAAAAATATGGTACAATTACTAATCATCCTCTATGGACTAGAGAGATGAAGTAGCCCTGTCTCCTATGTTCTTAACTGGGAATCGATTTTCTCTGTGGAACAACCTATATATAGAGCTCGGAGACCAAAGGGATGCCCTCTCACTTTGTATCTGGCAATTACTTATAATGGTGGTAGTTGTCAAAGACAAAGGCAGATCTTACACACATCGCAGCGTCCGTACTCAAGAACAGAGATGAAAAGATCACAGGAACATGAATTCACAAACACACGCAGCTTCCAGGCTCACAAACTACTTCGCCTTCAATCATTTATGTTAAGAAGAGATATCTGCATGATGTTCTAGTAGAGAAGGATTCTCTTTATTTATTTATCAAACAGTGGAAAGATAGGATTTATGTAAATACTTTAAATTACCACTTCAACATTTCGTGCCAAATGTCCATTGAGTCTGTTATACAGCTGCTCCCAGTAGACTCTGTGCTGACGGATGTGATCTCATGTTTGTTTATAGAAACTATTATAATTGCAGGTTTCTGAGGATCAGGGGAGAGAGAGCTCTGCTCCTCATTTCTAACCCTTCTTATTCTCTCATGCTTTATTTTTTCATTTTTAAAACTCCATGACTCATTTTTGGAATCCTAATTTTTTCTGTCTTTCTTAACTCTAACCAAAATGATTTGCCGATGTACTATACACAGCTACCTCTGGTTGCCTCTGATTTGAATTGATATAGATAAAGTGTAATCAAGTAACTCACAAATCTCTTGTTTTCTGTCATTTTCTCTGCTCTCCCCTTTGTGGGCCACAGTGGACATTAAGTCAGACGTGCCATTGGCTGAGCCTTTATCTCCATTGGACCTGCGCACTGACCTGAGGATGCTGGGGCCAGGCTCGGACCCGGGACTGTGGGAGAGGCAGCTGCAGCAAGAGCTGCTCCTCATTCAGAAGCAGCAGCAGATCCAGAAACAGCTACTAATCAGCGAGTTCCAGAAGCAGCATGAGAAGTTGACCCGTCAGCACCAGGCTCAGCTCCAGGAGCACCTCAAGGTCAGAATTGCACTGAACGGTTGTACGGAGGACGGCACAGCAGTGTGCACAATGGCACCACAGTGTACAAGAGAGAAGAGCACAACACAGCATGGCATATTGCAGATCATTAGAAAACGTTGTAGCCCAGGAATACAGGAGTTCAGAAAGGGAAAGACAGCTCAGCACAGCAAGACTAGGAGTGTTAAGCAATACATTATAGAACAGTGTGAGTTTTGTTTTTACAGACGAATACAGAATATTCTATCACAGCAAAACAGAAGCTGCAGAAGTTATCATAAGCCACCGTCGTTTTAAAAACATATTTATCAGTGTGCTCTGCTGACTTGAAGCCTGCATGTATCTCAGCTCCAGCAGGAGCTCCAGGCCATGAAACAGCAGCAGGAACTTGCAGAGAAGGAGCGTCGTCTGGAGCAGCAGCAGCAGCAGCAGCAACAGCAGCAGAACCAGCAGGAGAAGGAGCAGGAGAGACATCGGCGAGAACAGCATGTTTCCAGCCTGATCCTCAGGGGCAAGGAGCGCTCTCGAGAGAGTAAGAGCTCGACACCGTCATCATCACCATCTCTTTACCATCAGGGGCGGAATTAGTCATTTTGAGGGCCCCAGGCGAAAGCAAGCAGGAGGCCCTGTAATCCTAACCCTCACCCTTTTCAATCATTTTTTTTTATGCATTACCTTAGAGTGGGGCCAAAGCAAAATATACATATAACAGCTGGATAGAAATGCTTTACTGCAGCTAAATGCTCCAGTTACTGGGAAAATACTCACGCTACATGTTCTGTAATCATCGTTATTACTAGGATGATGGCCCTCAAGTCATGTGACAGGATTGCAGTAGAGCGCCTTTGTAGGCATGTTACCATAACTTTAGCCATACAATTATATTTTATTGTATTAAAAGAGATTTTTTTAATTGCTGTTTTTAATTGCTGTATTCATATGGCATCTGGCTGCAAGGAATCCTTAGCCTGATGTTAAATTGTTTATTTAGATCTCCATCTGCTGTTGTATGTATGTATCTAACATCTAACATCCACAAAATAATATCTTACAAAAACTATCTACAAAGTGCTGAGATTGAAACAATACAATTATAATGCTTAAGGATAAGTCCACCTTAATTACAAAAATACAAACTGGGATTTTATTTGCTATGGTTTCGAGATTTCCAGCAGTGAGGCAGTAGTGGTTAAATATTTTTTCATTGGCATGAGTTGACAGCAAATGCAGATATCTTTAAAGCCAGAACTATCTGGCAAGTGCTGAAAGTAAGTGAGAAAATATGTTTTTGTTGGTTCAGTGAAGCAACTCTTTAAGACCACCTCCTCTTACTTACCAGGATTAATGGCACTCTAAGGTTAAAAATGCACGCGTAGTATATTGTTCTCACTACGTGAGGCTGAATTGCTATTCATAAACAACTGTTATGATTTCATGTCTCTGGCTATTGGAATATGAAACTGAATATAAAATCTAATTGTATGGGAAGATGCTTTGGAACAAGACAAATTTCCAAGTTGAAATTCTATATACCTTATTTAATCAGGAAGTCACAATGAGGTCAAAATTTTTAGTCGGACATAAATACAGAATAAAATAAAATTAGAATAAAATAAAAATAATAAATATAATGGCAATGACTTACTTAATATAGTAATAAAATAGCAAAAGGTTTCAAAATACATTCATATAGTAAAATATCCTCAGTGTTAGTATAAAATGGGATAAGAATACAAGCAAATTCTGTAAAATATAATGTAATTTCATCATCAGATAAAGTAAAATATAATGGTATAATGACGATGGTGATGATAATGATGATGATGATGACATGGCACTTAACCAGTATATCCACCTGATGACATAAGGTTGGCCAGTGACATTTAAGCTTAGGATTTAGGAGAAAATGTCTTTGAATAACACGATGAAAATAGCTTCAGATATACTGTTTCGTTTCTGTTTATACCTTATAGCTAATAATAGAGTAGATTTATGACTTTGTCAGGTCACGTAATTTGAAACTGTGTCCTGCAACTGTAACCCTCCAATGAGAAAGAACATCTCTCTGCAGTATCACTTCAGCAGCTTGAAACTAATACAGTGCTCTCTGACCACTAGGGGGAGATCTTCCTACATAAGTAGTGGCTGCTCTGGGAGATAGAGTGAACTCAATCTGAAGAAATATTTTAACAGAAAGGAAAGGAAATCTACAAGTTGCAAGTAGTAAGCAGTAATATATCACAAGTCAACACCCTAGGGTGACCCCAATCCCTTTGGTTCCGTCTTTTGGTCTCACAGGTGCTGTGGCAAGTACCGAGGTGAAGCAGAAACTCCAAGAGTTTCTGTTAAGCAAATCAGCAAAGGACCCTGCCAGCAATGGAGTCAATCATTCTTTCATCCAGCACCCAAAACTCTGGTACACGTAAGTATTTTCTGTTGTTTGAGTTGGGCATAATGTGATATATTTATAGATACTATAATTGAATTGATAGAAACAGAATGTACATCATCATATCGCCGTCTCTTAACCAGGTCCTCTCACCACACATCATTGGACCAAAGCTCTCCACCTCTGGGCGGCACATCCCCCACCTGCCAGTATACTCTGCCATCACCCGTAGAGAGCAAGGACGACTTCCCCTTGAGGAAGACAGGTTTGTTAATTTGCATACACACACAGCGCAGACATAAAAATGCTAATATATATACATGCATACATAAATCTGACACACAGCTAGATAAAATACCTCAGTGTGCCTTGTATTAGTAATTTTCCTTTCACTACATTGGGTTGTTAATACACTGAGTGTCTTTTTGACCTTTGTCAATCAAGAGGTCGGTATACCCATTGAGTATTTCCTGACATTGCTGATGAGCTGCTAATAACATCAGTTAGGCTCATTATGACCCGAGCACCTCCTCCTCGTCCCCCAAGGGCTCAACACAAAACTTTCATAAGAAGTGACACATGCCAGAAAAGTGACTTAAACCTTCCTTATTCCTATTTGGATTATACTAAAACACAACAGCTGAACACAACCAGCAACACAGTTTAACTGTAAGTTTTCACTTCACAAGTAAAAATTTTAATTACTGTTATTTGTACTGAAATTAACTTGCCATTATTTAAAAGGAACCACATTCGCCCCTATGTTAGAATAACAAACCAAGTTCCAAAGCCTCTTTGAGCTGTTTAGTGGTAAATGGGAGAATTAAAGAACATTAATTTCTCCTGAGTTATTGGCTTTAAAAACTATTTTGAAAAGACACAGGTTCCCACCAAAAAGGCAGCTCGGGTTTGTTGGTTTAAAGTTTGAGGAACCCTTTGGGGATGGCTGTGTAAATAAGAGTAATTCCTGCCTCTTGGTTTGCACGAGCACAAGTGCTCGCCAAGCTCAAAACTTCATAATTCGCCAGTGAGGTCACCAAATTACATTATGTTCTTTTCCCCTCTGTGTCTCTTTTAATTACATTGGAAAACAATTATACTTGTTGAGTTATTTAACTGTAGGCCTGTCATGTTGCGTGCATACACAATTTAGAGATCAGGCAAAGGAATTAAATCTGGTAAATAAAGTCACTGCATGGCAAGAATAAACATAGGTAAATGAAAGCTCTGAAAATCTCTTTAAATCATACCATACCAACAGAGAAGTACCTCTTGTAAATATATATTTACATCTTTGGCCTATGCCTTTAGACACATAAGGTAAAGACTTGCCTTAAAACAGTTTAAGACAGTTTTGAAAAATAACAGAGCAACCGTTTATGGTAGCATTGTTTGTCTTTTACTATGAATACAAAGAGGCAGGTTTAAACAAATAACTAGAGGGATACAATTTCAGTCTCAGCTGCTCAAGCATTTTCATCCTTTAATTCATGGTTAAATCATCTCTTCATTCCTGTGCCTGAGTCTCTGGTGGCTCTCCTGCACTGATGAAACTATTTCTTGCCCTTTGGATTCCTGAATCTATATGTGGTCATTTCCTGCTTAGGCCTTCCTCCCCCACTTCCTGTCTGTCTTTATTAAAGTCCTCTGAGAGCTTGGCACCCGAGGGGGACACACAAAGGTAGTGTTGTTTCCCGAGCCACTGCTGTCACTGATAGCTGATTGGCAGGTGTTGCCGAGTTAAGGCGGGTACGGGCTGGATGAACCTCGACAGGACTGTTTGTTTAAGCAAAGATAGCTCTCTTGAAAACAAAGTGGAGATGACTCGAATGCTCCACGTTGAGACTCCCCACAGCTTCACTTGGCCAGAGGGCTGAGGTTCACAATGAGGTTTATGATGTGCATGTTATGTATATATAGATATATATGATAGGTCGAATAGTCCCTTTAAAAACTGGAAAATATGAAATTAGGATTGGTTTCAAATAAGCTTTATTAATTTTAGATTTTTTGAAAAGAAGAACTTACCAGCACACACTCAAAGTGAACTCTTGATCATGTGTTTTGGAAAACCCCTGAGATAAAATTGGACAGTGTACCAACAATACAAATACATAATCTGAGAGAGAGACAGTCCTGCAGTCCTCTAAATATCCCACAAAAGAACAGTCTGCCCATTGATTTCCACTGTTAGGCGTCCTAATATAAATACAGAATAGCCGCAATGCCCTTGACTTTATTTCAGTAGTTGAAAGAATTTCACGTGATTAACTTGTTTACTTGGTATACATCCTCTTTGTTTCACTTCCAGGGACTAGAATAGACTGGACCGAGGCCACGCGATAGTCTGTGGCAAGAATAGTTGCGGCTTAGCAGTAAGAAGTGCAACACCCTCTCTGGTCTTGACCCAGTTACCAAATGTGTGCCTTCAGCAGGTGCAGGAAGACTTTCAAAAATAATCCCGCAAAGGTAAAACTGTGAAGCCCAAGCAGGTGAAGTGTGTATAGAAACTCAAAAGAATATTGTCTTGTGGCATGGAATTTCTAAACTCTAGGGAGCTGTAACTTAGCTTTGGTTTAAAAGTTTATGTTGTTGACAGAACAATAGCCAATTAGAGCTGCAATGATTGACAGCTTACTGTAGTTGTCAACTATGAAAGTAATCGCCAACTATTTTGATAATTAATTAAAGTGATTTCTTAAAAAAAGAAAAGTAAAACATTTCTGATTCCAGCTTCGTAAATGTGAGTAGTTTCTGGACGTCATCTTGGGCTTTGGCCATAGACCAAACAACTAATTGATTATTCGAGAAAATAATAGACAGGCTACTTGTCAATGAAAATAATCATTACTTGCAGCCCTACGACCAATAAGCATTGCAGTGATTGATCAACATCAGCATCAGTTTAAACTAGAATGTCAGGCAAAATGTGAAGCAGGCCGCCTTATGTTACAAAACACACACCTCAGCCATCTGTCCAGGTCCACACAGGCACTCATGGTGACAGCACAGTTAAAATTCTGATGAAGTGGAGATAACGTAACACATTCACTTGCAAAGCCACTCGCCCTGCAGCATCACCTTCATATGTAATAATGTGATTGATTTATGACTCTTGTATATTGCAGCCATTACTGTATGTTTTCATTAACTGAGAAGCTGGAGCAGAGGTGTCCCAGGTGTTCAGTGTATATGCTTTGCCGCTGCCATCATTGCCTCCTGTTGCACGGTGAACCGGGCCTTTTTTTTTTTTTCCATGGAGACCAGTGAGAAAGTGTTTGTTCCCTTGCTGCTGTCTGGCGTTCCCGTGGCGACCAATTGGGATGCGTAGCTTGGTGGCAGCAGCGTGTAAAAATAGAAAGCAATCAAGGCAGCAGGGCGTGAAGCAGATTCATACGACTCCCAACAGCGTTTTCTCTCCATTTATCTCTCCTGCCTCCTTTTCGTCCTCCCTCGCTCTCTTTCATTCTACCTCACACCCACAGGATTAGAGGTCTGCGCCACGTATTAGGGAAGAGGGTTTTGCTGCTTTTGACAAAAGCCAGAAATAGCAGCATCTGGCCCGCTCTCCTAGCTGTGCCCCCCATCGTCGCTCCGTCTCCTCCTCCCTGCAGTGCTCCCACGTCATAGCCCCGCTTCAATATGTATAGCTGTATGTTGTACACATTGCAAAAGACCTATTTAATTATTGATCCGAGCTAAATAATTGAAACAGGTTGGCTATTGTGTAACAGACGGTTTACATAACTTCAATACAGCTTTGTGCTATGGCGTTCAGTCAAAGGACCAGCTTATCTATTCTGCTTGTTTATTTGAGTGTGTAAGGCTGGCTGGCTATGGGACTCCATATCCAACGGGTTGATGGGAAGTCTACATTATACATGTTGACCTAGTGAGTCACTGTCACTGTAGCTAGACAGGGCCACGACTCAACAGTCAGAGACAAAAGCATTTACTTGCGTTCACATAACTGATTCCTACATTATTTAGAATCACGTCCTTGCCTGGATTCAACCTCTGCTTTATTTCCCTTGTGTTACATTATGTAATCTTTCTATAGTCTAAACTGTACCACACACATTTTCAGACTAGTTAGGTAATTAATTAGTGACATTGTCTTATTTTATCAAGGGTTGGCAGGGCTGTACATCTAACTACCATTAATTACTCAGACTTTATGTCCTCATTGATTTTCTCATTGTCCTTTAGTTTTTTTTTTTTTCAATCTAAAGTAACAATTAATTTAGCAAGAGACTCATTAACCTTTATTATATTTTAAATTAAAGCTTAATCTATAGGTATTGTGCAGGATTCACACCCTATAATACAATCTTAGTTACAATAAATTATCATAAATGAGATGGAAAATAAGAACATAATAATCTTTGCCCTGCACATCACCTAAATCCTCCTGAGTCTCTTAACCTCAGTATTTAATAAGATCCTGGTTATTCCCATGTTTAGTATTTAGAGTCTTGCTTTGGTCCTTTTGCAACAGGGCAAAGGCACATAAACATGGGCCAAATAAGATGTTATTGTGCAATAATAATACTCCTCACTATGTTCAGCTCTTAAAGATACAATAACATTTCTGCATTTAAACAGCTAAACTAGACCCTTGTTATATACATTTTATTGAGTTGTGTACTCACTTTATCCCAAATGTATCCAACAATGTTCAAACCCAGAGACATCTGTAATTCTATTCAAGATAACAGTGCTTTTAATTTGGTCATCTGTTGCCAGTAAATGAGGAAAGAAGTTGGCAACTGTGACTTAATGTGACTTAATTATAACCTGAATACAATGATGACAACAAACTCCCACAATCCCATGCTACTTCACGATGCAATCAGACTACCTTTGTTTTCATGGTTTTGACTGAGGGACCCCTAGAAGCAGAAATTGCATACTGTGCGTTTAAAATCAATTCAAACTTGGCTTTGTTTTGGTACTCAAGGATGGCAATCATCAACTGTGTGTAACAGTGTGAGAGTTGAGGAGGGCATTCCTGGAAAAGAGCTTCATGCTCAGTAAATCTACCCTGACTAAATACAGAAGTTTTGTCCTAAAATCCATCATTAATACTAGCTGAAAAGTTTGAAAGCAATATGTCTATTGTGAAGAATATTATGTCAGCATTTCTGTCAGCGCTGATGGACTAGATTTGTAAGTCTGGATCAGTTCAGGCCAGGCTGTGTGTGAGTGTGTGTTCGGACTGTGTATTTGGGTATCTCTGTTTTGCATTAGGAGGAGGGGGTGTGGGGAGAGCCTGAAACATCTGCCATGTTTTTGTGTTAGTTTAACTGTTGCTACTGTATCAGACTGTGGTCACCAGGGCGGCAGGTAGCGGACTATTTCACTTAGAGCCTGTGTGTTGCTCAACCTAATTTAGTCCAGATGAGGTGGAAATGGGCCCAATCCTGACTCATTTAATTTATCTGAAACCTGCTCTGAATTTCACTCAAACTGAAATTGTTACATGTCGAAGCGTGACAACATTGCTTACTTTTTATCTGATTTATAGTCTCTTTATTTCTCTTTTAGTTTCCTCTTACTTTATGGTGTTACTGTTTTCTTTGATAATGTTCATTCAAGTCAGGCGGCATTAAAGCATGCTGTTTGACTCTATAAAAATAATCACACTACACTCACATGATCGCATCATTCATCTCCATGTGATGGGGCCTCTTTTTATCGTCCAAATAGTGCGAATCAAAACTTAAGAAGAAAAAGTATCCGAGAAAAAATATCTGTTCCTTATTTTTCTCTTTTAGCCTCTGAGCCCAACCTGAAGGTACGATCCAGACTGAAGCAGAAGGTGGCAGAGAGGAGGAGTAGCCCGATGCTCAAGAGAAGAGATGGAAACATCATGACTCCTTATAAGAAGAGAGCTCTGGAGCTAATGGGTATGTAATATTGCTGGCCATATGTTGAATTGTCTTTCTTTCCCTGGTACACGATGTACAGAAAATCATCTACATCTTATTATCTGGTGTTCAAAATGTTCTCTGAAAATAATACGAGCCTATGAATTAGTGTTATTATTGCAGAGCTGCAGAACAATCAGCCATTTTGCAGAGCATATATTATGGTCATTACACTTTCATGCAAAAAAGACCATTGTAATCAGGCAGCCATGACTGTACACATTAAACTGTTGTGAGGCTGCAGCTGTTATGCCAAGCCTGTGTGTGTGCAGAGTGTGAGCATGCATACGGTTTCTAACTCCTTGATGTTCCGTAGACTCTACGCCCACTAACAGTGCCCCTGGCTCCGGCCCCAGCTCTCCCATAGGGGCCTCCAGTGCCTTGGGGGCTGAAAATGGACCCTCCTCTCTGCCTACCACCACAAAAACTGAGGTATGTTTATAAATCATCAGCACTGCTATTGATTTGCCAAAAAATAAAGCAGAAGTCTCACAGCTGTTGCCGTTGTGCATCAAAATCATTCGAATATTAAAACTATGATTTTATGTCAGGGTGCTATGTCATACCTGCCTGCCCTTCTGCTTGCAGCTATAAAAACAGCCAGTTGTCCTCTGTCTGTTACACTCCGGTGAAAATGGCTCCCCACACTGACATTAAAGCGGCACAGCTTGACCCACATGTCTGATTACCCCAAGTTTGCTTGTGTAAAGACTACACAGTCAGGAAAATACATGGGCTTCATCAGTGTTAAAATTCTGAACAGAAACATTGCAAAAACAGTAAAAATATTTCTGTCCAACATTTTTCTTCCAGATGTGCTGTACAATCAGTTTTATGTCTTGCAAAAACAAAAAAAAAACAAAAAAAACTTCTTTAGTTTGGCTGTAAGGTTGCTGTTGGCTTGTCATTGTATTTCTGTCACTGGCCTGGCAGCATGCCCGCTCTAAGTTGTTCTGAGACGTTTCCCAATAGATTCATGGCTGAGTTACTGACCCAAGCTCCCCTTGGACCGAGTTCACAAAGCTGACCATTATAAAGGGTGGCAGATATGACACATCTCTGAACAATCTTAACAGAACAGCTGTGTTTTCCTTAACCGTCGCTGTTTACTCTCCCAGGGACCTCCAGCGACACAGAGAGGGGAGAGACGCCCTGACAGCGACCTAAAGGTTGCGACTCAGGGAGACAGGCGAACTGTGGAGTTTAATTGATATCCCAGGCACTGGTAGCCAAAGACATCCACATGCTAACAACATAAACACACAGGATTGCTATTGTATCGGCCCAAGCTGAGGCTCTCATGAAAGTCGCTGGTGGACTCTGGGGGTGCCTGTGGACCTCATGCCTGTTGCAAAAGCAAGGCGTGTTTGTGCACCGTTACATTAGGTATCCTTTTTCAGAGGGAACAGGTCCCTCGGGTCAAATATGGGCCGGATATCCACATACAGGTCACTGAGTACTGGTAGGGGTTGGAAGGATAAACATGGCTGTTCCAAAACCACATGCTGGTCCGCTGCTCTGCTGGGTACAGGAAGTATGCCCCAGTGCTGATGTTCTCTGAGAGAGTAGCCTGAGGGTGGGGACCGGGGAATAAGAACAGGCAGCAGGCCGATTAAGGGCTGAAAAATGGAGGGTGGAGCTGTAGATTTAGAGGTTTGCAGTATTTTATAATAACGAATCCCCCTGACTGGTGCCATTCTGTGAAGCTCCAGGAAAGTTCTGCTGCCCGCCAGTCCTTTATATCATCTATCATAAAATCTCACACCTTTCCGTTCAGCAAGGAGGGCTGTTGTTCGTCATAGTGCGTTAACATTTATTCCACTGCACATGTTGCCTTTTGAAACTGTCCATAGTCGGATTTTTAAATCTGTCGCCTGCTCCTAAATCTCTCTGTCTTTGCTCTGCCCTTTGTGTTTGATGTAGAGATGGCCTTCACAGCCCAGATTATTCCGACCTGAGGGCTCTGTGTCGATGCTGAGCTTATACACATCTCCTTCCTTACCCAACATCTCCTTCGGGCTTTCAACTGCATCCTCACCCATTAGTGTGAGTACATTTTTTTTTCAATTCTTAGATAACCTGAGTGTTTTACATGAAATTAAATCTTCCTTTAAGTTGTCTGCTAAGTCTATGAGTTTGAAAACCTGCCATCAGTGGCTGTCTGGGTTCTCTGTACGGCCACAGGTCAGTGACCTGTGGCCCCCAAATGATTTTATCGCCCTTAGATAAATATTGTTCTGCAGTGTCTTGTGTCAGGCATGCTCTTATCTTCCCTTATTACCTCATTTATCACAGCTTTTAAAAAAAGGCCAAGTCCACTCAAGTACAACTCCTGATAACACAACACGTGATATATCATCTTTTAGCTTTTAGCTCTCTGGCACATACCACAGAGGCCTGTTTATCAGTTGCGGTGACTTCTAACTATTGATGGTCTCTGATTTCAACATCGCCTAATCTCTGATTTGTGACTACAGTACAAGAACCATTTTCATTCACAAAAAACAGTTGATATTATTGAATTTGGCTTGTTAAAACGTACCCCTACAAATTATTATGAATGACTACCTATCTAAGGGCACAGCATGTGTAGTCCAAATTAAGGAATACACATTACTTAATCATCTTTGTCTCTTATCTCAGGCCGCAATGGGGTTGAAGGACAGATCGACAGAAATCAAGTATGGGCTGCCTGGGCACCTGCTGGGCCCTGTGCCCCTTCAGACGGGGCTTGAGTCTAAAGTGAGCCCCAGTCACCAGGCCCTCCTCCAGCACCTCCTCCAGAAGGAGCAGATGAGGCAGCAGAAGATGCTCTCCTCTGGTAAGACTGTTACATTAGACTACACATTGCACTACACTACATGGTACCTTTTAAATTAAAGTTATTTATAATATGACTTGAGAGAAAACCTAACCTTTTGATTTTTCTTTTCGTCAAGGCCAAGGCTGCATGTCATCACACCCTCAGTCCCCTCTGGCCATGAAGGATCGGCCCTCCAGCACTCGGCCTAAACTACCAAAACACCGGCCCTTAAACAGGACCCAGTCTGCACCGCTGCCTCAGAACACACTGGCCCAACTTGTCATCCAGCAGCAACACCAGCACTTCCTGGAGAAACAGAAACAGTACCAGCAGCAGGTCCATATAAATAAGGTATTGTACTGTTCATCAATATTCAAATCACAGGAGAGGATTTTGACTTTCAGATTGCTTTTCGCAGCGTTCTATATTCCCTCCTAGGTCTCGTGAGGTCTTATTTGACTGCAGGGAGTCTGATTTAATCGTTTTAAGCACACAAATGCTGATCTATTTTTAGCCTTTTGTAAAAGCATCTGTGGTAGCTCAGGTTTACAGACCCGGGCTGTTGTCTGTTCCTCCCTGGAATCCTGGTGTTATTCCTGTGAAGCAAAGAACTTCTGCCTGACTTCAAATGGGGAAGAAATGCTTCCCCTGCACTAATTCTGTTATCATAGCTTAAGGCATCAGTGCTGTTCACATGCTAACTCTGTGAAATTCAATTCAGCTAAGTTCAAATGAAGGAAAAAGTGCCCAGAATACATTTTGTTCCTCTGTGGCAATATTTGTGTTTCTGTTAGCTGGCCGAGGTGACCCCGCTATACACAGAGTGTAATTATTCTGGTGAGGGACGTGTGTGAGGTGGCAGACACTGTGAAAGGCAGCATTGTGTGAGCTCACATACTGATGTGTCCCAACGCTGGGCCTTGAAAGAGCCATGGGAACCATAGAGCAACTCTTACCTACTGTAGAAGTAATAAAAGGCACAAAGCACCACAGGCACTTCTTGAGTTGTACAGTATGGATGTCCAGTTTTAGCCGTTTCTGTTTGAATACCTTTTAGACCAACACAGACAGCAGCTGAAATTAGTTTTAATATCAGCTGTAATTATTAAGAATTTTATTTGAAGTGCTCTATGAAGTCCATTTGATTTAAAAAGAGCTTTGGAATAACTGCGACATCTTGTCTTTTAACATGTGAACAGGCGCTGCTCTGATCACTCAGGCCAATGAGATCGCAAGTAAAGCCTCTTTAAGTGGAGGTTATAAATGGCCATTAATCAGGGATGAGCCCTCAGTGTTTATTGAGAGGGATCTCCGAAACATTGCCCTAATTAATTTCCTAGCAGAGGCTTGTCTACGGTTGTTTTTAAACGCCCTTCAGTGCCTGCAACAGTAGGGGGAGCTAATGGAAATTTACAAGAGCTTAGGGATTTTCGGAAGAGGTATGAACAGTGTTTACTAATGCCAAGCTAAGGAGGCTAATTCTTATAGCTGAAGGGATATTTATATAAGGCCTGCATTCTGCAGACAGTAATGATGTTGGCTACCAGCTGGGAGAGGCGCATCTCAATCCTGCTCTTGGAGCCCTCTTGTGGCAGAGTAATCAAATCATGGCACCATTACAGTACAGTTGGTCTGATTCAGACATCCCTCTGCACAAAGTTCATCTGTCAGGCTGGATCTCACATGCCTCTGTTTCTGTTAAGTATTCAACATGTTTTTTTCCAGCTCTTACCCTCTTAAAATCTTTGTTGCAGCTTTTTTACCTGTTTCCATTGATGCAAATATATGACATTTTCATGCTTAGTTTCTGGTGCACCTGTTAATCAGAATTAATTAATAATCTTTTTTTTTAATACAAAGATTTGGTGAAAATCCATGTATACATTGTCTAGGGTTAGAGTGGAATATGACATGCTCATAAATTGATGCCTTTAGACTGGTCTTTGTGTCATATGCTCTCTTGATATCCCATTTACGAAGCCTATTCAGTAACGTGCTCCCTACACGTTGTAACCTTGGTGCCACTGCTTGCAGAATGTAGACACAATTTACAAGAGAAAACATATGATTTACCAGAGGCAAGACTTTGTACATTCTGAACTGCCTCTTCTAAAAATAAAGTGAGTGAGTGAGACTAATCTGCTTACCTGGAGCACCAACCGCTATTGAATTTTATTAAGTAAAAAGGCATTAACAATGGCTAATCTGCTTCCACTCCTAAACCTCCTAAAATGAAGCTTACCAAAGCCACTTGCCAGTTTGAGTCTTTGTCACATTATTAATGTTACAGTAGTTTTGTTATGTGTAGATTCAGATAGTTTGTTTACCAAGTCTTAGAGTTTTTGATTCTCACTTTATCTTGCAAATTAAAGTGTCGGACTGGATTTATTAATGTAAAAAACACTCACAGGAAGTGTGTTTGTGTAGCCTCAATTGTTCATCGCGCAATCTAGCATGCCTGTTTTCCTCCAATTTTGTGATTACTGCAGTTTTGGAGTTCTAAATTTATGATTTACTAATGGGACAGCCTGAAAAATGACCAATAAGAGCTAAGTTAAAATGGATATGAAACATGTGTGGGTTATTTATATAGTTTATGTTGCACAAAGAACTGATTTGTTTTGTTTTATTACTTCAAGATAGTCTGAAAATAGTAAAGTATTATTAAATGACTATGAAGAGGCAGAATAAGACCGTACCGTTATTAAAGTAATACAAATCCCCCTGCTGCTCTTTGGATGCATGTGCATGCTCATTGTTGTTTATGTGGCACAAACCTCAAATGGATGTTCTTTTTGCTTTGCTCTGACAAAAGTTTAACTGTTAAAGAGGATGTGATCATTAATGTGGAGCCTATGTGTTTTGCAGCTGTTGTCCAAGTCCATTGAGCAGTTACGTCAGCCCAACGCACACCTGCAGGAGTCGGAGGAAGAGCAGGAGGAGCAGCACCACCACCACAGAGAGCAGATGGAGAGCATGCAGGAGGACAGGCTGCCCCCTGGAGGAGTCATCAGGAAGCACACGCTGAGCAGTAGCAGCAGCAGTGGCTCGAGCACCGAGCTCCCAGACGCTCACTTCGGGGTCATCAAGGTCAAAGAGGAGCCGATTGATAGCGAGGATGAGGCCTTGACCAATCAGAGCTTAGAGTCAGAGCAGAGCACCTATCTTCACCAGGTCAAAGGAAGACTGGTGATAAGAGCCATGATATGAGAGAGTTGGACGATGAGATCACACACTTGCAACATTCGCAGATAAACATGTCTCTACATTTACACCCCCGCAGTTTACACACACACACACACACACACAGACACACACACATGGCAGCCATTGCACAGTAGGCCAGCTCTCCCTGTCGCGACATACGACCCCCTTTTCCTTCAGCTGCAGCCTGCGCTCGTCCCACACTCTAAGACTCTCTGTTTGTGGTCTTTGTGTAGTGATCTCTGTAAAATATGTACGTTTCACTTTTGTGTATATAATACGAGGACAATTTAGACCGTTCTTTTCAAGAGCTGCTTTGGTCGTCTCGAGTCCGCTCAACTGGCAAAAAGCTGTTTGTACATATACTGTGGATTTAGCATCAAAGATGATTTCTAGAGGGAAGGTCGAACAGGTGTACAGCCTTGGAGAGCCAACTTATGTTCCCATAGTGTACATTTTTCGCCACGAAATATTTGAATGCTCTTCTCTCCACTTCAACTATGAGAAGTGTCAAAAAGTCCTCACAGTGAGTTCAAGAATTTAAAACACTACATGCTCCACTGTTCTCACAAATCTGTGATGATGTTAAGTGGTCTCCGAACTGAAATAATAATGAACATCTGTCTTAGAGAGAATGTATACTTAAATCCTAACAGAGGACGCTCCCTGAGGGCAGACTAGGAGTGATATTGCCATTGGAATATGGTCCGCTGCTCATATTGCAATTTGAAGGATAAAGCACTAAATCCCTGCTTGGGTGTGCAGGCATCTCCCAACACACCCTGAGTCTCCATGTCTCCCTCTCTCTCACTCTCGGAGCAGTCCCAGAGCCAGGGCCCTGTGTTAAGCCGAGCTCTCCTCCCTCTCTCCCTCTGGGTCCAAATCAAAGCTCGGCGGGTTCCTGCCCAGCTTTCAGCAGAGGAGTCAGACAGAGAGAAAGAGAGAGAGGGCCGGGCAGGAAATGCCTTCTAGAAGCCAGGACTCTGAGTGATTCATGTGTGCAGGAATGTTGAGCGAGGAGAACCTAGGGTTGGAGGAGTCCAAGGGGCCAAGCTTGAGAATTGATTTACTGTCAAGGCGAATTACAAAGTGAGTGGGGATATGGTTAAGGGAGTCCCTTTTAAAGGGAATCGCTTCCTTCGTATTCCCTAGTGGCATGCTTACCTCAACACGCAGGTTTGATGTTACTTCAATAAAAAAAACCTGGATAGGACCTTGCTTCTTCTTTCTTTTTTTTTCTCGAGCCTGTTTTCCCCTGAAAGTGCCCATTGCGACATGTATAGTCTGTCTTAAAGTGATCAATCAAATGTATTGCATAGCCGTAAACCTTCCTGTTTCATTTGTACCGTCGACTAAGTGTAAAGAAAAAAAAACAAAACAAAAAAACTAGTATGAGGTTCTGTGTTTGGATTCATGTGAAAATCAAAACTGTCTGTCTTATACTGTACATTCAGATTGTCTAATGTTTTTAGTGCAAGTAAACACAATCAGAACAATGTGAGTCTTGTTGTCTTGCTCCTTTGATTTGGTTGTAACGAGAACCCCTTTGCTGCCAGCGGGGGGGTGGGGGTAGGGGGGTGGGGGGGATGGAGGTCCTGTGGTCTGTTCATAGAAGTTTGCATTTCTTCTCTTTTTTGCCTTGTGTGATAAACCTTTCTTTTTTAAAATAAAGTTCATTTTCCTCTGATGTTCTTGCATCTTGCAGATTATTCGTGTCAAAGAAAGAAAGCACTGTTAAGTTCAAAACTTTCAGTTTTATATTTCAGAGCACAAATTACGTTCTTCATAATTTTGACATCATTATCTCAAAAAGGACTGCCTAAATCATTAGCCCAGCCTGCCAGTGGGTCCTATAACCCAGCTCTTTATTTTCAGGGGATCTTTGTAGCCCTTTAAAGGGAGCTTAAGAAGCTTTCAAAACATTTCTTTGATGTGAGCGAGCAAGGCTTCTTGTGGCAGTATAAGAGCAGTCAAGATAAGGTGAGCTGCGAGAGGGTGATATATTACTTGTGCAGGTCTTTTCAAACCAGGCTTAAGCAATTTCACAGCAAGCTTAGTTCATGGGACTGGCCTGATACGCTATACACGCAATGATGAGACTGGAAAAATTCAGTCATATTCTCTCTGGAAACACAACTCTGAGAACATCGTGACAAACATGGCCAAGTTTATAGAAAATGACTTGCTTCTCATTGTACATAATGGTTAAAACAAGACCTTTAATGGATTGTATTTTATATAAAACAATACATTTTTAATGAATCTTTCATGAGAGCTCCCGAAGTATGTTCACAAAGGTGTAGAGTTACTCCGCATTAGGAAGTATTTGAGTTAAATTAGACACTGACTCTTTCTTAAGTAGATTCCATCTGTCTTGGGCTTCAGGCCCTTGTGATTTTAAATGAGCTGTTACGAAGGCAGAAAAAATAACGAAGCCCGAATCCATCTGTGCTGCCCCTCCCCAGCTGCCCACTGAGCCAGTTGTAAAAGCAAACAAGCATTTTTAAAGGTGCAAGGAAGTAGGGACGACATAAGCCTACCTATTACCTCTAAATGGATTAGACTCTAAGTGAGGCCTGAACCTTTATCACTTGCAGTGCTATAAAAGCTCAGCATTTAGATGCAGTGTGCACATACATGCAAGACTGTGTGAAAGAAGATGGTAATGAGGACTTTTCAGAGTCTTACATCTCAAGGCCTCATCTCAAATGGCTGTATTTCTAATGCATGAGGGTCAACTAGAAAACATATTGGTTACTGCCAAATCATGAGGCAATGTTTTGAAGCAAAGTCAGAATAAAATGCACTCGAAGCTTGATGGGTTCAGGAATGGAAGTAAATTGATTATGATTAATTACTGAGTTGTAGAGAAGGGGTATGATTAAATAAGTGTATACTTCTTCCGACTCCTTTTCGGGCATGTCAGTGCTTGTTAATGGAACATACTTTGTAACACGCTTTCATTTTGTTGAAAAAAAATATGCTTATTTGTCGAACTAATTTAACTTTTTGTTTTGTTTTCACATGTCCGAAATAAATGTGCATTCAAATTCAAATATTCAAACTCTGCACTGCCGCTAAAACTTACAACCCAGGGCTTATGTATATTCATACCACATTAACTAGACTTGATAGCACAAACATCATGAATTAAACCAAGTTTCTTGTGTCACTGTTCTATTAATGATTGTTAAAGATTGGTTTTCATACTTGAGAATGTAAGAAAGTAGCTCCAAGCTAATGAAATAAACCAAGCTTTTTAAAATTCAGGATTTTAGTCTTCCTTCGAATTGTTGTACATAACTGCCATTATTGTAATGAACTGCAACTGACTACTGCAATCCATTGATCGAAAAGGAGGAGGACCACGAGTTGAATAACAGATTTAAAGCAGCTACAAGGAACTTTTCTCTGGTGTTGACTCTGGTGGCCCCTGTGGTCACGAGCGGTTTGAGCACCACTGCCTCCTGTGGTAAAGATCTTGATCTTGCTAGCGTCTGCATTTGTTTTGGAAGCGAGTGAAAGAAAGACTCAACGTATTTTCACTTGGTTTTTCTTTTTTAAACACAGCTGTTTGCAGGATGAATGGCGATGAGCTGATGCCTCTTTTTGCTGCTACTTAAGATTAAAAACTGTAATGTGATGATTGTAAAACAGTCAGCTTTGTTCTTGTGCTGTTATACACCTAGGTTACATTTGAGCCTACAACTAACAGATAGAGCGCTGAGAGCTAAAGTTATCAACATTTGCTTGTAATGTTGTGATTTCACAGTGAATCAAACAAGGTGACAGGCATTAAGAATAACTAACCTAGAAAGAAAAAGCCAGTCTTCTCGCTGATGATCTTGTTTGCTTATGTAGGTCACATAGAGATCTCTGTATTATATTGAGACTGTTTCATAACCAGTTAAAAACTCCTTATAGTACGTTTAAATGCTTCATTATCATGGTAAATACATTGTCATTTTAGCTCTGTATTGCTTAATACAGAATAAATACCACATGATGACAGATCTCCGATGAAAATAACAAATCTTTTACATTTACCTTTCTCTCTCCTGTCATTACATAGTAGGTAACCTTGCTTCATCCAGGAAAATAACCAAATGTTCTGTTCTCACAGCTATTTTCCTTGGGCAGCTATTATGTACTATTATAGTACTTTCTGTATTTTCTGATAGAACACCCTGACTTATACGTGTTGCAGGTTCTTATATAAATTCATACAATGCCTTGTGGGCTATTAAGTTGGTTATTCAGAGGTGCTACAGTGTTTGAACATGCTGAAGGAGCTCAGGTCTGATCCACAGTCATACAGTTTGTACAGAGACCACATTAGCCTGAACAGACAGTGACAGTCAGGGGTGATACAGTGTGGTCTATTTATTGTAATTAGACTGATGGGATCATTGACATGCAACTCTCTGCTCATTAATTATCCACATTATCACACCAGAGCTCCTCAGTGCAATTACAGCTCACATGATAATCACACAACACTGTTGCTATGCAGCTGATCACCAATGGGAGAAATGTAAACATGATCAAGAGCTGATCAATCACCTGCCTCCAATGGCCAAATCAGAGGTCAGTATACTTCTATAGACTTAGAATAATTGAGATCTACCCGAGAACCACATGTATTACTGCATGATCAAGGTGTGTTATGTTAATAAAAGATGGACAGGACACACCTAAGTTGTGTAATTTGGTGATGGGTTGTTGCAGGTTGTGTTACTCAGAGAGACACTGGATGGACTTACACAGGTGCAAATGGTTTTGAATGCTGGGCTTCAGGGACTCTTGTTGTGAAACACATACATACCTTAAGGCATTGAAAATGGTGCCCATGTGAGTCTGCAAATCAACAGAAAGAGTATAACTAACAGATGAAGGAGTGAGCAGACCAAAGGCTGTAGAGGAGTCCAGGTACAGGAAGCAGAAACCCAGCCAGTGCCCTGAAGTAAGTGGTTTCTTTCTCGGAGGCACACTCAAATGTTTACTCATCAGGCTAATTCTACTACACATGCAGAGTAAATGTGTAGGTAATGATGCGAGGCTAACTTAGTTAGGCAACCTAATAACGGCTTAATCTTCCCCAGACTAGTGTTCATATGTGCCGAGTTTAGGGTTTGAATCTGAAAAATGAGTACTAAGAAAAAGAACTGCAGGAAGAGTTCCCGCAGCAGACCTGCAGATGAAACCACGCATGGTAATGGAGTTAAACTGCTGAAGTAGAGGCCTTTTGATCAAGCAAAGCAAAAGTTTCCCAGTGGACACAGAACAGCTGTAAATTTGGCTTTCTGTGGTCTCAAATCAATAGATGTCAACTCACGATACTCCCGGGTTAGTACATGCCATTAAAAACACACCCTTGGTGAGTTAATCACACACGCCTTTGTTGATGACACTGCTCAGCTGGAGTACTGTTGGACGACCTGCACCTGCGTTTTCTTCAGCTCATTGTTCTGGACTCAACTCACAGATCATGATCTTGAAAGCGAGTCCTGCAAAGACCAGCAGTTCCACAGAATGGTGTGTAAAACAGGCATCAAATCACAATGGCTATATTATTTAACATGCCCTCTCCTTTGATCTCTGAGAATTATTAGCAGTAGACAAACAGAAATACTGTTTTGTCATAGAAACAACTTCAACTGCAACAGGACATTTTTTGCAACAATATGTCCTTCTTCTTCTTCTTCTTCTTCTTCTTCATATTAGTCCAACTAATAAAATCCCAATCACAGCTTTGTGTGATGATCAGTATGATCTAAGAAGTAGGCATTTCTCAGAATCAGAATCAGGTTTATTGCCGAACATGTTTCCACATATGAGGAATTGCCTTGGTGCTGTGGTGCATAACAATAAACACACTAAGCAGAAAAATAGAACAAAAGACGAAAAGTAGACACTGCAAGTCCAGAAGCAGAAAAAGAAAATAGATCATTGACAATATGAACAAGTATCATAAAAAATATGTACACTATGTTATTTAAATGAAACAGCTGTACGCCTGTGTGCAGGGAATGCACCAGAGAATGTGCAGAAGTTCACAGAATGCATTATGGGAATATTTGAAATGCATAGTAATAGCTGAGTCAGACAGCGTACACACCTTATACTTGAATAAAATTTTCCTTACGTTAGAATTCGACACAATGCCTAATAAGAAAAATGAGGAACTAATTTGTTAAAATGAACCTACTACTATTTTTCAAACTCTGGCCACCAAAGTTGAAGATGACAGAGCGCTAAAAAAAAAGCGCATAAAGGACATTTTCCAGCTTTCTTGTGTGCATGTCAAGATTTGTATGAATCTGGCATCTGGTGGAACAACGTGGTGTTTTTCTTTCCATGTGCTCTTAACCATGCTCGAGGTGTAGGACAGTGCAGTGCTGGCAGCAAACGGAGGAGACCGTTTTGTGTGCTGGTGTGAAAAAGTTCACCTCAAAAAACGAAAGGAGGGGAAAAAAAGGACTGATGTCAGGCGTGTGTGCAGTCATCTCGTTTCTGTTGGATTATTTGCGGCTCGTGATGTATGTGAGGCCAAGATTTCACTCTTTGATGGCCTGTGCGCCTGTCGTTTGACATTAAATCATATACTTTATGAGATGAATACATGTAAAACTGTATTTCAAAACAAAACTTTGTTTAGTAATCATTTTAAAAAATGTAATACACTGTAAAAATGATTACTGTAATTTTACTGGCTATTGATTGCAGTAGGTTCACAGCAGTATACTTAAATTATTTTACAGCAATATTAATGAAAAACCACAGCAATGCATTGTGCTTCCACAGTAACCCACAGCAAAGACACAATTTTACAGTAAAAATACAGTTTTTGATGTATGATTACAATTTGATAATGTAATGAGCCTTAGTAGTTATTGTAAAAACACATTTACTGTACACTCACTGTAATTTTACAGCAATGTGCTGTGTTTTCATGTTAACCCATTAGCATGTTAGCCTTTGTACCTTGTCGAACCATTTGTAGGCCTGTTAGTCTGTTGGGGGTATGTTAGCATGTTAGCCTTAACATGTTGTTGTTGTTAGCCTGTGTACCTTGTTGAACCATGTGTAGGCCAGTTAGCCTGTTATTAGCATGTGTGCCTATATGACTTGTAGGCCTGTTGTTGACCTGTTGGCATGTTAGCCTGTAGTTAGCTTTTTTTAACATGTTAGCATGAATACCATGCTGTAAAACTACAATATTTTATTGCTATATTACTGTATGGTGCTGTTCTTTAATTACAGTATTTCCTTGCCATGTACCATTTTTACTTTTTTGATGGTAGCCTCAGAATACCACTTAAATTCAAATTCACAGCAGCTTACTGTAATATCCCAAATAATTACCCATCATGCATTGCAAAAATATTGTAAAAGCATAATTACATCAGTTTATTCTGAGAATTTAATGTGAAAACCTGGTGTTTGTTAACAGTGTATCAATAAATAGAATAAGTGTTGTTTTGTCTAATAACACATTTCTTCACTTGAAACAACCTGATCCACAGGAAACAACATTTAAAAAAGAAAAACCATGAGTTCCACGTCTTTTCTCGTCTCCTGAGATGAAACATTGATGACTTAACAAAGATAGCGTTTATATTGCTGTCAGTCCCCCTGACCGGTGTCATCCATACTGTTATCTTAGCCTTTCAAGGATTAATATACCTTTTCAAGTTTAATGAGATAAGAGACCTGGGGGAGCTCTCCCCCTGTTGTGATCAAAGACCATCCGGCCTGAGGAACTGCTTTATCTCAGCCACTGATTGACCTGGCTGATAGGTGATACTGAGGAACCACAGTGGCCCAGGGAAGTGGCCTCTCCACAGAGGAGATGGGGACTGGCAAACTTGGCCTCTCATGTCTGTGAGAATCCCATCAGTGGGGCTCTGGCGTCCCTGAGATGCCGTCTCCTCCCTTTGATTCCTGTGACCGGGCACTTTAACGTGCCTACCTCCCTCACACCGTCCAGTCCAGAGCCCATAAAGCAGGTCTGCTGCTCTCCAGCTTGTTGGACAGGACGTGTTTGTAAGTGTTGCCTGAATGCACCGCCAGGCGAAATGACACCCCGAGGGCTCGTAAGACTTGTGATTTCTTCTCCGAGCCCATGCCAAGAGACCATTTTGAGTTCCAGCTCAGTTCTTCTAAAATTTTGCCATTTGTGGCTTGTGACCGTGCACCACTGGGGTTTGTCTCATGATCTATATGGCATGGAAAAATACTATGTATTAACTAGGGACATGATCATGCCTGAGCCTGAACGAACCACCACATAATAACCTCACTCTTCAAAGAAAAATTGTTCTTGCAAAAATATGCAGATCTACATCAAAGTCTAACCTCTACATAACCACTCAAATAAATCATAATTCAACATATATACATTCAACACTTTGCCAAAGTTATGAAAGGCGTGACAAAACTCTTATACTGTGGTTCATTTCGATATTGTACGATATTCCAGGAGATTTAAAACACAAGATAGTGAGGTATGAGGAATGCAGCCGGGGGGAGCATTGCTCCAGGGGAATATACTTTTCAAGGAGGGTTTAAGGGCTCTCTCATTATCACTATATATTGAGAGAATAAATTGAGGGCCCCTGAAGAGGTCCCCGAGGCATCTGCGTGCAAGGGAGTTCACGCTACACACTATATCACCGGCTAATCTCTGAGGGAATCATCTGTGTGTGGATACATGAGGCACGTGTTGGTGCAACAGAGCTGCAGGTTGGAGACAGTGGGAAAAGCAGCGCTCCAAGCTCCATTAATGTCGCTGCTGCCATGTTTGCTCATCTGTGCAATTTCCAAATAACGTCATCAGTCAAATACACTGCAGAGGTTATGCCTGTGGACTGTCTCGTATAAATTTACTGCCATATGTAAGATGTCATAGTCTGAAGTATCCACAGACACTTTATCGGAACAGTTTATTGAGGCAAGTTTATTTTATATCTCTTCGAAAAACAATGTTATTAAAAATCACGATCATGTACGACTACAGTGTAGGTTTATGGCTCACAAATTGAGTGGTATTTAAAGACATAATATGCGACATTTCCGCATTAAAAATGACTGGACCTCTATTATATATTTTGTTGAATTGTGCTATTACATTATCTTTTCCAACAGTGGTCAAATCCAGAGGAATCTGTGATTTTATTCAAGGTAACAATGAGTTTCATTTGATTGCCTGACGCTATAACTTCCGGGAGAGAGTCATAGAGTGAGGAGGGAAACGGACGAACGTGACACAACATAGCGTGAGTAAAACTTTAAAACACTAACTTATCTGTGAACATTTCTGCCTGAGATTCTGTAGATAGGTTTTCAAACAAAGTAAAACAGTATGACATTGTGTTGTCCTTTAAAGTCGGTTTGCTAATTCAGTTTATTCAGTCACGAAAACAAAAAGAGGTTGTTTAACTAGTTTGTTAAGGCATAAAAAAATCAATTTAATGAGATCTTTCTCTTCCGATTAAAATTTCTTCCCCAAAACTACATAGTGCACCTTTAAATATTAAAAGCTTGACAGCACACTAACATAAAGGGTCAAATTGAAGCAGATTTAACAGCTAACCACTAGACTCCTTTGAAAAAACAGTAATTTTACTTTTGTTCCGCTACCTCCATTGGCTAGTTCCTTTGGAGTATTGTGGGACATTGGTGATTCAAAGAGTTAGTTTTGATTCACCAAGGTAAAATGACTGATTTTCTTAAAGGAGCCTGGTGGCTTTGATGAAAGCATTGGTGGATATAACGGCTTCAGTTTCCTGTTGGAAAGGGCTGTCTGACGACAAGGTAAAGCACTGATATTATTAGTTAGATTTTTAGCTGGCCCTTTGTTTAGGTGGCTAAAAAAGAGAGTACATTGCTGAGCTTCCTACATTAACTTATGCCAAACTGGGGAACCGCCATCCATTGTACACCAACTATGGATAAGTACCTCATACAACTCCACTTCATAAAATCTTAACCATCCCTTTAATATTCAGGGAATTGAACAATGGAGCATGAAGTTCATTCCTGACCTTGAAAATTGCAGGTTGGCTTTAAAGATCCTCAACACAAGATCCAACGTACTTATACTTTCTTCAGATTTCAACCACATTTCATGACCTTCTTCACTGATGGCAGCTAAACCCAGAAGGCCACGAGATGGGGTTCAAAGCTTAGGAGACAACAAGTAAGTTGGACCTTGTGTTGAGATCGTCAAATTGAACAATTTGTTCAGTCTTTATAGTAAATAACCTAATTTAACACTTAAAGTCTATAAATGTGAGCGTGTGTGGAATTAATTATGGATCTGCTCTTCCAGGAGACAAATCAAATTAAGGCAGACATGTATTTAAATTATACTTCAGTTTGGCAAAAGTTGTTTATCTTCACTGAGTGAAACCACTGTAGAATCCTGAGGGAGTACGGAGAGATCGAAGTTAACGTTTCTGCATCATATATGAGCTCTGACAAGTTTTTAGTAGTCTGTAGGGTATTGATGTGCCCTGGAGAGTCACATCACTGTATAATTCACATAATTCATAATGAGGAATGAACTACACAATTTCATGTTGTGTGACTGGTTTGGGTGGAGGCCAGACTGTGACAGACCCACTGTGCTACATCTCAGTGTGAACAGAACAGCACAGAAGAGGCATGTTGTTGACTGAACATAACGCACTACTAATGTAATGTAAGAATGTGTTACCGGACCAGACGGGAATGTGTGCCCACGCTGGCGCTAAGAGTCGTGACAGAGCATTTCTTTTGACAAAGTGGGAAATCACCATCTATACGAGGGGATCATGTGATTTAAATGCATAGGATGCCGCAAATTGTGGTGTGCTGGCAGTTAATGGCACTTCCCCTCGTGTTTTGAAGTTCAGCTGGCATTGCCACCTCATATGGCCTGGTGTTAATCTGCCATGAACAAGCCTGCATTATGCCAAGAGTGTAGCAGAAGTGAGTGGGAAACAGGTGGCCTCCACTTTCTCTCATTCCTGGTCTGAGCGCTGGCTTCTGGACACAAAGTTGGACGGCCTGCATTCTTTAGAGGGAATTTCCTCCCAAGCCACTTTATTAGTGAGTGAAAATAAACCTCAAATATTACTCAAGTGTTTACATGTGTGGATTGGTATAATGCAGTAGATTTTCAATTTCAGTGACTGGGCTTAAGGGACATGTTCGTCATTTTGGTAAACCGGAGCGGCGCTTGTTCAAAACATGCTGTTCGGCACAGATTATCTGGTAATGTGTGGGGTTTACAGGTCTGGTCTTAAGCATCCTGAACTGCCCACAGACGAGAATATAAAACATGTTTGATATTTACGATCTAAAATCTGGATGATTACAATCAGACCACAACAACCAATGAGAGGGGCATCGGTGGAGAATAGAAAACCTGCATTGACCGCATCTTCTCACTCATCCATGCACCATGGAAATCTCCAATTTATTTTTTTTTACATCTGCTTCCCCATGAGATCACCGGAGAGGGATCACATGAGGGGATGCATCGCTCCCTCTGGTACAATAACTTATCTGTAGTATGTGATGTGCCATTATTTTAAATCTTATAACTACAGTTGTCTAATAAATGTAGTAGAGTTAAAGATACAATATCTGCCTCAGAACTGTAGCGGAGTGAAGTATTAAAGTAGTAGAACATGGAAATACTCAAGTAAAGTACCTCAAAATTGTGAGCAAATGTACTTTCCAACACCGATTGTATCTGTCTTCTTGCTGAGAGTTAGATGAGAACACAACTCTCGTGCTTGTGATGTAAATATGAAGCTACTGCCAACAGCCAGTTAGCTTAACTTAGCTTAGCACAATGACTGGAAACAGGGGGAAACGGCTAGCTCGGCTTTGTCCAAAGGTAACAAAATCCGCCTACCAGCACCTCTAAAGCTGACTAATTAATACATCACAGCTCATTTGTTTAATCTATTTAGAGGTGCTGGTACTGTAGGCGGATTCAGGCTGGCTGTTTCTCTTTGTTTCCAGATTTCCAATAGTCATCTCTTACATTTTTTACATCTATGTTTCAGTCACTTCTTCTATAGCGTCCATAAAGACATACAGTGCTGTATAAATAAAAACACAACACCCTCATGAGAGTTCTCATGTGGATTTATGTTCTGAAGCAAAGATAACCACATATGAAGAAGTCAGAATGTGCTGTCTGTTTATACGCACACATAACTCTTCGTGACAGTTTAAGACGTTTGATTGTGCAGCTCTTCGTCATCTGAACACATCTCTGACAGCTCCGTAAATAAAACATGTATTGTTATATACCTGAGAGAAAAGGAGAACATAGATATTACTGTTTTCAAATTACTCCATCTATACATGAAAGACAACAGGCTGTCTCCCCAGAGAGGAATCTCCACGTCATGTCTTCAAAAGACTTTGTCCACTGTTATCACTTATATCTTGGCTGCGGCGCAGAGTGTGATTCCTTGGATTTGAAGAAATTGATAGCAGATTGTCTGCGAGACTCCTTCTGGCACGAGAGAATGGGTAGTAACGCATCACTGCTGTCTGTTTTCTCTACGAAGTGGTGAAAAAAATAGAAAGCTCATTTGCTTTGTGACGAGATGAAGATGAAGGATCGTCGTCGATGTGTGGAGTCTTGGAAGAGTTTGATGAAAACAGGAAAGCAGGATTGTTGGGTCTATATTGTGTGGAACCCACAGGTTTAAGTTACGCCTCATTTGATTGGCTGCTATATGCGGAAAGTCACTTTTATCCCTCAGAAATACAAAAACTAATATTTGATCCTAAACATCCAGCTCTTGAGCGATTTTCTGCCAAAACTCTTCCCCTTCTGCGTCATTTTCGCACAGGTAGTATGTTGTAGCTGCAGTTTTTCACGCTAATAGACAAAGTCAGGTGTCAGTCAACAATACCCAGACAGCCTGGGGAGCCATGGCAGCTCCAGTCCTCTGGTGCTGCACTTGGACGGAGATGAGAGGACGCGGGGAGAACGAAGGAGGCCTGCTTTCCATAAAGTTCTGGTATCCTGTGAGGCAGCTCCACTTCATAATCATAAATCGTCTGGATGGAAATTGGGGGTTCGTCATATCCCAACATAACGGGGAAGTTTCGAAATCAAAAGATGGACTGGCGGGTTCTCATGACAGTTTAATATCAAAGGAAAAGTTTTGATATTTCCCAAGGTTTCTGTTCGGTTTTATTTGAAGCAGCAACAGAACGCTGGAGTTCAATGCAAGTTCAGTTTGCAAAAAAAACATTTTCCTCTTTTGACGGACGTATATTACAGCTCATTTCTCTTATCCCCAGAACTAATGCGTGTAAAAAGTTAATATCTGTGATTCTTGGTTTTGTGTCCCCATGTGAGAGACCCGGCTCCTTCATCTGGAGGCCGTGGAGGACTGAGGTCCCCGGCCTCTGCCTGGCTTGTGCTCCGGCCAGCTCCAGCCCATGCGTGTAATGCTGTTTGTAATGAGAAATCTAAACAGGGAACAGCAGTGAGGCATGACAGGAATGTGTTTCCATTGGAGGGAGCTCCACGCAAGAAAAAGAGGGGAGAAAAAAAAAAAGAAGAGAGAATAAGAAGAAACGTTGAGGCAGAGATGTGTCCAGAAGGAGCGCTCACTTGGGCCAAAGCGGAAGACTAATGTTATTGTACATTGGCTGTCACTCCGCCAGCCCTCCCTCACCAATTGGTTGTCGGTCTCCCTACCAATCTCTCCCCCGCCTCTCTCACTCTCTCTCCCTGCTTCCCTGAGACTCTGTTTGCTCAGGTGGACAGTGACACAGTTCTGAATGAGCCCCAGTCGTCCCCCCATCTGCACGCATGGCTGTAGACTGTGTCATCGGCTCAGAGTCCGGAGGGGCCTGCAGAGAGCTGGAAGGTGAAGCCCCAACCCGGGTTCACTCCGGCTGGGGAGGAGGGGTGCAGGAAGTCGAGGGACAAACACTGGGAGGAACAAAACAAAAAAATGGAGAGAAAATGCAAAGGAGTGAGGAGAGTGAGTGGCATAAACAGAGGGAGAACAAACAAAGGAGGAGAAGGAGTAGGGGCGAGTTCGGAGTAAAAGAAGGACAAAGAATAAGCAAGCGCGAGATGGAGAAAAAAATCCGACCACCCATTTTGAAAATTAGAGAGGGGGTTGTTGTAGTCTGCGGAGGCCGACTTGGTTTATGGTCCACGGAGGATGTCTTGAAACAGTGCTGTTTAGAGTTTATTTTATCATGCCACGCCGTCTCAGAGCCTCTGTCAGGAATCTCATTCTGCAAAGACTAATTACAGTGTAAACACTACATTAAAGCCTGTAGCCCACTCCACTTCACTATTTACCTTTTTGTCCTAACAATCCTGACATCCCTCCGCAGATTGATTTTCTCCACAGAAAACCTCCTCGGCTGGTGTTTATTTGTTTTGAGACTTGCATGCAATTCATGCTGAAATGGATGGATACAGATTTCAGCGAGGACGTGAATAACATGGCTCAGTGTTTTGAAGGACAGCAGAGTTGGTCCCACCTGCAAAATGCAGCAACATTTCCCTTCACATCTGAGCAAAACCAGGCTTTCTAGCAAAGAGAAGGAGAAGAAACGTTGAAGTTGCCCAAACATTCAACAGATAGAGTACATTAAATAACTGGCGACTGTCAAAGTGGCCCAACACTTAACACAAAACCGACTATCTCGCTTCTTATAAAAAAAAAGACAACCAGGAAACTTGGCTTCATTAGCACATGCATGGGTGCTGAGGAGTGGTCACTCAGTGTCAGTCACCTGCGTGGCCGAGCCGGAGGACCTAATTGCTACCACATGGAGCCAAAGGGGCCGGAAGAGAATGCTTTTAAGGCTGCCAGAGAGTTATGGCCTCCCAGATCTTTTAGCGTATAAAATAAACAAGGGAACTGCTACTGCGTGCAAGTGAGTGTGCGTGTGTGTGTCTCTGTTTGTATCCTTTGTGTTTTATTTTTCATTTTATGACCAGTGGAGAATACTTGACCCAAGCAGCTTGCCTAGAAAACAAATTACAACAACATAGTTACAACAGTGGTGGAAGAAGAAGTATTGAAATCTTTTGATCAGTGGTGGAGGAAGTATTCAGGTCATTCACTTAAGTAAAATTACTCAAACCAGACTGCAAAAATGCAACAATTTAATGGATATGTAATAATGACGGTGTCTGCATTGGTTCCCTATAAACCTTGCTATCACCATACAGTTTTGTCTGCCACCAGGCAAGCAGTCACCCAGGAAAATGAAGGTTAACTGGCTATTATCCATTTCTATTTCAGAGTAAACTCACATTTTGTCCTGTGTGTGAGGAGAACAGTTGTCTTTGCATCAGCGGCGCCAACAATAATACCACTTGTAAACACTAGGGGGAGAAGTTGTCTGTTGCCACTTTGTTTTTGGTTTGTAAGCATAATAAGGAAAATGTACTTAAAGTCTTAAAAGTAAAAATACTCAATGCAGAGAAAATGTAACATATTATATTATAGTGTATTTATATCATTAAATTATAATTACTGATAACATAATGTAATTGTAAACAATTATGAAGATTGAGAGAGATGTTGCCAAGAAATGTTTTTTGTTTATCACATTTGACTGAAACAATTGTCAATTGAATATTTGACTGACCTGTTGGACACCTTCATTTTTAGTAAAACATCATATCTTGTAAGCTCTTTGTGCGTTTGTGTGCAAAAATCTTATTCTGCAAAGTAACTAGTAACTAAAGCTTTCAAATAATTGTAGTGAAATAAAAAATACAGTATTCTCATCTGAGATGTAGGGAAGTAGAAGTAATGTAAACTGGCATGAAAAGGAAGTACGAGCAAGTCACATTTGTACATAAGTACAGTACTTGAGTAAATGTAGTTAGTTACATTCCACCAACACCTTTGCTTTAGTAAAAGTAGAAATACTACACCATCATGAGTAAAAGTCCTGCATTTTAAAAGTAGAATCACTCATTAGGCGTCCCTCTATATTACTGACTTGTAAAGCTGCATTTAATGTTTAAGCTCGCTAGGAGGAAGCTAATTCTAACTGCTTTATACACTATTGGATGGTTTCATTTGTATGAATTCTTCATATCTTATCAACTGATCATATGTTTCGTGTGTAAAATCTTCAGGTAACTTTATCTGTCAAATCAATGCATTGTAATGAAGTAAAAATTACAATATTAACCTTGTAATTGTGTGAAGTGAAGTAGAAGTATCTAATAGCACAAAAAGGAAATACTCAAGTAAAATACAAGCATCTCATAAAATACTACACTACTTGAGTACATGAAAACTGGTTAACCAGGGTTAATTAAAAATGAACAAAAGACGATACAAAATGCAGCATAATCCCTCCGTATTCGTCAGCGTTGGAGCGTATTACTTTAAAAAAAGTAGTCTAGCATTCGTGTGTGTTGTGTGATTGTTACACTGACACCTGAGGAGTGTTGATATTCAGGCTGGGCCAGTATACCCGGCAGCTGCCTGGGAGGTGTAATAGGTTGTCTTACAGAGCACAGACAGGAAATGAACCCTGGTATCAAGCTTGAATCAGCTACATCTGGACTCAATTATTCATCCTGGTTGCTTTTGGCTGGTGATAAATGATTTAGTCACACCGCTGACACCATTTCTCAAGTATAAATATATGTATGATATAGCTCAATGTAAAAAAAGAAGCACAGAGGAGAGGACGAGGCAGAGGCTGCAGTTATTCACCTGCAGAACTATTAAATTATAGCAAGAAATCTTATTATTTTCAAGGGCTGCGTGGCTGGTTGTTGCTTATTAAATATTTGCAGGGTTGTATCATTGCTAGGCATTCTTCGTTGCTTCATTTTTCTCCTCGCTGTGTTTTCTCTGTTGTGATTTACTGTGCTCTTATACAATAAATCCACACTGTGCCTTCTGTAATCTCCAAAACAAAGCAAACACACTATTATCCTTATCTTGACACAATGATCTGATGTTTAAGCTTATTCGAGTATTTTGTTGCACTTGCACACGAGGTGGAGAAGAGCAAAAACATTCAAATATCTCTCCCGTCCAAATCAAACACTGGCATTTCTGCTGTGACCACAGGCGAACGTTTAATAGCTCCTTGGAGGTTATGAACTGTTGACAGTTAATAAGTCATAAAATTTCCCCTTAAAGAGGATGCTAGATTCCATCTGCAGGGCACCCAGTACAAAGAACCGGAAAGTAAATATCTTGCAATGGAAGTGGACTGGAATCTCTCAATGGCGGCTCATGGAGAGTCTCTAGAGCATGTCCCTCAAGGTTTCCTGATTTCTAGAGGCATGGAGAAAAAATGACCACATTACTGAGTAATTTTCCCTCAAAGTACACTGACTTTGTTTTTTTCACTTTTGAAGAATATGGGGCCTTGAGAGTGGAAGGCAGCACGTTGCAGGCAACTGACCTGTGTGATTACACCTCGTATTATTGTACTTGTCATCTATTTTCTTTGGCCCTTGGGATGTTTGCCATGGTAACAGCGCACAGCGGGCTGTCGGGGCTGACCCATGCTGTCCTCTGCATTTCCCAGCTTGGCTGTGATGAAGGGAAGTCTCTGCCCATGATCCCTAACCCCTGATGAGGAGGGTTCTCAATTTCAGCTCCAGGTCCTGCGTGGGCCTCACTTCCCTCTCTGCTCCTTTGCCACCCCCCCAATTCAACCACAAAGGGCATCCCTTCCTTGAATAAGCAGCTTTTTTCTGAGCCAAACTATACAAGATTACCTAAACTGTCCCTCCTGCCCTCTGCCCTGGTCGTCAGAGCCCGAGCATGCTTGACATTTTTTTTGAAGAACTAGTTTGACGTTTTGATATTTGAAATACACTTATTACTTAATACATCATTTCAAGCCCGAGTAAGGGGCAAATTGATACCACTCAATAACTCCTTTTCAAACAAACAATTAATTCAAGGTGTTTTTTGCTTATAATAAGTAAAAAAAAATCTGCTAGTGGAAGTGGAAAGTCCCCTTATCTCAGCTAAATGCTACTTTCTAGGTGATTGTGTCTTACTGAGAATTTCAACTATTCTTTTTGGTAAATATGACACTCCAGCCTGCCAGTTAGCTTAGCTTAGCTTAGCACAAAGACTGGAAACAGGGGGGAAACAGCAAGCCTATCTCTGTCTTAACATTACAAAAGCTTCTTGCAAGCACCTCAAAAACACAGTATGTTATACCTCTTTTATTTAATCTGTGCAAAACACTGGTAAAAACAACACGTTTTATGCTGGGCTCAGTAAAATAAACCAGTGGAAACCCTGCTAAACCACTGCATTTTTTTTCTGTCCTCGAAAATATTGTGATAGCAAACCGCTGACTATGACCTTTTCCTGCCCTTAACAAAGTGCTGCGAACGCATAAACATTGCCATCATACTAATTGCCTATGGAGGATTAGAATACACATTTGCTAACTAAACTTTGGGATTTGTTAATCAACAATGTTTCGTAATCATGATGATGAAAAAAAAAATCTGCAAAATAATTGTTTATCGTAATATTCCTTTGAATAAATGCAAAAGTTAGTTGGATATAAATGTTTTTCTTCTGAGACAGGGTTGGCTTTAGAGGGAATGGCAGGTGGATTTTTGGTCTTTATGCTAAACTAAGCTAATTGTCTCCTGGCTCCAGCTACATGGTGAGTATTTCCCAAAATGTTGAACTGTTCCTTTAACAGTGCCTTCTCAACAGCATGCCAAGCTGATCTTGTTTGTGGAGCAGAGTTGTCCCATTGTTTAATGAAAAAGAGTGCTGTTAAGAAGACCATACTGAACACACTGCTTTGGCAGGTGTCCTTGCCATATGCCATGACACTGGCCTTAACAAGCTGGAGCACCCGGGCTCCACGTCGATGATTAGGCACAGCCACAGGTTGGAGAGAGAAAATCAACAAGAGCACAGACACGCTCATGCAGCTTCACCTGAGAGCAAAAACCAACAATGCTTTGGCTGACTTCTCTCAAAATTTAGGACATCCTTATGCCGGGGTATCCTGAGAAGAAAGGTTGTGTTTTTTGTTTCCTGTGGGGTTGAAAGAAGAAATTCTATTTACAAACGCATGAAAATATTTTATCACTAGCAGCAGGGGCAGGAGTGTTTTAATGACCTGATCCACAGGCCTCTGGCTGGCTGCGGGCTTTCTCAAACTGCAAAGAGCCCACTGGTCTGCCTGCCAACCCTTGGGGCAGCGTTGAGATGAAACAGATAAGATAATTGTCTCTAATGAAATCCAGATCTCTAGTTCTGTCTGGACGAGGACTAGCTGGGCCCTTTTCTCCCTTTTCTCCTTTTTTTGAAGGGGGTGTTCCATATTGATCATGAATTTGAAGAGAGACTGTGGAAGTCGCTCCCTAATTCAAACCAGAGCTCATGTACCAGCCCCGGTGGAGCTTTGATACCGTTTGAAGTACTGCAAGCGAACACGGCACCGGCAGCCTGCTGGACCCTGTTGTCATGACAACCCTAATTATCTTCCTTTACGGCCTAGTTTTTACACAGGAAAGGAGCCATTATGTTCTTTGGGCATTTGCATCTCTCAGGGGCAAGTGTTAAAGGTCAGGGAATGAACCAAAATAACACATAATACGAATGCAGCCGAGCAAACGTATGCGTGTGTGAGAGAAGTTGACTCACTGCTGCACATGTGATACTTTGACAGGCATTTTCTATTGTGAAACATTTCTCGAATTACTCACTTTAACACATGTTCTCAAGGACAGTTGAAACTCCAGCTTTCTGCAGACGTTTGTCAAGGTTACAGTAAAGCACCTCTTTGTACTGTTGGATGTTGTTTTATTCGTTTGTCGCTAACTTTTTGAAAAGCCTCATTTCCATCCAAAGTACCAGGAACATTTAGTGCCAGGAACTACTTTTCCAGAAACTGAAAGGAACCTTCAGCCCGTGGTCTGAAGACCTGCAGATATTAGGCAAATTAGTCGACTGAAAAACCGATGGCTGTTTTTAAATGTCGTTTTTTAACGTGACTTTATACATAATAAGGTTCATCTCAAAGACTCATCTACTCACTCGTCCATCTTTACAGTCGGAGTTTAGTTGCAAACTATTCTAACACTAACTGTACAACTTGCAGATGGATAAATCTTTAGTAAAGTGTGTGTAGCGTAGTGTAGTGGGAAGGTTGGGTGGTGACGTTTATGTCATGCGACCGCAGTGTAGTTTGTTTATAGCCTAACATTAGCTTTTTACCTACTTCTGGCGATTTTGTTTACGCTAAAAAAAAATCCATAGAAGTGGTCGTCATCTGTGAAGATTATCTTGCTGAAAAAAAAATGTGTAAACTTTAAAAACGTCAACAATAATCCAAAATCCAATTAAAAAAATCCTTTAGGCTTTTTGTCGAGGGAACCAGGTTGATGCTAACATCCAGGTTAGCCTACAAAAATGCATCATCCCTCCTGCACTCGATAGCTAATTTAGTCGTTCATGACGACGTTACAGGGTGACTTTTTATAGATATAAAGGCCTAAAGTTCTGTGATTTGAGTGACAGCTAGCTGTTAGCCGCCTAGCTGGCTGTCAGCTACCCGGCTTCATTCGGCTTGCCTCTCTCCACCACCCTCCATCTGTTTGCCCATTTTTGTTTTAGCGGGAAGTTAAGCGAAGTAAAGCATCACAACCAGAGACACCACACTTTAAAGTTTTGAGCTTCACATACGGCTCTTCAGAAGTCGACAAGTGACATCACGTAGGCTTGTCCATGTTTTATACATGTCTACTGTGTTACGTCCAATCAAGGACTTTTTGGGAGGTAAAATATATCGGCATAATTTAATTTAGACCCTGGTCTTGGTGGGAACACACAGTTCCTCCACAAGTTCTTAGTCCCTGTGGAAACTTTTCTATGTTGATGTAAATTTTGGTTTCAAACAATAAAACTCTACATAAAAAGCACAGGAACGTTCATGCATTGTGAAATATTCAGCTGTTCTCTCGCCTCAGAGAATTATTTCAGTGATACTTTGAGTTTTGTCCTATAAAAACAGCAGTCTAAACACAATAGATTATTCAGTCTTATAATGCGATAATACACTTGTAATACAGAATAAGCACGGTGCTGTTTTTCCTGATGGGTTTCCAGTTGTGTTCAGACGTCGTCCGTGGAAAGTTAATGTGCCACATGTATTCCTTCGCTCTTGGATAATGTACGCTGGTACCAGACTGTTTGGTTCAAAAACAGCAGAACACGGCCCAGAAAAAACTGCAGCTTTCACATGTTGGATGCTGCGGTTCCGACATCTTGTTCATATATTTTAAAAAGGGAAAAGTGAATCACTGCCAATCAGCTGCACCAAAGTAGGTCGTTCAAATGATAAACAAGGATTTGATTCATTGCGTCAGCGGTTTAAGTTTTATTTCCTCTTTTATATCCCTTGGATGAAAAACAAAAGACAAATATGCCAACAATGCACAGAATACATTTCCAAAAGAGTTGTAAACAATCGTGCAGGGGTGATGTTACAAGTACAAAAGGAAACTTTTAAACAAACAAATGAATCTATTCAGTCCATCTGTCTACGATCACTTAAACTAATATGCGTTCATACAGCCTGATGACACAATGGGAAGTAATTACTTCCTTAATGTCAGTGATCGTAATGTGGACTCATTCTTCAGGAATCCAACCAACCACAGTTTCTTTGTAAGAAAGTATTTCTCAAATCTGATTTCTGTATTTTTGCTCGGGTGAAGTTGCCAGAAACATTTCTTAATCCGCAAAAGATGGAGCCTTTATGTAAAAATGTTATAAAAATAAATGAACAGAGATGGAAAGTCAAGTCGGTTATCGCTCAGATCTTATCAGACTGACCGGTGTGCCTGAGTGAAGTGTTGCTCTGCCAGAGGTCACAGAGAGCTGCGAATCAAAGGGGGAGCCAGAGGTTGACCAAACACGCTGTTCTCCCACTGCCCTCATGTAAAACTATCTGCCAAACACCAGTGGTCCTCTTTGAACTTGATTTAGCACTAAGGTCACAAACAGCCGGTCCTCTGTTGTGGAGGACGAAGCCAGCACCCTGATGACATGGGGATAAGATGAGGTCTCTGTTGTCTTACACTGAGATTATCAGTGGCTTCTTAATGGGCTCTCAGAGAGACTTCACTTTTATAAAAGTATATTTCTAATAACTAGTCAGCTTTTTAAATATGTGTAGATTTTAGATGTACATATTTACAATCATTTCAGACATAATACTATATAATACTTTTTTTACAACCAGTTGTTTTTCAGAAACTCTTAAGTTCATTGTTTGCTTGTTTTTATGGCTGGTGTTGAGCAGTATATTAATGCATGAGAATTACAGTACAGCTTATCAGAGAAACACAAAATATTTTGAATTATTTACACAAAGCTGTTTTTGATAACTACACAACCATAAAACTAATCATAGATGCTACAACAACAACAAAAGAAAAAAAGAAAAGAAAAAAAGCTTCATATTGTTACTGTTGTTCTTGATGTCATTGTCTTCGTCATTCGACCAGGTGGCTCGTCTGAAGGATCCTGACGCCACGTGCGAAGAGTCAGCGTCCTGCACCGACACTCCTGCTGGGATGCGAGGAAACACACGATGAGTCATAACTTATAGAGAACATTAAAGCCAGGTGAGAACCGGCCTGAAGCGACGCATGATCAGAAATGATCCTGTTTACAGCTCAGCGACTTACGCTACGGCAACAGTCAAGTGATGATTAGAGCTGTCCAAAATGCAAATATAATCCCCTTATTTGTTTTTCTCCATAGTTTCTTTATACTCAGAATATTTGACAGTTATGAAGCTTAACATCCGTTTGTTGGTGCTATATTCGATCTGAGCACAATTTCTGTGCCATGATAGTTTATATAAAAAAGTGCATCTTTAATTTCAGTTACGGCAGCAGAAGGGCATTTGGGTGGATTCACACAGCAAAAGAGATTATGTTCAGTTCTGGCTTAGCATCATGTTATCTTGATGAGCAACATGACCCTCAACAGCCGGTTTTCATTTTGCTGTTTACTGCTACATTTCTGTGCATTTTCTAATTTCTATGCATCATAAAATTATAAATTATAAACTAACTTTTTCTTTTTGCTGTGTGTGACTAACCACTTCGGTCTGTATTACAACAGGTTTTTGCAGTGATGGTCAATTAGATTTTCCCTGCACCCACATAAAGCTGCTTCCTGCTAAGAATTCACTAAATTGGATAAGAATAAAGTATTTAAGGTGATTTGGAAGGAATAAGGAGATCATTGTAACTCAAGGTACCAACACATCAATTATCAGCGTGACATAAGAGTCCCAGTATTCAGCGTTGGTGGGACTGGTGGGCCAGCAGGTTAATGAAGGCAATGGGATTACTACCCGGTGTGAGGAGCGCCCTCAGGGACAGATGCAGGGATGCTGCGTCATTAGAGCCCAGTTATCCCCCGGGCGATACACAAGGACAGCATGTCTCACTCAGAGCCTCAATAAGGGACAAATTGTGCTCCATCTTTAGTCACATCCAGGAGGAGGTTGAGGTTGAAACTAAGGTGACATCCTTCACAGCACACATAGGTTATTATAAGAGAATGGTATTGAATTTGAAAAGATTGAACTTTTCACTCATGTGCGTCCGTCGTGAGCTTTTCTAGATGTGTGGCTGACTTTCCAGAAGGAGTGAAACCCTCATCAAACAGTTTACATTTTAAAGTGAGCTATTCTTTTTCCCTCTTCCCTCAGAAAATAATCCTTCGTATTTCATGCTCAAACTGGGGCTACAGTTATACATATACCCCGTCTTGATTGAACATAAACAGGAATGTTTGAAATCATTGCGTTGGACCACGGCTGCCCTCCACTTCATCTGTATGTTTATACTTCCTGCGAGAGGCCCTCTATTTATGGACAACTGAAGAACACAAATAATCATCCCCCTCCAGTGAAAAATCTGCTTTTATTATCTGCAAAGTTTTGCAATGTCTTTGTGTACGCTCACGCCGCCTTCTGATTGCCTGTTTATTATTGCAGCGTTTCTGCTGAGCCAATGGGGATCCGGCCAATTCCAGAAAGGTGCCAAGCCTTTCCCAGCCCTTTTCCTGTCTGTGACATCATTGTGTATTCCCCTAAAACACACTGATCCGTGTCTTGTCTGCAACCTGGGTGGCACACATCACACGCAACGAGGGTTAAACACAAGGTGCACACGCTTCGACTGTGACCTTTTGGACGTGTATCAAAGGACGTCTCCGGTCGTGGATAGAGTCACATCGCCTGCCTGAATCATGGCGTCATTCCTCATGACCAGTGTGATGAAACGCTGACCTGTAATGGCTTCGCGTTTTCGGTTGAAATCTGTAATTTGCCAACTTAACACAGAGGGTGTCCCCAAGCCTTCAACCAGATTTAAACAAGCATCGGTTAACATTTTCTCAAACAGCCAGAGGTGTACGAGTCTGTCAGTTGTGTTCGCTTTTATCCAAATATCTCGAGAAATAATGTGTTAACATTGTAATTGTTGACCATAGATCATTTTCCTCGAGGATCATACCACTTTTCAGAAAAAAAGCTTTGTGTTGTCGTATGATCTCAGGATGAAAATCTTTAATTATTGCAAATGAGTGGAGACGATTCATTTAATGCTAAAGTTTTTGGTCTTCTCTCTGCCAACATTCTTCATTCTTAAATGCACAAATAAAGGGTTGAAATATGTGTATTGACTTTTGGAGGATAAGGGATAAATAATGCAGTTTCTGTCTGCTTGATAAGTAAATCAACAGAAAAAGACATTTCAATCAATAATTATGCCAAATCAAACACACAATCATCCCTCTCACCGTTTTGTTCTCACATGTTGACATTAATCATGTACGTGCACCGCATCAAATGCTGCTGGACCTGCACAGAAATGTTCTTTGGCATGAGGTATCCTCTCCTCGCTACGCCAGGTTAGAGAGTATTCGGGCCTGTCTTGGATCAAACTGATTTATATAAAGAGAGTGTTTTATATTCAGGGGAAAGTACTCTTGAAAGCGAGCTGCATTTCCAATGTGATTTTGACTACTTTGTTATCAGCTGACAACCTTCGAGAACGGTTGATTGTCAAGAGTGTGAATTGTGATGTTTTCAAGACATACAGTACGTTTTGGATTTCCTTGACTGATCGTGAAAAATGTTTCAGTTCTTTTGTTCAAACTTTTTTAACTAAACGAGGCTCATTGCATTGCATTGCAGAAACAACAGTTCTGGTGCAGGGAATTTAGCACATTTGGCACTGAAAACACACCTGCGCTTAAAAAGAAAGAAAAGTGGTTACATGTTTTAGATTTAAGAGAGCACTCTCGTCTTAATCCTGAAGCACACTGATACATCTACACCTAAATCTTAACTTTAATTCACAGTAAAACAGATTCATCTTGGTGCGAGCAAAGCACTTAGAGCTCCAGCGCTGCACATCTGGAGACAAAGAAACTCAAATAATCTGTCCCAAGATCATCTTAAAGTGGCTGTTTTTCTGGTCGTGTAAGCTATCATCATTATCATCTTCCTCCTGCAGTGAACAGAGGAGAAGAAGGCGGAAATATGAAATTCCAACCTTTATTCTATGACACACAGTTCCTCATAATTTGGTGCCTGATCTCATGGGGCTGTCATGTGAAAAAGTGCTCACAGCTGCAGGTAGCAGCTCATTTTCAAAGGTCAGTGAACCCAACAGGTACCTGTAGTTGCCATCTGCTCTGAGACAAACATAGATTATGTATAACAATTTTTTTTTTTTTATATTAAGAGCATATTTCCAATCAAATATTTCCTCAAAATCATTTTCTCTGACATTTTCTTTGATGTGTTTTCTGAAAATACATTACAGGCAGTGAGGTGTTGGTATAGGCTAATAAAAGCAAACGCACATACCAAGAAAAAGATTCAGATTTTCCATCTTTCTGACTCTTTCTATCATTCACACATAAAACTAAAGATCTCGCACAGATGTGCGTCGACTCGATGTCGACGGTTTCCAGCATGGCTGCTTTCAACTTTCAAGTCCATTTTGTGGACAACAACTGATCTGACTCTTCACATGTGCATCAAATAAAATGCCCTCTCAACACAGAGCTGCATTATAGATGTTAATGTATTCAATAATCAGCAGATGCAGGAGGAATGCACTGTAAGCTGTCTGTTTCTGTTTAGCCTCTCCTCTGTTTCCTTGCCTCAAGTGCAGTCCCGGACTCTGATCTTATCTCCATGCAGCTCAACTGCTCCTGGCTTTAATATGCACTTTCTGAGGCATTGTTAAAGGTGTGGATGAAAGTGTGTGTGTGTGTGTGTGTCTGAAAAAGTTTGATCACCAACTGGAGCGACTTTTCATTTCTCACTCAGACTCAAAATGGAAAAATCTGGAATTTCACTTAAAATTGTGGATCTGGCAGTAAAGTCTGCACCTGCTCCTTCCTGTTGAGCTCAGAAATAAACTTTTAATTTGAAAAACTTTAAAATGTCTGGTGTACATATATTGTTAAGAATAATTATAAGGGGTCCTGTCATAAATTATAAGTCACACCATATTTTCTTCTCTCTTAATTACGAACTCGACCAATCAAATAACGATTTATGCATGCAAGGAAATAAAAACAACCAGAATTATTTTTTTAAAAGTGGAAATATCTTTTAAAGAGGCAGAATTTGGAGGTAAAAATAAAACTAAAAAATATGCTATTGTAGCTTAATATCCACATACATTGGATAAGATGTTTGGCGTGATGGTCACCTGTCAGCAGCAGCTGCACGTTGAACGAACAGCGATATTTTGTTACGAAACCGAGAGATTTTATTTTGAATTTTTTTCAAAGGCAATTGTTGTGATTTGTGTGCCAAAACAAAAACGTTAATCTATTAAACTGTAATACTATAATAACAATAATAATAATAATACTAATAAAATAATAATATTAAAAACAACTACAACTACTCCCACTATAATAATGATGGTAATAATAATAATAATAATAATAATAATAATAATAACAATAATAGGGATAGTTTTATAACTTTTAGCAATAAAAGTTTTTGAACGTTAAAGAAGTTGTATGGGTTTTTTACAATAAGCTGCACAAACAAATATCAGAACAAATGAATCATTTGGAAACTTGTTCCTCATGTAATAAAGATAATCACAATCAGAAACAGAGAAAAAACGAAGTTAAATGTCATTTGATATTGCAGTTATTTCCGTCCATTTTTAGACGTAACTTATCGTCCATGTGTGTCACAACAGTTCCGGTATATGGGGCTTAGTCAGAGTTTGATGTGTGTCATCCATTTCTTTCCCCCCCTCCCAATAGCTGGATGATAAATTGTCGTCCATTTCTGAGTAACTCCCCTCCTTTAAACCTCCTCCCTCCCCCAAACACACACACACACACACACACACACACACACACACTTCGCTTCAAAGCAGTCTGAAACGTCGACGGCAGCAGGCCCGTTACTGTCGGAAGCTTTAGAAAAACATCCTGACTTTCACATCTCACCTTTCAGCCAAATCACCATCGAGTCAACAACATCTTGCACAATCACAAGTGTTTCAGCCCTTGCCACATGTCCTCTCTCAGCCTACCTTTTGTCTCCGCGCGGTCAGCCTGCGCCACATAAATCCCTGCAGGTGTCCACTGTTATAAAATCCACTTTAATCAAACCTCCTGGATGATCTGCATGCACAGCTACAGCCTCACAGCTCGTGTCTGCGTGGAGGTAAAGCTCCTCCGAGCTCTCTCTGTCTGCTCTGCTCTGCACTGCACGGCCAGCCTGTGCACACAGTCTGAACATCTGCTCATTTCACGTGACTTTTTTTAAAAATACTAACATCTGTTCTAAATAGGTTTCATTCTGTGCCTCTGCATCGTGTCAATTGCCAACTCCTCTCTCCCGAAAGAAGGGAGAGAGGGAACTCATTTCAGGATTCACTGCGTAAGGAGTTAGAATTCGTTTTTAAAAAGAAAAGTTTTTGGGGGTGATGCATGTCAGGCTACAGCTCGTGTTTATCGCAGGCCCTGTTTATTTATCTGGTATTAAGTGAATAGCCTCAACTGTAAAAGTTTCAAGAGAAGCTGTTTATTGATTTAGACTGAGCGTGTCTACACTTTCAGCGAGAATAGCCTCTATGTGCAGACCCACTGCGTGTACCTTCACGGCCTCCTTAAATTTCATAGACATCTGGGAATTCCATACATGCCTCGCAAGCCAATTACACACCTTCAAACGGGCACGCACTTTGATTTGGACAGTGAGAAACACTTTCCCAGATCAGTGGGATCAATCACAGTGGGAGAGATTTATTTGGTGACAATAGTCGGGATTACTTTTCGTGCGTAAAGACGCACAGAGGCCTTATCTGTTGGTTATTGTGTTGCGCTGCAGATGCGCACAAAAAAAATCACATACGGTGAAATAATGTCATTTTGGGGGGGATTTTGTCATCATGAACAGGCAGTGTGATGTTGCAATTAAATCAGTATAAGAAAGTCGTGTTAGTTTGATTTCTGCTTTGGGAAAAATGTCTTTAAAAAACGCTTAAAACTCATTGTTGTTCATGTTCAGCTTCTGTCAGAGGAGACACTGTGTCATGGGCCCAGCAGCAGGTTGACACGACCCCAGTTTAACTTATTTACTTATAATGGTGAGTCTCAGATCCAGCCCTTAATCCAACTGTAAACAACTCCAGGAAAAACAGAGAGTGAGGGAGAAACTGGAGACTGCTTTTATCATTTTAATTAAAACGGAATTTTAACTCAGTTCATACAGACTGACTTTGTTTTTTTTTTCTACACCAGATTTTTTTCTTCAATAAACCTTTTTTTCCCCTTCTTCTCACGTTTAAATTATGTGTCAACACTGGCATTTCTCCTTAAAATACTTTTAAATGACGTGAAGAATTTATAAGCCATGAATTGTTTTTGGATGTGTAACAATATTTTAGACAAAAAAAAAATATAGCTGCATGTTTCTCCAACGCTTTTGCTCGAGCCAATAATAACTCCATCTGTTTTCCCAAGTGACTGGAAGCTTTTGTCATTAAATCTGATACGAATCGCTCCACGTGATGCAGGCATGGTAGCTATTTCATTTCATGTGGTGATTGTCTCGCAAAATGCCAGTGGATTGAGTTTTCATTTCATGTAACTGGATTAACACAAAAGAGAAAAAAAACCAAAAACAATAAAAATAAAACACTTTCATCGTCATTTTCTTTAATGCAAAAAAAATGTACAAACATTTACAAAAAAGATAATAAAAAATAGGAATGTATTCGCATCTCAAACACAGGATCTATCCCCTCCATTTCACCAATAAATAAATAAATGTTTTCTGAAAATATTTGTTTTTAAAGCACAGGTTAGATCCACACAGTCCGCCTTGCAATGTGAGCTACACCACCAGTTGACAGTCTCACACCAAACACTGAGACAACTGCTTCAATAATGCACTTTGACCTCCACAGACACAAGTCCAAAGGCATGCATTAAACATTTCATTTCTTTAACAACAAAAAAAAAAGGACTGAAGATATTTTCAACATTCGTCGTCAACAACATGAAAACACACCAGAAGTTTTTTGTTTTTTTTCTGGAGCTAACACACACACACACACGGCTGCAAGTCCCAGTCGGGCCTCTGCAAAGAAAAAATAAAAAATTTAAAAAAAAGATCCCCCAGAGCTTCTTTGGTTTAAATAGATTGATCCCATGTATCCAGCATTGGACTCCAGATTTGTCCCGTCAGAATGTGATAAGTAGAATCAGCAGTCACCTGGAAGGTCAGACAAGCATTCATTAAAAAAATAATAAAGCTGCTTCAGGGAGACCACAGTACAGTCGTTAAAAACATTTCTAGTGGGGGTTTTCCGATCGCTCTCATGTCTGGATCATGCAATTTTTAAATTGTTTTTATTATTTCTAGCTGAAAACCAAGCGTACCATTTAGGGCATAATTTCTCCAGATGCTAGTGAGATGTTGACATGGACCAAGCGCCCTCCATCCTCCATACAGAGAAGGCGTAGCTCAGCCTCTCATGAGCCACATAACTACAACTTGCCATTTTGGAGTCCAGCTCGTCGCTCTGCAGCACCTGGTAGAGGAAGTCGATGTATCTGGCTGCGAGTTTTAGGGTCTGTATTTTGCTCAGTTTGTCCGAGGGCAAAGTGGGGATAATTTTCCGCAGAGCCGCGAACGCCTCGTTCAGAGACTGCGTCCTCTGGCGCTCTCGGACGTTGGCCATGACCCGCTGCGACTGGAGCTCCTCGAAAGACTGGGGGCTGCTGCTGCTGGACTTCTTCCCTCTTTTCCCAGGGGTCGGGCTATCTGAGTCCTCCCCGTTTTTCCTACTCGGTCTCCTCTTCCTCCCACATCTCTTCGGCTGTCTGTCCAGCTCCCCCTCGCTGTTGCTCAGGCTGTCCACAGGAGAGACAGGCGCGCTTCCCGACTCTTCCCCCACATTTTCCTCAGACATCTCCACTGCGGGTAGATGGCGGCCCAGAAAGTGTCCGACAAGTTATTTCCCTCTCATGAAGTCACGGAGTTAGTCCACCTGTAGGTCTGTGTGGCTTTGGAGACACCAAAGTATCCATAGATGAGTTCCTGGGAGGACAAGCCTTTTCCGATACTTGAGAAACTTAGGCAGTTCTTATAGGCTGCATGGCGTAAACTTTTTGGGGAGGGACGGGATTGGTCAAGAAGATGAATTACGTGAGTGGAGGGGCGGGAGCACGAGGAACTATCAGAAAGGCTCCTGATACAAAGTGAGAGCTGGGAGAGATCACTGCAGTTTCACATCATTGCACTATTATTGCAAAACCAACCGAAATATAGATGTGATTTTAATCATCATGACTATAATATGATTTTTACTGCACGAAAAGTCTTTTCATTTTATTTTAATAGGCTCATACAAGCTTGGGGAAATCGAATGTTAAATTGCCTCATTACGCATAAAAGCTCCAAACGAAATCGCGTTTAAAAAACATGCAATTATAATTTAAATGTACGCTTTTTAACTGCCTTTCTTTTCCCGCACGTCTGAGCGCAAACAGTGCGCATTTTTATCCTTTCCTGCATCCATCGGCATCAGAATAAAACGCCCATTTTCGCGTGATTTCAAATCACTCCTCTTACATGTTTGCTATAATCTCCAGTAATTGCACGAGCTGACACTTCTTTTTAAAAATCAGCTGTTATGCAACCTTGGCACATCTCCGCAGGCCTAACCCACGTGGATTCTGGATTTATGTTTCCATCTAGTCCTACTTAAATCAACTGAGATCAAAGGACGTTCATATAGGCAACATATGATCCCAATCTTACATTTTTGACATGCAGCCAGTACTGCAGAGTTTCAAGCTTTTGCTTGAGAGGACTGCTGCATGCTCTAATTATATCTCCCACAAGAGGGCATGTGTTTGGTATTGTGCAATAAACCACAATATATATGTAAAACTGTAAAAAGAAAAAAGAAAAAACATTACATAAAGTTTATATTTCCTTGTTCATCCAGGAAACAACACAAGAAGTTATTATTCCTTGTTGCTTAGTCAGAGATGAGGAGGGCGCAACTCTGTGTTTAAGACCCTCTGGTATTTACTAGGCTGGTGATACAATATCCATCTTGTTTAGTGGAGGATTACTTTGTTTAGGTTGAGAAGGCCGTGGTCCACAGGAGCAGCATCTGGTTCAGGAAACAGGGGGGCAGTCAGGGTCAGAGGTCGCAACACCGGCGAACATCCATTTACATCGTTGAGGAGGCCTGAGAGTGAAGTACTGTTCCATGGGGAGACACAGGCTTGTTTAAGTGTCTCTCTTTGAATCAGACATTTTACATTTAACTAAAGAGATCCACTTTTACTAGACTTGTTTAAATCACTCTGCTGCAAAGTAAATATAAAATATCACAGCTTTAAGTTTGGAACTTGTATCTGTACATGGAGATGATGATGCTAAGTGAAGAAAACAAGAGAACGAGCAGCTCAAGCCTCTTGGAGGTGAGTGTACCTGTCTGCTGGCCCTGTCCATGGTGCTGATCTCAGCACGCACCACTCTCTACCTGCTGTACCTCACAGGTAAGTAGGCAGACCTCCAACCACTATAGCTGCATCTTACTGCCTTCATTTCTTATGCTGTAGCTCCTAACTAAAGTAGCAGTAAGTAGATTTTACTCTCATATTTAATCTGCTGTTTCTGCAAAATAGAAAAATCTGAATTCACACATGCATGCAAACAAAGGATCACAGTTTTAGATTCTGGGAAATCAATATCACAGAGAGCCTATCATGGCCATCGCACATCACCACCCTGGTAAAAAAAAACAAAAAAACCCCAAAAGAACAGAAAAGGCTCAACTTCCTAAGGAAACTTGGGGAGGCTACATTCCAGAGCCAAAAACATCTCAAATTGGTATGGCCCGTGCATGGCCCGGGACAGGACCGCACTGCAACGGGTGGTTAAACCGCCCAGAACATTGTTGGTACACATCTACAGAGCATCAGTGATATTGGAGAAGTGAGATGTCTGCACGGAGCCCAAAGTAAACTAAAAGACAGCACCCACCCAGCCACAGTCTGTTCACCCTGCTGCCATCTGGCAAAAGATACAGAAGTATCCGCTGTCATACCACCAGACTACAGAGCAGCTTCTTTAAAGTGGTGAAAAGTAACTACGTACATTTACTCAAGTACTATGATTATGTACACATTTGATGTACTTGTTTTTTAATTGTGTATTTTAATTTAATGCTTCGTGATAACACTATATTTCAAAGGGAAATATCAACCTTTTACTCCACTACATTAATATTAACTGTAATTACTTCTCAGATTAAGATTCTTAATGCAAAATGTATGACCTGTTCATCAATTATCGTTTAATACCCAACAGTGAAGTGGTTCAAATTAGCTCACCTAAGAACTATAACATTAAGGAACTACTTACATGTTTGTCTCTACTTTTCTTTTAGTAAATTGATTTGAATACTTCTTCGACAACTGTGCCTTTACCAGGTAGCACACATTAAAGAGGTGAGAGGAAACGAGGGCAGATGACCGGTTGTTTCTCTTTTTAATGTTTTTTATCCACTCCTTGTCATTTTTGTTTGTTTTGTTTTCCCTTCTTGACTGATGTGTACAGTATGATTACTCCTTCTCTGCACATATCAGCTGAACTTTATGATTGTACAGTTTGTTTTTTTAACATGACGTTTACATTTTTCATTTTACTTTTCCAGGAGAGTCCCATTGAGATTTTAAAGGGGACCTGACAAGTCAGCAGCATAAATGAAACACATAGTCACCAAGAGCAAAAGGAAAGCAAAAGGAAACAAAATACAGTAAACAGCATTGGGAGACATTTCTAGGAGTCAGTTGCCCTAATCAGATAAATCAAAACATCGACATCCTGAGGAATCTGCTTCTATTTCTTTGATTTTCATACATTCTTTGAATTTCAAGTCATTTTGCAAAATATTCCATGCAGCATTTTTCCTCACTTGAGCAAATTAAAACAATAAAACCAGATTCCAGCCATATTTGAACTTGGCATGTTGTGATTGTCTGGTCAGCATCAAAGACTCCAAGTCCATAAGAATGCACCATCACCCCCTATTTAAGAACAAAAATAATAAAGAAAAAGCTAGTATTAACACCCACGCTACATGTACATTTCTTGGCAGATCGCTCTGCAGAGTTCAGCTCTTTGCTGCTGAAGTGACTCTGAGAAAACACAGCTGCTTCTCGGGAATATGATGTCATCATGGGACAACTCCAGTGTTGATCTTTAATAAAGACGAAACCTTCATCAGTCAGTTGCAGACTGTCAGGGCCTGACAATTACAGGAACACAAAAAGGAGATAAACAGCGCCGGTTGTTTTCCGGTGTGATTTACCGGACATTGCTGTGGCCTGGAGCGGCCGATGGCTAATGACAGATGAAGAACGCCTTTGTCCTTATCAATGAGCAGTGAGTGGGTGTTATGATAAAGTCAAGTGTATATTACTGACTCATGCAACTTGACACACCAGTCATGAGTGACCCCAGAGCGTCATTAACCAGCCCTCCCCGAGGTCACATCAAGGCAGACACAACTCAGGCTCTCACTCACTAAGTCCTGAGCCAGAGCCAGATCCACAGAGACCTGTCTATTTTCTCTGCTCCAGCCCTGGAAGGCAGTGTTTCTCTATCAGCCTACTCATATCTATTGAAATAACAAACCACAGTCCTCCACATCTACGAGGCTCCCACAATTGACAGTGATATTCATGTTCACTCCATTAAAGTTCAACCGCAATGAGTGCAGTGCCAGCCCGCCAAGATGGATCAACTGCACGGGGATGAGAAAAGACAGGGGTGCGTTCTTCAAAGAGCAGATAGCCTCTAATCAACCCTCAGGACTAACGAGGTCAAACAGCAGAGATGGATGACAGCATTTTTCCTCAGCTATAGTCTCAAAATGTCCCATTCGGTGTAGAGAAATCCAGACATCATATCAGGGGATTTCTGATAACAGCGGTCCAGTGGTGCTGAGAGAGGATCTGCGGTGTTGAACTGGGAGGTGAGGATGAAAACAGCCTTTTATAAGCTGTCTGGACACATAGGGGCCAAGACTCCTGAAGTTAGCTGTAAAAGAAAGCCTTTGAAAGCAGACCGCTTTGATGTTGCAGGTTCTAATCGTGGTATTCCTGTGGCAGAGCACAATTCAGCTTTGTCAAAGAAAACCGAGCAAATCCTGCCCAGTCCTGGAATCTTATCTCATAGAAAGCTTTGTTTTTCCTGCGTAAAAAGGGGCGCATGTGCATGAGCGTGAGTGTAAAAGATGTTCTGTTAAAACTATTTGAGTCGTCCTAATGACCCTGTGGGATATCAGACAGCTCTACTGCACAATGACACCTTATTAGCCACTAAGAACCAACAAACCTCCAGTATGTTTTCACAGCTTGGAAGCTCCGGGTGATGTGGGGTCTGAGGAAGAACTGGCATCCCAGCAGTATAATCACACACACACACTCACACACACACAAAACAAACAGAGGCCTTCCTCCAAGGGTTTGAGAGAAAGCGTTTCACTGGTCTCACTTTACTCACAAAACATCAGCACATCACTAAACAAAAGCTCGGCCAATCACAGAAGTCTGCATGCAACCAACATAACCTCACTTCCTGTCAGTGAGGACTGTAAGATGACCAGCAGCTCATATATTGTGTGCCCTTGCCACTGCTAAATCTCGAGGCCTCTGAGCCTGCTGCCTATAAAGCTCGCTGCCACCCAGCAGACCACACACACACACCCAGGCTGCTGTAACACAGGGACCAGTGCACTGACCCGTGCAATGAAAATATCTGTTCACAGAGTTACAATAGCTTAACCATGTTTTTGGCCACTGTATAGGAGCTTGACAGGTGTTAACTATAAGTAAGAGATACTCTGACCGTTAAGGAAATGTGGCTGTTTCTTTTTAATTTGTCTTTTGGCATCTTAATAGAGTAAAGCATTAAATTTGAGGAAAAATAGGCCCACAATTTTCATGAATCTGCAGCTTTTGCTCAATCTAGGAGTCTTATTTAAAGCTGCTTAAGATAGATTTTTGCATCATTAATTGTTCACTTTGCAACTTACACTTCTTGTATTTTTCTTTATTTTTCTTTTGAATTGTATTGCATTATACTGAGTTGTGTGTGTCTATTTTTTTGGGCACTCTATTCATGCCAGTGAGGGTGGACTAATCAAGGTTCTAGTGTTAAACAACAAGTTACAACACAGTTAAATACCAAATGCAGCATACAGCACGGATGTATTTGGGCTATAAATATGTCTACATACACTAAAAGCATGTTAGATTGGAAATCACAGTAAACTGCGGTAGTCATTCCTGCGTATGAGTACACATTTTACTGACAGTGAAAAGTGTTTAAAGGTCATGACACCAAAATCAACCCCTCCCATTCAGTGCTAGTGGTGTCTATGCGGATAGTTTTGGTTATACGTGCTGTAGTTTGAGGAATCTGTTTTTGTGATTTCTGACGCCACTCATACAATGGAATTTTGTTTGTGGCGCTCATAATATTGAAAAACAACATTCATGAAACTTGACAGCGGCACGTCTTTTCCAGGAACAATGCCCCAGTTACTCTTGATGATCCACAGACCTCGCTGTCAACAGTTTTTATTGGAATTATTTTCTGCAGATGAAAAAGTCCCAATGAAAAGCACATAGAAATATGAAACAGGTTACAGACCCGACACTGTTCATCTGATTTGGAAGCAAATGCAAATCACAGCTGACTGTCAGCAGTTCAACCACATAGTTATTGCTTTTCATTTTCAGAAGAAAGACAGCACTATGTCGCTTTGTGTGACGCTTTATGACTGCACTTCACGCAAAGATAAACTTACCCTTAAATAGAATGTATTAATGATAGTAGCATTAAAGTCATTGGTTAGATATTTAAAACCATTTTTGTTATATTTGTAGAAAATTTTCTTAACATCCTGACAGCAATTCATGAATCAAATGAGCTGAGAAAAATAAAATAAAATAAATAATTCTGGTGCCTGTGGCTGTTGCAGGCCTCCAACAAGCCTACCTGCTTGTTTACCTACTTACCATTTCCCTCATCAGGAAAAACAACCATATTGGTCAAACATTAAAAGCAGCTTATTACAACCCATGACAACATTTCTTGTTAGACGGCGATCTCAACCAGAGGTCAACGGTAAGTTCTTTTAACCTACTGTGTGGTTCAGAAGTACTGTAAAGCTAATTCATTTATTTCTAAAGTTAAGTTAATTCATAGGTTTGAGTTAATATAAAAATAAATATTTACAATGTGTACACAGCTGGCTATTTGTAGATTTATGTTTACACAATTATTATTTGCATATTTACATGCAGTTACATTTGAATCTGCCTCTCTGGTTTTCTTACCTTGGTCCGGGTCCTGCTGGTTCCTGATTCGCTGGTTCAGTGTTGTGTGTGCCAAAGACAGGAAGTGGTGTGTTACGTCCTAAACCTAACCAAGTAGCCGTCTTGCCTAAACCTAAGCAAACTGTTAGGTTATGATGGAGGTCCGGTACAGCTGGTAGGCTACACTGCAACGGTCATGTTGTTTTGGGATTCGTGATGTATGCAAATTTGGGAGTTTCTGACAATCGAGCTCTTCAGTTGTTTTGGTATGAGGATGTGTTGTGACGACCAGAATCTTCCACAAGGCGAGAAGCTGATATAATGCTTAAGCTAAGGGAGTTAGTCGCACTAGAATGGCAGACCAAGTGCAGCTAAATTTCCCACTAACATGCTAGCTTGACAGTGGTGAGTACTAACAGTAGCCATGCTCATTGCCTACATTCATTACGAAAATGTTTTGTGTTTTCTTGAGTGAGACATGCGATAGGGAAGCAACTCAGGAAAAATAGATTGTTCTTGCTGTCATTATCCCACACGCTAGTTCTTATTTTATTCTTTCACATACTGAGCATAACTGACAGGATGACTTGGAAATTTCATCACTCATGCGTCTCCAATGAAATAATAAAAGTAAAAATAAGAGTTGGGAATGATATCTCTACCTCTGGCTCAAAGCCCAGTGAAATAACCCTGGCAGAAAACATGCCATGTCACACAGACTTATCTAAGTGATGAGCATAATAGTAGTCCAGTAGTCCAGTGTGGTTCTTCACTCCAACCACAGGTGCTGCGAGGATTCCTACCACAGTCCCTGTTAATAAGGGCTGTGTGAGGAGAGGGGAGGTCAAACAGAGTGCTCCAGCTGCACGCGAGGATGAATAGCGCACAGGCGGATGATGGGCAGAGATGTGGGGGCGGGACCTGGGGAGTGATCAGGACAGAGGAGGGTCTCCCATCCTTCGCCAAAAACAACAGAGGAGGAGTGTGGAGGATCACGCCGGCTGCTTATCAGATAGAAAGTAGATAGATAGATAGATAGATAGATAGATAGATAGATAGATAGATAGATAGATTACACACACCCCTTCTTTTAGACACTATTCATGTATCTTTAAGCCCTACAAGCACACATCATAATAAATTCAAAGACAACCTTTGCAGGCAGTCAATTCTAAATTATGTGAGGTAGTAACGACACTAACTCTCGTCTGAACTGCAGCTGTGTGTTCCCATCTCCCCCAGATTTCTGCTCACCTCTGCTCCTCCCTGTGTGTCAGTTAGAGGCGACCTCCTCCTCCTCCTCCTTCAGTCAGACCAATCTGTCAGGACACAATAGGCTACCTCTCCAGCTATGTTGTTTTTGGAATGGGAACCCTTTCAGCCCTGCTTGTTCCCCCTCTTGGTTGACAGAAATTAGCCAAAAAGACACTCTTCTTTGAGGGATTTACAGTATCTCCCCGCTCTCGACTGACAGTAGATTTTTTTTTTTTCCTCTCTCAGGGTGTTTGTTTGCTTTTACTCATCAATGTGGAAGTTGTGTGATCGTGGCCACCCAGCTGGGGATCTCTTCAAGATGTGAAGTCATTCAGCTTTACTATCACCTTCAATACTTCCAATTGGAAGAGTATGACAGCACTTTACAATACAGCTCAGTAATACCACGGTAATAATGGGGTAATAGTTAAGTAATACTATGTAATTGTTTCAGTGGATATCTAGGAGGTAGACCGAGTTAACACTGGAATTTATGTAACAAGGTAAAAATGGGTAAAAAAAAAAAAAAAGGTAAAAACAAATAGAACAACAAGGGAATCTGTTTAGTAATGCTGATATTTTGGTACCAAAACTGAAAAATGAAATGGTTATATCAGTGCAATATATGGATTAAAAATGGTAACATGATGATGTCATTCAGTGACAAAGTTGCATTGTGGGTAGTGTAGGCACCAGGCTTTGAAAAGCACTTTTATCACTCCCAAAACACTGTTGGACTCATTATGGTAAATTTTATAACAAATGATCAACATTGATACAACAGAACGAGAGATATCACCTTCTCTATTCCACACATTCTTCTTCCTTTTCAAAACCTGGTGCCTACATTTCCCACAATGCAACTAAGACACTGAGTGACATCACTGGAGGTACTTTATTATATTATATGCAGCTTCCTCTGAAGCCACTAAAGGCTTTATACTTTTTACTATGACTTTTCCCCCTCTTTTCTATACTTTTCTTACATGTTTAATTTATAAATTGGTGAAGTTACCCTTTAAGGTTTACGGTTTAATAACCTAATACAGCAGATGAAACATGACATGATAATGAGGTAATATCGTAATGTAATTGGAGCCGTAATGTAAAGTGCTACAGGACATTAAAAAGGAACATGATTACTTACAGTTAACTGAGTGATTTCCTCACCATTATAACCAGCATTAGATAACTTCCCTATCAGGATGAGCTGCAGAGCTGTCATGACAGAGCGAAGGTGGACTTCTTCACATACTGAGCTCTCAAACCTGTTAAAGACATTACTCGCTGTTTGGAAGTGTAGACACCTGCAACTTATGTCTGTTCTCACCATCTGCTGCAGGACATTCTTTAAGTAAGGGAAGCAGGTAACAGGAATGTTTCTCTAATACAAAAATAAGCAGCAGTGGTTAGGGTCTGTCACTTGCAATTTTGAGGTACTTGTACTTTACATGAGTGTTTCCATTTTATGCTGCATTATACTACTCCACTGCATTTCAGGGGGACATTTTATTCTTTACTCTACTATATTTATTTGGTGGCTTAAGTTTCAAGACTCACAAGCAACTTCTCAGAGTGAGATTTGACATGTTAAATGTATGTTACAAAATAGTTTTCACTGTAAAGATTTATCTTATCCAAGACGTTTTCACCTATCATAGAAAAGCGGTGTCCAGTTGGGGACCGTTGTCATTTTCAAGAAGTCTTTTCCTTTTCCGATGGAATTATTCACTTCACCTCAGTCACCTGTAAAGTACTTTGCCTCGCAATAACCTAATAAAGTTTGAATGATTGATTAATGAGTTGTTAGCAGTTCCGCCAAACATGAGGCCCCCTCTTAAAACGTCCAGTGGTTTCATTTAAAGGTGCAGTAAGTGATTCAAAAGAGAGATAGTTGATTGTTGAGTCTTGATCCCAGGCTGTTAAACACAGATGCTTTGTGTTGGTGTAAAATTGGTAGTTGGTTTTTAGACTGACATTTACAACCAATCCTTGAGTCTTATTCCCAGGTTGTCAAATACTGGCGATTTTCTTTCTTCCAAATCAATTAAAAATGTCTGTTCAAGGCCGAAAGACGTAAAATTATCCAATATTTTACAAAAAAGGAAAAGATAGAGAAAAGTTCATAAATATGACTATAGATTTGGGTAGCATAACTTTGTTTTTTTTTCTTTCCCACCCAAAGAATCATCCCACGACCCTTCAGATATACCTTGTTACCCTTTGTGGGGGCACAACCTGTAGTTTAGGCACCACTGGACTAAACTGTGAATAAAGTAGTTAAAACTAGCTCCACCTCCAACAGGCACAACCATAAAATGCTGCTTACACATGGATGCATCAGCATTTACAATATAATTTTATAAATATGTAATAATACATCACTCAGAGGAGCCATTTTTCCTGCAGAATGAGTACTTTTATTTTGGGATGGGATTGCCGTCTGTTGATAGAGCTTGTGCTGTGAGGTTGGTGCACTTTTTTAGAAGAAACCATTAAATACAGGCAAAGTAGTGAAGTGCTCATTATTAAAAATGCTGTGCTGCAACCCTTAACATTCCCCCGTCTCATTCCCAGCCCACCTCCATCTGGTTTTTACATTATTGACGAACTGGGAGTGTCACGGTTGGTACATCAGACCTGTCAGCAGACACGCTCTTTGCACCTCCCCCGCACCATCATGGCACACCTGACAAAACTTCTTACTGCCAGATAGGATGTGATCACATCAACAAAAATAAACCCAACAGGGGAAACTGGAGAAAGACTTTGCCATCATTCCACTGACAGCGAAGTAATCTCACCGAATCAGGCACTTTGTTGTGGTCTGAGGTGCAGATGCTTTCTCAGATGTTTATCAAGAGTATTTGTGTCTTCTCATTTCCCCTAATCTTTATCACAGTGTTCTGCCATGACGAAACTCTGTGAGGTTGTTTGATGGAAAAAGTGAGAGTCGGAGAGCAAAGTGAGGTGTCCAAGGATGTGGACGGTGATTACTCACAAAGCTGCTCCGAACGCTGCCAAACACTCCAGGTTGTTTTTTCTTCCCTGTGAGTCATTTGGTAACAGAGCTTCCTCCTTCCCAGCGGTGGTCATGGGAAGAGGCTCCAAGCAGGCTGTTAGTCAGCAGAAAGGCATTGAACTCTGGGTAACAATCAACACCTTGTAACACACACCACAAACATCTTCAGCTAAAACTGGAAACATACAAACCATTACAGTTTTACAGTGCTACAACAGTGTCTATATGTTTTCTGATATGAACAACTTGCATCCCTGATTTACATGATATTCACATTAGTGTGTGCGATAAATGCTATTTATATTTCCAATTTTAAAATGCTGTTTCAGTTGGAGCCACTAAATTTCAGATTTTCTACCAGAGATTTGCTGTACTTGTTCCCTTCTGCTGGGGTTTCCTGTACTTGATGTATATGGACTCCAACTATAGTGCAGGTTGCTGTGGTCTCCGCATTTAATCATTCACTCAGTGACTAAAACACCAGTGATAAATGAAGTGCAGCCATAGAAACTGAAAGCCCTTGTCCTTTTTTTCCTGACTTTTCTAATTGCTGGACTTTCTCTGCTTTCACATCATCTATTACCAAATTATTAGGGCTCAACAAGAAATGGGGGAAGGAGGGTGGAGGGAAGGGTGGTGGTCTTAGAGACACCACCGGCACCTTTGCAGCGTGCATAAATCACCAGGCTAATAAATTGAAAGCTAAATGACTTCTTGCCCTCTACATATATCATGGAGGCAAACCAAATGAAGCCTTATATACCCTAGAGGACAGAGGAATGCTTCTGTTCATAACAGTGATTTGTGGATGGCTCCCCTGGCTGCTGGCTTCAGAAAGCAGAGTCAAACTGTTTGGACTACGAGCGTGCTTACTTATAGCAGCATGGTTAGGTAAATCAGATGTATATCAGCATGTGGACACGAGTTAATTAGGAAAAAGTATTCAAACATCCAACAATGTCTATTTTTATTTGCCCCTTTTATTCTTCAAATATATTTAATTTTATATACAACTGCGATACTTACATTTGTTTAAACAATTAAATTCTAAAACAGGATAATAATGTGTCTCAGTACTTTACTGTGTTATCATTCATGGCATGCCACGCTGAGAAGTTCATTGTATGTGATCCAGTAATTATTTACTTATCTGGTAAAAGACATGATGATACCATTATTATGTTTTCATGTATGTCTTCGTGAGCAATAACACATGAAAGACAGCACAAATGAAGAACTGTGGACAAGAACTGAAACTCACTTAAGACCAATACAATGGCGCCACCCACTGGACTGACACCATCATGCTCTGTGACGTTTAAATTTGTGTCTACCATGAAAACACAGTGAACTGTAGCTAATAATGATTGTTTTCACTTTATCAGCCCAAGAACAGTGAATTAAAGGTCAACTGTGAAAATGGCCAAAATTAGAAATTTAATGATAAGAAAAGTTGAGAGTTTTCTCGGGCAGCTGTTTACATCCAGCGGTGTAAAAAGGATCCAAAAGTCAAGTTTGAGTAAAAGTAAAGATGTGGTGTTAAAATATTACTTTAGTAAAATGGAAAGTCACCCATTCAAGTGGTATTTGAATTAAAGTCTAGAAGTATCTGATATTAAAAGTATCAAAAGTACAAGTAAAAGTGAATTATACATACAGTATATTTACATGTATGTACAGCATATACTATACTATACTATACTATACTATGAGTCAAATGATTATCGCCTGGATGATGACCGGATATTCAGCATTTTTCTGAATATTGGAATCAGGGATTTTTTTAGTCTTTTCAATCAGATCCATTTTTCGAATTGATTTAAAAAATACGCTAACTTGGGGCACCCCCTTAGCTCAGTTGGTAGAGCATTTGCCCCATGTATAGAGGCTGTGTCCTTCATCTTGCTATGCTTTCCTGTCTAATAAAAGCCATGAAAAGGCCAAATGATAATTATTGTAAAACAAATTGCACTGCAGCTCTGATGAAGCCTGCGACCGGCAATATATGTAGTAACTAAAGTTATCAAATAAATGTAGTGGAGTAAAAAGTACAATATTTGCTTCCAAAATGTTGTAGAGTCAGAGTAAAAATTCAGAGAAAACTCAACCCAAGTTAAGTACAAGTACCTCAAAACTATGATTAAGCACAGTACTAGAGTAAATGTAATGAGTTACAATCCATTGTTGTTTATAGCAACAGGCCAAAATCACTCCTGCTCTTGTCTGTTAACACTAAACCACGCGAGGAGTACAGGAAGCATTAAATGTATCTTCATAATATGACGTATGGTCAATTTCTTCTTAGTTTGTGCATCATCCAAATTCCTATGAAGAATGATGCACCAGTGGACTAAGTTTTTCTTGGCAGCTACCTGGGATCAGAGCCAGAGGAAACAGCATTTCTTTCTCCTCTTAAAGAAAATAAAATCCTGCCAGCCTCTCCTTAATCCCACCTGGATCAGCAGAGCAGATCGAGCATCTCACCCTGTCCATTGTCCTGATGAAGAATCATCTGGGACACTTCTTGAAATGCAATCTGTGAAGCCACGAAACCAGGAAATACACATGAAGTATGCTGAACAAACCTCAGAATCTCGGACGTGTGCCTATATTACTGTAATTAAATGGTGCAGTCAATGGATGCACATAAGAGTGAGAACGTTTTCAGTGTCACATTTTGTTCTGCAAAGAATTCACAGGAGAGAGGAGACGCTTCAGCATGTGTTGTCCTTGATACTGTTAAATAGTCCCACACTGAAAGGCGGGAGTGTCAGTGACAAGGACTACTTAAAGTGTTAATTTGTTGATGTGTTAAGAGGAACAGCAGTGGTTCTGTGAAACACATCAGCAGTCTGGAGGAGCTGTTGGCGGAAAAACACGACTGAGATATATATATAAGATGTTTTGTGATCATATATTTGGACTGAGAACAGTCAGTCCAGAGTTCAGAGTCAGCCCTTCATACAACTAAAAATGCTCCTTTGTGTGCAAAGAGGTAAAAATAGGACAGACAGCGGTCTACAGAGAAATGGACAAAAACAAGAGATGAGTCAAACTTCAGCCTACTCTCGAAAAGAGGATGAGTAAATGTGGTATGTCATAACAAGCCAGTGTTGTGGTGGCTCTAATGTGGTGTGTTCATTTTCCTGGTGTATTTCCTGGTCCATAAATGCCAGAAAACTCAGAGCAAGAAAAAATAGTTGTCACCTAATGGGGACTGAGTCATTCAGAATAACAACACTGATAATTATAGTGGACAAAGGCTCACTTAACGGTTAAAGAAAACAACAACTGAAGAGAGAACACTGTTGTAAACAGATGACGATAGCTGTTTTGTAATAAAACATTTGCAAACATATCTTCTCAATTTGGATGTTGCACTCAAACAGTAGAGGGCGGCATAATTACTTTAACATGCAGAGGTTCATCTGTCAAAACAGACAATATAAAATCTGTACTCAACACTGCAAGATTATCCAGATACAAAGACCACACCACCACTAAATCCTATACACTAGACCTTTAAATAAGGCCTGAGGGAGGCTTGGTTTTCAGAAGAGGCCTTTAGGGTTCCTATATTTTGTAGATATGCAGCATTATTTGCAGTTTCTATTTCAAGCTTTTTTGTGATTAAGTAAAAAACATCCTCTGCTGTTTGGTAGTGACGTTGTGTCCAAACCCATCACCATAAAAAATTCAACTTTACATTTCAGTATGTACAATTGTCAATTTTCTGTTGTGTGAATGCTTATGGTCTAGTTAGGTTCAGGCATAAAACACTTATACCAGGTTCAGGCATATAACACACAGGGTTAGGGAAAGATTATGTTTTGGCCTACTCAGCTGTGTCCTCACTGACATGGATGGAATATGTCCCGACATCTTGTCTAAAATATCCAGTGGTTTAGTGTTGAAAAGGCATCCCTAACAGATGTCTCTCGCTCGGCAGTCTGCTTGCCCAGCTGTAATGTCCACATCAGCTCATATACATATACTGTGAGCACGATGTGACCATATCGTAGAAATGTTTATTATGCAAATCAAACATACACATTTGAATGTGTGTGGTTTGCATGAACATAAAATGTCAACATTTTATCCTGGCGACTAGACTGCTTGTCGACAGGTGAAACAAATAACAAGAGGTGAAATATTTCATATCTTACGACAATGTAAAGCCTCAGACAGGCAGCAATTTTCATAATAATTAACTGCATGTTATCTGCCCTCTCACCCCACTGCTATAAAAGGCTCCCAAAACAAAAGCAGTCACATTTCATTAGTCACAGGGTTTAATGCCTCGCTGCATCTGAAAAATGGGGACCTAAAAAGGCAGTGTCCATTTTTAAATTGGATGCCTCAAACATTTTTCATTTGTTTCCCTCATTTCACTGTAAAACTATCAGTATTGCACACAGTATGTTGTCTTAGCAACCATACTAACTCTATAGGAACATTTGTATCATGTACCATTTATGATCTAGGTCTCTAATTCTGTATAATTCATTCAAGCACATTCATTCATTCATTCACATGAATGTGAATTCAAGCTACATATTCACACACACTCATATATATACATATATATCATAATAATCATAAACGTTTGATGTTCACAGCTACAGCAACAATGATCAGCATTGATTGAATTAATCACTGATGAGCTTTTTGTTCTATAACTCATTGTTAGCTGTTTATCTGTGATGAGTCATATGTTTGAGCTTCAGGTAGATAAACTGACAGAGACCTTCCTCTGAACTGACCCTCATTCATGTTCAACTCTCACTAAAACAATGAACCTTTGTCCTCTCTGTGCTCCCAAACAGAGGATGCAGTGAGAGCAGCTCACAGGCCAGTGCTGCAGATACTGTACGGCCAGAGGGAGTCTGCAAATAAATGCTTCAAACTTAGCTATATTCATTTGTTTTGAAAACCAGTTCATTAACGTTTGCATACACTTTACACCTTGTAAGTTTGGATTTGTATCAGCATGAGAGCAGATCCATGCTTCATCTTCTTTATGAATCCTTTATGTTTGAGGAAAAATGTCCTGTTATCCGTCTCAATCCTGTTTTTTCTATGTTTTTCCAAGCATTAAGCTTAACACTCAATCATGCTGTACAATTCACTGTTTTTTCTTTACTTGCTGCCAGAGAAGTGACACCGTTCTGGCTGACTAGGAGGTATTAACGGGTAATAAAGGAGGCAGGATATGACTAATCTGTCTGATGGATGTTTATACAAAATTTGTTATCTTAATGAGAAAATCTCAGGAGCAATGAGCAAATAATTTCTTGTTTGGCTTATTATGAAACATCTAATCCACAGTGTCATATAACTGTTTTTGACCTTGGTGTTCCCACTAAATCTTTATCATCAGCTCTTACATAAAGAACCTCTTAAGTACAACTTATACAATCACTCTCAGCCTGGGGATTGAATCAGTCCACTCTGTTGCCTGATACCATTTTCATTATTTGATTTACTTTTCCTGAGGTGTATTCAAAGAGCCAAAGTAAAGTCGGTTCAACAAGCCGTACTCTCTGTTTGATAGAGAACCAGCACACAATGCTCTCAGCTGAAACTAGCTTAAACAAACAGTGACGGGAAAAGCAAACAGTCAGAGAAAATCAGTGGAAAACACTTCAGGGGAAAAGTCATGTTTTCTAAGGTGTGATTAACTGGGAAAATTACAAATGTCAGTTGTTAGGTATTAAAATGTGGTTTGAATAACAGGTATAGTATTTTCTGTCATCTATTATCTCAGATAGTTTCCTGCAGCCAACATTTATTAATATCTCATACAACAATCCATTTCTGTACCAAAGATATGAATAATTGTCTTAACATTTCAGTGACTGAAGGCACTTCGTACTTTACATGGCACCACTCTGAACAATGAGGTTTCCATTTGGCAATAAACACATAATCATACAAACATTAAACACATGCACATAATATGTAACGGTTACATTGCATACCTTATATGAAATTATCTGCTTTGTACATATCTAACACATAACATTACGGTATAAAAATAGCACATACACTAATATTTAAGACAACAATAGTTTATGACACTTGTATAGTAGCATCTTTAAGGTTTGTTTACTGGCATCAGGAAACTTTCACTTTGGTAGAACATTCTCAATTTTCAGCACAAGAACTTCAATACGGATTAACATACTGTCCGTATTGTTAGGTAGTAACAGTGTTCACATTTATCGGTTTTCTCACCGTCAATTCAACTAAAACTAAAACCTAAAAAAACCCACTGATATAAACTTTCACAGGATCCATAAAGGTGATGTGGATCCATGTAAAAAAACAAACTGATTGCACTCAGTGATTTAAGTAATGTGGTACAAGAAACTAGATGCATAAATAATAATTCAGAAACCTGCTCTTTAGGTAATGCAGGTTTACAGAAATAGTAAATGTATTAAAGCAACATTATGTGGAAATTGGCATTTTGTGTGATTTGGCACCCCCCACAGCTTCTCATTGCAACACCACTGTCGAAAATAAAAATCCCAAGTCTGTAACAATTTGTCAGGTGCTAACCACAAACAAAATGCATTACATTATAACAATTTGTATGTTGAAGTAAACATGTATGTAACGCTGTCATCCTACCCTCTCACTGAAGTCACTGTATCATCAGAAATGATTTTGAAGCTGTTATTTAAAGGTGAAAAAGTTTCATAATGTTGCTTTGAGTATCTGAATAGACCATATTCACATGGTGGCTATTTTCCTCTGACATCACACTCAGGGTGGGAAACTAAAATGTCGTCCTGCTGACAAATTATTGTTCACAGCTTCCAGATTGATCTGCATCTTTAAAGATGATGGATATTGAAAATCCAGAAGACCATCAGGGCATATTTCGAGGGGAAACTCGACTTGATGTCCCTTCAGATTTTCACTGTTGATCCTCTTTTCAGTTGCTGATCAAACGGCCACCAAAAAGGCAAAGGAATAAAAGATCAAAAACAAATGTTGATTCAGCTTTTGAGATTATTGATACCCAGTGTAGTGTAATTAGTACACCAAGGACAGCTGAACTGATAAATCTAACAAACATTCGACTGAAAATGATCTACCAAAATGAAATTTCACTTTAAGGCTTCATCACATTTGCAGACATAAAGAGAAAAGTGACTAACTATACTTCATTTTCTTCTGTTTGAAAGCTGAAGTGACATTTCTTCATATATTTTACACTCATCAAGTGAAATCTAAACATATAGTGCAAGTACCCTGATCGAGTTCCGATAAAGTTGCTTCTAGAGAGCCAAGTAACATTGAAAACAGCATTAACACCTTGATGTTTTGTGTAACAAAACCTCTCTGGTTTTCTCAAGTGCATGGAGATCATCACTAGAGTGCACTTGCATCAAGCTTAGGAGTTTGGGAACGCAGAGGCTCGAAAGATATCGAGACAGTTCACTGTGATGAGGGCGCCGGTCAGCTGCCTCCACTGCTTGGTGGCAGGGTTTTTCATTTTGTCCAGGACCAGGTGCAGACCCTGGATCATGTCCCTGTAGCTGTCTCCATGACGCAGACTCCAGGAGTACAGGAAGTCATATGCGGGTTTCCACATCGACTGAAACACAGCGGGAAATATGGAATAAAATGCAAATCATAGTCACTAGATGTTGGAAACTCCATGACATCAGTATTATCTACTGCATTTAATTCAGAACATTGCTGCCAAGCTTTTAGCTAGGACAAGAAAAATACTTATCTTATACTTATCTAACCTAACCTGGCTCCTCGTAACTTTTAGGATGTTTTAAAAGTCCTATTACTTGTTTACAAGGTTCTTAATGGCTACATTACCAGCTCTTTGTTATATAGAGCTCCCTTATAGTCCTTCACAGGCTCTTAGATCCACTACTGCACTTTATAGTATGGTGATGATGATGATGATGATTATCATTATTATTATTATTATTATTATTATTGTTGTTGTTGTTATCATCAGTGTTGTAAAAAAATACCCAAAAGAGTAAAAGTAAACAATTATCCAATCTGATATTTATACTTTTTCTGATTACCTCAACTATTTTTCTTTGTTTTGTTTTTAATCTGATGGCCGATAAAATCATTAATCTAAAAAATGTGCTACTTTGATTCTGATCAGCATGCAATGTGCAAAGTAACTAGTAACAATACTCAAATAAAGTACAAATACCTAAAAGTGTACTGAAGTACAGTGCATGAGTAAATGTACTTACAGTAGTTAGATTCCATCACTGATTAGTATTATTATATCCATTAGTTGCTATGTAATGTGTTCAACTGACCTGGGGACCGACTTCTCCACTCTTCCCTCGGTGCGGAGCCTCATATCCTGCTATCTGAGCACTGGAGAGTTTTCCCATCTTCTCTGCAAGCTCCCTCCATCGCATTCCCAGCTCGACAGCAGTGGACAGAATGACTGTGTTCTGTATCAGCTGCGCCACAAGACTCACAGAGTCCATCCTCAACAGACCCTAAGTACAGAGATACACATCACGGAAGATCAGAAAACCATGGACAACGCAGGGAATCAAAGCATACAGTGAAACTGGGTTGCATACTTACCACCATGAGCTCATGCAGAAACTTTTTCCTGGTCTTCTCGGCGTGGCAGTCTTCCTTCAGCTTTTCCAGCACACTGGCCACTTTATCAGCCTCAGTTTCGGCGTACCTCCGTGTGATGGTGTCCAGCGACAACTTCTTGTACCCTAAAGCATCGGCGAAAGCTCTCCAGCTGGTTATGTGCTCAGTGACCAGTGTCTGGATGGCGGAGTACATGTAAGTCAGCTTCTTGAAGGGCAGCGTCATGTTGTCCAGGAGGACCTCTGTGGTGATGTGAATGCCGGTGAAGTCGATCACTTGGTCTCTGGTTATGAGCTTCATGTTTTTGCAGTGAACCAAACCGGTCCTGCCTCGGAGGAATCCGATGTACCACTCCTTCACTTTTGAGTTACCCACTGACCTCACGGTGTCTCTGGAGAGGAGAGCCACAGTGTCCCCCTTGAAATACTCCAGAAGGTAGTCTACTCGTGGCTGACGCAGAACAGACTTCAGGGCTACACCGTACCACTGTAGGTTCACAGGTCTGTCTGTGAATTTGGGGAAATCTGGAACACTTTCCTCAGGAATTGCCATTTCAATCCGCTTTTCTACCTGCCTTGACACTCGCTTTTCAGATCTGATGGGTGCCGCGGGAGGGGAAGGCACGTGGAAATGTGCAACAGTTGCAGCGTTTGATTCGTTCACTTGTAGGTCCAATTTAAAAGGAGTCATTTCTGCATTACTAGCACAAGATAAGGCAACTGGCAGATGTAAAACTGTCCCTATTTTGAGCTGACTTTGTCTCACTTCTTTCAGTTTGTCCTCAGGTTTGATTTTAAACACAGAGTCTGTGAGGCTAATGGCAACATTAAAGTTGTTCACTTTCTCTGGTTTAAAGCTGTGTTTCCCCCAAAGCTGCAGCAAAAGCAGAGGCTGGTTTTTGTTTCCTCTGCAGATGACTGAAAACGGAAGCTTCGGTGGAACATCCTCGTGACAGCAAACCACTATTACAACCTTGAATGATGGATGGATGTACCTGGGGCCATAAACTGCCACTGTGATTTGACGTTCAAGGTAATCCCACACTGATGTAGCAGGGGGCTGGATTGCAGACGCCTCCGCGACTGCAACCACATAAAAATGTGTCTTCAGATCCTGAAGCTTCATCTGCATCATGTTCTTGTGAATGTAACAGTCGTTCACTTTAACATAAGGTCCCCCTCTTTTGCTAGACACCAGCCCCACCACAGTAGTCATCACCTGACTTAACGGGTCGCTCTTCACCTTTCCAGACAGCTTAATGTCCAGAGAGATACTCTCCTTTGTGCTGATGTTGCCGAGGACCACCTCCACAAGTGGACTAATGGTTGTCACATAGTTGTTATTGAGTCCAGGAGGAGGGTCCAGCATCGCCTTCAGTGTAAATTCCTGGACCTCTCCCGGAGGAACATGGCCCTCTGGGATATGGATGCATATTTCTGATTCTGGTAACTGTACCGAGCCTCCAGCGTGGCCGATCCTGGAGATGACCTGAAAGTCTGTAGCCTGGGTCTGAGCCCACCCTGGACTCTGGCTCATCAGATTTAAGTCCAGGCATGAGCGGGTTAGCTGCCTGTGGCTCAGCCACGCCATCTTATAGGCCTCTCTGTCGTTCTTTAGCCACTCAAAATCTGGGTTCAGCACCGGCCCAGGCGGCCTGAAGCTGTCCTCCCGTTTTGGCACTTTTCTCTCCAGATCGCCCAGAATGTCTGAAGCACTTCTCCATCTCCCTGATCTGTTGCTAACTTTGTGTTTGTTTTCCAAAAAGTTCCCCACATTGCCTTCATCGGAAGACGAACTACTGGCGTCGTCATTGTTAGCGTCCAAATGCTTTTTATCATCTTGTTTTGAGTTTGCTGTGTTGGAAATGTGTTTGTCTGTGCTGCTGTGTACAATGTCATCTAAGAAAGGATTTGATCCTGACAGTTTGTTCCAAAAGGGGTTTTTTGACTGAACTGAAAGTGAGACTTCTGGCTGCAAAAGCAGTCCCTCTGGGTTCTGTGTTGTCCGTGTCCCGAATATACCTGTGAAAATATCAAAGTTTGGTTAGGACGTCTGTTAATAGCATGAGTTTATGCTTCAAAATGAGGATTTTACCGTTGAGGTTGTCACTGGCTGAAACACTGTCGTCCAGATCAATCAGTGTCCCCTCAGATCTACTCCGCATCAGACTCCCAACACGACGGAAGGACGTTGTTCTTGTGGCTGCCATGTTCTCATCTGTAAAGATAAAAACTATGTAGTTTGATATTGTTATACTATATAGTCCTTGTACCTGAAACTTTTACTTGTCTAAAAAGCTCTATTCCCTTTATTCATACCTAACATTATTCTCAGGCTGGACAATATGGCCTTAGAATAATATTGCAAAATTTGTAGGCTGTATCACGATGCATGATATGCATCTCATTGTTATACGAGTCAGGGTCAATGGGAGCGATCCTTTTTGGTTCACTATTTTCATTTTCACTGAAAAACTATTAAAATAATGATGATGTGACATTTGTTGGGGTCTGTACCAAACACGTTTTCTTACATCTGGAGAAGAAGATTTGCAGATGAGAGCATCTATGCAGCACTACAGTTCTTCATTTTAATGATGTTTTTATATACATTTGACCTTTATCAAAAAATCTCAGCTTCTGTGATTTGGATATTGCAATTTCAATAATATTTAAATTAAATGTGCAGACCTAATCTTGATATTTTGAAAAGCACTTCATAAATGCTCGGATTTGGTTCCAAAATCAAATATTACCATAATTTTGACCAAATACCTTGATATCAATATTGCTAATTACAGCAACATTTTTGATAAATAACCGTAGAAATGTGGATATAATGACTTAATGGGTAAAGGCAAGTATTAGAACAAGGAACTTGTCACTTTACTGTCAAGCAGCCTTTAAAACCAGGAAAAAACAACACTTAAGTCATATAATGATATGATATCCAATATCTAAGATGATAAGATCTCATATCACAATAACGATATAATAGTTATATTGCCCAGCACTACATTATTCCTTAATTGATGCATGGCTCCTGAAGTAAAACAGAATGACTACATAATAAACTTAACTTTCATACTCATTAATACAGCTCATCGGAACTGAAACAATTAGTCCAGAAACTGGCTCGCTGGTTTACAACAATATCAACAACTCTGTCAGTCAAGTCATTATTAAAGCAACTCACTTTATCGGATACAGCTTCTCAAAGTGGAGGAGGGGCGCCGCGTGAGTGGCAGCCTGTTACAGCAGCTCTCGCTCACCTTTGAGCTTTTTCTTCTTTTTTTATAACTTTTAGTACTTTTTAACTTTTTTTATTTACTTGACTTTGGAGCTCTTTCTCCGGGCAGTATGGAGACCAGAGTTGTTTTTATCGCTCTGGTCTTAATTCTGCTTCTTTCGCTGTTTTCCGCCGTGTCCGGGGAGCCTGTACGCGGCCCTATTGTTTACAGTAGGGATCAGCTGTTGGCCCTCAGTAGCGCTGCGGTGCCGCCGCTCGAGCGGCCTGATGTCCCGCGGGAGTTGAAGAGGAGGAGACGCGGGTGCCGTGCCGGAGCTGCCCGCCGTAGCAGGAGGAGACGCTACCGACCCATCCTCCCGTCCATCATCATGGGGAATGTAAGATCTCTCCCCAACAAGATGGACGAGCTAACGGCGCTGACCCGGCATCAGAGGGACTACCGTGAGAGCAGCATCATGGTGTTTACTGAGACGTGGCTAACGGCGCAGACCCCGGACACAGACGCTAATCTGGACGGATTTCAAATGCGGCGGGCGGACAGGACGGCAGAGAGCGGTAAGAGGAAAGGAGGAGGGCTGGCTGTGTTTGTTAATGACAGATGGTGTAACTCTGGACACATCACTGTTAAAGAGCAGGTCTGCAGTAAAGACATTGAACTTTTAGCGGTTAGCATGAGGCCGTACTTTACCTCCCGAGGGAGTTCACACAGGTGATCGTACTCGCTGTGTATATCCCCCCCTCTGCTAACGCTGATGCAGCTTGTGACGCTCTCCACTCAGTCACAAGCTCACTGCAGACACAGCACCCACAGGCCCTCTTCCTCATCTCTGGGGATTTCAATCATGCCTCTCTGTCCTCCACCCTGCCCACATTCACTCAGTATGTCACCTGCCACACCAGAGACAATAGAACACTGGACTTATTCTATGCCAACAGCAAGGAGGCATACAACTCATCCCCCCTCCCTCCCCTGGGAAGATCTGACCACAACCTGGTGCATCTCCTGCCTGTGTACAAGCCCCTTGTAAACAGACAACCAGTGGAAACCCGCACAGTTAAAGCATGGACTGAGGAGTCTGAAGAGGCTCTGAGGGACTGCTTTGACTCAACTGTGTGGGAAGAACTGTGTGTTGCTCATGGGGAGGACATCGACAGCTTAACAGGATGCATAACGGACTACATCAACTTCTGTGTTGAAAACACTGTACCCACCAGGACTGTACGGTGTTTTTCAAACAGCAAACCCTGGATTAATCCTGACATTAAGGCTCTCCTTAAGGAGAAAAAGAGGGCCTTTAGGTCAGGAAACAAGGAGGAGCTGAAGGCTGTGCAGAAGGAGCTGAGGAAGAAGATCCGAGAGGGGAAGAACAGCTACAGGAGGAAGATGGAGGTCCAGCTGCAGCAGAGTAACATCAGTGGAGTCTGGAAAAGCCTTAAAACCATCTCAGGACTGAGGAAACCAGACTCCCAGGCTGCCGGGGATCAGACGTGGGTGAACGACCTGAACCTATTTTTCAATAGGTTTGACCAGACACCCACCCCTCCCCCGGCCCATTCATCTCTGCTGCCCCCCACCACCTCTTCCCCCCCCCCTGTTTCCTGCCCCATTCTCACCTCTACCTCCCTCTCCACTGCTTTCATGTCGCAGACACCCTCCACTGCCCCCCCTGACATTCACCCACCTCCCCCACCCGACACTCAGCCCCCCTGCTCCAATCTGTCCCTCTCCACTATCCAGGTGAGGAATCAACTGAGGAAGATGAAGGTGAAGAAGTCCACGGGTCCAGACGGGATCAGCTCCAGGCTCCTCAAGTCCTGTGCAGACCAGCTGTGCAGGATTGTGGAGTACATCTTTAACATGAGCCTGAAGCTGGGAAAAGTGCCACTGCTGTGGAAAACCTCCTGTGTGGTACCAGTACCAAAGATCCCTCACCCAAAGGACTTCAACAGCTACAGACCAGTTGCTCTCACTTCACACCTGATGAAGACCCTGGAGCGGCTGGTCCTTGTCCATCTCCGCCCTCTGGTGGGTCCTTTTATGGACCCACTCCAGTTTGCCTACCAGCCTGGCATCGGAGTGGACGACGCCATCATCTTCCTCCTGGACAGATCACTGTCCCACCTGGAGCAGCCTGGAAGCACTGTGAGGATCATGTTCTTTGATTTCTCCAGTGCTTTCAACACCATACAGCCTGCACTGTTGGGGGACAAGCTGGAGCTCACGGGGGTGGACCAACACCTCACGTCCTGGATCCTCGATTACCTCACCAACCGGCCACAGTATGTGAGGACTCGGGACTGCGTGTCGGACACGGTTGTCTGCAGTACAGGGGCCCCACAGGGAACAGTCCTGGCCCCTTTCCTGTTCACCCTGTACACTGCTGATTTCTCCCACCAAACACCCCACAGCCATCTACAAAAGTTCTCTGACGACTCTGCTATCGTCGGCCTCATCAGGGACGGGGATGACGGAGCCTACAGAGAACTTATTCAGGACTTTGTGGACTGGTGCCAGCGGAACCACCTCCAGCTCAACGCCGGGAAGACCAAAGAGCTGGTGGTGGATTTCCGCAGGCGCAAACAACCCTGCATTCAGGTGAACATCCTGGGAACGGACATTGAGATGGTGACGTCTTACAAGTACCTGGGAGTTCACCTGAACAATAAACTGGACTGGACTCATCACACTGCAGCAATATACAAGAAAGGTCAGAGCAGACTCCATCTGCTGAGGAAGCTCAGGTCCTTTGGAGTGCAGGGGGCACTCCTGACTTCTTTCTATGACTCTGTGGTGGCATCAGCCATTTTCTATGGTATAGTCTGCTGGAGCAGCAGCATTTCGGCAGCAGATAGGAAGAGACTTGATAAACTTATCAAGAAGGCCAGCTCCATCCTGGGATGCCCTCTTGACCCAGTGCAGGTGGTGGGAGACAGCAGGATGATGGCCAAGCTATCATCGCTGCTGGTGAAGGAGTCCCACCCCCTACAGGCCACTATCACAGCACTGGTCAGCTCCTTCAGTGACAGGCTGATACACCCCAAGTGTGTGAAGGAGAGGTATCGCAGGTCCTTCCTTCCTGCTGCTGTCAGAGTCTACAACCAGCACTGCTCCCAGTAGACCTCACTGTGCACTGTGCAATAAAAAAACTCTGCACATATCAACACACTTTCTGGTTTGCACAAATTGGACAATTTTTTATATCCATATTTATTATTTATTGTTTGTAAATAAAAATACCAACTGTTTAAACTTACACTGTCCATATTATAAATAATAAATACTATGTCATATTGTAAATACCAATTTCATATTGTAGATATTATGTATATACCAGTTAAATTCTATTTTTTATGTCTTATTATATTGTTTATTTTTTACTTTTATTGCTGTTTAAGTGTGATACTGTCCTTTGGCTGTTGTGACAAAGAAATTTCCCCATTTGCGGGACAAATAAAGGAATTCTGATTCTGATTCTGATATGACTATTTTCTGATTTTTATAGTCTTCAATCATCTTTAATCTTTTGGACTGTTGTTTGGACAAAACAAGCAATTTGAACAAGTGATTAGTAGAGATTGCGATTAGTGTTTTTCATTACTTCCTATTTTCATTTTAAAAGAGATAAATCAAGAAAATATCAAGCAGACAAATCGATTCAATACAAGTAATTGTTAGTTGCAGCTAGGGCTCAGTAATATATCAAGAGACTATATACTGTGTTTGATTTTGGATGTCGTAGTGTTGTCATTTCCTTGTTTTAAGGGCTGCATTAGTAAAGTAATGTCATTTTCTGAACTTACCAGACTGTTCTACTTGTTCGAATACTTTACCCTCACCCACTTAGTTATATCCACATTAATGATGATTATCAAAAATCTGATCGTGTTAACACTTTGTCAAAGTACCAGTTGTCATCCCTACAACATTGTTGCATCATCGATAACAAGGTAATTGGTCAAAAATATTGTGATATTTGATTTTATGCTTTTGAGGAGCTTTCAGAATAGCGAGATATATATCTTGTATCCAGTTATAGTCTAAAATATTGCAATAATAATTTTTGAGCATATTTCCCAGCCCTGGTTGCAGCCCAGAACTTATCAATAAGCAGACTTATATTTTGAAATGTTGTGACACATGTCAACAACAGCTACCTCCACAGTAAAAAGGCATGTGAGTGAAGTTATTGTTGTGTCTCAGCTATGTTTCTCTCAGCACCGTGAGCCTGAGGGCTTTCCGCAGGGCTTCCTGTGTCTGACAGAAACTGTTCCAAAAGAGGGAATAAAGACTGAACTCTTCTGTCTGTCACTTGTTTGTGTAAAGGGACTCTACCCATTCATGACTTGTCACAGTGAGTCAGTCATCAATAATGTGGTTTCTTACACCAGTGCACAAAAACAGGTTGGTCTTGTCAAGCCTATGACACAGTAGCCGGTTCTCTCAGGGCTTGAAAAAGAGCAACACCACTGTACTACTGACAGTAAACATGTCTATAATACTACAAGACAGGCTCATTTCATTCACACTGTGCTGTGATTTCTATAGTAGAGCAACCTTTCTTGCTTTATAAACTGTTCTGATCACAATCTTGTGTATGTTTGGTTCATTTGGTCACACTGAATCAGCTGAAGGTATTCTCAAACATTCACTAATAATCCACACACCCAGCAGCACAGAGTCAGAGCTCCAGCTTCCCTAACCACAGCCACACTGACAGCCACCAGCCTCTCAACAGGTGTGTACACTCTGTAGTTACATATGAATAAAGCACTTCCTATTAATGAAAAGCAGAGAAGAGCGAAAACCACCAAACACGAGAAAAAGAGAGCAAAGTTTGAGCTCACCGTCGTCATGAGATGGTTGTAGTTTTTCTTCAGCGCGTTGGCAGAAAAAGAGGCCAGTCCACTATCATTTACACTCCTCTTGCAGGGCGTATCTGTGAAAGTCGGCCTCCTCAGGTTACAGCAGCTCTGTTTGCTCTCAGGCACCACGGAGCATTTTGGGACTGGGAGTTTAAAACAATGCAGGAGCACCGGAGGAGGAGTGGCCTCTCGTGGGGTTGGCCACTACAATACCCAGCGTGCACCTGTGTGTTTACGCACGCGGCTTGCAACACCTGAAACTGAGCGATACCTGCGGTTTCGACAGGAGTGTGAGGTTAGAGATAAGAAAAGGGCTGCAAAAACATGCTAGCACTCAGGCTGAAGGTTAGTTATTCGACGAGGAAACATACAAGAAGCCCCTCAGTTAGCATTTAGCTTGAAATTAAAGTACAACTGTTTACATTGATAAAGCTTATACAGTCCAAACAGCAGTGGGAGGGCTAGGCAACAAAAGCAGGTGCTATTAAAAGTGTTATTGTATATAATAAGCCAGAAATAACTTCTTCTTCTTCTTCTTCTTCTTCTTCTTCTTCTTCTCATTCTTCTCCTTCTTCATCTCCTTCTTCTTCCCCTCCTCCTTTCAGTAGCTTAACAGGTTTTTATTGATTTAACTGTGTCATTGTCACTGTTGTTGGTGAGTGACTGTAGATCAAAATCCCAAAATGAGTTTAGAGGTTAATCTCATCATGTTATCTCACTGAACAGGTAGCACACATCCACGGTGATGAAAGCCTGAATAGATCATAAACTGAGACTTTTCCTTCTCATTTGATCTGTATAGAAGTAATATACAGAGAGACTATTATGTGTGATATTTGCATGTTGAGGTCTATAAAAGAAAAGTTATGACCTCAGCTTGTTTGAGAGGTGAACTGTTTGTTCTGCAGCTGACGAACATCTATGTTAAAGTTGAAATGCTCGATCAGACCTCTGGTGATCTTTGGGTGAAGGCCCTGGCATCCAAAGGCAGCAAGTTCTCCAGGAATGCAACTAAGCACTCTTGAGTAGATTATGAATTTTCATGTAACAAATATGGTCAGTGACTGCTGCAGTGGTCTGGACTTAAGCATGACTAATTAACCTCCGCCGACACAAGGTTAAAGTGTTTTATAATTCTGCACAACAACCATCGATTGTTGAAAATGTGAGCAGTTTTGTTTTGAAGCTAAATGTCATGGTAATGGTGGCGTCACCTACTTATCATGATATGAAACAAAACAGGCACAATCTGCATACCTCCCACACTCCACCAGACACACAGTTTCACACAGTCGCAGTAATTAAATTATCAGCACTGAGTCAGATTATTACGTGTCAAGAAACAAAAGACACATAGGTGAGTAAATTCTGCTCTCTTGTGGCTGTTTTGAGAATATCAATGGGATTTTTTGTTTTTAATGTATTTTTACTTTCAACAAATCTCATGAGAAGACAAAACCATCTACTGCCTCTGTATCCAAAGCCTCGTATAGATTATTTCTCTGCGACTCACAGTTGCATTGTTCTCCAAAAACAAAAAATACATATATGTTGTGCTTTACTCCTGTCTGAACAGCGTTTCCTAAAAACTACAGCCGGCAGCTGTTTATGGAAATTACTGAGCCTGTTTTAAAAGTAGATTGGAGAAGTCAAAGAGTGTTGAAAGACACATTGTGGTGATGTTTTTTTTTACATTTAATAAGTTTAGAATAATTACAGACTCCTTTTACAAAATAGACTTTTTTCATTAAAGTCATTTTGAAATGTCACGCCAACAAAGCACAGGTGTAAATAAGAAAAGTAATGATGGACAAATTCCATTCAGCTGCTTCAGTTTCACTGTCACGCTGTCATAAGCCATCGTTAATGTAATGTAGTAACACCTGTGCTTTTCATACTCTGACAGGTCAAAATGTCTGCTGTGAAAAGGGCCTGTCACTCATGGTAAGATGTGTTTTGTAAGGTACAATTCAATGAAATTGTTCCAGTAAATGTTCATATTCTTTGTGTTAGATCCACTGGCAGGCCCATACTGGAAATTAAGATTAACTGTAATTCTTTAAGCTTTTTACAACCACAAGACATCGTTATTTCAGTCTAAAGAGAGACACTACAGATGAAAACATAATTTTTCATGCACTTGTCAATTTTGAGACTTTGGTATATGTTGCTTCCATGTCTTCTTCCAGACTAGTGGAAAGAAAACATCCAACGTGCACAATTATGTGTTTAATCTAGTTCAGATTTCTGTTCTGGACATTTATGCAAATTAAAGCATGTTACATTAGTGTTTTTCAGCCATGTCCCTGGTGGCCCCCCTGCCCTGCACGTTCTAGATGTTTCCCTGCTCCAACACACCTGATTCAAATGATAAGCTCGTCATCAAGATCTGATAACAACCCATTCATTTGAATCAGGTGTGCTGGGAAACTTCTAAAACATGCAATGCAGGGGGGCCACCAGGAACAGGATTGATAACACTATGTTAGATAATGCCTCATTTTTATATTCAGACATAACATATTAAAGAACTTATAAACAATAATTATCTTAACATGATGATCAACTGGGGAAGTTTCATGGTGATATCTATTTGTTAGAAGTTTTAGTGTTTTTTCTTAAAAGAACCGCTTTTTCTTGATACAGTTAAAAGATTGCTGAATTTTTTGTGGAACACATGATATGTGTTCACATTTGTCTTTTTTTGCAGCAAACTAGATTTGAAGTTCATTTTGTGTGTTTGTTCAGGTGAAATGACTTTGTGAGTCACAACTGTGGAATTCCTCGGACATTTCACGTTCAGGAGCAGACGTCAACAAACCCTGCTAATTGCAATTTGCATAGAAGCAGCTTCATAAATGAATTTAGGCGTTTAGGAGTTGACGGAGAACTGCTTTACAAAGCCATTTTGATAATAGAAAATAATGGCATGCATCGTAATCGAGTTAAGAATAAGATATATTGGATTTATAAAACTCATTGGCTCCAATCTAGAAATGGTGCCTGAAACTTGCATGTTTGTGCCACTTGGTGGAGCCATTTCTCTACCCTTTTTATACCATTTGATCAGACCTCAGTGGTTTTTACTCTAAATCCACTGAGTTCAGAAGTTTCTTCTGTTTTTAGATTTGCACCAATACAACAAGTAAGAAACTTTCCTCATACACTAAGGCAGAAGCAATAATGCAGAATTTTTTTAAATTTTGTGAAACTCGGTTTACAGTGTACTCTAACTATGACAACTATAAAATGTGCACAAGACTGCACTGAGCTGCATGTAAGATCTTTGATGGCCAAAATAAAGTCTACTCATTTCTTCTTATGGAGCCGTAACATCAGTGTAACCTTGCCATTCTTGATTCGTCTGATGATTGTTTTCACAATCAGTCAATCACTGAATCCATAAAACACCAGAAAGAAATTGAAAAAGGTCTATCCCCAGAGTTGATGTCTTGTCAAACCAAAAATCCAAAACCAAAGCAATTAAAGCAGTAAACACTCATATCTGAACAGCGGAAACCATCAAATTCTGCCACTAATTGAGTAATTAAGCATTTGTCACAGCTCTCATTGTGATATTTGATGCCACAGATCTTCAGTACATATTAAAGTATCCATTGGTATTGCAGTGACAGGAAAGCTTTGGTAAACCTGTTTTTGAAGGTTTATACATTTGGCTATAGATGATGCTGGCTCAGGACTTACCTGCTGCAGGAACCTTCATCCTGACTGGAGCAGTCTGTCACTTTGTTGTTAAAAATGATTGGGGTTGGTTTCATAAGGAAACTGGCTGCATTTAATGGGATCATGTTGTTTAATCTCAACTCACTTTAAGGATTTTAAGGGGGATCACCCTGATATGTTTGTCTCTCTTCCACTGACAGTGTCCCCTCAGAAGTTTGCTCGATCCTGTAGCGTACTGACATTTATTTTATCGACACAGACGTTAAATCTGGAGAACCAGCAGAGCTTCTCTCAGCGAGGTTCTGTCTGTAGGTATTCCACTCAGTGATCAGACAGGTGAAACACCACCTGTGACGTGACTGAATCTAAATTGCATTGTATAAGGGCACCCCTTGTCAGTGTTGCAGCAATTACTGTTAATTATTTTGACTAACCTCTTAACCTTGTCAAATTGCCTTTCCCAGGAGATTGGTTGGTTTGATGACAATGACAGTGCGGTTGGTGGTTTTAAACCACAAAATTGGCCACAGATGCATCATCGGTGAGAGGTGCCACCGCAGCACTATGATTTGCTGGTAGAGCTAGAAAACCCCAATATATCTCATTATATCAACAGCAGCTGGCATTTCCATGAAGGCTCGGTCAAGATCGTGATTCAACTTGAATTTTATTAACCTCAAAATCACTGATATATCCAAGTGTCTTTGTGTAGGATGATATTAATTCTCTTTCATGTTTCTAGGTGACTGGACCAAAGCTGTGTTTGGCTGCAAACATGCTGTGTGCTCTGACCATAGCTGTTATCGTGGCCTTCATCCACAGTTGGCAGCCACCCTCTTCATCCTGGCATGTGCGCCCATCCTCTCTGAGGCCAACTTCATTCAAATGAGGGTAGCAGCGGCGGGACATTCCTCTGAGGACCAGGTGATGCTGCAACAGTCTGTGAGGGTGTTAATAACACCGAGCCATGCACCCTAAGGCGTTTTTATTACTGATTTTTTTTTTGACTGTTTATGTTTCACTCATCTGTCGAGGCAGGTAGAAACTTTAAGACAGAAAATGATGTCTTCTCTCAAATGTGTAAAGTGAAATATAACAGTGCATTTTGATATCAGTTTATGGATCCAGTCTAATGTATGTTTAGGAAAAATATTTACTATTTTTGAAACTACCCACTACTTTGTCAATGATGTGGTCTCTGAAATAAACAAAACAACTAATATATCATACTTCTCGCTAAAGGGAGAACTTAAGTTTTCCTCACAGTCCACTTTGAGTTGTGAACAGTTTTTTAAAACCTGTAAGTAAACATGGCACCTAACAGCCGTCTCTACCTTCAGCTTAAACTCTGGTTGTCATTACTGATTTTTTGTGAATATTGAAAAAGAAGCAGTGGTGGGAAGTACATTTACTCAAGTACTGTACTTAAGTACAATTTAAAGGTACTAGTACTTCACTTTCATATCTCATTTACTCAATAACTTAAGTTAGTTACTTTCTAAACTTAGATTTTTAATATAATTAATCATTATAGAATAGACTTTCTAGCAGTGAAATGTAAAATGTAATTAATGAATGCAACATTAAGATGGTGAACACATTAATGCATCAATAATTATAAAATTAGACTTTCACTTTTCGTACTTTAAGTATATTTTGATGCTAATCCTTCTGTAACTTTACTCATCTGTGGCCTTATATGACTCTATAACTTGATCCCAAATGCCAGAGTGCTTCAGTGACCCAGAGAAGGCAGAATTTCTACAGTCACAGCCCATCTGCAGCGCTATTTTAGTATTTTAACCTGAACTTGCTTGGTTTTACTTTTAACTTTGACTTTTTCCCTTGCAGTGTTTACAGCTTGACTGCTCCATTGCAGAACACGTATAAACAGAGGAGAGGAGGCAGGAGAAGAGGATAGTGGGACTAGCTGCAGCCTCGTGACGACGCTTGGAAATGTTTGTGTGTTTAAGAAGATACAAGTTCACGGTGTCATCATGGGCCGTTTTCAGGACTTCTAACAGTCGAACAGTGTGTGGTGCTGGATGTCCTAATGTACTGCAACAAAATGAACAGCGTCTGTGTTGGAGAGCAAGAGGCTGTAAGTACTTTATCTTAGATTACTAATTTACTCATTATTTCAAACATTTTTAAGCATTATTAGTGACTACATGAAGTTCTTATTATCCTTACAAGCCAGTGGTGCATCAACACTGACTGACGCACATCTGAGCCAGACCTGTGGCAGTGTGTGATTCAAAAACATCAGGTGGGTGAACCAATTCTTGTGATCATCTTATGTTAATGTCCTTACATGTCTGGTAATGTGGAAAAAGTCCTTAATGTTCATATTGGCTGAATTTAGTGAACTTTTACTCTCAGAGTACTGCAAAAAGTACTGAAATACTGAAAAAGTAGTGAAATAAGAGAACACCGAACCACACATTTCTCAGGCACAAGACTGGATCAAAGTTGGACTTTAAACTGCTGTTGGTTGATAAATGCGCTAGATGGCGCTACAAAGCTGTGCGTAAAAAGCAGTCCAACAGAAGTTTGAAAGATGCTGGCTTTAGTTCACTCTTCACGATAAACCCAAGAGACAGAAATCAACAGCACTAGTTCAGTATATAATAATAACTAGAATAGCCGATATTTTCCATGTTTAATTTTTTTGTTCAACAGTCTAGAGGTTCTGGACGTCAGTGCGCACACTTGGATGTGGCTTTAGGTGCGTAAAATATAATGCATAAAAGCTCCAGAAACGACAATAAATGTTTTTAAAATAGGAATAAGTGGAGATATATATTATGCGTTGTAACTGAGAGGAAACAGAAAATCCAAACTGCTTGCTTAAATGAGAAGGGGGCCAATTGTGTGATCTTAGACAGTGATTTAAACCCAAATATACATTATTACGAAATAATAGAAAAAGAATAGTGAATAAGGATTAAAACAAATGTAAATAAATAAATGCAAATTGTAGTTTATGAAAGTTTAAAGTGATAATTTAGATTTTTTTTTAGTAAAAAGACAAGTGATTTAGTCAAACTTGTAATCAAGTCAGATTCAACCTAAAGGGGAACAAGACTCCTCGCCACAGAATGACCTTTTCTGGAAACTGTATTTCACTATTTATATATTTACAGACTGCTGTTAGTAATGTAAACATTTATCTGTAAACATTAAAACCTACTGCGCATTTATTCACAACACTATTTTGAATCGACAGCAGGTTTCCGCTGAAAGTTTGATTACAAAGGAAAAAAAACTTCGAATATACATTTTCGGATTTTTGGGAAAAAATACAAATCAAACCCAAAGAAAATATAACAGGACGTACATCTGGAAATACAACAATTAACGTGATGTGTAAAGTATCATACAACTATTAAATGCTATAAAGTGTGTGTGTAAATGTGATCAGGGGTCTTTGACCTGCGTTGACTCCGGGCTCAGACAAGTCTGAAGTTTTCGTTTTCACGCTCAACAGAAAAATGGACATTTAACTGGGAATAATTAAATTTCGCCTGAATTTTAATTCCTATAACTCTGCTTTTTTAATTTTATTTTTTCTGCAGCAGACGTTCCGTTTAATTGTTTAATTTTACTATCAAAATTTAAATTAATTTCTGGGTGAGGCCTCGATCTCGCTGCAGGCCCTTTTCCCTCACCCTGGCCTGAAAAACGTGTAAAACCCACCAGCTGCACACGGAGGTCACCTGTATTATTTCACAGTCATGATTTAGAAAATAAAACATAACATGTTTAAATATAAAATGACAAACTCGAGACTCTCAGGTCAGCCGTGGAAAAGGATTTCTCTCGACTCAACAACCAAACAAACTGAGTCGATCTTCTGAATTCATACTGACTTTATTGAGTGGCTCACATAAAAAGCCATTCTCGGAGGAAGAGAGGAAAAAAAATATCATTGTAAAATTAAAACCACTTTACAACATGCTTGCTTAAATTAAATGAGTGGGTAAAACAGTAAATGATTTCAAAACCTTACAAATAAATTCAAAGTGCGCCTAATGATAGACCCCTAAATACAAGAAAACTCGTGGTTAAATATAACTCCCCACAATACATTTTCATATCATGTCAAAGAAAAATCAAAGTACATTTCCGTATATTTTTCAAATATTTACTAGAGTCCATATACAACTAGAAATACCTATACAAAATCGTCTCCTGGACAAATACATTACTCACCTTTACATCGGGCTGTAATTATTCTAACCTACATTTCTCATTATTTACAACACATTTTGCAGCGAAGTGAAGCTAAAGTAACCTCACTGCTTACAAACTTGGCGCACGTACTGTAGGCTGTGGAGTGAATAAGCAATATGTGACATGAACCTACAACTGCTCCTGCGTTATGACGGGATCAGACGGATAAAAAGGAAACTATCCCCAGCCCACATCTCCGCGTACTCTACAGGTATCTGCCCGTCCGTCCGTCCGTCCGTCCACAGGGACAAACATGAACAACATCTCCTGCCCGATAATAAAGTGCCACAGTTTGGTTTCTGAACAACATGTATGACAGCAGTAGCACGACTTTTTGCAGGCCTACATTTTTCACAGCAGTGTTTTTCTTTCTAATGTTTGCGTCTCGCACCCTGGGATATAAAACATCAAGGGAGAATCCAGGACAAAAAGAAGTTTCTGTCCTGTCCCAGTGCGCAGTCCACAATAACTTGATTACACTTTCACGCCGCGGATGTATTAATGAGAAGTTTCTGATGGCACAGCTATGAAATTATGCAATTAGTAGTCTTAAACACTTGGAAAAAGTCAAAGAAACGTATAGGCCTATTTTCTCATTAAATGGCGACACTCATGATGAAGCATACACCAAAGTATGTCCACTTTCAAGTCCTCTCGGACAAATTTCACAACAACACTGTGTTGTTTGACAGTTTTTTTTTGTTTGTTTTACTTCACTGAGGGGAGCTTTAGAGGCCGTTCATGCCTACTCCCTGGGTTGACTCAGGTGGGTGCAACAGGTCGGGGGAATGGCACGGAGGGCTCCCCGGCGCGCTGTGCTCGCTGTCGGTGTCGCTCCCCCTCTTCCCTCCGCTGCCCCCGGAGCCAGAGCCGGCGGATCCTCCGGCGCTGTGAGTTTTTACATGTTTACTCAGGTGATCGCTCCGCATAAATCTCTTGTTGCACACCGGACAGGCGAATCTTTTCTCGCCGGTGTGTGTGCGTAAATGTCGCTGGAGCTCGTCGGAGCGCGTGAACCTCTTCCCGCAAAAGAGCCAGTTGCACACAAACGGCCTCTCGCCGGTGTGCCACCTCAAGTGCGCCTTTAGGTGAGACGTTTTCCCGTAAACCTTCCCACAGCCGGGGATGTGACAGCTGTGGAGACCTTTTCTCCGGAGGCTGGCGCCCGCCGGTCCCAGTCTCTCCGCCTCCTGGCAGTTCGGACAGTCGCAGGTGGCTCTGCCCGAGTAGCGCCGGGCAGATGACCTCGGGGACCCCGCTAAAGACGCAGGTGGACCCCCGGAGAGCATAGTCCCCCCCGCCCCGGCTAATGGAGAGGGGCTCGTGTCCGGATAAGAGGATAACACCGGCTTGAAACCGTCCATCAGGTGCTGGCCGGTTGTCAACAGGTGTGGAGAGGGACTTGTACTGAAAGCAGAGTGACTTAAACTCGAGTAATCAGAATTATATCCGCCCAGAGGAGAGTGCAAGGAGGTCTGGAGTCCACCGGAATGTAAGGACGTTTGTAGTGCTGCTCCGTTAGGGTTCTGAACATCAATCCATCCCGCTCCCACATCCCACCACGCAGAGGCTCCGGTGGTTCCGACCTCTCCTGTCGGGATACCGGGATGGGACGATTTGAACCAGGACTCGTAGGGATGCGCAACGCTCATCCTCGGATAGATGCCCTGCAAACTGTCCACTGAGGTGTGCACCTTCGAGATGAAGACCGGCTGGTGGCTGGACTCTTGGGAGCTGCTCGAAACCGAGGCTTGGAAAACAGAATAATCGTTTCCGAAGTGTGAACTAGATGAGGTACCAGACGTGAGGGAGAAGGCACTGGATCCGGGGGAGCTGTTGGTGCCGAAAGAGTCCGAGATGCCGGCTCCGTTACGGGACACCCCGAAGCCGGACAGGCCGGATCCGAGGCTGCAGCTGCTCGCGGCGGCTCGTTTCCACGGGTGGAAGCCTTTTCCAAATGACGAGGAATTATCCGAAATTGCGGACGGTGAAGGGCTCGGACTCCCTATTTTGTTGCATGTTGCAGCTAACATGGCTAAAGGAGTCGATCCTAACCTCGGCTCCTCCTGAAAAGCACAAGAAAACAAGCTGTAAGTGACCGATCAGCGCCAACAAGTCTAACAGGTTCAGTGCAGAGATTTCTATGCGGGGGAAGTTGTTTCCCCAGCTCGAGCGGAAAAGCTCACATATTTTTTGAAAAGTTTTGTAAATGATTACAGTAGAGTATTATCGCCTCCTACCTGGACGAACAGAAAGTAGACAAGTGAAATGCGACACACAGCGCTTACAAATGCATGCCAAACAGGGAAACGTGCGTGTTTTGAGCAGCAGGACAAACTTAGATCCCGTCTACAGAGCCCCGGCTCTCAGCTGAAAATATAACCGAAGCACTGCCTTTGCTGCTACTTTGCGGACTGCTGTAAGTTTAATCCCCCTCCGCCGGACAATGACAAGAACTAATTAAACCAGTAAGAAAGTCCTTTTCGACTCACCCCTAGAAGTGAAGTTGCCATCACACAAAAACACTGCCCTCCTCAGAGGATCTTTTTATATTTATGAATCAGAGCACTGTTTTTTTAGAGGTGTGCAATACAATGATGTGTTCCGCCCATTCTTCCACAATTGTAGGCTCCTCTCCGGCTTTGAAGTGCCGCTGTGACACGGGCGACCAATCAGCGGCTCCGTCCCGCCGCACCGCCACATACTACCGTGAGGTCATCAATAGAGCGCCTCAGACAGCTCTCCACCCTCCTCCTCCACCCACCCCGCCGCCCCCTCCATAATAAAAGACAGCGGAAGGAAGGTAAAGTTAAATGAGAGTGAATTAGGAAGGAGGAATTAGGGGGCCACTTATTGAAATTTTACAGAACATCACGTTCCATAAATTTGGAGAAAGCGGAGCGATGATGATGTAAATAAATAACAAAAAAAAAGGGTCGGTGGAGTTTCACCAGAGGAGAAGCAGCAGCAGCAAAGGACAAAACATCAGCATAACACTGTCAGTAAAATCAAACACGCATTTAAGTTCAATTTCGCGTTTTCTTTGACTTTGGTTCTTCTACAGCAGCTCTAAAAGTTTCTAAAACTCCTTTTTCCAAATATAAACGTGCGTAAAAGTCGAAAAGTGGGTCAACTCCACTTCATCCTGCGCGCGCGCGTGTGTGTGTTTACAGATTTCAGCTGGACCTTATATTTTAGATATATTTTATTTTATTAAAAAATAAATAAAATAAAAAGAAACTCATGTTTTTGCATTTGACTCGTGTTAGAAACTTCTGGCTCTGGTATAAATCCCCCCGCGGGCTTTTTCTTTTTTTTTTTTTTCTACATGTTTTAACTTCTTAAGAGTTAATATACACAAACTATTACACGACACACAGAGGCTGCTTTGTTCAGATCGTAGACCTATATTACACCGTCTCAAACTTTGACATTACTGTAATTGTTCTCAATTATCTCCAACAGTTTTGATTAAAATTGTTAGATGGCGCATTCCGGTGGGAGGACTGTTCACTTTTTATGATGCTCTTAAAACAACACAGGATGGGGAGGATGATAAAGGGTCGATGTGGTTGACTTTGGAACATTTTCAGCCTGGAAATGACAGAATCCAAACTCAAATCCTCATGATTGGTTGATTGGTCGACACAGAGAGTGTCGGAGCCGCAGAGATTATTAATTAAAGTAAGCGATTGCACTGAAAATAAAAAGATAAGACGGTTTTATTGAATAGGTTCATGGTGACATTTTGTTAAATCCATAGAGGAAGCTGCTGTTACATAATAACAAGTTGAAGGCGAAGCGTGTGTTGAACCCTGGGACTCTATTAGCATGCAGTGTGCACTGGGAGCATAAATTTCATTTGAATTTCAAATTTAATAACGCAGGAGGTTTTTAATCATCCGCAGTTTTATTTGTTTGATATTAACATGCTTATTGACCGGGTCTGTTGACCAGCTTGGTCATTACAGGACAGGGAAAAGTTAATTAAAACGACCAGGGATTATTCATCACATCATCTGCCTAACCCATGTCGCTTCCTTTATTACACAGCGTGATAGATGGACTATCTGATTAATTCTTGTGTTTCTAGGATTGGACAACAGCTTTTGGGATTAATTTGCACTGCTTTGCCTTCAGGTGTAAAAAATGAAGGAGCGGAGAAAACTAAAAGAGCCAAAATTATTCATAAGGTTGCAGTTTAAAAAAAAATGTACGTGCACTTATCTTAATTGTTATTCCTACAGCACATGTGTTATTTACTTATCAACATCTTAAAATATTTAAAGACAATTTAGGACATACATTTTAATTCTTAATTCAATATTTACCTTTATTTTAAGTTATTCTTTAAATGTGTGTCCGCCTTTTTCTCAAACTAACGCGCAAAGTGTCGCTTTCATCGTTACAGGGAAGATGAGAAATAACAATACGAGCCATGTATTTATTAGAAAGCAAGGACAGAATTTAGATCATCGGAGAGAAAACACACACGTTCACTTGGCTCATTGACGTTGGAGATAAGAAAGAAACTTGCATCGATCCGTTTTTTCTGCTCATTCATTATTTTATTCCCGTCGAAACCGACCAATCATACGAACTGTCGAAGAAGAAGAAAAAAAATCATAGTAAGCTGTGAGCATTATGTAACCGCGTTTAAAGGCGAGAAAGTAACGAGGAGAATAAAACCTACATACCGTGCTCCTCCGCTCCGCGGTGCATTGATTGACCCTCGACGTTTGCTCTCAGCAGAGTACAAACACAACATCTCCTGCTGCCGGTGTGTCTGTGCACCACGCCAGATAAATGTTACACTGGCAATTCAATTAGGAATAACTTCAAGGAGAAAAAAAAATCCCGTCGACCCCTGCCTCCTCTACAAAACTCCTAACAGGCATGTAAAGATATTATTACATATCATTTTATATTTCATCATAAAGCAATTAAACATCTGTGATCAATCTGCTTTTCCCCTTTCCTCTCCCTCCTAGAGGGGATTCATAATATCGTGCGCAATGGGGATTTTACGCATTTGGAGAGCTGCAGCTACAGGGGGACATGTTGGCCTCTGGGTGACAAATTACCAAGTGATCATAGCAGCAAGACTGATGTCAGAGGTCAGTGTGATAACTCGTCGACAGGAAGCGTCTTGCTGCAGAAGCTGCAGAGGTACAAGAGATGTTTAATCCACTTCAGGATTTGATAATTTATTCTACCTCTCCAAAAAAGAAGAAGAAGAAAAAAAAAACAGCTTTTGTTGCCTGTTGCGTTCACCATCTCGAGGGTCGCTCCTAGTTCATATGGTGTGCACAGGTTGTTCTAAACGCGCGGCTGTAACTGTAAGCCGCATTGAACAGATGTCCCCATTGAAGGCTTTCTTCTCCTACACACATGGGCTATATTACCATCATGAAATCAAACTCAAAACCTGTCCCTTTCGCCACCATAATGACCGAGTTATTCTGGGCCGCTGAGCACGAACAAAGTGTGTTCAATATTGCGTGCTCCAGAATCACTGCGCTTAGAGAGCCGAGAGAAAAGGAGTCAGGGCAGAGATGCAGAAATGCACTTTAATGTGGAGATTTACAAAGCGACGCGATAATCTGAAGAAGGCCATACGATTTTTTTTATTTATTTATTTTTTCTGGAAGAAAAGTGAAGGTAATCACTTGTGGCTTTCAGAGGCAATTTGAAGAGTGCTGTTGCTCAGGGTACATAAAGTCATAATTACTCCCATTTTTTTTCTGCAGTTATTTTTAAAAATAGAAATACACAGGGTACATTATTAAAAGTCATGATATTTAATTAATAAAAAATAAGAAACAGGCAACCATAGATAGATGGACTGATAGACATTTCTTCCTGCTGCATCAAAATATTGTTACTGTCCTCGCTGTGTGCAGCAAAGTATGCAGAGCAGAGAGTAAGAGAGCAGGCTCTGTTGGTTGTTGTTTTCTCTGTTCACCAGGAGGTTGCAAAGAGCAGATGTCCGTCTGCACCGTGAGCTGCCAAGTGGGTCCGGAGCGGGGCAGCCACAGACACAAGGGCCCAAATGGTGTGACAAAAGATGTGCAGGAAGCCCCTCTTCGCCTGGGTGAGCCACAGAGAGGGTCTCCCCGTCTCTGCCAGCCTGCAGGGACACTCGCAACACGAGCCAGAGTGGTGGCAGCAAAGCCATGTGCTGCCGGCTGCGAATGCATGGTACAGCCGACGCTCATATCCACACAAACATAAATACACATGCATATGCAGGAATGTGCAAATACGGGCCAATCCCATCCTTGCTCACACCTGCACACTGCACTCAGAGGACAACATACACACATTTAAAGGCTTCGTATAGAAAGTCAGTTATTTTAATTATTTGTATTTCAAATGAGCTGCTGACAGTAATGCAAAATGTGGTGACATGAATTTTAATGATGTTTTGAATGGCAGAAAAACAGTCAGCAAACACAAACAAGTACATCTATCTATCTATCTATCTATCTATCTATCTATCTAGTACTTTATCTAACGTTGACACGTTTCCTTGGCCCACGAGGTCACAAAAAGTGGGTGAAAAGGCCCTGAAAGTGTTTCAAGCACAGGTGTGCAGCATGGCCCGAACTGAAGGGGTGCGCTGAACCATAAACAATGATATAAATGTCTGGCAAATAAAATGGCTAGTTAACAATCTTTTGACTGCTCTAACCTCCGAGCCTTTGTCGGGTATCGATCAGCCAGCTGTTCCTGGCTTTGTCTGGCAGGACGGGAGCCTCTGGTTCCTCCTCGGGATGAATGGAGGGAGCCGCCAAAAAACTCTCCTCTGCCTTTCAAGTTGTGCAAAAAAATCAAAACAAGACGCTCTTCATCACCTCCCGTCGGTCAACATTTATATGTTTATCGCCTTCACTTCAAATAAAATCCTAAACTGAGCTTGTCAGGCTCCTCGGGCTGTTTAAAAGCTTTAATTTAAAGTTGCCTATTATATTTAACAACCCCCGACGCTGGTTTCTTTGTTCACAGTTGCCATGTTGTTGGTTTGCATGGAAACCATGTAAATGGTAATTTGGATGGGCATAATTTGTCTCCCTATATTAAGATAATTGTATGTTAAATAACGAACATCCTCAGAATTGCAGTGGGTGTCATGTGATGGGTCTTGTCACGCAAATATGTCAAGACAGGGTGCTAATGGTGCGTCTCAGCACCTGTCAGTCATAGAGCAGCAGCAGTGACGTCCTCCCGTCACGACTCTATACTTCAGTGCTGCCCTCTTTCAATCTGGACTGTTTGCCCTTCTCTCACCAAAACCTAAAGTCTGTGTCACAATTATAAAATAAAAAGAGTTGCATAATTAATTTAGGCATCTGTTGAATGGTGTAGTTGGATGTTATGATCTGTATTTCCCAGGCTTGCTTGTGGTGATAGATTACAGCGTTTCAAACACAGGCTGTTTATGATAAACCGAGATAACAGTGCATTTTGACGCCATTTGGCTCCACTGCTACATCTGTGGGCCATGAGGTCTTCTTATTGACTTTCACTGAGCCCAACATTGCACTTTGTCAGTGTGAGCGGCAGCCTAAGAGACAGGCGGGCGAGGCAGTCATACAAAGTGAAGTACTTAGGATTAGCCCTGGCTCTTCAAGTTTCAGTAATTATCCTCCTGGAGGCATTCTTGTTGTGTTGGATAATAATGGAAGTCCGGGTGTACGCCTGTCACCTCTCAAGTGTGGGTGGAGGAAGCCAACGAGAGGCACAGGACAGAGAAATGTTTGCTTCTGTCTCTGTTATGTCATCGGAGGAGCACAACAGCAGGGCAGACTTGTGTTGTTTGCGGGGACGAAGCTGCACAACGACAACAACAACTGATTTTTCCTCTGCAAACACGTGACACTCGACTTGGAATCTGTTCAGCTGTGTGCGATGTGATAATGAAACATGTTCTCCAAAGGTGATAATGTGTTCTGAGATCACGTGTAATTACCAAGTGTCAGGCATGTGTTTTTGATAAACAAATCTGTTAAAACGCGCATGTAACACACACGTTGCATTATTTGTTGAGAGCAAGTGTCATCTGATTGGCGTTGATTACATTTGCAAGCTGCACAAAAATCTGATCCTATTTCTTCCCTCTCTTGTCAGACATTCACACAGGAAAAATAACTTTTTCATCCAGTTCTCAAGTGTTGCTTCAGTTACATTTTCCTTGAAGTTTCACTCGAGTGCTTGTTAGAAAGGCCCTTACATCCAGCTGAGAAAACACAATGCTTTAATTAAGAGTCAGTCCGATTTCCCAGAGGGGAGATTGTCTTCTTCCATTAACTTAGTTTATCATATAATAAAGAGGTTGCCTTGTCCTTCCCTACCCAGACAATTGGTTTTAATCAGCCAGCAGGTCTTTCATGGCTGATAATTTATGCTAAATTGACAAGGGTGGAGGATATCACAGAAAATCATTATGACAGGGCTCAGGTCACTGCCTGTCACCGTCTTGTTTTATCCTGTCCACTGAGCTCAGGGACAAGAACCAAACTCACAAACAGAGAATAAATGTGATGGAAATATTAGCTTGTGGCGCGTCTCCAAAATAACTATTTAGAATATAATAAAGGCTTCGTGTGAAAGTTTTGGGCACATTCATAGTTGCAGTAGCCACTGAGATTTAGTTTTAAGTGAAGGTTAAAGCGGCAGCTACAGATTTTTTTCATTATTGATTAATCCAATGATTATTTTAACGATTAATCGATTAGTCTTGTGTCAAAGAAAATGTTAAAAATGCTCATAACAATTTCCCAAAGCCCAAAGTGATGTCTTCAAATTGTTTCTTTTGTCCAACCAAGAGTTCAAAACCCAAAGGCTCTTTATTTACTGCCATAAATGTCAAAGAAAAGCAGCAAATCCTAACATTTAACAAGCTCGAACCACAACATGTCTGGCAAAATCAAAATAGTGGGCAACCTTTTTTCTTTCAATCAACTAATCAGATTATCGACTAATCGTTGCACATCTGGTGAGCTAAATACACACAATGACAGCAAGTTACAGCTTAAAAGGACATCAACACTCAGCTTTTACAAAGCAAATTAGAAAAGACAGAATCAACAGGTTATTTTTCTGTTAAAATGTATTAATATTATGTAGAGCTGCACAAATAAGTCATTTAATCAATTAGCTGATCAAAAGAAAATGAATTGCCAACTATTTTGATTAACAATTAATCACATAAGTCATTTTTCAAGAAAAAATGTTGAACATTTGCTGGATCCAGCTTCTTAGATGTAAAGATATGCTGCTTTTCTTTGTCATTTATGGTATTTAATGATGAGTCTTTTGTTCAACTGTTGGTTGAACAAAAGAAGCACTTTTTCTGTCACTTTGGGTCTTGGAAGCTTTTTTCATGATTTTCTTTACATTAAATAGACAAAACGATTGATTGATTAACAGTGAAAATAATTGGAGATATCCATAATTTTATATCATGATATTTTCCCGCCCAATTATCGCAATGCACGATATTATCGTCGTTGGGGTGGGGATTAGGTTTTTTCTTACCATATAAAATTATAGTATTTTGTTTTATTTGTATTTTATGTTGATTAGTAGTATGAATAGTATGAACAGATAAAGGAATGACAGGTTGTTATTCTGTTCGCTTCTTTACTTTTCCCTTTGCAGCAACACTTTTAAAAAACAAAATAATATTAAATAGGAACATTTAAATATATATAGAAAGTGTAAAAGTATAATATATTAAGTGCAGCTTATCTGTCATTGGTTCCCCTCCCTCCAAACTCAGCCAGGGTCAGCCAAGAGAGAAATAACACTGTAGTAATTAAAAAATACAAAATAAAATCAGTCGGAGCAGTTCCTCTCACACAGCTGTTCGATATTCGATATTGTGAAAAATATTGCTCATGACGCCCGATATCACGATATTCGATAAAATTTTATATTGGCCCAAGCCTGATAGCTGCAGCCCCAATATCATGTGAAACTGAGTTGCTACAATGACAAATTAATGTCTGGGTCGAAAGAAAAACCGCAACACAAGAGCAACAGATTATTCCGGTGATTGCACAGCGGAGTCCAAAAGCATCTGTTGTGACTTTGGTTTTTAAGTGCAGGCTGTGCAAGTGTGAAAGTACAAATTGTGATTTGAAGTAAAGGGGGGTGGTGGTGGTGGTGGTGAGAAGAGAGGGAGAGGATGAGCATGAGGAGGAAGCCGGGACACACTTCTCGCCTTGCAATTTAATCACTGTATACCCAGGCAAGTATTGACAGTTGTCCTGTGGAAGCTATTAAAGTTGCTGTCCAAGGTTAAATGAAATTGCAGTTTATCAAGGCAGCATTGAGAAAATAAGGGAATCTGTTCATGGCTGTTGATTAATGTGGAGCGTGATCAACACAAGGGGTTCATTAAGCTATACATCACCGGGGTAATTTAACATGTCATCGCGCCTGCTGTCGCTCCCCTTCACACGTTTTGTGCATTGTGTACGGTCGCTGTACATGTCTGAGTGTTTGTGTGTTGACCTCATATTTTGAGGCGTGATTGCGCCTGTGTGCCTTCGTGTTTGCATGATCAAACTTCAAAAATCCCTCCTGTTGTCAGTGTAAACTATCTCTCCAGAGACTGGCACCAAACGAATCACTTATGTGTTATGAGGGCAGAATACAAACACAGCATCATGTACTTTAATTCATGTGACAGAAGTCATTCAGGAATCTAGCTGGTGGGGAACACGTACAAGCTTCTGCAAAAAATGTTGTGATTTTAACTCAAAACAGTGTTTTTATCCTGATCATCATCTCCTTGTATCCTTTCATCTCATCACTCTGCTGATTTGATCACTTGTAGTTGCGCAGCAGCTGACGAGCATACATAGAGGTATGCTAATCAGGCCTGGGACCTGGAGCTGCTGCGTTTTGTGTGTGTGTGTGTGGTTTCTTTTTTTTTTTTTTTTGCCCGGTGGATTTGTTTACTGGTGGATAATTGATGGTGCTTGAGGGACAGGCGTGAGTCGGACATGAATCACGAGCGACAGGGCTCATGATAAGGAGCTGAAAGTCGCCTGTAATTAAGCCGGGCACTAGAGACCAATTGTTTGTAGAATGATTTGGTCGGAGCTAATTGACACTAATTGTTTAATCAGATTTTCTTCCCCTCCATACTACGAGCAAGTGTGCTGTCTACCAGCACCTCAGCGCACAGTGTTGTGATAGAAGCCCACACTCTTCGTATGAGATTGTTGAAGGGGCTCGAGATGGTTGGACTGCAAGAAATGCATTTTAGCCCAGTTTGAGATGTGTAATTTGACTCTTTTTACACATCATTTATCTCTTCATATGGGAATTTAGAACCAAGTAAAGTCACTGTTAGTGATATTAAACATTTTAATAAGGTAGAAACATACAGTATGATTGACAGCCCTCTGAGAGCTTTCTGTTACGACTGGTGACATCACCCAAAAGTATTTTTGGATGAGGAGGAGCTGATTGATCTTTTGAGCACATTTACAGAACAGACACTGTTCTTCTGTTCTATAGCCGCAGTCATGTTGACGAGCTGTTGAACAGAGCAGATTTATGACATTTGAAGAAGGCTCATAAATTAGCGCAGAAGTACCCATGATCCTCCCACACTCGCTACTCCAAACCATCCTGTTTAGTGTATAAATTGCACAACAGCTGGTTTTGCACTCTGTCGCAGTACCGACTAAATTACAGTGCAGAACGTTGCACTGGGAGGCCATTTTGGAAGAATGGCAGATAATTGTGTTTTAATACCTGTAATACTTTATGAGTCTGGGTCAGCATCAGAGCCACAACACAAATTTATGGCTCATTTACCAAAACTGTTACAGCAATGTTGGGTTCATATTACACAATATCAGAACAAGTATAGCTCGATCCAGCAGACGTAGCATGTAGAGTTGGGTCCGATCCGCTCCAATAACGATATCCTTATGTAGCCTCACTCATAATACCAACAACAACAATAAAAGTACAAGAAGAATCAAGAAAAAATAAATCTGCTATTAATAGCAAATATCCAAAGTCAGGTATCAGAATTTGAAAAAAAGTGGATTGTGCACCTCTTAAGGGCGTCTGATTTGGTCGGGAATGACAGTGGACATCAATCGATCGTTTTGTCTGGTGTGGTGTGTCTTAGTGGATGACTAAGACACTACCTTTCACCGCATCTTAAAAAAACCTGGCGTGTCAGGAGTACAGATAACTCTTCCATTTCCCTTCTCTTCTATTGCACAACTGTAAACCTGATAAAATGACAGGAATGATGTTGTTGCTGTGAGGGGGAACTACAAAAAAGATTGACAGTCATCGTCACTTTTCTCCTTCGTTTTAAGGTCAGAAGCACGGTCATTCCAAGTGTGCCATTGACAGTAGCTGGAATTGCAATTGACAGTGGCTGGCCCAGCTGGCTCAAACGCCAGTTGTTTGACGCTCAGACTGCAGCTCGCGTTGTGTTATGATTTGCAGGTGACAAACTCTAGAATGCAAAAACTCGTGAAATCCATCTTGCGTAGCTTTAAGCATCTGCATCGCCTCTGCATTCACATACTTGCGCGGCTCATGTACATGGCATTAGGCTCTTCTTCCTCCATGGAATAAAATTCACAATAAAAAGTGTCATAGTTGATTTTGTTTGCAGTTCAATGGGTCCTGCAACAGTTTTACGGAAGTCTCTTTCATAATGTTGCAATACAGCGAGTGGCCACTGGGTAAAACCGGAAGCAGGGCTGAGCGGTCTAAGTAATACATTCATGTGTTGTTCCTTGAGGTTGGCTCCTAGTACCTCCTTCCCAATAACATCACGCACGTTGCGAGAGACAGCAAGCAATGATTGGTCAGGGGGCAACGTGTAGTCTGTCATGTCTCTCTGCCAAGACATGGCAAGAATTTATGACTCAATGATTGCCTAATCTGACACAGTGATCATCATAACAGACAAATGTATTTTGTAGTCTGAAGCTTGCATTAGATGAGTTGTGACTCACAAGGCTGGAGCTTTTTTGAGGCAATAACTGGAGTAATGCCACACTTTGACATAAATGTTCTGACGTAAAAATCCGGATGTGAGCTGACACCACTGTGGATGCTGTTGTTTTTTTATTGATGTCCTAAAATCAATGTGCACTCACTCATTTTACATGATACTGCTGCGTCTGCATCCCAATTGTGGTTGATTTTATGTTGATGTAATAAAAACAAGCAGAGCGTAACACACAAACATGTTTTTATGTATGCTAAGCTAATTTAATGCTGCGTTCTCCGCTTCACTTTGAACTCACTTGATCAAGTATATACAAGACATAAACAGTGGTTGTGAATGCATACGTGATAAAGCCTATGTAAACAAATAATTACATTGGCAGAACACTTCCTGTCAGTGTTTCATCATCAACACTCAGTGTGAAGACGTATTCTAAGTTGAGGCTGCAGCACATGCAAGGAGCTGTTTTAGTAAGATTAAATGATGAAACGGAGCAGATAATTAGAGACAAGTCTTCCTTCTCCATCTGATTAAATCCAGCAAGTCTGAGTAACGAGCCGGTGATGGGTGGAGCCGAACACACGAACATGAGATCTAACATCATTACATTTAACGGCAATTAAACCTGTAGCTTTTTTAATTAACACAAACTATGATGGGAAATTAATGGTTATTACTCAGGGGCCAGCAGAGGGGAACATTGGATATTCCCTGCCCTAATGTAAACCACACTGAGCAAGTGTCTTGTCAGGTTCACGTACAGCTGCTTATGATGTCAAGCTTAAAGGATCAATTTAACCAAATTACAAAATAACATTTTATTTGTAAGCTTTGATACAGTTGATGAGATGACAAAGAAACCCCACAGATTATTTGATCACACATGGGAGGAGTGTAGTTGTAGTTTCACAAAATGTAGGGATGGATTATTAAAGGATCAGTTCACCAAAATGACCAAAAACCAGAGCAGTCGCCAGAATAAAATGTTGCTGCTCGGATACATTCAAACTTTTCTTACGTATCATATCAGCATTTCATATCACGCTTAGATTACATCTTGTCAAGAGGTGAGAGGATGTTCTAGGCTGGACAGCTAAGCGAGAGATCATTGTTCAAGATTGCGTTTCAGTAGTTGAAAGTGGTAAATCACTGGACATGTTTAACGATAATTCAGGACATTTTCCAGCCATGTAAATGGGAACCATTTGACGTGACATCAGGACAATTTCCTGCCATGTTTGAGGCGACAGAACCACAAAACCTTTTCCTAACCCTCCTCAGTATTTTTGTGCCTAAACCTAACCAGACCTTAAACATTGTTACGACAGAAAACTGAAAATTGACACGTAGAGTCGCAACACATCAAACATTAAGTTCCATCATATCTGTGGTTTGCAGGAGTGTTGCCTGCCTGACATCCATCAGACAGCCACCAAAAAATAATTGAGGTTAATTGAATTTAATTTGGAGAAATACATACAAAACTCAGTTTTTCTACAGTTTTGTTTGATTTATTTGTGATTTGAAAATATTTTCGGTTATTTGGGCACTGATGGAAATTAATTCAATACATTTACCTAAATACTGTATTATAGTTACGAGGTACTTGTACTTGTATGGTTTAATTTTATGTTACTTTATACATTACTACTCCACTACATTTATTTACAGTTATTAACATCTTAAGTTACTACTTTTCAGGTCATGGTGTTGAATGTTTATGAAATATTATACATGATTAAGTATTAAAGTACCCAACTATATACTGTAGGATGAACTGGATGAACTGACTCTTTGATAATGCATTCCTGCATCTTCTAAAAATTCTCTCACATGTATGAGCTGTGGCACTTCTTATGTGCTGCACTGATTCTTACAAACCAATACGTTTAAGATGAGTATTGTATTAAATCTGTGCTGACTAAAATTAAAACCCACATGGATCCTGATCATTCAGCAAATACACATCTTGTGTTGTTTGTGTTTTTTTCATCAAATAAAATGCAACCCAAGTTGGAAACATCCTAGCTGACCCTCTCTGAGACTGTTTTAATAGTATTGTTTTTAGTATCGCACATTATTCACATTCCAATTAGCATTTATCTTGTCTGTGTCGCTTTTCAATAAAGTTTTCTGATTTATAGTGGAAGGCTGCCTTTACTTTGTGCTAATAATTGGATGCTATTGAAAGGATGAGTTTCATTGATTTTGTGGATGACTGGGAGCATTACTGGCCCAGACCATAGATTGTCAGCAAGGTCTGTGTTGAGCCGGGATCGATGCCGGTGAATCTTCCCCTCTGGTTTTTATTTACTTCTGTCTCCATTGATTGAAACATGCAATAGTTCAGGGGCTATTATCACACTGACGCTAAGTTTCTCTGTCTGCCCATTGAAGTAGCTCCCTCTGTTCCTCGGCAATATCTCACTCCAGCAAGTGCTCCCATCTTTCCCTTTCTAACTAATGAGTTAAGAGTATTGCTATGACCTGTAAACATCAATCATGGAGAAAGAGGGAGACAGTGACTAACTGCACCGGCAGAAGAGGCACGAAATGAAAGTGTACAATAAAAGAAACATCCAGGTTGGTGTTTGTTGGAGAATAATAATACCAGGGAAGAATTAAGATAATCATCGAATGATTGCTAGTTTGACGATTCATGCTAAATCATCTCATATAAGTAGAAAATTTGAATTGTCTTAATTCATGTAGGGTGACTAATAATACCCTGAGACTTTAGCTGTAAATAGGAGACAAAGAAAGTGAAACTTTTTTGTTCGCTCATTGTGAATTCAGTGGCGTGCTCTTAATCCAATTTAGTGCTCTCCGAGTCTGAAAAAAGCAATGAATCTCTATTCAACTGTTAAAATTAAACTTCTTTCAAACGGATAACTTGCACAATCTGACTTGTAGTGTCTGCCTCGCTAGATTGTTTCCACAATACAACATAGAGATGCTCCCGTGTAAGTGGCCCATGCTGCGTTTACATATCTTATTTCCTGACAAGACAGCAGAAAGGTCAGCGTCCTATCCAACTGGGACTCCTCATGATTGAATGTAATCAGTATGTACTTGTTATTCTGAGTGCCGGGCCTTTCTTTTATTTGCTGGCCCAGAAGTTAATTTCCCTGGTGACCTTTGTGTAATAAAACAGTATTATCTGTTTCTGGAGCCACAACAAGGAAGCAAATTAGCTTCCTCAGCAGTGTTTTGTCACCGAGGAGATCGGTTATAAGTTTATTTACTTTAATTAGATTAAGGGTGCAGTAAAGCCATGCGTCTGTGTGGGCATCGTCCCCTGTCTCCTTGCATTATCTGATTGTCCCAGCCAGTGAATTGGACAATGGTTATGCATTTTAGTGATTGTTCACTGCAGTCAGTCAATGGAGACATGTGCATATATTAGAGAAGTGTTTTTTTTCTTCCTTTTTAGCTGCCTAAATAATCAATTTGTGCACTTTTTGACTATTAGCATGCTTTAAAGATGTAAATCTACCTGAGCATATTGCCAGTGTTTGGCTTAGACAAAACGTGACAATGGTTTTCTGCCTTTTTCCGCTGCATAAATAATCAATCTTTGCACTTCTCAGACTATTTTAAGCCAACCTGAGCATATAGCCAATGTTCGGCTTGGCCACATTGTGACAATGGTTTTGCATTTCAGCAACTTTTCACTCGCTTCAGTCAATGGAGACACTTGCATATATTAGAGGAGTGTTTTTTCGCCACATAAATGATCAATTTGTGCACTTTTTGACTATTAGCTGCTTTAAGAAGTAATTGAAGTTATTCTGAGCATAATGTTGGTTTAGACAAATTGTGACCATTCTTTTTTTGTTGACATTTTTCACTCCATTTAGTGTTTTTTCTTCCTTTTTTCGTCCCAAAAAACATCAATCTGTGCACTTTTTGACTATTTAGCATGCTTAAAGAGGTATTTTAAGTAAACCTCAGCATAATGTTATGTTTGGCTTCAACAAGTTGTGACAATGGTTTTGCATTTCAGCAATTTTTCACTCCATTTGCACATATTAGATACGTGTTTTTTCTTCCTTTTTGTGCCGCATAAATGATCAATCTTTGCCCTTTTTTTCACTATAAGCCTGCTTAAAGAAGTAAGTCAACCTGAGCATATTGCCAATTCTTGGCTCAGACAAGTTGCGACAATGGTTTTGCATTTTTATAATATTCTACTTCAGTCAATGGAGACACTTGCACATATTCGAGAAGTGTGTTATTTCTTCCTATTTTGCTGCATAAATGCATCAATCTTTGCACTTTTTGACTATTGACATGCTTAAAGAAGTAAGTCAACCTGAGCATATTGCCAATGTTTGGCTCAGACAAAATGTGACGATGGTTTTCTTCCTTTTTTCGCTGCATAAAAGATCAATCTTTGCACGTTTCTGACTATTAGTGCCTAAAGAAGTAAGTCAACCTGAGTATAATGCCAACATTTGGCTCAGACAAATTGGGAGCGTTTAAAGGGACACAATCAAGCTGCTGATTTCTCACACTTCTGCACGAACATATGTCACCTGATACTGTGGAATTCTCTAATCCTTCCCCTACTTTTAGTGGGAGTGACACGTTTCCTTTTAAACTGGATCTCTTTTTTTTAAGTGCACTCAAACAAGCTCCAATGAACACCTTACACTTCCTCTTCGATATATCATGTACAATTTGTTCCAGTATACTGCTTCTTGATATATTTTTATAAAAAGGTAACAAAATAATGTGTAAAATGTGTTTGTTTTTTTGTACAGATTTCTCTTTAAAAAATGGTTTTAAGTATTTAAATGCTGCTTGTTTTTCTTTATTTCTAGATTTAATAACAGTTACACTTCACAGATTTATTTTCTGTTTTAAATATCTCCTATTGCTGTTGCAGTTTAGACTAAAGGTGAATGCGAGAGGAGAGGCTGTGAGCTGTGGAGGCCAAAGTGAATGCAATGCTTTACTGACCCGAGGAATCTCTTTTATTATGGGCTCTTTGTGCCTCTCCCTCCGCTGCTCTGTCAGGCCATTCAGACCCAGTGGCAGCCACCTACATTATATCCTGGATAGGCAGGACATTCATGCCTTTTTAACCCATTGTCCTTCCCCCTGGGGTGAGGGCCCAGAGCGGGATGTGAGAACCCCAGGCTGGGCATTGTGTCCCTCTGCGCTCTTCACACACCCGGCGGGGGACTTCCTTTCTGGTGTCACCGAAACCTGTGTGGTGTAATCCGCAGCTCCCCGCTGAGCAGGATGGGAAGGTTATTAAAAGTGCCTCTAATGTCTCGTTAATAAATCGCTTCCATTTTCCGCTTCATTTCTAAGTAATCGTGTTGGGAGTGTGGATAGGAAGGAATGTGTACCCCGCTCCTGTGTTTTCAGTATCAAAGCAGCATAAAAAATTAGCATGTCTTTTTATTGTCAGCTACACATATCAGGGACGCACGAGTACAGATCCATTAGAGATGTGACCCTCGCATTAAAGATCAAGTATCTGGACTGCTGTGTGACGGGGTCAACCTACAAGGTGTTGATGCTGCTGTGATTGCCGGAGGAGAGATTTTTAAACACACTGAGTCCAGCCTGAAGGTTTCAGGTTAATGGTGTCTTATACTGTGACCCGGCGGATGCTGCGTTTAGGTCTCCTCTGGGGGTAGCTCTATAAAGCGGCAGAGGTCATTTCAGTTAGAGTGCTGCTGTGTTAAGAGGTTAGAGAGCAGAGGTCCCCACAGCGTGGTATCACAAGCACTCTCCATGATGCGTTAAGGATGCTGATGCCTCTGATTGCCACAGTGGGACCTGGAGGTGAGGTTAGGGATGGCTCAGGACTGCTGGGGTAATCCCATTAACTGTGACTCCTGTAGCCCTCTGTCCCAGTATGTGTGTGTGAGAGAGAATGAACGAGAGCGGTGTCTGTCTGTGAGTGTGCAGGGGGTGACCTGAAAGACATTAGCCTGCCCTGGAGGTCAGAGGACAGACGAAATTAAAATACACGTGAATCATTCATCAAATATGAGCGCGTCTCCTGTTCTCAGTGTGAGTAATCACCTGTCACAACTCGCCAACCATCAAGCTTCAAGTTTGTTAGCGCCGAGCACATTCACTCCTCTTTTCTCTCGAACTTGTTTAACATCTTACTTTTAATCAGTTTTTTGATCTTTCAACCTTTATTTCATCGCAAATAAGCACATAATTGTTTACGAGGATACATGACTCTCAGGTGTCGTGCATTGTACAGGTTATTTCTTTTATAAAGTATTATTAGTTATGTTGTTTGACAGTTTGAAGTAAGAGTGACTCGATCAGTGTGCAGGTAAGTGAAAGATCCTTTGAACAGAATCAGGTTTGTCAGTTTCATGTGGAGGTGCACGTCTCATTCATTAGTTAAGGCACCAGTGATAGCTGGCAATAAATAGGAACATGTCCAACGTGGCTTGTAAAGACAATTCTTATTGTTGGTTAATTGGTCTCAATTATCACGTGTCTCTCATTTTGGTGTGCGACAATTAGCTCAAGTTCTGCCTCGACTTGCACAAAATATGTATTGATGTCTTTGATGGGAGCTGAGATGTCACCATTGAGCTTTGTAAAAGGCTAAAAGATGGTGGCTATTATGTCGTATATATGCTGCTGGGCTATCTGCATTGCTTCCAGGGAGTCAGTCAATGCAGGACTACATCTGTGGAAATATAAGTGGGGCAGTTATGCCAAACAAAAAGCTATCAGTGATTCTGAATAGAGAAAAAAATAGTGAGGGGGTCAAACGTCAATGGCAGGGAGAAGGAGAGTGTTTGGTATTGTCAATAATGGATTCTCCGTTGGAGGGTGGGATATTCACAGGGAAAAAGCTTTTGGTGGGCGGGATGTGGTGGGCCAAAGTCATTCATGCAGGAACACTATATCATGTACAAACTGATAAAGCAGAGTAAACACATGATTAAGATGGAAGATGTAGCATCTCTCTTCCCTCTGATGCAGGAGGAAAATATGAGCTTCTGTCTGTTACTTTAGAAATGTAATTATCTTGTTTCTTACCTTTAAAGAGGAATTTGGATGTTTTAAAGGAGCACTGTGTAGTTTTGAAATTTTTAATCAGAAGAGAACTTTTATTCGTGTTTTTATGCCTAAACAAACTAAATAAACAAACACTTTTCATTTTTATTTCTGAATAAACAAACTGATCTTAAAGGACAGCACAATTTTATACGGTTTTACTTTGTTTATATGTGGCGGACCCTGCCACCTTTCTAGCTTCAAACAGGGTTCTGGGGACCTTATTGTCCCCTAAGAACAGCTAGTTTATTCGGTTATGGAAAAAATACATATTCCTGAGTTTGTATTATTTCCTCATTAATATTGTAAATATTAAAATTCTGAGTTTGAATTTGTTGTCCAAAACTACATAGTGCCCCTTTAAAATATCCACCATCAAGTGCAGTAGGAACAACTGGACACAATCAGCCTTTTTCACTGTTAAATTAACCAATTGTGGCACCTGAATCACTGCAGGATTGTTGATTGTTGTGTTCTTTAGGCAGTAAATTTAACTCTAATCTCCGCTACTACTCTACTTATCATGGCACAATTACAACAGAAAAAGTAATACTTTTTCAGACATGAGAATCTTTATGTCTCTGACACGCAGGATCATCCATGTTTAAAAGGGCACATTTAATTATTTGACTATAACTAATGCAGTGAAGATGGATATTCACAGTTATTGGTATTTGGAACAATATGGTGAGTGTGTGTATTGATCAGACTGGAGTCTTGTCGCGTCTGTCAATACCGGTAGATGAATCTAATTATGGTCCTTCTCTGTCTACTCAGTTAACTGTCAGCATGGGAGCCCTTAGCCTGTATGTCCAGTATGTGCTCACACACACGCACACACAGGCACACACACACGCACACACGCACACATACACACACACACACGTACACACAAAACTATCACAACATTAGGACAGTTGGCTTAGAGTCCCACCTCCTTCCTTAACATCCCACCATAAAGACTTAACACCGGTGCTAAAGCAAAAGCAGCTGTCATGGCTTATGTCATCTCAGTCTTATATGCATTTGTCTGGAGGAATTCACTCAGCTGTATATTTCATGCTGTTGACGTGGAGAATTAAATCTGTTGCATTATTTATTTGCATGTTTCGCTGTAATAGCAGAAACAACACCATGATCTCCTCATCCAGAGTGTGATGCACAGTGATCCAAACATTAATTTACTGTGAGAATACAGCAAAGGTTTTGTTTGGATAGACACAACACAGGATGTTGGGAGCCTAAAGATTTAACACATCCGCTAAATAGAGAACTAGAGGTGGAATCTGCATCCACCTTATACACAATAAGTAAATTAAAGACAGAAAGTACTTCTTGTTTTTTGTTGTGATAAATGTGTTTGATCATTTTCTAAAGATAAACCCCAAAGTTAACCCCACCAAGTATTTTTAATTGTCTTAATGTCAATTAAATGTCTCCATGGCTGCAACTAACAGTACATTTCATTGACGGTTAATCTGTCGATTGTTTTCTTGATTAATCAATTAGTTTTCGAGTCTATAAAACGTCAGAAAATGATGAAAAAAGGACAATCAGTGTCTCCCAAAACCACCAGTGACGTCCTCAAATGTGTAGAATATTCAAAGATATTCAGTTTACTGCGTTGGAGGAGTAAAAAAAACAATACATTTTTAAGAAAATATTCACACTATTTTCTTAAAAACATTACTCAAACCGAGTAACCAATTACCAAAATAATTTAAATTTAATTGTTGACAACTAATTTATTGATCGTCACAGCTCTGAATATCTCTGTTGTTTTTACTCTTTCTACTCTACAATTTTTATTTTTTGACTGATTGTGTCCTTTTTTTTGCTGCTGCAACCAATGATTTTTTTGTTTTTTGTTTTTCACTTCTAAAAACACCTGAACACAATCTGTTTCATGTGGCATCATCAGCTCTAAATCTTCATCAAAGCATCACATTAGGACTATGTCAGTCTTATTTACCAAAGCAAAACACTGAGTATTTGATAAAACAGTGTGCCTGTATTTCTGTGCAAACATATATTATACAAAGATAAATGATTGTAAACAAAAGCGTGAAATATACGGTCTGGTCCTTTACATGGTGCACGGAGCACCAAAATGCAGGCTAAGTTGGCCGCTGCATGTCACATAAAAATCTGTTATTTTCTGGAGAATTCACACTTTCTCTCTCTCTCTCTCACACACACACACAAAAAACAAGCTTTACACGTCATCCCCGGACAAGACTACACACACAAACAGGAGCTTGTGTCTTTGTTTGTTCAGTCTGTCACTTCACTCAGCCGCGTGTGGCCGTTCAGGGACTCCCCTATCTCCACAGCTTTTTCGAGGGAAAGTCATTTGAGTTCGAAATCTTCTTTGGCAAGTGCAACACTTCATCAAGGGTGAAGACTCCCCGGCTATCAAAGATGTATCAGTTGGTCTGATAAAGCCCTTGCCCTGGTCCCCGCACAGCAACATCCCATCATAAATAAAAGCAGCAGAAAAGAGGCCTTTGTCACTGTTTATCTGGACTGCTTTTCTTCCTCGCCCTTGATTTCCTCTTCAGAAAATTGATGCACCCTTAGATTGAAGCGGAGGGCTTGACAGGTAATGGTTAGTGTGATAACTGCTCAGATTTCATCAGCCAGGGCTTTTTTTTTTTCTTTGTGTGCAATTGTTGGAACTTTCAGCTAGATTACCTGTCATCCAGTGCATCAGATAAAAATGCAGAGTTGAGGAGATATAGCCAATACTGGGGGCAGATGGGAAGAAAAAGATCTGGATGGAGAATGTTGGATGTGAAAGGAACAGTGAGGACACAAATTTACATTTATCTGATAGTGAGGCAAATAGAACGTATTATTACCATCACAATCAGCGACGGTTTCCTCTTGGCACAGAGATTTGTGATTTATATTATGTGGTTTCGGTGGTGTACATGCTACATGTGCATATAATTTAGCAGTTTGAAGGGAAAAAACATGTCGCTGCCTGAGCTTTAATTTCCCCTTGCACTAAAATGCAAAATACTATAAGGCTTAAAACACTTCTGCGGCCTGTAATTTTAACAATGACTATTTATATGAAAGTATCTTTAAGAAATATATAACAATGTATAAAAAATGTTTCCCTTTTCCAACCAGACATTTTCAAACATATTTAAAAGGACAGCTGGGAAAAAAGATCTTCTCTGTATATGAGCGTTTATTGATTTTTTTTGTCGGGGGCAGACAACCTATTCAAGTCTAAAATAAAAAAGTCAAATCTGCATTTGGTCTTTTGCTCCACTGATGTTATGGTAACCAATAGAGCTGAAATCTTTGGCAGATGTGTGGCAGCAATTTTTTCTCAGCTATTATAGCATTATAAACACTCGGTTAGAGTTACATAAAACATGCATATTTTTGACTGGGAAATTTTCTGACGAGAGAAACAGCTGTGCTGGCCTTACAATGCATTAAGTATTTCATCCCTTTTAGATGGTTAAATTGTGCATGAAATGTTGCTGGCGCAGGGTTCTCCCGAGCTGGACTGATTAGGCAACATCTGTTACATTGGGAGAAATCCGTGTCGTTTCTAATTAGCTGTCAGGCTGCGGCTACGTTGTGCCTGATGGTGCCGAGGATCTGCCACAGGTTCCTCTCCTCGTACTGTCACCTGCTTGTGTGTCTCCCCCCACCGCCACCACTCCCCTCCCCTACTCTAGTTCCCCTTTCCATCCCCCTCTCCCCCTTACTCTCCCTCACACACACACTCATCAGCTGTAATTAGAGAGCAGGGTCCATACAAAAGAGCGAGCTGGGAGCCAGGCTCGAGCCCATCTGTGCAACCCCATCATCAGCGAGCACACAGCTCCTCCAACGCTGGGGGCCGCTCCCGAGCCGGGGCCCCCGCATGCTGATCATCTGAGCACACAAAACTTTCTTCCTCTGCCTCCCTCCTCCCTTGCCTTTATCTTTTCCTTTTCCACTCTGCTCTCTTTCACTCCGCGCTGAAAGAAAATCCATCCCAACTGGGCTAATTCATCTTGCTTTAATAAGGCTCAGAGTCTGGTAAATATTAAATGCGCCACAGTGAGGAACAGACAACACTGTGACCAGCTATCGACAGGATGCAGCATTAGAGGGATGGAATGAGCTGAAATCTATATGGACAAATTAACAAACACAGGAGCCTCAAAGAGACACTCACAACTGATGGTGTTTTCATTCACACACTATCTTGTTGTTTTAAGTCCTTATGTATTGAAGGTTTAAGCACTGACTCCCTTAAATCTCTTAATGTTTATTTTTAGCAGAATGTTTTTAAAAAAGATAAGATTTACTTTAACATCTCGTTGACCTTCTAAAGTGCATCAGTTACATTCATTACTAACTGTGTACACAATATGCCACTGCTATAGGTCAACTCCAGTGCTACTCATCACAATATCTGTCAGGTAATTCATTTCAGCAGCTAATCAATAATTCTTGCTTGCAGATGAACAAAAAAAACCCACAGCAAAGGCCAATACTTGTCTTTTTTCCCTTTATTTAATACATCAAATCCTTTTTGTCCTTCATTTCTTTTTCTCCTTTATTTAAGCAGATAACAGTCTTCTTAAGATGAAAGAAGGTAGCATTAACAGGTTAAGATAATATATGCTCAAAAGTAGTCAAAATATCTAGGTATACAAGATAGGTATGTGGTTTCAAAACTATCTAGAAGAATTACAAGAAACAAAACATGGCCTGTTTCTTTTGCATGAAAACTTAAATTTTTGTCATCTTGATCTACTTTAAACCCTTAAACGCGAAGACTCTTGCTTCATTTGTAGATATCAGCATACAGTTGCTGTATTTTTTGCCTGGGAAAAGCATACATGTTTGCATCTTAAAAATTAACCTTAGAGAATTACTCTGAATGACACAGAAGTGTAGTTGTGATGAAACATGATTAAAACTGACATTGTCAGTTTTAATCATGTTTCATCACAATTACACTTCTGTAGTCAAAAGCACGAAAGAAAAGAATCACTAACACACTCTCAACTCTTTCATCTTTTTTGTCATAAAACAAAACTAAAACACAGTAAAACTTTTTCTTTCTACTCCCAAACCTCTCAGTCAGGCTCTCGCCCTGTCATGACATAGTCAGACAACATACACGTCTGTCCCCTTGAGCAATCTCTGACAAGTTCAACTGGAGAGCCTGCGAGACGAGGGGAGGGGAAGTTCTGCTTGAGCGGCGCCTTAAGGCGGCAGATGAGACACGAAGATAATGTTGAGAGGTTATCATAGACACTTAACCACAACTGAGAGACGTCGTGGCCATGCCACCTTAAAATCAGATGTGTTATCTGAACGCTGACAGGTACGACTTGTCATGTACAGAGTATTAGTAACTCATGTTCTCTCAGGTGTCAGAGGCATCAGATGTGCTCTTAAACAAAGGGCTTGAAGGCTGAACTTCCCGTCAATGTTGAGACAGTTTGCTGATTGACTAATCTAATCTGGATCGTGTTCCATCTGTTACCTACATTTTATTATCGAGAGGTGTTGAAGATTAGATAGTGGAAAATGTGACACAGATTTGTTGTTGATGTCATAGGTCACACACCTTTAAGTAGAGCTAAGTTTACAATATGCAAGTTTCTGATTTGCTTTGAATAACTTTTCTTCCTGAGTAATTCATGTATCCCAAAATGTATTCATAACATTAATAATGTTGACATGTACTATTTTAAATCATCCGAATGCACAAGATATATTTTTGCCAAGGAAGAATTTAAAATGTTCTCCATCTAGTGAGTACAAACTTTACACTGATGGGAACTAAATGTTTTTGATAACTTATCATTTTGCACTCATAGGCCCTAGAATATTATTCATATTTAACTAAAAATGTGTCAGGTCATCATAGATCCACTACCTTTGCTCCCATCCCGTCTTTATTCCAGTTTCACATCATTTTATGTGAGAAAATCAGTGAAGCCACATGAATTGAAATGGAAAAAATATCCAATCCGACCCCAAGATACATAATAGTCGTCAGATGAGCAGACGAAAGATGATGAAGAAAAAGTTATAGGGGAAAAAAATTAGTCTGTAGATGTAGACGCAAGGCTGTCACAGTTCTGCTGCGAGCAAATCAAGGCAGGGAGAGGAAAAAATAGTCTGCGACCAAGAATGACAGGCCTGAGAGAATGTCACAGCAATTGTGGGGCCATCACTGGCAAGAGATGATGGGTGATTGCTTTGCGTTCCATGGCAAGTCCATCCTGGAGGACATTGCGCACCCTTGCTCATCTGTGGCCCAACCTTTGGCGCTGACATTTAAAGTGTTGATTTTGGAGCACTTATGCTAATTGTTGTAATTTTCCTGATGAAGCGCCATTCTGATACCTTGATGTGGCCAAGATAGTTTTACATTTTCTATGTGGTCCTCTTTGCCATTTGCACCGTGTAGTGTCAGCTCAGAGTGCTACTGAAAGCAGACAAAATTGCAAGCAAATTGCATCAGATTGCCAACATTGTGAAAAGGTAAATTGCTTGCAAATCTATTTAAACCACTGGCCTATTTTCATCAGCTATGGTGCTTGGTATTCATGATTGCTTAATTGACGACCTTTTCTATTGTGTAGTGCTTTATGGTGCGATGGAAAACAATCTTTACCAAACCAATTACCCTTTTTTTTCCTCCACACTACTACATTAGAGCTGTGATTGCAACGGCGAGTCCTTTGTAAATGAACTTTCTGGTTTCAGGGAATAAAGTGTCATTTGGTTGATATGATGTTGTTGTGCTTGTTTTTTTGTTTTTTTTTAAGGCTGCTAAAAAGATGGACTGTTTTAGTTATACCCTGTCCATGTGTGACAGTAATAAGGCTATAATAAGCTTGTCCATGTGAGAGACTTGTTAAATATAGAAATATTTTGTCACACTATCAATCATGAGCATTTACCCACTGCTTAGGTTTATAAAGCTTTCGATGTGGCCATTTAGATTTGGACATTTGTTGCAGTTTAAGGCATTATAGCAGCTTGCTGTGGAGTTAATAGTAATGACACTTGCAGCGAACGGACTTTCACCTCATCAATCACTCACACTTTATTTATGTAACGCAAGACATTCATCAAATGGAAAGTGTGGAACAAGACAACAGTTAGAAATAACAAGACTTTAAATAAGAAAAACATTTAAAAGGATAAAATAAGACATAATAAAAAGAAAACAATAATAAAAGAAAAAAAAATAGTTGTCAAAACACAAGTTGAAATGTACACACACTAGATGAAGCCAGGCTAATAAAAGGGAGTTTTAAGGTTTCTGTCAAAAATATTCACATTTTCAGCGGGTCTGGGAGCTACAAGTGTACTACCTTCTACCAACAAACACGAGAAGAAGGCTATTCAATTCGGGATGGTGATTGTGAAAAAACTGATTTTACGTATGTGGAAAATTTGTGCCGACATATGACTTGTGGCTGGGAGAAATGTCCAACACTACATCTTGAGAGACTGAGGCTTTATAACAAAGATAGAGGAGAGGTATTTGATAAGACATGGGACCATGTACTGAGATACCTTAAGGGGCAAGACCTACAAACTTAATGCTTCACTGTGCACAGATGTATATGAGTTTGCGTATACTTATACTTATTCTTTTATTTATTCATAGATGTTTTCCTTTTGTCATTTGCCTTATTGTCTTACTATGACCATGGACTGATACCATAATTTTAGATGTGCCATGTTCTGTATGTTATATCTTTCTTTCCTATGTTCTTCTTTTCTTTTTGTTTCTCTGTCTTTTGAAAAATAATAAACATATTTTAAAATATATATATATATGTTCACACTTCCTGCCTCCCCTCAGGTCCTCCCGTGGCTGTTCCACAACGTGGAGCCATCGTAACTAAAAGCGGCCCCACCGTGGGTCTTAGACCGGTGCCTAGGAACAACCATGAGACAACTACTGGAGAACCTGAGGGATCTAGCTAGTGCATGTATTAAATCATGTCAGACAAGTAGTAGGGAGCAAGACCTTGCTTGCAGACCAATAAAAGAATCTTAAAATCATTTTGAAAACTGATGGGGCCAGCAGTCAGTGCAGCGATTTTGAAACAAGTATAATATCCGCTTTCTTGTTGCCAGAATTAAATGCTGGCATTGTACGTCTCTGGAAAGCACAGATACCTTAAAGCAACATTACGTAGAAATTTATATTTTGTGCAATTTGGCACCCCACACCGTTTCTGAGTGTAACACCACTGTCATAAATACAAATCCCAGGTCTGTAACAATTTGTCAAATATAATGTAGGTGCTAACTACAAACAAAACTCACACTCACAATGTTATGTGTTGAAAACTTGTATGTTGAAGTAAACGTGTATGTAACGCTGTGATCCTACCCTCTCACGGAGGTTACATAATGCAGAAACAAGTGAGAGAGACAGAAACATCCTATTACAAGACACTGTACCATCAACATGATTTTGAAGCAGTTATTTTAAGGTAAAAAAAAGTTACATAATGTTGCTTTAAGTATACACATATTGTACGAATCTTACCAACATTTTTACAGATAGGCAAGATAGCTGCCAAGCAAGAGACCATGGTTTGAGACAGCATTTCAACATTTGTAAGCGTGAAACCACTGGGTATTTTTCCGACATTTGGCGATTTTCCAGCTGGATATTTTTGACAAGACTTTTTAACGATTTGCCGCCAAAAACTGGAGTTTGTTAACCAGACAACACAACAATTTCCAGCCATGTTTGTGGCAACAGAGCCAGGCAAGTGAAAACATGATCTTTTCCTTACCCTAACCAAATGGGGGTTTTTGCTGGCTGGAGCACCACCACATACAGCTGGAGCCCTTTTTATGTTTTTCGCCCCTGCCCCTCTGCCAATGCCTACAACTAACCAGACCATAAGCACAGCGTTGTTACAATGTCAAATTAAAAACTGATAATAAAAAACTTTCAAGTTGCAACTTAAAGAAATGTAATATTTCAACATATTAGTGGTTTGCAGGAACCTAAATTGCTAACATTCATTCTGGTGAATGGGTTGTTTTATCACCTAGGGTTCCCGATGCTGAGATTTCAATCACACTTTTGAGACACACTCTTATTCTTTTTCTTTACAACATCATTATTTCTACCAAGCGATGTCTGATGGTTTACGAAACAGTCCAGGAGAAGTCACTGCCACACTCCGAACTTTATTAATCTCCTGAATACTGAGACATTAATTTTTATTCTGCTTCAATCAACACATCTTTCATCCATCCAGTTGTCGGCTACAAAACTCCATTTTCATTCATTACTGTCTCAAAAGCATGATGATGAGGAAGCGCCTCCCTCCCTCCCCAGACAGACTTAGTATTCCTGTATTGAATGTACCAAAGTGCTGTCAGTCTGCTCACATCTCCTCTGCCAGACAGGCCAATAGAATTAACCCTGGATTAACCCTCCAGGCCCGAGTGCAAGGTAATGGCCTTGGCTAATGGCTGTGTGTGCCCAATGCCAGGTACCATTGACTCTCGCTGGCACAGTTTGCTCCATCTGAGGGGCAGTATGACAGCATGGCCATCTCTGTACAGCTGGCGTCCGAGTGCCACTGCCAGGCGTGGATGATACTCAGCCGTGCCATCCCTCCAGGATCATAAGGCGCTCCGCTCTCTGGCCCTGTCTCCATCTTGACCAACATGGCAAAAGATGCTCGAGGAGAACATGAGTCATCTGGACCCTCGTCACACTCCTCATAGAGATTATGTGCTGTAAAACCCAAACAGTTTGTCATTAATATCGCAGATTGATTCAACACTTATAGGACTATGAGACATTATAGTCAATCATCTAAAACAGAAAACTGGCACTTTTGAGGCTGTGACAGGCTTTATTTTAGTCCAGTCATATTCTGCTCTGGCAGCTCTCAGCGTGCAGTCGCTGTCGTATATAAACAGCTCTCATCCTCACTTCTTTTGTGCTCATGTCTTTGCCTGAGGTGAGGGAGTGTAATGCAGGCAGGAGGTGGGAGGTGGGGGGGTGAGAAAGAGGACTCAAATCAGTCTGAACAAGGAAGCGGTCTCCTCCTCTCTTGTAGATTAGCTCATTTTAACTGCGGCCAGGCTTTTACACAGACAGAGGATGGGTTTAGTGTGTGTATATGTGGGTGTGTGTTAGGGGAGGTGTGTATGTGTGGAGGAGGGGGGGGTCATATAACCCCTCCTGCCATTTTAGCAGACCAGAGCTCAGTGAATGTGGAGGTTGGGGAGGAGGGGGGGCTGTAAATTTTCTCTGAGTCAGGGCAAAGCTGATTGATCTCTGAGTGTAAAATCGATAAGAAGACACTGTCATTTTTGTAAAGGATGAGTTGGAAAGAGAAAATAAATTAAGACTCCCCAGATCAGGCTGGATGTGCACACACTGAGGCTTCGCTCTCATTAATTCAGTGCAGTCAGGTATTTTTGGTAATGTTGTGTCCACAGCTCCAATCTCACAGGTGCCTATAGCCGGGGCAGGCTCTGCTGGGCCCTTTATTACACTATGTATATTTCATTGCAGCCATGCAGGGAAGTCAGACACTTGCCCTTGCAGCCCCTCCATGTCTTGATTCCTGATTAATCTATTTTGTTATTTTCAGAAGTACATCACGCCAGGAGTTGATTAAATCAGGAATTGAAAGCCATTGTCTTTCTTGCATGTCCCTTATCAGAACTAATGTGCCGGCTGTGGTCATTTGTCTTGAGTTGTTATAAGAAATAAAGACTGGTGCACTTTTCTCTTCGGTGAGATATTGCAGGAAGATTAATTTACTACTTCTCATCTCTTAGCTCCTCAGTTTACTGTCTGCAATGTCTCCTGCGATATTTTTCATGCTTAGATATGCTGTTTTCACTTATTCATTCCTGTTTCACCTTGATCTTCTCATCTATTATATTACACTTCTTCGGGGCACTGAGAGAATATAGTCCTCATGGCCTTATTAGATTGATGGTTACAGAAACCATTGCATAATATCAACTTTCAGCGGGCCATTTTTCACCGTGTGCCCACCTGTGTTTCATCTGATCAGCGCTCGTGATTCGCTTTACATCTCCGGCTAGTGTCTTTGTTTATACCCTTGTGCTTTGTGTCATGTAGGACATCGTTGTCTGTGGCGCTGCATGCATGAGCAGTGTGTGTGTGTGTGTGTGTGTGTGTGTGTGTGTGTGTGTGTGTGTGTGTGTGTGTGCACCTTCCCAGTGGCTTTTATCAGCTGGTCTCTAATGTGTCAGTTGTTGCTGAGGATCCACTCATCACGCCGCTGTCTCTGCTGTTCAGCGGGGCTATTAAGGACACATCAAGCTATCAGGAGGCAGCTCTCGGGGACTGGCAGGCATAAAATACACCCTTTGGCCTCACTCTGAATAATCTTCAGGTCAGAGGGGCTTCGCGTAGAGCTGGGGGCTTTAGAACAAGCGCTGTGGGACAGAGACCTGACAGATTGAAGACTTAAACAGTCACACATCATATGTGCGGGTCAACTTTTTCGGTTTGCAGACCTCTGGGATCTTTAAAGGCGTGACATTGCGGACAGACGATGTGTAGCTCTGAGTTTCTCTTGGCTACACTCGAGAGGAGCAAGACTAACTAGAGCAGATTTATCTGGATGTATAAAACAAAGCAAATCAGCAATACCCAAGAGGTTCAGAGACATCTGTGTTTTGCAAACCAAAAGAGTAATTCTTTAAACCGCGGAGGTGAAAGGAGATAATTTGTATGTGAAATACTCATTTAATTCACATTCACTAAGCAGGTTATCAAATTAAATCAGGGCTCTGTTAGGCCTGCCACTTGGGCTTTTGGGCCAGGCTTCATGTGTAAAATTGGCCAACAAGAGATTTGGGGGGGCGCTTTGCACGCCCCTGTCACGTCATCTCTTGGCTCCCCTTAGGAGGCCGATCCCAGGGTCAGTGCTTGTGGAGAGATGCCTCTATGGACTGCCACAGGGCGACAGGGCCACAACACCACCTCCAGCTGGGCAACTTATTACAGCCCCGGTCTTTCTCACCCCCTCCTCACCTGCCCCAGCCATTCACAACATCATCAAGCCATCACATATTCATGAAGCTGTGTGCTGGTGGAGTGTGTGTTTGTGAGGGATAGATGGGTGGTGGTGGTGGTGGTGGTGGTAGCGGGGGGGTTACCAGTGCAGTGACACTGTGCGGTGGTTGTGGCAATGGTGCAGCGGTTGGGAGACTGCAGTTGGGAGACTGTAGGGGGGTGAGTCTGCAGGTGGCTGTCACATCCGTAATTGCCTCATACTTCCCTCTGCAGCGTAAAATTGTTTTCATTATGTGTCATGCACACAGTGCCAGGCAAGGGCCCCTTGAGAGCATTCCCAAGAGCCAGAGGGAGGAGGCACTCCACTTAAACAGCCGCTTAGCTTCAAATAAGAAAGGAGAAAAGGAGCAGAGAGAGGAGGTGGAGGAGGAGGAGGACAGGAGAGAGGGAAGGGGTGTGGAAAAAACAGAGGAAGCTCATCATTAACTGTGTTCGAACAACAGCAGACAAGTGTGAGCTCATGCACAAAAACCAGGCAGAGCTTATCCTAAACATCTCAGTTACCAGGGGGGAGTTGGTGTGGCTTCAACCACACTGTGAGCTCCTGGAGGGCTTCCGTGGTCAGAGGGGGGAGAAAAACAAGGAGCGGGAAAAGAAAAGGAGAAAAAGTTTCCACCTGACTGGAGTTCCCATGGTTTGCCATGCAGGAGGGTAAGCAGGTTTCAGCAATAAACTCAGGCATTGTCAGGCAATAATGCTCAGTCAGGTCCCTCCATTGGGATTCAAGGGTGTCTTTTTCTCTGCTCCCTGCGCTGCACTAATCACAGGCCTACTTTGTTTAATTGCAGCAAAAGGGAGAAAATGTGTTCAAGAAGTCATCCTAATCCCTCCCCTTTACCCCCTGCTCCCTCACAACAGCTTTGCTTCTCCATACTCTGTGCCTCTCCTCTGCTCCCCACCCCCTTTTCCTTTTTTAATGAATTGTGGAACTTTACACAGACAACAAACAGCAGAACCATGACAAATAAAGGATAGAGCAGAGGGAGGGAGCGTGATAGGTAAGGGCCTGAGGTGTTGGCTGCTTATCTATGAAAAAACACTTCCGCTGGATTTAAGCGCTTGCAACAAGTGCCATTACAGTAGTTTTTGGATGCTGCTGATGCACAGGAGGTGGGGGGTGGGAGGATCAGATGGAAAATAAATCCTGCATGCAGCTAGCTGCTGGTAGCCCGCTGGGCATGCAGGCTCAGAATAATCATCGCTGTAAAAGCATGTCAAAGCGCCCTCAATGGACACAAATTCGCTCCTTCTATTTTTCAATCGTAGATTTAGAAACTTAAGGTGCTGCGCATTGTACTTGATGACTCCGGGGTCACAGGCGCCAGGGGGGCAAGGGAGGGGATTTATCAATCAGGACTCCTCGTCTTTCTAAAGCTGAATAAAAAGCGACCCATGAAGAGACAAACCAGTCCCCTTTTAACCAAAGGCTTTTCTTATTCATTAGATCCGGATTCTGGCTTCTCCCTTTACCTCCTTCTCTAGAGAGCGAGGCATCTCAAGCATAGAAAACCACTCAGTGGAAGGAGAGAAAATTCAAAAAGATCCCTTAACTAAAGTTTAGGATAACGTCACAGGCGGTGTCCATCTATGACTGACTGAGTTAAAATCTTTAAAGATATTTTGATCAGTTAACATCATATTACTATAAACATACAATAAATGTTTATATGCAATCATCTAAAATGACAATTGCTATTGCAGATATCCAAAGATCAACAGTAAAAAAAAAAGTTTTTAATTAAAATCTTTTTTTGGAAAATAGGCTGTCGCTATTTGCTGTTAATTATTTTTTTTCTGGCAATCACTTTTCTTTTGTAAATATTTTGACTGACGTGAGGAATATTCAAATGTCATCGGTTCTCTTTCACAGATAGAGAAAAAGGTGTAAAATAAAAAATCTGAACATAGAAAATACAATGTGAAAGCTTTCCCACCAAAAACTGCAACCATATTACAATTTTCTCGAGACTTCCTAACCAACTAATGGTAATTTTCATCAGCAAAAAATAAAAATTAGATATATTTTGAGTGATTAAATACATCCTGTAAGCTGTTTGTTCATGTTTTAGGGAAATCAAATCCCAAAAGTTATTCCAAAGTGATGCAAATGCAAACATCATCGCCATAATTATCAAAAATATATGATTTGTAAAACACTTATTTTCTCTCAACTTTGTTACTTTCAGACTTCAGAAAAAGACAACAAAAAGCATCCATAAACAGCATAATAAAAAAAAAGGAAAATAATAAAATATTTTGAATGTGAACCACAGTAATAATTCAAAAAGTGATCTTTGTAAAGGAATGTTACAGAACCCCTTTTGGCCAAAGTGGATGAGGGTTTAGATGAGAAAATCCACCCTAAGTAAACGACTTCCCATGTGACCTGGGGCAAGTCACTTAACCTCTGTCTTCATGCCCACCACCCAAGTTTAAACAAGAGGATTGCTCAGTTCCATCCCCATACACTCCTCAAGTCCCCTTAGACCAAATCATTTTGCTCAGGGTGAAAAGCCCTCCGCACACAGCTCTCAGAGTAAACAAATATACCCTTTTTTATAACAATGTCCAACCTTTGACAACACCTAGGAGTCACATCGAGAGCAAACATGAATAACCCTGCTGAAAATGCTGCGTTTGTTCATCATTTTTGCAGTTTGTAATCCACAAAACCATCAAGAATCAACATTTTTAGTTTAATGTGTCTTCATGTGCGTCTTTTCACAACAAGATAATAATCTAGCGCAGCAGTTATCTTATGAAATTCAGGTTATCTTATTTCTCTCCCTGGTTTGTCCCTTAACTTTTGTGATTCCACTCGAGACTGTTGCAAGCCAATGAGCGCCACCGATTCCTGTGAATGTAGCATTATGGCCCAATCTCTTTCTCACTCCCTGAAAGACTGTTTAAATGGTTTGGTTTATTATTGGCCAAGGAAGGCTAAAGGCTTCTGTCAGCATTTGGGAGAGGGAATCACTGCCTCTTAACTGGACAGCTGTTCCGGCCTTACCCCACTTTTCATATGGATATGTATGTTAATGACAGGCAATGGACTGGAGATGAAGAGGCCTGAGCGCTAGGCCCTCTCTTCAGCGCACTTCTAAAGCTTCCACAAAAGGAGCAGTAAAAGAGGCTGCAATGGTGAAGCTCCCACTTTTGTGCCCTGAATTAGTTCTGCAAGCAATGAAAGTGATCTTTTCTGGACGACAGGGGAAGTCTGCCGATGGCTGGACCAGCTCATTAGCACAAAAGTCTGTTGGGACATATAATTGACTGATGCAGATCCCCCGCCTGTCACAACATGGCGCAGGCTGTGGGACGGAGCACATACAGAAAAATACCTTTCCTCTTCAAAACTCACCTAACAGTTTACATTACAGCTGCCCTCCCCCTGCCTTTAGGTGCTGTTGTGTTTACTTCCTGCATGCAAATGTTGCATCCCGCAGCCTGCTGACGGCAATGGAGCTCTGCTTCCTGTTGCTGTCAACACTGTTGATATCACATCTATTGACATTACTCAGTGGGAAGAGAAAAACAGATATCACAATCTTCTACATCAAGGGGGCCTAGAAATATTTCATTATCATTTAATTCAACCCAGTACCCAGTGCTATGGAATAGATGAAATAATTGTGAAGATTTATTTGCCAGTACAGACTCAGTTTTGCAACAAATTGTTGGATTCACGTTTGGTGTGGATATTTACTTTGTCGATTTTTTAAGGATGGAATGACTAACATGTGCAGCTACTGGAATATTAAACTTGCCTTCCTGATATGCAGCAGGAATCTCTCTCTCTCTCGCTCTCTCTCTTTTTGTTTCATTTATAGACTGGAGACTGGAGTAACAAACATGCTCAGCGCACCAGAAGCCCCTAATGGCTGCATCATGGTTAAATTGACTGGAAAATGCTGTTTTAATTTCCATGTTAATTGAAATGGACTAATTGTTAATATATTCCGAGAGCAAAGTACCAAAATGGAATAATTTCCCCAAAATTTAATCCATTTAGAAATGGCTCTGGAACCGATCATGGTTTCAGGATGTTTGTCTGGCCGTGCATTAAAAAACAAATCTCAGATAACTAAATAATTCAAGTCTCGTAAAGTTACTTTAACTTTTTTTTACGCGGAAGACATTAATAGATATTTTTCTAGTTAAATTCAGAGACTTGGACAGTGTAAAGGAGTCCACTTGAAAACAATTGCCATTGTTTTTCCATTTTTAAGCAAAAGAATTTTGTCAAGCAGCTAAATAGGGTATTCTTCATGGTCTCCCTTCTTCACAGGCAACTATAGAAATTAGCCCTACGTTTCTCGGCTCTCACACATGGATACACACGCTTGCATGGACACAAGAAAAATTTCTTTTCTTCTGTCAGCATTCCTGGCCAACAATGGCTAGATTAGTGGACGTGAGGGCCCCCTCGGGGGCACGTATTGTGGCACAGAATACCCTCGGCAGGAACAGCTGGTAGGGGTTAATGGCTACTGAACCTCTCAGCCGGAGCCCTTTCTCTATTGTGTGTTCCGCTCATGGGAAGGAAGGGGGCCGCTGACAGCTTCTGGGGTGTGAGGAACCCTCAGAACAGCACCCGGGTCACCCCAAATGGGGAGCAGGGCAGAGGGTGGGGGGAAGGAGTACGGGGGAGGGGGGACCTTGATGCTGAGGGTGGTAGGATGGTGGCAATAGGGAAGTCTCTGTGGACCAGGAACCAAAAGCTGCACATCAACACACACAGCCAACAGTAGAATTAGCATCAGTGTATATTCAGCAGGTAACAATAAGGGCTGGACAATGGGAGGGGCAAACTGTACACAAGGAGAGGGGGTAAAGATGACAGCGGGGAGGTGGTGGTGGGGTCTCTGCAGAGGCTGAGTGACATCAACTCATCATGTGATTTGATGTTTACGTGAACAAAAAGCACAACCAGTGTTACCAGTTTAATTATGTCCCCGCTAAGATTTTCAATGCATTTAAAATATATATATATATGTATATATATATATATATATATATATCACTATTACTGATCAAAAATATTCACTCTTGAAAGGGTTTTTTTCTTTTTTTTTTTTTTTAAGTAATGATCCGAAAACAGGTCAGGATAATAATGAGCCTGACAATTTGTATGTAAATGTATCCTGGAAAGAAAAAAAAAAACACCTTCAGAAAGCATTGTCAAAGCTCCCTCTCACACAAATGATGTCTGGTCCGCAGTCTCGTTGCATCTTAATGATCCTGTTGCCTCATTTCGGTGATAGCCTGATGTGATCTAGGGCTGGGGTCACTCTGCCGGGGCTCCTATCCTTCGTAATGGCCCCACACATTAGTATTCAAAGCTGAGGATACACAGGAGTAAGCAGTCCTCAGATGCTGCTGCCTCTTGGCTGTCTGTGTGTTTCAGCTACTCTCCCCTCCGGTCCTCCTGGAGTGTGTGTGTGTGTGTGTGTGTGTGTGTGGCCTGTGTCGCCTTGTCTCGTCAGCATCACAGGGCTCGAGCCTTGCCACCCAGAGGAGCCCCTCTGTCAGGGCGAGAGGGACCGCACCTCCGATTTAATCCCTCAGTCACTCGCCCCCCGCTGTGCAGCGTGGAGAAGCCCCTCTCCCTGATCCATCCAAGCCTCTCACACCAGCGGCCACACTCATTAGACGGCTGATTATGATAGTGTGCCGGTGTAATGTTTAATCGAGTCTGACACCTGATTCGCCATGTTACAAATCCTGTCATGCAAATTGAGCCATTTGTGTTGTTTGATATGGAGAGATGGGCTATGAAATGAAAGATTAGCCCTGAAATGAGACACGGGGGACGTGTGCCCTCTGCTCCTGCCGCTGTGATTACAAAGATGAGAACAAGCATCTTTTTCCCTTGCTGGTGTATCGCTGTGGCCGCAGGACACATTAAATTAACATGGCGTTTTTCTCCCCGAAGGAATCAGAAAGGCGGCTTATCACTGAGAAAATGTCTCATCTCACCCCCTGCAAACAAGAGCAGGATAATGGGCCTTTGGGAGCACAGAAATCAGCCCAGTCTGTGACAACCGATGTAAATAATTCAGCCTCTCAGGTTTGGAGTCTTTTCATGATAGAAGCAATATAGCATCTTATGTGACCAGTTAAATCAGCGTATACGTGAAATATTTCTATAGCAAATGTAATTTCAATCTTTTCTTTTTGGTGGGAAAGAGTCATTGGCATGCTGTGGGAAAGTATTTCAATTGCATTGTAAAGACAAAACAAATTGCTGATCTGAGGGTTGTATGGAATTGAAATTGTAGGGGGTTGGTTGACACACAGATGGGGTAAATTAAACGGGGGGGGTGGACGCCCAACTTGCCATTTTTCACTGCCCTGTAATGACACCTGTTTTAAGAATGGCCGCTCCTCATCTGTAGCAAAAAGTGACAGTCTGAACAAGTGCTCTCGAACGTCTCATGTGGGCCTACTTATCAGCCCCCTTACTGTAAACATTTCATTTCCTCATCCTGTCAGAAATGTCTTTGTTGCTGCTTGTTGCTCGGGCTTTAATCTGAAAGACAAAGTCAGCCAGATAGCTCCCCCGCTTTCTATTTGTCTTTTTGCTTCCTCCTCTCTCATCTCTTGTGACAACCTTGTCTTTAGAGCTACTTAACTTCATGTTCCAGTATTTCTTGCCCTTTATAGAGAGTGTAAAGGTCCTTTAAAATGTGTTCTTTTAAGTGGCTCACTGTTTGTCTCTCTGTCAATCTGAGGTTACAGTGCTGATGTTTATCTCCCGGTCAACAATGGATTACATTACCACAAACATTGTCAGATGCCTCCAGTCGCACGGGGGCTTTTTTCATATTCCCTCCCGCGAGGATGGTTGTGCAAATTAAACACTGCTATGATTTCAGCGTCTCCGGGCAGGCAGCCAGAGCTCGGTCGTGAGTTATTGCAGCAGCAGAAGCCTTTTATGTGAGTCAATTCTCGTCTCAGTGGAAATCTACCTGTTTTTACAAGTCATCTCCTCTGAGAAACACCTGTACTGAGCAACAGGCTCATTGTTTTCCTCTCAGCTACATCGTAAAGATTGAGAGACGAGAGAGACAACGCCAGGCAGGTTTGCTGAATCACTCATCCTTCCTGGCGCCACTCGGCTGACTGAAGAGTTCCTGTCAAAAACACTCCATCATGACTGATGTTGGACTAGAAATCCTTTAACTTGTTTGTACCATTATATTGGGCTGTTTGCCTCACAGGAAACATAAGCTCATCTTTCTGGTACCATTACAAAATAAAATCCCTTTTTCCAACCAATTCATGGTTGCAGAATTATGGATTATTTGGCAAAATCCAAATGATTTATCTATTAATTTAATATTTTGGTTAATGGGAATTTTACAGATTGGCAAATAGAAATGTGCACACAATATGAATCCATAAAGAAAAATAGCATATATAGTGTTTCTGGTTGAAAAACAGGTTTAGCCAGAAATTGCTCTTTCAAACGATATTGTGAATGACAACAATTTCTCTCCAGCAGAGCCGTGAAAAACACAGTGTGACTTATTTTCAGCCTAAGTTACAGTCAAGCTTCTCTTCTCCGTAGTTTTGTTGAGTGTAAAAGAGTGACTCGCTCTTTTCTGTTAAATATAAATGTTACTGTTTTCCCAAACTGCCCAGAATATTGTAAAGTTATTGATTATGTGTCATGTTTGGCGGCTCTTATTGATGGCACAAGAATGTGAAAGTAGCCGGCAACCTGGATGTAAAGATCAGGATTTATTGCCCAGAATCTCTTGAACAATTTTATCAAAAGCCCATTCCACTGTGACATTTTTTTTCTCCCATAAATCAGCGAGGGGAAATCTATCAGTGGACAGTAGTGAGAGATAGATGAGCAGAGGGATGAGGGGGTCAGCAGAGATTTTTCACTGGTCCTCCCCGTCACAGCCACAGCCTCACTTTTTCACCTTTATGAATTGGTCTTTTACTGACTGGCCGGGCTTTTAATTTGTTCCACACACTCGGGGAAAAAAAGAAAAAAAAAAACTCTGAACATTTAGACTTTGCACATAAGATAATGTATTGATTGTTAAAGCACTGGTGCATTGGGTTTCTAGCTCATATTTAGATAGCACAAACTTTAGATAAATGGTTCTTGGGAGATGGGTCAACCCCTATATTATTAATATCCCAGATTTATTCTGCTTTGGCAGCAAAGATATGAAGCATCAGGGGTCTTAATACATGTAATTTGTAAAATGCCCTGAATTCAAATTGGTTACATAAAGAAAAGAGCAAGAAGACAGAGTTTGTATAGCAGTTAACATTTTGCGGTAATGACAAGGTAGTAATGTATGGCATTATGAGTCAGATATGCATCCCTGTCCTCAGGCACATGCAAGAAAGATTGTATTTCTCAATAGGAGGAAAAAGTATTTAGGGTGAGGCACCGGTGGGAAAATAAAGGGAATGCACGCACACGGTTCAGATAAGGATCGCAAATTGTTTGCTCATTTTGTTTTAATTGCATCAATTTGAGTCTATACAAAGATACATATATATTTACCACAATTTAACCATATGTTGGAAATGAAAGCATGTGTATTTGTTTTCATTAAAATGAGTCCAAACAGATAATTATATTGTCTATCACAGACACAGTATAGTGTTGACCCTGAAAGTTTTTGTAGTTCCCGTTTTTTCCCTTTTATTTGATGGATTTATTCCCGTGTCATTAGTCTCAGTGCTGTGTGTTGGTGTACCTATAGTCAGTCCACCCAATCTGACTTGATTGAAGGACCACATTTGCTATGCGGCCATGTAAAGTAGAAGCCTTGAAATATCACACTGACCTTGGTGTTCCTTTCTGATTCATTTTTCCCTGACACCCCATCCTCAGATGGGTTTTCTAAACAGTTGGACACCTGACTGATATACTCACACTGTGAATCTTCCAGTTATTTTCAAATATAATTAAGGAGCAATGAAATACTGTGAAGTTGTTGTGTATTATCACAATGTAATTTAGTTTGTTTTGATAAAACGCTGTGAAATGCATTTTGTGCATAGTAAATGTTGGATTTTAAAGGTGCACGATGTAGTTTTGGAGAAAAAAAATTCAAACTCAAAGGTTTTTATGATATTCATAAGTAATAATTCAACTTTAGAAATATTTATTTGATATACAGTATTTTATAACTTAATAAACAAGCCGTCCCCAGATGGAAATAAGGTCCCCAGAGCGCTGTTTGTAGTTAGAAAGGTGGCTACTTAGAGGGTTCCTGCAAATATAAAGAAAGTAAAGCAGTATGAAATTGTCCTTTTCTTTTTAGTCTATTCAGTCATGGAAATTAATTAATGAAAATCTTTACATCTGATTAAAATTTCTTCCCCAAACCTACATTGTGCACCTTTAAATAAAATCATTAAAAAAAATACAACTTTTTGATAGAAACGTCTTTGTAAAAGAAGAAAATTCAATATTCAAAGTGATTTTTGTGCAGTTTTTACACAGCATACTGTTTTTTGTTTTATATATGATGTAATATTTATTGCACTAGATGTTGGATGATGCAAAGGCCAATAAAATTGAACTTTTGTTTGTTGTTCTTCAACCTTTTGAAAACAAATGCTACATGGTCTGGCTGACATTTGCAAGTATGAATGTTTGTGCAGATCCATTTAGAGTAAAGCATATTTAAGGATGACCTTGTTAGACAAGAACAATTAAATAGATTTTCCTAGTTGTTCACTGCTAGGCAGATATGTTAATAAGCCTTAAAGGACATTTCATTTGCAAAGCAGCATTAACATTATCTCACCTTTAATTACAGCAGAACAACTTCGCAATCTGACTTTTTAAGTGAAATTTACAACAGATAGTAAAGAAAACAGCAGAATTGTAAAGTAGTTTACAGCATTTTGTCTGTATGAACAAATCTGCTTTTTCTGTCTCTTGCAGATTTGTGTGAATATTTAATCTTTGCTGTGTTTTGAAGAGTGATTTCTGCATAGGCACACAACTTAATAAAAATCCTCCTCACGGCAGTCCTGTAAAAATGGTTTTGTGTTCAGATGGCTCCACGGTGTTGTCAGGTGACATTGTTGGCATACTTGTTTCCTGTGCCCTCGGGGACAGAGGCAGTGAACACAAGGGATGAGAGAGCCGCCTAGTGTCGTCTACCTGTCTGATTTACTGTCCTGCTGCGTTTGAAGTAGGACAGGCGGAATTCACTCCACTCTGGTTCTTTGTGATCAGTCCTCCCAGATTACAGCCCAGGTGAGGCCCCTCGCCTTCAACCACAGGATATAGGAAGTACCTGTCTGTCGTAGCCCCTGGACATTGCCACTGAGACACTGCTGACATGCATGTTTCAATGCACAAGACCCTTCTGCTCACACACATGATGACTTATATGTGCATTGACAAACTTTAAAGATCACAATGCTGATTGCACAATTGAGGATGGGTTAAAATATGCATGTAGCATGAGAATAGCCTGGAGCTGTGGCGCTGTGGTGTTTTAACCTGTTGTGCACCCAGACAGCACAGCATGAGCCTGGCGTCAGCAATGTTTTTTCTTTGTCAGACCTGTTCAGCACACGGGAACACAAGCCAATACTTGTGATGTGTTTGGCTGTAGCTCTTTTTGAAAACAAGCTTTCTGACAACAGCAACAGTCACTGCTGCTGCTGGCACCAAAACCTGCTTTGTTTAAATGATAGCAAACTCTTTGGAAACCGCTGGAAACTAAAATGACCAGTTTATCATTTCAAAATGGAAAATCAGTCACTATAGGCCCTGCAGACGACATATGATGGTACATGTGTGCATCAAAAGAGGCTTCCTCGTGTTTATAGACAAGAGCATCATGACATGCTAAATATTTATGTCTTTTTCAATTCCCCAGTATTCCCACCTCATCAGCCACCAGTGTATATGGGCTTCAGGACAGAGTGATGTTGGCATGGTGTGGCTGATTAGAGTCAATCAGCAGGGGGTGAAACTAGCATTTCCTTCAAAACAACCACAGAGGTCTGGAAGGAGAAATCCTCTCGGCACATCAGCTAATGGCGCGGCCAAATTTTCATAGACCAAATGACAGCTTGATTGTGAGCAGCATGTTCACTTGGAATTGGGATGCTGATTTGGTGCTGATAGAGGGGATTCAGAGAGGGGAAGAGGCAGAATATAATCAACACCTCTAAAAGTTAAACAGAGCACTGGCATCAAAGAAATTGATTGGGGAAGATGTTGTAAGGGAGCTGATATGTCCCAAGAATAAAAGCAGCCGCCTTAAATCTGACATTTTGCCGCGCAGCACAATCAGACAGTTGAATCAACAATGCTTTGTGTGGCGATTATATAAATTTGAAACACTGATAGAAGTTGGTATTCACATTTGATTATGCCAAGTGCAGGCAGGGAATTTAACAGATCAGCAACCTTGCAGAGCAAAAAGAAGTCAAATGAAAACGAGGGTAAACACATGACTTTGTATAGCTAAAGTGTTGATGTCGTTTTTCACATGTTCCTGAAAACATAAAATTCATAAAAATGCATTTCTCTCATTGTTTAAATATGTACGATAAAACATTATTATGTTGAATAAAAATAAAAATGAGAAACCGACTCTCATTGACTTCACACATTTCTTTTCTTTCGTATGCTTTCTTACATGCTTTTGGTCACACACACAAATACACACGCAAACACAGTGGGCATTATTTGCAGCAGCGCAGCAGTCGGATTGTGCAAAATGTATTTTGATAACAGGACAAATTTGGCTGTCATATAAGGAGTGAAAACCAGTTATTTTCTAACCCTGTAGTAAAACTAATGAGGTGGCTGTTGGTGTTTGTCGCCTTGTCAAGGCTGAGTCTTCGTTTACGCCTTGAGTTGTTTGAAGTGCTAATTTTAGAAGCCACACAGACATATTTGCACGTCACTTGTAATTGATTTTCATCGTCAATTTTATTGGAAAAACAACTTAATTTCAGTCAGTTAATCAGCTTTTTCTCAAATGAAACCTTTTATATTTTTCTTCTACTTCAGTCAATTTTTTTTGCTAATATAATGTTTCTCAGTAGAACAGTGACAAAAAAATGATGATGAGGTCAAAAGTCAAATTCACAATAAGAAATGAGATTTAGGATGCGAAAACAGTCTTTCATTTGACAATAAAGTGAAGCACTGCTGTGAAATAAACATGACTACAGTGACTCGCATTACCATGTGTCAGATAAGAGACTTTCAAGTGTCTTCAGAGAACTAAATAACTGCTATTGATATTTTAGCATTTCAATGGCAACCTTAACTCTCAAAGCTGTCATTGTTTTTATTTAAGGTTCGGCCCTTTGCTGCTGCTGCTATCAGTCGAGTTTCCCATTGAAGAGGAAATCAGAAGAAACCAACATTTAAATGAGGGATAAGAGTCCTCTGTGTGTGTCAAGAGGAGCTGGTTTTGTCTTGCATCACTGTTTTGCCATTTCAATGAGTTACTTCAAGGAGGAACAATGATCAACAATCAAATAGAAAAAATAATTTCCTACTAATTGTTTCAAAATACGATGTTTGTAGTTGTCAGTTTAATTCTCTATTTCCCAAGATTATGACTTTTACACAATAGAACAGTGTGAAAATAAATCTGACATTTCATCAGTGGCTCAGTTTTGTTTCTCTGCCTTCCCCTGGATTAACTTTTTAAAATAAAATATCTTGTTTTTTTGTTTGTGTTTTTTGAGTGCATTCCACTCCGCGGCATGTTGTTTTACGATCTTTGTTTAAAACAAAGGTTTGCACACTTTGTCAGACCCAAAAAAGTGCATTCTTATGAGGACATTGCAGGTCAAGGCAAGTTTTTGTTATGTAGAATCAAATGGAGAGTGTGTTTGAAGATGGATGACTATTTCACAAATATCTTTTTATATGTATATTAAAGGTTTGGTGTGTAGGATTTAGTGGCATCTAGTGGTGTGGTTGCAGATTGCAACCAACTAAACACACCTCGTCTCAGCATCCCAACGGTGGACCTAAAAATGCAAAAAACAAGAAAGGCCCTCTCTAGAAGCAGTGTTCTTTTTGTCCCTTAAGATATAAAATGCTCACACGGTAACCAAAGCACAACTTTTATTTTCAGATTACGGTTGTCAATATCAGATTTGCACCAAAAGGTTTATTGTGGCCAAAAGAATTAAGATAATGATATCATCGCAGTATCTATTGAAATTTTAAAAAAAATAAAAAGCTCATTCAAATTCATCTTTATCATCTTTAAAAGTTCATTCTGTAACCATAACTGTATAAAAGCCAGGGAAAAGAAATCAATTTTAAATATCACAGTTATCGTCAATTTCAGCATATCATGACACCCTTAATTGAGATGATTAAACATCAATGAAAACATAATTATGAAAATTATATTCCATTTCTGCCCTTTAAATCCTGCACACTGGACCTTTAAGTAATGCATGCCAAGCATTGTAATCCTTTTAACAGCCACAGTTCAGTGGCTGTCTCCTTAACTGTATCATATTTTTTGAGATGCAATCTATTCTTTGCAGATCAGTGTGGTCAGCGTCATCAATATCAACTGTTCCAAGTGTGCATGAACTTACTGTGGATTGACAAATCTTTGTGTGGGGTTCTTGAGGCAGCGGTGAGTCTCCAAATTGAATTACATGCACATTTCTCAGCCACAAAGGGGAGCCATCACTAATTAAAACCATGTGATTGATGACACCGACGCTTCATGCCAAAGGAGGATAAATCACTCTCACAGTCACTTTGCTGCATTGGTTCCTGTCTCTACACCATCAGATACTGTAAGTTCAACACTTCCTCAGCTGAGACGATTAAACCGCTGGGGGAGCACAGCGCTGTTGCCGGTGGTTTGTTTTTAATGTTTTGTTGTGCATTATGTCCTTAAGACTGTATCTTCTTAGTCGCATATGTGAAATAATCTGAGGAAACAATGTCACTTGTGAAGGCCAACATTGGTGTATGCATTTCTGTCTAATGTATATAAATGTGTCCTTCTATGAGTGTACAGTGCCTGCTCTTCGTTATGTTAAGCCGAGTGAAACTTTGACCTATTAAAAGGGAAGCTGTCAACCCATCCATCCAGGCACAGCACTTTGTGAGTAATCGCTGTCTGATGGCTTTTACACTGAGTCAGTGTCTTATACACACAAACCTACATGCACTTTCTCACACACACACATTTCTGATGCTTCTGATCCTTTTCAACTTAGAGTGTTGTTTCCTGATCAGAGTTTTAGTTTTGCTTTTTTTCCCACATCGATGAACCAAAACAGGTTTAACTGAAACAAGGCTGGAGTCTGGCGCATTCTCCAGTCCTTTTTCAGGTTGTGGGCCTAAAGCAGGCTACAATGTGCCTCTATTTACTTTTCTTTTATCCTTTTTTAATTCAGGCCAACACAATACAGGCAATACAGTGTGCACCAGATTTCACTCTCTCGGGGTTAACGACATTACTCTCTTGTTGTGCATGTTACTCTACTCTGTCACACTCATACCTGTCTCTCTTAAAACATTGGCAGGTAGGAACTGATATGTACTCTTAGGCAATGGGACATGAAGTGCAACTTAAATGTCACACATGTAAATTGTTACAGCCTCAACAGAACAAACAGTTGGCTCTGGTTTGTGACCAGAAACATATTAAAACAGGAAGCCATACCCGAGTACAAGTTTGCAAAATACAGTTAATGTTTATTTATTTATTTACAAACATCAAAATCAACCAAAACTATGGGATACTGGAGGCCTGGCCAAAATGAACAAAAAGATGGAGAAAGTCTGATATAATAAGTAATAAGTGCTTAAAATTATGATGAATGTCGTATTCAACAATAGATGTAATTCTGAACATTAAAAATAATACTGTGGAATTATTCCAACTGGAATATATATAATTTACCGCAGTATACTGCACAGTTTAATAACGACAAAAATCAGTACAATAAACTTAAATAAGTAAATGTTCCTCAACATATGCGATTTTAGGCAATGTAATGAGATCAGCGCAGATATTTATGGGGGAAAAAGATGCAGAATGGCACATCAAAATTCATTTTTAATTAATTTGTGCAAGCTATTTTTAGCACATTTTTGACAAATTATGCTTTTAAAAAAGCGATTGAGACAAAATTTGTCATTTCAAAATGTGGCGGTAAACGACAATAATGATTATGCCCCAAAGAACATTTTCTGTATGTGGTAAGGTTACAGATCTATCATGAGTGTCTTACGTATTATTTCTACAGGAAAGTAGAAACACGTTTTCACATGATTCATAAGATTTAATTACACAGATTTATTTAACAAATGTGTTGCTTTTTTAAATTTGAAGGGCAAATCTGTGGAAACTAACTGATGGCAATGAATACATTTCCTGGTTGCTGGGTTAAATATATAATTATACTGATGGGAAGTACCTCTCTTAGGTAACAGTCATGCATAATATCTTCTTGGCTCTTCCAACTTGACAAATGAGGCGCCACTGACATGACAGTCAGTCAGCACACACAATATTTTTTGTTTAAGTACTGTATTATCTCATTTCTAATTTTCCCACTTAAAATCTACCCTAACCTAAAATCTAGTCGGGACTCATTTTAGATTGTACAAATGTTGACTTTAAACAAGTACGCTCACCCGAGAAACTATTTGCAAAACAATAATGCCTCGCCATTCTATTTCTACAGACACTTATGTAATATTATGCACATTTTTCAGCTCAAGTTTTGACAGAATACTCAGTGCAAGTCGGTACATGACATTTTAACGACAGCACTTCTCGTTGAAAATGTCGGTCTCTCCCCTTTTATAAATGTCTACAAATATGATCCCCTCTATGTCGCCATCGTTCCAGTAAAAGTCCATACTGACTTTCTCTATAGGCTAACTGCTGTCTTTGGCTAGGAACGATTTTGTACTCTTAAGCTGCATACAAGTCAGATCCTGTCAGTGGGTTAGTTTTGTTCAAAGGACCAATTAGTGGGTCCTACCTTAGCCTGCAGCTAAAAGGCCTAATGGTGGGGGCATCCACCTGAGAGGTGCAGAGCTCTCCCCACTGGGCTTTAATTTGAGAGAGGGGTGGGTGGCAGCTTCTGAGGCTTTTACCATTACACAGGACTTCATTGTGGCTGCTGACCGTTTGATCTTAAAATAATTTACTTAATGATCTCACCACGGGAGCAATTGGTGCTGCTCGATTAGTCTGCAAGGTCTAATGGACATGGGAAAGAAAGAGGAGCGGGAGGAGGAGGACGGGGAAGGAGGGAGAGGGGGAGGGGAGGGTGGCACAGTAAGGGCTAAATGAATCTGCTATGTAACCTTGGGGAGGTACATTTTTTAGCATAAAGTCAGTCGAGGCAGTGCCACAGAAATTCAGAGGCTGCAACAGTCTGAGGCAGTTTAATAAGCTCACATAACTGAGAAACAAATGCCAGTCATTTGTATAGTAACATTTTGGCATAGAAAAAAGACATTGTGACATACTAAGTCACAGCTTCCTTTTATGTTAACTTACATATATCTTATTTGGACCTTTGCATTGATCTGTCTGTCTATGTAAAATGAGCTGAAGTAATATTGTGAGTAACTCTTTCACCTACAAAATATTTATGCTATGAACAAGATTAACATTTTCATTTTATGTTTTTATCATATTCAGAGCATGCCCAGTTTGAATATAATTTAGATATATTAATTTATTTTTTTTTAAAAAGGAAAATTAAAGGTGAGATTTACCCTTAGATTACAGAGACAAATGCTAACTGGATTGTCACATTAACACTGATGTTTACTTCTGAAAAAGAGCTAAAAATGCTCACATTTAAATGCAATAACTCTCAATATAATTCAAGTCTGTAGCACTAATTTGAATATAGATTAAGCCTTTATATGTACAATCCATTCATGTTTCAATCATAGCATTATCCAACATACTGTATGAAGACCAACATGAGTGAAAGACCAAACCACAACAGCTTCAGGGATTCTCAGTAAACAGAGTTGAAAAGGTCACTCCACTTCCAGCACACACTCTGCTACACGACTGAAAGGCCTTGCTGAGCTCTGCGCCTAGATAACAAGTCAAAGAAAGGGTGGGGGTGGATGGAGTCTAATGCAGCCATTAGGAGAAGAGATAGTTGCAGTCAGGTAAGTTGGTGCAGTTTACAGCAATCCCTCTGGCAAAGTATGAAAAGCGGAAAAGGGAGGGTGGGTGATTAACACAGATCACTATTATTAAATCAAGCTGGAGGGTTGTTAGTGCACATGAAGTTGTCTGTGACATGTCATGACAAACTCTGGCTCGCTGGCAGGAAGAACCCAAATAAATCTCTGAATGGAAAAATTTTTTGATGGGAAGATACGGCGTAATTAGTGTCATTGCGTTTAATAACGAACTACATCTGTTTCCCTTGTCAGTGTTATAAACCTTACTCAGTCAGAAAAATGCTCGATTATAGTCGCCTGAGCCTATGGAGATTGGCACTGATTGTAAGTTTATTTTCATAACACACGCCAATAAAACTCAAAAGGCACACATGAATGAAATGTAGCATATCTGGTCCACTGCTGCGCAAATTGTCACACATTCATTCACACAATCATTAGTGTGATGGCAAATCTGTGGGGAGTGAGCCACTTTTTTCCTCTTTGTTTCTAAAACCTTACAACTAAAAGTTAAAAACCTTGTTTGCTGAGTCATTTTGCAAGATTAAAGGACGAAGCTTTGATTGAAAAATCAAGGACATGCTCAATCATGTGAGGACAAGCACTTGAGCGTCGAATGTTTGCACTCTTGATTTTATGCTGAGACCTTTACTGTGAGAGGAGCAAAGGTCGACCTCTTCACTTTAAAGTGGGTATTAACTACACAGTCAACATTGCAGTAATTAGCCAGTATAACCAGAGCCATTGCTTTTGCTGGTGTGGGCTCAATAAATTATTTCTTCTTCTCTATTTTATATTATCATTACTATAAGGGTGAATTTTATAGCGCCATTTTTAAATTTAATTCATCCAAATTGACATTGTTGCAATAAACCAGACGGCACTGCTTATAGTGCGATACTGTACCTCTGCAGGAAAAACATACATGCATGTTTGTATAATCGCCATCACACTGTAAGGCCTCAGATGAATTTTAAACATTTATTGACCCATCCCCCCCAACTGAATGGCAGTCATCCTTGTGCCGGGCCCTGCCAGAGACCACGAGGTGTGCATATTAAAAGTTTTTACTGAGGCTCCACCACACCTGTGATCCTCTCGGCACTGAGCCTTGCGCCACGAGAACATAAATCACGGCTTGTGAGCGGAATATCTCATGGAGAGAGCCAGCATTCCACAGCTCGTGCTGGGATTAGGAAATCAAAAGGGCACACGCTCTGCAAATGCTACACACAAGGCCCCAAGGAAGCCTGCGTGTTGAGAAACAGCCAAGGAGGCTCACTCAGCTCTGTCATTTATAATGGTGCCGGACTGACAGAAGCCCCTGGGACATTACCGCTACAACCCCAAACCACTGACTGTATGCGCCATCCAAACAAGTACAAATTATGGCCTAAACGAAGCGGAAGAGCTACTGCAAATTGCAGGAAGCATTTGCCTGTGTCTTCATTATCTTGTTAGCTTTTTAGATAAATGTATTTTCAACAGCATCTGGCTATGATGAGTAGCTTTAGGAGAGCTATTTTCCCTTTAAGGATGAGCAGAATTTGCCATTTTACATCTTTTTAGAGAATCTAAATATATCAATATTATGTCTTTATCGTGATATAAGTGTATATATTGTCTGATTCATTGTGACATGTCATAAGTTTTTTTTCACCCTAGTTTTAAAGGCTGCATTACAGTAAAGTAATGTAATTTTCTGAACTTACATTTCTAATACCTGCCTCGATCCACTCAATCATTACTGGCGAATATTTATTCGAAGTGTCATTGTGTTGATACCAATAATCATCCCTACAGTAATGTTGCAATATCGATATCAAGGTTTTTGGTAAAAAAACATTTGGATATTTGTTTTTTTTCCTTAACATTTATGAAGTGCTTCTAAGGTATATATCGTGCATCAGCAGTGATGGGATGTAACTGAGTACATTTACTCAGCTACTTAAGAACAATTCTGAGGTACTTGGACGTTACTCAAGTATTTACATTTCCACACATTTCAGAGGCAAATGTTGTACTTTTACTCCACTATATGTATTTCATACCTTTAGTTACTAGTTACTTTGCAGATACCATGTTGCATCAGAGAAAATGTGTTTATTGTATCAGTGATAAGATTAAACAAAAAAACAAAACAAAACAAAATTAAACCTGATTCGGATAATCGGAAAAAGCTGAATATCAGATCCGATTATCAGTCGATCCATAGTATACAGTGTATAAATACATGTAAATATACGTATAATTTACTTTTACTTTTGATACTTAAGTACATTTAATACCAGGTACTTCTGGAAGACTTCTACTCAAGTACTTTTTTTATGGGTGACTTTCACTTATACCAAAGTAATATTTCAACACCATATCTTTACTTTTACTCAAGTATGACTTTTGGGTACTTTTTATAACACTGTGTATCAGGATATATCCTTAAAATATCTTGATGTTATTGTAAAGCCACAACGCCTAGCACTACTGGATGTGTCTGCTTGTCATATAATAACAAGAGCTATATTCTCCTCCCAGCAGGTGTATGTGTGATTAACATTGCACGGGGGACATCCATGATTCGCCCTTCTGTATAGTCCATTATGCAGTCTCCAGGAAGGCTGACTGTACTGTGAGAAATCCACGTATTTGATATGCAAAAACACTCCCTATGTATCCTTGCCCTGTGTTAGTCAAAACATTGATGAGATCATTTGCATTTATGGAGTGAATGATTACACAAGTACACTATATGAGGAATAAAGGGCCCAGCTCAGGTTAAGGCTGATTGACAGCAGCATTGTCTGCTGAGGCTTCACTTCATTTTGAGGAGCCCACAGTGACCCCAGGCATTATGGCCATGGGGGCAGTGCCAGTCTCTCAGGGTGCTGATTAAGTGGGATAAACCAGCCCCTTTAGACACAAGTGGCCTGACCATCCTCAGGGGAGTCCTACCTATAACTGGCCTGGATCTGGCTTCCTCCACAACACTACACAACACACCCACATCCACACACAGGCATACACACATCAATGCTATTGTGTTTAATTTAATTCACTTTTAGATCAAAACTGCAACTGGTATTCCTTGACTTTATGCGCACAGCAGAAGCCTGTAGTTTGGATTCATTTTGGATTTTTATATTCTCACTTTCTTTCCTCCATGTAAGCCACTTAAACCAGTAGGCTTAAACCTAAGCCTAATGCATGGCATATGCTCTAATACGTATGTGTGTGAACGGACTAAACAATGGGGATTGTACAACAATTGTAAGGTAATGGGTGCCCTTAAAGCTTTTGTTTTCCAGCAGAGGAGCACTTAAAACACGCCTTTCAAGATAAGCGGCCCGGCTGTTGCGCTGCGGCTCCCCCGGTCCCCCAGGACAACATATCCATCACCAGATGCCCTCGGGTGTGGGGCTAACAAATTTGTTCATTCTTGTGGCTTACATAACACCCCAAGAGCTTTAGCACTATTTGGTCGGATCTTGAGTGATCAGCCAACAGAGATGCCACTGACAGGTTGTGCGCACTGCAGTCCTGTTTTTTCTTTCTGTTTTCTTAATTCACCATGGCGCAAAAATCTCCCCATGTAGACTATTATTTGGCACCAACACGGAGATGATCGTGTATGCATTTAGGGAGACAGGTGGAGCAATGGCTTATGACGGAATGACTGACGACATATTATTATTTAGTCACTGTGATCAATTATCGTATGAACGGGAGGTCACCAAACAACAGGCGCACGCAGCGTGCTCCCGTCCTGACGTGTCTGTGTTTTTTAAATATGGCTTGCACATTTATTTATGAACCTTTTTTCATCCAACTGCAAGCCATTTGTTCTCTAGGCCTATAATAATACGAAAAAGAACAAAAATCTATCTATCTATCTATCTATCTATCTATCTATCTGTCTGTCTGTCTAGTGTCCATGTAAGTAGATCTCTATCTGGAATAAACAGGTTTAACTTGACAAACTGTCTCAAAGCTGTCTCACCTCCCCCGCTGGACCTCCAAGTCCTCCATGAAGATCTGTGAAAAGAGAAAAGCCAGTGCCCTCTACAGGACGCCATTGATGGTGATGGTGATGGTGCGCACACTTTCCAAGCCCAGAATCTAAGAAATCTTCACAGAACTTCTCCAAATACATTGTCTGTATCTGTATCAGCCAAGAAATAAAGATTAAAACAATAATTCTGAAACAAATAACTTTGTCTTCCATAACAGCTCAAAGAGTATACTTATCTAAGGGTCTGAGGAGCTATATAAATAAAAACGGACTTGACTGTTAATACATTTTCTTCTCAGTGCTATTGCTTATTTATATTGAGGGAAGAGCCTCTAACTCGACCTAGTCCTGCAGAGGGCGACCTTGTGGTGTGTACCCTCTGACACCCTGGGGTCAGACTGTTATATGCACACAGCAGGTGGTTGTTGCTGTTGAGTATAATCCACAGAACGTCACTTTGCTTTATGTGTGCTGCAACAGGACTCACTCATATCTCAGTATAACCATGCACTGACAAAAAAACAACTACATTTGCTGAGATGAAAATATCGCTACTGTGGATAAATTTAGGTCAAAAATAGCTTGATGGAAATTGTTGTAGGAGACTGACTGGATTATTCTTTCTATAGCCTACCACATAGATCCTATCTGTTAACTGGTGTGACCAACATAGACATATCCAGGTATATGACCTATTAAAAAAGGGATTACAGAGGTAATAGTTTTGAGACTCTTGGTGAAAATTTTACTGTAATACAAATTACATTTTTGTCTGTATCCTTTTGTTATTGTCATTGCTTTACTTTTTAATGTTAAATACCTGATATTGTGGTTATTTTGCAGCTGTTTTGCAGCTGTAGGGTAATAAACAGTGAAAATATGTTACACCAACAGTAAATTTGTAATTCTTTATTGTCACTGTGCAGGACACACTTCCTTGTAGAGGGAGCGCTTGGGTTATCTCTGACACGATGTCCCTGCTCTGTCACCATATATCTACTGACTTCCACATTGATTCCCAAAACAAGTTAGTAAAATCAGTTAAAATGCTTGTCTTGCTCTTAGATGCTTAGATGGGTGAAACTTAATTGTTTGCCTGCTGATAAAATTAGACAAGACTTGCTATAATTTAACAAAAACCTTATCTTATCTCTCTTGTAATTAGGAACAACAAGGTCGACTAGGCGGGAAAAATCACTCAACATGCAACGCACTGATATTTATCTCCAGTGCACCTCTGTGGTTTGAGTGTACAGAGACGGCTCGGTTCAGAATTAGAAACTGTACACCATTAAATGAACATAACTGATTTTAGACTCTAGAGAAAAACACATTTGCTTGCTCGCCGCTGCTTGTTGGATTGACTGGGTCGTCATGATGGAGTGCTGACTTGTGATTCAGTTTGGGAATCAATACAGCATCATCAACAAAACTCTGTTGACACTGCCAGTCATTGATGGGCTGCTTCGTATTACAAATGTACCTATTTTGAAGGCCAAAAGACGAAGTGAAACACGAACAATAATAGTACAGACCATACGTACACTATTTCAACTTGTTCTAAACTCTGCTCTTAACAGATTAAGCCACATAAACAGATGCATAAAAAAAACTTAAAACATACTGATGACATGGACTGCAAGTTATAAATTAACTAAAATATTCCTACTCTGATTGCTGTGGCAGACTGCACAACAAGCAGTAGATGGAGATATTAGGAAGGCTAGCTCAGCAGTGCAACAAGCTTTGGCAGGAAAATGGTTGAGGTGGCAGGTATAGTGCCAGGTTTGCACAGCATTGTTTCCCAGGAAATAGTTTTGGGTTGCTTGGGAAGGCACGATTGATGCGTGCTTTTGTGATGTTACAGCTCCTGGATCAGAGGCAGCTGGCAGCAAGTGATACAAGAAAAAAATAATTCTTTATTTATTTGTTTCTTTGTTGAGAAGGCGGCCAAACTGTGACGAACAAATCGAAAGCTACATAACTATAATTGTGCATGAAGTGGATTGTGAGCCAGTTGACCTTTCTCCCACTTTCCATACTGTGATGATAGTCGTAATGATTCCATCCCATGATGAGAGGAGGCAAAGGTTTTCTGGTCTTTAGCAAAGTAAATGGCTCATGTTCTCAACCATGTTAACATCTGTGCAGATTTCCAGAGTAAAATGAGCGTGTGGATTACATCAGGAGCCATCTTCATCTTGACTGCTTGAATGCATCTCCTCCAACTTGTTATTAGCACCATAGCAACATGCAGCAATCTCTTCCCCGTCGGTGGTCTTGTCGTCAGTGAAGAGGTCCAAAATGGTAGTGCCACCTGCAAACGTGAGGAGATTGTCTCACCCTCCTCTTCTTTTTTCCTGAGGATCACTTTCATAATGTGGAAAAAGTGAAAAAAAAAAAGCAGAAAAAAGTGTAAAGAGTGCATTTCCACAAATGGTTATAGATCTAACAACAGCAAATCTTGCATATCTCCACTGTGCTTATATACTAAAGAAAAATACTTGAATAAGCGTTCACAAATAGATCGGGATACTGCTCAACTGTTCAAATCTTGAAGCTACTCCAAAGAATCATTTTGTTACTCATTTAAAACAAGCAGACCCCCAGCTTGCTCTGAAATGGGGTGTAGTAAAGTGCCTTGTAAATGGCAGTTGCTGGGTTCACTGACCACTGCTAAGACAACAGTCAAACTACCCACACACACGCGTATCATATACATTTTACTACAGTCTGTGGAACTCCAATACATTGGCTCCTCCACATTCAGTCCTGTCACAGAGGGGGGTTATGTGTCATAAAAGAGGCCACAATTTTGCACCTTTTCGGACCAGGAATGTCTGAATTACTATATATCCTTACAGACAGTATTTCCCTGGTCAACAGTCCAATGAACTGACAAAAGGTCACGGCATGCATATGTCAAAGAGTAGAACCTTGACTTAGACAGTCTCTCAAACTAAAGTGTGAACATTATGCCCAAGCTATGCATCATTTTGAGCTGAACAACTGAACTTTAATTAAAGAGCTGAACCTTTATCTAAGCCATATATATGAAACTTGTACACCCAAGTTAAAAAAGCCCTTTATCATACCCAAGTATTCAACATTCAATTGCAAAGCAAAATCATGTAATAGGCCTATGTGACAGATTAAAACACAAAGAACGGGACAGGACACAACTGACTGTTTTAACAGTGTTGTATTTGTCATTAATTTTGTACTTTAAATTTGTTTTTTTATATTTGTTTGTCAGTATTAGTTTGATTTTATTCTCTATTATGATGTTGGAGGTATTTCTAAGAGGGGAACATTTAATAAGTTCAGAGTAGGTACAAATTGTGAAGGCAATTGACTCAGTCTTGTTGACATCCCAGTTTTTATTTAATTTAGTTTTAGTTAATTACTGTAACTTTGTCAGAGATTACACTGTAAAACGTCTCATGGCTTGAGAAATACAAATAAGAGCATCCTCTGCAACTGTAGGCCTACTTTTTAATGTTTTTTTGATCTCTTAGGCTACTCTAGGCAACCTGCTTGATATCCTGGTCATCTACAATAATGTGAAATTGTACCAACAGTTGTATAGAAAGAAATGCAATTAAAATCTTCATGACTTACATTGTGAAAACTGTTCAGAGAATAAAGTTTCTGCTAGCTTACTCCACATGTAGCTGCTGCTGGTACCTGGCAGTGATTGAGGATAGGGGCCGTTGCTAAGTAACGGAATGCTGACCCGCCCCCAGGACTGTACAGCTCGCGCCAGTCTGCAGTCACACAGGCATACTGTTTATTAAAGTAACCTAAAACTACTCTTACACGAAGCTAGGAGCTGATTTAGGCTTCAGGAGGTCTCACAAATCAGTTTTCTCTTTTCCGTTTTGTTGGAGGAAGCGCTACTACAGCACGTCATGGTCGCAGGGCAACAATCATGTCCGACGACGAAAGTGTGCCTTCTTTTCTGGAGGACGTCAGAGTGAAGTTTGTCGAGGAAAAAGTTTGTGGGCTGCTGCGACTTCACCGCCAAACATGGGAGAGGAGTGCTGTCAACGAAGAGTTTCAAACACTTCTCAGAGACTTCTTCGAGAAGGAGTCTGTATTATTTTTCTCGTCTTTAAAAAAAGGTTGTCTGGTTGCTTCTAATGAGGTATGGTTATTGCAGAGTCTACAGTAACATTAAGCTGGTAGCTAGCTACATTCGTGTATAACTAGCTTAGCCTATGTGCACTTGATTTGCAGGATAGCTTGTTAGCCAAGCTTTGGACATTTACAGGATGTTAAAATTGATGGATTTAGCATGACAGATTTATTGAATTGCTTGGAAGTGTCAAATCTGTTTATTTAAAATTCAATTCAATTTTTCATATGTAGGTCACACCTGTTGCTCAGAACAAGCAAGTCTATATGCTTAAGAAGGCAGTTGTTTCCATCAATGTTGAAAACTACAGGGAGCTTCTGCTCTTTGGCCTGCTGTCTCCATCACCACTACTGCAGCTGTCAAACACCGTGGAGCAGGTGATTGTTATGTAATAGCTACCCTCCATCACACACCTGTCTCACCAAAAGAAACCCCATCCTATTGTATTTGCTGTTCTTTTGTTATCCAGATTTCTACCTCACTTTTATATGGTACAACCTGGGTGATTCATTATTCGTCTCTTTACAAGGTATGCGCTCCATTGCTGTCAAACAGCAAAAACCATCTAATGTGGCCAAATCTGATGTCTGAGGACGTCATTCGACATGTTGAGAGCATGTGCAGTAAGACGTCTGTTGTACAGGGACAGGTATTAGGGAAAACTGTCCTCCCCATTCCAGCTACAACAGAGTGGATAGAAAATTCATACAACGCCTTCAAAATGTGAGCAAACACACACATTTTGCTTTTGTTTTTAAGAGACTGGGATCTTTGTGTGTACAGGGTTATTATATTTATACATTCATACAGGTATTTACACTCAAAATATATTTTCATCCTCAGGTATAATAACTATGACAGGGCACTGGCCCATGCCATAGAGAGCCAGGTCATCAACTGGACCAATCTGATCCAGAAAATTTTAAAGGAGGATTCATCAGACCTACTTCTGCCAGGCTGTAATCCAGGGCCCAATGCAGAGCTGAAGTTTTGGGCTTCAAGGCAGAGCAATATCCTGAGCATTTATCATCAGGTATGCTCCCCCTTTCCTCCTCATCTTTAGTAAAATAATTATTTGACTTGTTTCCATCCACTCTCTGTTAAAGTGTGTGGTACTGTTCCTTGTAGCTCCAGAGCCCCATTGTTCAGAAGATGGCAAATGTGTTAGAGATGCTGGACAGCAGCTACTATCCAACAATCAAGACTCTAATTGAAAATGTGTTTGATGGTAAGATTAGCCAAATAACTGTACTGTGCTGTAGTTTGCACCAATCAATCAAATGTCAGATGCACAGCTTAATGTGATGACCAAAACATATTATAAATTATTATGTATATGTATATATGATTATTATGTTATGTTTAAGTTTGAAACTGATTTTTCAAAAGCACTTCAAGAAGCCAGGGACATTGACCTCCATCTACAGCCTCTACATGCACAACTGTCTCAATTGGAAAAGGGAGGATTTCCTCACTTTGAGACATTCATTCCTGCACTCTTTCACACTCTCTTCCTTACCTGGACCAACTGCCAATCTTATCAAAGACCAGCACGCATTGTGGTGTTGCTGCAGGAACTTTGCAATCTGCTCATTGAACAGGTAAGAATCCTGATGAAACACCTGTAATAGTGGTCTACATCAAGTGACACATACTTGTGAAATTGTTGCCAATATTATTAGTGACAGTACATGGAATTTTGTCAATTACACTTTGATGGTATGTTAGTCAGTCTGTATTAATCTGACTTCAGTTATTGGCTAACTGTGTGCACAAATTCACAGATTTAAAATCTTTCACCATTTAGGCTTCTACATACCTCTCTGGAGACCTGCTCCTCAGAGAGGATCCAGAGGAAAGTCTACAAATGGTAAATAAGGTGATAAAAGTCTTTAGATGTTTCAGAGACAGTTACCAGACACAGAGGGAGAGGTTGGCCAACCATGTGAAACACGCACCCTGGGATTTCCCATCTGCCATGATTTTTGCACGTTTCAACCATTTCCTTAATCGTATGGTACAGTTGGAGGTGAGATGAGATTTTTGTTTTTGTATTCAGGTGTCAACGGTGAGGTTGTGTTTCCTATTATAAAATGCTATTTTTGCAGGACTTGTTTGAGATTATGCTGGACTTTCAGAGGATGGAAAAACTGGAATTCGGTGGACTTAAAGGCAAACTCTACAGTGAGCATGCTGCTCAGATGTACAGAGAGTTCAGTAAACGCTGCCAAGCGTTGAAACAAAGTGAAAACAGCCCACTTGACCTAAACTCTCAGGTGAAATTATTTTTCATTGGCATTTTTATTACTAATTAATATTTCTGTAAATAGCTACTGCACTGATTCATAATGCACTATTTCACACTGGTGTCCATTATTAAATAATGTTGAATTGTTTACTTTGTCATAAGGATTTTGAAAATGAGTACAAGGATTTCAAAGTGTGGAATGTGGACTTTGAATGCCGCCTTGCCAGCCTTCTGTGCTTGGCCTTGAAGGATTGCTCAGGACTGGAATCAGCATTTAAAGTAAGCAAGACTGGATAATATGATGATGGTAATAAAAGTATTTATAAATAGTCAGTGACAGAGCTGTCAAGTTGTACACCAACATCTTTTTTTCCTTTAGCTGCTAATTATTGTTGGTCCCTTCTTGGA